>NC_068311.1:37167867-38367867 GCF_025860055.1 Xyrauchen texanus
TTGTGCTTCGTTCGGTTACGTATTGCTCATGGTGAAATAAGTCAACCCGGAAGTCTGTAGTGTGTTCTGGTGCAGAGATATGTGATATGTTGCTTTCGGTTGCTAGGGTAACTCCATCTGGTTGCTAGGCAGTTACCATAGTGATACTAATCAAGTCTCCTGGCCATCCTGATTAAAATAAATCAACCCGGAAGTCTCTATGTTTTTGTGATGCAGAGATATGTGATTTGTTACTCGGTTGCTAGGGTAACCCCATCTGGTTGCTAGGCAGATACCATAGTGATACTAATCAAGTGTCCTTGCCATCCTTATTGAAATAAGTCAACCCGGAAGTCTCTACGTTTTTCTGATGCAGAGATATGTGATTTGTTACTCGGTTGCTAGGGTAAGCCCATCTGGTTGCTAGGCAGTTACCATAGTGATACTAATGAAGTCTCCTTGCCATCCTGATTGAAATAAGTCAACCCGGAAGTCTCTATGTTTTTGTGATGCAGAGATATGTGATTTGTTACTCGGTTGCTAGGGTAACCCCATCTGGTTGCTAGGCAGATACCATAGTGATACTAATCAAGTGTCCTTGCCATCCTGATTGAAATAAGTCAACCCGGAAGTCTCTACGTTTTTCTGATGCAGAGATATGTGATTTGTTACTCGGTTGCTAGGGTAAGCCCATCTGGTTGCTAGGCAGTTACCATAGTGATACTAATGAAGTCTCCTTGCCATCCTGATTGAAATAAGTCAACCCGGAAGTCTCTATGTTTTTGTGATGCAGAGATATGTGATTTGTTACTCGGTTGCTAGGGTAAGCCCATCTGGTTGCTAGGCAGTTACCATAGTGATACTAATGAAGTGTCCTTGCCATCCTGATTGAAATAAGTCAACCCGGAAGTCTCTACGTTTTTCTGATGCAGAGATATGTGATTTGTTACTCGGTTGCTAGGGTAACCCCATCTGGTTGCTAGGCAGTTAACATAGTGATACTTATCAAGTCTCCTTGCCATCCTGATTGAAATAAATCAACCCAGAAGTCTCTCTGATTTTCTGGTGCAGAGATATAGTTACTGCTAAGCGGTTGCTAGGGTACTCTGTGTAGTTGCTAGGGAGTGGCTTGGCAGCTGCCAATCATGAATCTCCAAAGGCTGCTTGTCAGTATGAATGATATAAACCAACTCCCATGCCTCTGTGACATTCAGAATGGAAGATATCCCTCTATGGATTTTGGTTGTTAAGGTGCTCGACAATGGTTGCTAGGGAGGGGCTAGGAAGTGTTGAAGTGATGCATGATTGGCTGTTTGCTGTCCGAGTCAAGCGAGACCACCCTTGTGTTTCTATGACACTTCTATCCGGAGATATCCCTTTGATCTTTTTCAATAGAAGTCTATGGGACTTGTTGCTAAGGTGCTCTTAATGGTTGCTAGGGCGTGGCTTGATAGCTTCACAATGATCCAGAGAGACTGATTGGTTGTCTGAGTAAAATGAGCCCACCCCTCGTCTCTATGACACTGTGATCCAGAGCTATGTTCAATACAAATCCCTATGCCTTTTCATTTCATGGGCCGTCCTACACCATTATAAGTCAATTGGGGCATTTTTGGGCAGCTCCTGCCCCCAGGGGTGCAACTTTTACCCCATATTGAGGTATGCTCTTACAGAGCCTGCCAGCCTCTTCAAATGTGGCAAATCACTGCGTTTCTCTGAAATCCTCAGCTTGGAGCTGTGGCGTCAAAGTTTGTCTCAATGTTAAGTCTATGGGATTTTTAGGCGCTTTTTTGCCCTGGGGCAAATACCGTACCCCGATAAACTATAAAAGTCATAGCACACGTGTCCTCAATAGGCCGTTCGATTTGATACCTCATTAGGTGGGTCTCACGCTAAGCGGTCTTGGGGCGAGTTAGGTGCGAAGTTTTGTTAAGAGATATAATAAAAATAAAAATAAAAAGTATAACTAGATAGGTACATTTCCTGAAGAAAATGTGAGTGGTGCTTGCCGTGGCAAAACTCGTCAAATAGCATTTTATAACTGCTGAGATATGTGTTTTTTTACTCGGTTGCTAGGGTACCCCCATCTGGTTGCTAGGCAGTTACCATAGTGATATTTATGAAGTCTCCTTGCTATCCTGAGTAAAATCAGTCAACCCGGAAGTCTCTACGATGTTCTGATCCAGAGATATGTGATATGTTACTTTCGGTTGCTAGGGTAACCCCATCTGGTTGCTAGGCAGTTACCATAGTGATACTTATGAAGTCTTCTTGCCATCCTGATTGAAATAAATCAACCCAGAAGTCTCTTCGATTTTCTGGTGCATAGATATGTGATTTGTTACTCGGTTGCTAGGGTAACCCCATGTGGTTGCTAGGCAGTTACCATAGTGATACTAATGAAGTCTCTTTGCCATCCTGATTGAAATAAGTCAACCCGGAAGTCTCTACGTTTTTGTGATGCAGAGATATGTGATTTGTTAGTCGGTTGCTAGGGTAACCCCATGTGGTTGCTAGGCAGTGACCATAGTGATACTAATGAAGTGTCCTTGCCATCCTGATTGAAATAAGTCAACCCAGAAGTCTATGCGTTTTTGTGATTTAGAGATATGTGATTTGTTACTCGGTTGCTAGGGTAACACCATCTGGTTGCTAGGCAGTTACCATAGTGATACTAATGAAGTGTCCTTGCCATCCTGATTGAAATAAACCAACCCAGAAGTCAGCTACGTTTTTCTGATGCAGAGATATGTGATTTGTTACTCGGTTGCTAGGGTAACCCCATGTGGTTGCTAGGCAGTTACCATAGTGATACTAATGAAGTCTCCTTGCCATCCTGATTGAAATAAGTCAACCCGGAAGTCTCTACGTTTTTGTGATGCAGAGATATGTGATTTGTTAGTCGGTTGCTAGGGTAACCCCATCTGGTTGCTAGGCAGTTACCATAGTGATACTAATGAAGTGTCCTTGCCATCCTGATTGAAATAAGTCAATCCGGAAGTCTTTACGTTTTTGTGATGCAGAGATATGTGATTTGTTAGTCGGTTGCTAGGGTAACCCCATCTGGTTGCTAGGCAGTTACCATAGTGATACTAATGAAGTGTCCTTGCCATCCTGATTGAAATAAACCAACCCAGAAGTCGCTACGTTTTTCTGATGCAGAGATATGTGATTTGTTACTCGGTTGCTAGGGTAACCCCATGTGGTTGCTAGGCAGTTACCATAGTGATACTAATGAAGTCTCCTTGCCATCCTGATTGAAATAAGTCAACCCGGAAGTCTCTACGTTTTTGTGATGCAGAGATATGTGATTTGTTAGTCGGTTGCTAGGGTAACCCCATCTGGTTGCTAGGCAGTTACCATAGTGATACTAATGAAGTGTCCTTGCCATCCTGATTGAAATAAGTCAATCCGGAAGTCTTTACGTTTTTGTGATGCAGAGATATGTGATTTGTTAGTCGGTTGCTAGGGTAACCCCATCTGGTTGCTAGGCAGTTACCATAGTGATACTAATGAAGTGTCCTTGCCATCCTGATTGAAATAAGTCAACCAGGAAGTCTCTACGTTTTTGTGATGCAGAGATATGTGATTTGTTAGTCGGTTGCTAGGGTAACCCCATCTGGTTGCTAGGCAGTTACCATAGTGATACTAATGAAGTCTCCTTGCCATCCTGATTGAAATAAGTCAACCGGAAGTCTTTACGTTTTTGTGATGCCGAGATATGTGATTTGTTACTCGGTTGCTAGGGTAACCCCATCTGGTTGCTAGGCAGTTACCATAGTGATACTAATCAAGTCTCCTTGCCATCCTGATTGAAATAAGTCAAACCCGGAAGTCTCTACGTTTTTCTGATGCAGAGATATGTGATTTGTTACTCGGTTGCTAGGGTAACCCCATCTGGTTGCTAGGCAGTTACCATAGTGATACTAATGAAGTCTCCTTGCCATCCTGATAGAAATAAGTCAACCCGGAAGTCTCTATGTTTTTGTGATGCAGAGATATGTGATTTGTTACTTCGGTTGCTAGGGTAAGCCCATCTGGTTGCTAGGCAGTTACCATAGTGATACTAATGAAGTCTCCTTGCCATCCTGATTGAAATAAGTCAACCCGGAAGTCTCTACGTTTTTCTGATGCAGAGATATGTGATTTGTTACTCGGTTGCTAGGGTAACCCCATCTGGTTGCTAGGCAGTTAACATAGTGATACTTATCAAGTCTCCTTGCCATCCTGATTGAAATAAATCAACCCAGAAGTCTCTCTGATTTTCTGGTGCAGAGATATAGTTACTGCTAAGCGGTTGCTAGGGTACTCTGTGTAGTTGCTAGGGAGTGGCTTGGCAGCTGCCAATCATGAATCTCCAAAGGCTGCTTGTCAGTATGAATGATATAAACCAACTCCCATGCCTCTGTGACATTCAGAATGGAAGATATCCCTCTATGGATTTTGGTTGTTAAGGTGCTCGACAATGGTTGCTAGGGAGGGGCTAGGAAGTGTTGAAGTGATGCATGATTGGCTGTTTGCTGTCCCGAGTCAAGCGAGACCACCCTTGTGTTTCTATGACACTTCTATCCGGAGATATCCCTTTGATCTTTTTCAATAGAAGTCTATGGGACTTGTTGCTAAGGTGCTCTTAATGGTTGCTAGGGCGTGGCTTGATAGCTTCACAATGATCCAGAGAGACTGATTGGTTGTCTGAGTAAAATGAGCCCACCCCTCGTCTCTATGACACTGTGATCCAGAGCTATGTTCAATACAAATCCCTATGCCTTTTCATTTCATGGGCCGTCCTACACCATTATAAGTCAATTGGGGCATTTTTGGGCAGCTCCTGCCCCCAGGAGTGCAACTTTTACCCCATATTGAGGTATGCTCTTACAGAGCCTGCCAGCCTCTTCAAATGTGGCAAATCACGCGTTTCTCACGAAATCCTAAGCTTGGAGCTGTGACGCGTCAAAGTTTGTCGCAATGTTAAGTCTATGGGATTTTTAGGCGCTTTTTTGCCCCTGGGGCAAATACCGTACCCCGATAAACTTATAAAAGTCATAGCACATGTGTCCTCAATAGGCCGTTCGATTTGACACCTCATTAGGTGGGTCTACGCCAAGCGGTCTTGGGGACGAGTTAGGTGCCGAAGTTTTGTTAAGAGATATAAAAATAAAAATAAAAATAAAAATAATAAAAAGTATAATAAGTATGTGAGATTACAATAGTGATGCTTTGCAAGCACCACTAATAAGTATGTGAGATTACAATAGTGATGCTTTGCAAGCACCACTAATAATAATAATAATAATAATAATAATGATAAGCATCATTACAATAGATTCCTCCTAGGAATCTAATAATAAGCATCAATTACAATAGATTCTCTACGAGAATCTAATAATAATAATAACTAGATAGGTACATTTCCTGAAGAAAATGTGAGTGGTGCTTGCCGTGGCAAAACTCGATCAAATAGCCTGCTTGAAAAGAACAGAAATTGTGGTCATAAATAAATCAACCCAGAAGTCTGTATAATGTTCTGGTGCAGAAATATGTGATTTGTTAGTAGGTTGCTAGGGTAACCCCATGTGGTTGCTAGGCAGTTACCATAGTGATACTAATCAAGTGTCCTTGCCATCCTGATTGAAATAAGTCAAACCGGAAGTCTGTATGTTTTTGTGATGCAGAGATATGTGATTTGTTACTCGGTTGCTAGGGTAAGCCCATCTGGTTGCTAGGCAGTTACCATAGTGATACTAATGAAGTCTCCTTTCCATCCTGATTGAAATAAGTCAACCCGGAAGTCTCTAGGTTTTTCTGATGCAGAGATATGTGATTTGTTACTTCGGTTGCTAGGGTAACCCCATCTGGTTGCTAGGCAGTTACCATAGTGATACTAATCAAGTGTCCTTGCCATCCTGATTGAAATAAATCAACCCAGAAGTCTCTCTGATTTTCTGGTGCAGAGATATAGTTACTGCTAAGCGGTTGCTAGGGTACTCTGTTTAGTTGCTAGGGAGTGGCTTGGCAGCTGCCAATCATGAATCTCCAAAGGCTGCTTGTCAGTATGAATGATATAAACCAACTCCCATGCCTCTGTGACATTCAGAATGGAAGATATCCCTCTATGGATTTTGGTTGTTAAGGTGCTTTCGACAATGGTTGCTAGGGAGGGGCTAGGAAGTGTTGATTTGATGCATGATTGGCTGTTTGCTGTCCCGAGTCAAAGCGAGACCACCCTTGTGTTTCTATGACACTTCTATCCGGAGATATCCCTTTGATCTGTTTCAATAGAAGTCTATGGGACTTGTTGCTAAGGTGCTCTTAATGGTTGCTAGGGCGTGGCTTGATAGCTTCACAATGATCCTGAGAGACTGATTGGTCGTCTGAGTAAAATGAGCCCACCCCTCGTCTCTATGACACTGTGATCCAGAGCTATGTTCAATACAAATCCCTATGCCTTTTCATTTCATGGGCCGTCCTACACCATTATAAGTCAATTGGGGCATTTTTGGGCAGCTCCTGCCCCCAGGGGTGCAACTTTTACCCCATATTGAGGTATGCTCTTACAGAGCCTGCCAGCCTCTTCAAATGTGGCAAATCACACGTTTCTGTGAAATCCTCAGCTTGGAGCTGTGGCGCTCAAAGTTTGTCTCAATGTTAAGTCTATGGGATTTTTCGGCCGCTTTTTTGCCCCTGGGGCAAATACCGTACCCCGATAAGCTTATAAAAGTCATAGCACACGTGTCCTCAATAGGCCGTTCGATTTGACACCTCATTTGTGGGTCTACGCCAAACGGTGCGGGACGAGTTAGGTGCCGAAGTTTTGTACGGAGATAGAATAATAATAAAAAGAAAAATAAAAATAAAAATAAGTATGTGAGATTACAATAGTGATGCTTTGCAAGCACCACTAATAATAATAATAATAATAATAAAACCATCAATTACAATAGATTCCCTCCTACGGAGGAATCTAATAAAACCATCAATTACAATAGATTCCCTCCTACGGAGGAATCTAATAAAACCGACAAATACAATAGATTCCCTCCTTACGGAGGAATCTAATAAAACCATCAATTACAATAGATTCCCTCCTACGGAGGAATCTAATAATAATAATAATAATAATAATAATAATAATAATAATAATAATAAAACCATCAATTACAATAGATTCCCTCCTACGGAGGAATCTAATAATAATAATACCATCAATTACAATAGATTCCCTCCTACGGAGGAATCTAATAATAATAATAATAATAATAATAAAACCATCAAATACAATAGATTCCCTCCTTACGGAGGAATCTAATAATAATAATAAAACCATCAATTACAATAGATTCCTCCTACGGAGGAATCTAATTACATAATAGATTCCCTCCTACGGAGGAATCTAATAATAATAATAATAAAACCGACAAATACAATAGATTCCTCCTTACGGAGGAATCTAATAAAACCATCAAATACAATAGATTCCTCCTACGGAGGAATCTAATAATAATAAAACCATCAATTACAATAGATTCCTCCTACGGAGGAATCTAATAAAACCATCAATTACAATAGATTCCCTCCTACGGAGGAATCTAATAAAACCATCAAATACAATAGATTCCCTCCTTACGGAGGAATCTAATAATAAAACCGTCAAATACAATAGATTCCCTCCTTACGGAGGAATCTAATAATATCTAATAATAATAATAATTATACTGACAAATACAATAGATTCCCTCCTTACGGAGGAATCTAATAATAATAATAATAATAATAAAACCATCAAATACAATAGATTCCCTCCTTACGGAGGAATCTAATAAAACCGTCAAATACAATAGATTCCCTCTTTACGGAGGAATCTAATAACCAAACTGAGCAGGGGGAGACAGTTTCCCTCTAGCTCTACAGCATGAATGACAATATCAGTTAGTTATATGCAATAAAAGTAATGTGTTAATTGAGTAATCTGAGTAGATTTTTGGTAGGCAATATTTAAAATTAAAAGATATTGATTGAACTGTAAGATTAATGATTCAGTGTCTTTGAAGTCCATCCTGAATTGAATGCAGAAGTGCAAGTAGATGCAGTGTCATTTGCTATGTTGTTGATAAAGGCTTAACTCTTTCCCCGCCAAACACGGAATTTTCCGTGTTTTATGAAAAAACGCTTCCCCGCCAAACACGGAATTTTCCGGGTTTCCGTGTTTTAGGTGTTATACGGTAAGGAAGACCCCTGCGCATGTTTTGAAAGAGTACGCAACTCTTTGATCAAAGAAACAGACTGCGATCGTCTCAAACATGAAGAAGTGGAGTATTGAGAAGCTCAAAATATCAGACATAAACATGCCTTTTTCTCAGCTTTTTGTCTGAAATGTTGTTTTTTGACAAAACCTACCTCTGTTGAAGTCGCAATAAAAAAAGAACAAATGAAGATAAAATAAAATCGTTTTTTTGCCTAAAAGCAGAGGCTCAGATCTTTATTGTGATATATAGCATCTTCATATATTCATGGAAGAAAATATTCTGCGGGCCATTAAAGTTTAGCGAAAATCGTCAAAAACCCTGGCGGTGGCTGGCAACTTTTTTTTAAAAACGCTGGCGGGGAAAGAGTTAAAGGGTATAGTAGGTGTAGGGTTTCTGTGGGATTCTAAATAATAACAATATCACTTGTCACTTTCACAAGACTTTGCAATGATTGAGGATTCGCTACTATTCATGACCACAACATATCCAAAAATCTAAATAAATGAATAAGAATTGTGACAATATTTTGCATTATGATGTTATATTAATGACAACTAAGCACAAAAGGAAATGTACCTAAATGTCATGAAAATAATTTCACAATTTAAAAAATGGGCTTTTGATATGTTTTGATGTTTAGGTGTGACAACTTTCAAGCTACAATGTGTTGGTCCTGAACACATCCTGCACATTAAAGCACATAAAGATCTGGTCTGTGCCCCAATTTGTATATTTAAATAGGTCTACTTACACAATATACAAGTTTGCACATTGCTTCTGATGGGAAAGTACATACAATTGAGTGGGTAGTAAGAAAGTATTTCAGTGTTAGAACCTACTTCCACATCATTAAATTGTGTCCTTTGTCAGGTACAGTTTGCATTTACATCAAAGGTGATTGCTTCATGACAACACAGGAAGCACAGTTTTCCCTAAAATTTCATACGAAATGTGGCAATAACGAGTTTGATATACAGTATGTTAATAATTGTTATAAATGACATACCTTAAAAGTGTAAAATATCACACATCAGTGTCACGCTGTTTGTTTAAGTAACACAGTCCGCTTTTTCTACATTAATATATCCATAGAAGTCTGTGGATGCATGACCCATAGAACCCCATTGAAGCTGTGCTTCAGATACCGGTTCCATTCAAATCAAGGTGCAAAAGATCGATGTTCATTAGGCACTAAATGCGTCATTTTGGGTCCCGCCTGGAAGATATGCTTCTCAGGCGGTCTACGGGAGCTTTGTGAGTGTTATTTGCATTGGATCGGCATCTGTGTAAAGAATCAGACATGTCGGGCAGATCCATTTGCAACAATATTTTGTAGGGCTCACAATTTTGGAGCGTGTGTGTTCATTAGCAATAATTAACACTTATCACAGACAACCATCAATCATTACAATAAAAGAGCATTGATTAGAATCAATGTTACACGGGCACCAATTTATGTAGGCTCAAAGGTTGGTTAGATCAGTTTTACTATCAAATATAAATTAATAATTAATTTTTATTAATTATTAATTAAGAATTAAATTAAATAATAGAATTTAGTTCGTCAAATCTATCCTCGGGGTACCACTCTTTGATAAGAGAAAAATGATAGTAAATGACTGATCAAGTCTCATAAAATTCTACCATGCAGATTGAGTATTCTGATCGAGAATCAAAATAATCAAAAAAGGTAGTTGTTAGTCAAATCGTTGCATATGAACCCAACAGTAATCTGGTTACAGTTGGCTTCGAACAACAACAATTTAACAATACTGAAGTAATGTTGGAGTTCTTGACGTGGCAGAGGCTGGCTTCAACACAATATTCAAACAAACAAGGAATACTTATTATAATATAATAAGATTTATTATAATCAAACAATAATGAACATTGTCAATACTAAATGAATATAATACAAAACATAAAATGGAAATCCTAAACTAAATGGTGGAGCTATATGCTAGTGTATGTGTGTGTGTGTTTGTCTCGAGTCGGCAACCAAGACACAAAATGGCGGACTAAACTCCTCGTGAGGAACTAGTCAAAATGGAGGGCTAGGCCGGAAAGGGCGGAGCCAACGATTATGGGAAGGTGTAGGGAAAACAAGATGGCTGGATCAGATCCAGCACAATGGAGCTAATACCACGTGCGGGTGATAATGAGCAGACACACAGAGGAACTGAACAAAACAGGCGGGAGAATTTGGGAAAACACCGGCCTGATTCATACATAAACCGCGGTGCTGCTCGCTCCGTGAATTTCCGTGTGTGAGAGAGCGAGGGAGAGAGAGAGAACGAACAAACAGGGGTTCATGCAATTTAACAGAGGAGACACGCTGGTAACAGCCCTACATATCCCCCCTTTTGGTCTTAAGGTTGGTGTTCCTACAACAGTCCTTGAGAGCAAACCAACAGAGCAACCTGAAAGTTGTTCAGTCCATGTATCCTGAAATCGCAAGAGCTTAGTTCCTGGAAGCATAACAGTTCATAAAGACTTTTTGACATCTGGGCAGTCATAGTAGACAACATCTGGGCAGATGAATTGTAACTAGGCTAATATAACATAACTTTATCACAACATAGAATTTTTGCATCGGTAACACATCAAACATTGCAACAACCCTTTGTTATCCCTGAATTTTCAATGATTATGAACACCGGCCTGATTCATACATAAACCGCGGTGCTGCTCGCTCCGTGAATTTCCGTGTGTGAGAGAGCAAGGGAGAGAGAGAGAACGAACAAACAGGGGTTCATGCAATTTAACAGAGGAGACACGCTGGTAACAGCGCGATTGACTCGTTGATTCGGATCACTCCCTAAATAAACATTTCCCCAAAAATGATGATCTCATAACTCCAAACAGCAATCAACGATCGTAGTTAAATGTACAGTGTAAACAAAACATTAAACGTTCAACAATCGTGGTTAACATACAAATGAAACAAAAACATCAAAACATTCAGCAATCAAATATATATGATTTAGATTTATAAGAAACGTCACAGTTTCTACACTAAATCTGCCCAGATATCAAGCCTTACTTGTGAAATCCTGTGTGATTTCAGCAGGGTTGTCTGCTGGATTCCTGTTGCATTGAGTTGTCAGGAGAAAGCAATCTGGTTCGGTCCTTTGTCTTGCGCTCGTCAGCGGAAAGACGCGTCTCTGCGTTGTTTCTCGGGTCCGGTGATCGCGAGAAGCGCGAGAGGTAGTCAACGTTGTGGGAAAACGATTGAGAAGGGAAGCTGGTCGCCTTTTCCGTTTTCTAATACGTTCACTGTTGTTTAACAGTGAAGATGATGTGAACCGGTTGTACACTACACGACTGGAACAAAGCGAAGTTAATCTTACTCTACCGTGGCCAAATGGTGAGGTTTAGAAAAACGTGATCTTTCTTTGTCCAGAAGGAGGGATTCCTTGGTGTAGATGTCTCTTTAGAGCGCAGCAGAGCTGCAGGCAGAGAGAGAGTTATCAAATGTGCACGCTGGTTTTGTTAAGAAGATGACGCCATCGGTTGTCGGCCGCTTTGGACCAATGACGTCTGAGATAGAGTTCATGGGCGGTACTTCCGTCCGGTTGCGATGCATTCTGGGAAATGGAGTTCAAAGTCTCACCTTTGATCATAGAACAAAGGGCCATGCTGTCTCTGCTGCCATTTTCAGTGGGGCAAGGCCCTACAATTTTAATGGGCAACTTCAAGGAAACGTAAAACTTCTCAGAAATGAGCAAACACAAGGCAAAGGTCCAGTCTGATGCCCGGGAGAGGGTTCAAGTCAGGGGAAAAGGTCCGGCTGGATCCGAGATCGGCAGCAGGCGACAGAGAGGCGTAAAACAGGCTTGGTTCGGGGCAGGCGGCGAGATATCAGAGTCCAGTAGCAGGCACGGGTCGTTATGCAGGCTGCAGACAGGCAGAAAGGTTAGTAACAGGCTGGGATCGGAACAACAGAATCACTTAGAGAATGCTCAGACATGCAACATGGGGTGAAACAATACTTTGCACAAGATGCCGAGTTAATCAGGCAGATATAGTCTCAGGGCGAGGGTTTAATGCGGGACAGCTGGGGAGCAATCAAAGCATAATGATCCATACTGCGCTGAAGCATGAAGCTCTTAGTACTCAGGGGAGAGAGCGCGAGAGCGCGTGGAGTTAGCAGAGCAGGGCGCCGTAACAGAGCCCCCCTCCTGCGAGCGTCTCCTGGCGCGAGGAAACTGATGACGGCGCGGTCTGCCACGGGGTCGAGGAGCCGGCCTGTCAGGGTGATGGCGGTGGAAGTCTTGAGTGAGGGACGGGTCTAGTATGTCATTGGCGTTGACCCAGGAACGTTCCTCTGGCCCAAAGCCCTCCCAATCGACGAGGTATTGGAGATGCCCGCCGCGACGCCTAGAGTCCAGCAGAAAATGCACCTGGTAGGTCTCTTCGCCCTCTAACAGGATAGGTTGGGTGGCCGTCTCCTCTGAGTCCTCTCCGCCCTCTACAGATTGAGCAGAGGCTGGTTTGAGCAGGGAGACGTGGAACGTGGGTGAGACGCGCATGTGTCTGGGCAGGTCCAGACGAAACGACACAGGGGTGATTTCACGGACGATCTTGAAGGGGCCCAAGAATCTCGGACTTAGTTTCTTGCAGGGCAGCCTGAGGCGTAGGTCTCGTGTGGATAGCCACACCCATTGGCCGGGCTGGTAAACAGGTCCTGCCCTGCGATGCCTGTCTGCCCTCTCCTTGCCGCGTCTTATAGCACGCTGGAGGTGAGTGTGGGCCAAGTTCCAGGTCCTCTCACTCCGCCGGAGTCAATAATCCACGGCAGGGACGCTGGTGGGCTCACCTGACCAGGGGAACAGTGGGGGCTGGAACCCAAGGACGCATTGGAAAGGGGTCATCCCGGTAGAGTGCTTGCGGATGGAGTTCTGGGCATATTCGGCCCACATCAGGAAACGATGCCAATCCCCCTGCTGACAATGGCAGTAGGAGCGAAGGAAGCGGGAAATCTCCTGGTTGAGGCACTCCACTTGTCCGTTGGCCTGGGGGTGGTACCCCGATGTGAGACTCACGTTGATCTGTAGTCTCCCACAGAAGGCATTCCAGACGCGGGAAGTGAACTGGGGTCCACTGTCAGAAACAATGTCCTCTGGTAACCCGTAGAACCGAAAGACATAGTTACACAGATGTTCCGCCGTCTGCAGAGCGGTGGGTAGCCTGGGGAGCGGGATGAGCCGGCATGCCTTAGAGAAGCGGTCGATGACGGTCAGAATGGTTGCGTAGCCCTCTGAGGGAGGCAGATCCGTGATGAAGTCCACCGCGATGTGGGACCAAGGCCGTTGGGGAACAGGCAGGGGTTGAAGGAGGCCTGCGGGTAGCAGTCGACAGGATTTTGGGGTGTTACAGACCCTACAGGGGCGAATGAATTCACTCGTGTCTCGAGTGAGCGTGGGCCACCAGTACCAGTTCTGAAGGAGCTGGGTCGTGGCAGTGATTCCGGGGTGCCCGGAACAGGGAAGGGCGTGCACGTGGTTTATCACCTTGTCGCGGAGGGTTTCTGGTACAAAGATCCTCCCAGTGGGGCAGTCCGAGGGAATCTCGAGGTCAGTGTTGGCCTGGGTGCACTCGGTCTTTAGGTCCCATTGAACTGGTCCGAGGACGAGAGCTGGGTTGATAATGGGTTCTGGAGTCGGGACCTCCGTTTCGGAGTCGAACAGTCGAGACAGAGAATCAGCCTTGGTGTTCTTTGAACCGGGGCGGTAACTCACTGTGAAGTGGAACCGGGAAAAGAAGAGAGACCACCGGGCTTGACGTGCATTCAGTCTCTTGGCCGTACGCAGGTACTCCAGATTCTTGTGGTCTGTGTACATGGAGAATGGGTGAGTCGCTCCCTCGAGCCAATGGTGCCACTCCTCGAACGCTGACTTCATCGCTAACAACTCACGGTCTCTGACGTCATAGTTCCTCTCTGCGGAACTCAACTTCCTGGAGTAGAAAGCGCAGGGATACAGCTTGGGGGGTCGCCCTGACGTTGGGAGAGTACCGCTCCTAGCCCGGTATTCGAAGCGTCCACCTCCACCACGAAGGGTAGCTCAGGGTTAGGATGGTGCAAAATGGGAGCAGAAGTGAAGCTGTTCTTGAGTTGCTTAAAAGCCCGGGAGGCAGCCTCGTTCCAAGCTAGCCCTCTCGTGCCCTTCCGAACCAGAGCTGTTAACGGGGCTGCTACGGAGCTGAAGCCTCTGATGAAGCGGCGATAGAAATTGGCGAAGCCCAGGAAGCGTTGCAACCCCTTTAGGGTGGAGGGTTGGGGCCAGTCTACGACTGCTCTCACCTTATTCTCATCCATGGCCACGCCCTCCGGGCGGATGACGTACCCCAGAAAGGTTGTAGATGTCTGATGGAAGTCACACTTCTCTATCTTGGCGTAGAGTTGGAACCGAAGGAGCCTTTGAAGTACAGCGCGGACATGCTGGATGTGGGCTTCATGGGTGTCAGAATAAATAAAAATGTCGTCTATGTAAACGATTACACTTCGGTGGAGCAGATCACGGAGGACGTCGTTGACGAAGGATTGGAAGAAGGCAGGGCTGTTAGAAAGGCCGAAAGGCATGACGAGATATTCATAGTGCCCAGTGCTCGTGGAGAAGGCAGTCTTCCATTCGTCCCCCTCTCGGATTCGAACCAGGTTATAGGCGGAGCGCAGGTCCAGCTTGGTGTAGTATTTGGCCGTGCGAAGGAGCTCTAGAGCGGCCGGTACCAGCGGCAGTGGGTAACGGAACTTAACGGTACATTCGTTCAATGCTCTGTAGTCGATGCAAGGTCACAGTCCTCCATCTTTCTTTTTGACGAGGAGGACCCTGCTGACAGAGGGGAAGTGGATGGACGGATGAACCCCTTTGCGAGCTCCTCCTCCACGTATTTCCGCATGGCCTCGGTCTCATGTTGTGCCAGTGAGAAGACGCGGCCTCTGGGTGGTGTGTGATTGGGTACGAGGTCTATGGCGCAGTCGTATTCCCGATGGGGCGGTAGCTTGGTGGCTTTGACCTTGCTGAAGACCTCGACTAGATCGTGGTATACGGTAGGTAGGCGAGATAGCACGGCGTCGTCTCGGGGTTCGGTAATGCCTTGGACCCTTAAGGGTTTGACGACAGACAGACACCTCGAAAAACACCTCTCACCCCAGCTGATTATCTGCCCGGTAGTCCACTCCAACTGGGGGTTGTGCTTCCTTAGCCAGGGTAAGCCCAGGATGACCGGAGTGTGAGGAGCTTGGAGAACGTAGAACTGGACCTCCTCATGATGGAGTTGGCCGGTACGCATGCGAAGCACCTGGGTCATGTGTGTGATGCGTCCTGTGCCGAGTGGACGTCCGTTGACAGCCTCTACTGACAGCGGAGGTGTGCAAGAAATGAGGGCTATCTCGTGAACCTGGGCAAAAACTTTAGACATGAAATTACCGGCTGCCCCGGAGTCAACTAGGGCGGCGGTATTGACAGCTTGCCCCTTTATAGTGAATTCAAGAGGCACTGATACACAGGTGAGAGGATTTAAACAGTCGAGGGTCAGACTCACCGTGGTTCTGTCCTTGTGTGCAGGTCGCAGAGGGCAGTGCAGACGGAAGTGACCGGAACCCCCGCAGTACAGACATAGGTTCAGAGATCGACTCCCTCTCCTCCTCGGAGATGTGTGAGGCGTTGATCTGCATCGGCTCGTAGGTCTCAGCAGACAAGTTAGAAGCACGTGGTGCGGGACTGACGCGCATAGCGCTCGTTGGGCGGAGACTGGGGCGTCGTGAGCGCATCAGATTGTCCAGCTGGATGGTGAGATGGACAAACTGATCCAAATCCTTTCCTTCGTCGCGACAGGCCAGCTCCGCTTGTAAATCGTGTCGGAGACCCCTTCGGAAGACCACCTTGAGAGCGCTCTCCGTCCAATTGGTTTGGGCTGCTAGCGTCCGAAATTTGAGGGCGTACTCTGAGGCGGGCGATCTCCCCTGTGAGAGTTCCAAGAGAAGATCCTCGGCTCCTTTCCCCTCCTTGGCATGCTCGAACACAGCTTGGAAACGTTCCAGAAATTCTCCGTAGGAAGAGAAGGCGGACCCATCTGGTTTCCAGACTGCGGTGATCCATTCCAATGCACAACCGGTGAGTAGCGTGCACACGAAGGCGATTTTGCTGGCATCTGTGGCATGTAGGGCTGTCTGCTGGGCGAGATACAAAGAGCATTGAAGAATAAAGCCCCTGCATTTACCTGGGTCACCCTCATACCTCTCAGGGCGCGCGAGGTGCGGGTTGGCGCTCGCAGTGTGCGGCTGGTCTAGCGAGAGAGGCGGCGCGGCGAGTGTTGGAACGGCCGTGGGTGCCGCGATGGACTTCTGCAGGGCTCGTACCTCTGAGACCAATTCCTCCGTGAGCGTGGTCAGGCGGGATAACTGGTGATGATGGGCGGCCAGCTGAGAGGCTTGGTTGGTGACAGCGGCCGACAGAGCAGTTATTGTCGCTGGATCCTCGTTTGGCGAAGTATTCTGTAAAGAATCAGACATGTCGGGCAGATCCATTTGCAACAATATTTTAATGGGCAGACTTCAAGGAAACGTAAAACTTCTCAGAAATGAGCAAACACAAGGCAAAGGTCCAGTCTGATGCCCGGGAGAGGGTTCAAGTCAGGGGAAAAGGTCCGGCTGGATCCGAGATCGGCAGCAGGCGACAGAGAGGCGTAAAACAGGCTTGGTTCGGGGCAGGCGGCGAGATATCAGAGTCCAGTAGCAGGCACGGGTCTTTAGGCAGGCTGCAGACAGGCAGAAAGGTTAGTAACAGGCTGGGATCGGAACAACAGAATCACTTAGAGAATGCTCAGACATGCAACATGGGGTGAAACAATACTTCGCACAAGATGCCGAGTTAATCAGGCAGATATAGTCTCAGGGCGAGGGTTTAATGCGGGACAGCTGGGGAGCAATCAAAGCATAATGATCCATACTGCGCTGAAGCATGAAGCTCTTAGTACTCAGGGGAGAGAGCGCGAGAGCGCGTGGAGTTTGCAGAGCAGGGCGCCGTAACAATCTGATTGCACTTTTCCACTGCACGTTATGGTTCGACTCGACTCGACTCTGCTCGCTTTACTTTTCTGAGCTTTCTTTTCCATTGCAGTTTAGTGCCGCCTCAACATAAGTGGGATTATAGGCTGATCGTCATAGTTGCGCCGCCTCTTCTACCATAACATCATCTTGAACACAACACAAACATTACTGACCCTAAACAATAACACGCTAGCTGTTAGCTACTAGCTCATTGTGCTGCATAAAGCAGTTGTTGCATGGTGATTTTACACAAGTGTAACAGTTAAATTGGCCTGTTTGTTTTAGATGCAAGCTTTCCAGTATCTTGTCAACCATCCTTCATCGTGGACGCCTACATTGCCATGGCTGAGTCCAGGGCACTCTCCCTCCCATTGCTCGCCGGTATATTGCCATTGATAGTGGCAATTTGGTCGAACCAATTCCACTTTCTTCTGTTTGAACCATTCCAGCTGTTTTGGTCCTTGATCGATCTGAAGTCATTTGATTTTTTTTTTAAACTTTTGCCTACTCTGTTGGTAGGTCCGGTGGTAGCTGTGTACGGCCAACAGCTGAGACACTTCCTGAAAGACTTTTTTGTTTTGTGTCGTTTTGTTCCTCACTAATGAGAGGAACGTCTGCACCTCGTTTATTGACCACGCCGTGGTTTTATGCACAGCCATTATTTTTTACAATTTGATACTGCTATAGCTGTTGCTAACTTTAAAGGAGACCTATTACGCCCCTTTTTACATGATGTGATATAAGTCTCAGGTGTCCCCAGAATGTGTCTGTAAAGTTTCAGCTCCAAATACCCCACAGATAATTTATTATACCATGCTATAAATGCCACTTTTTGGGTGGAATCAAAAACGCGCTGATTTCGTGTGTATCTCTTTATATGCATATGAGCTGCTGCTCCTCACCCCCTTCCCGGAAGAAGGCTGTGCAGCTCGTGCTTCGCTACTACAGCAACAACAAATCAGAACCTATATGACTGACAGTGTAAATACCAGAGTTCAGGCAGGGCTGGACTGGGAAGAGATACATAGCAACTGGATCATAATATGTGGCAACACAGTCTCTTACGCACTACTGTGTTGCCTAAATCACCAAGGGGTAGTGCGTTCGCAACCAACATTGGCTCTGGTGTGTTATATTCTCCTCTGCAGTGAAGTTCATCTCCGGTTGCCTAAATTGTGGGGAACACTTGTTTTAGTGTCAGGGAGTCTGAGCAGCAGAGTGGATACTCCATCCTAAGACAGTCCAGAAGATTTGGAAGTTACTCAGGAATGTCACCTTTCGTTCTCCATGACTCAAGCTTCACTGGCAGTTGACACGGATACATGGATATTTTGTTCTACAAAATGCTCTCACAACTGTACATCTACAAATTCATGCGATTATCTAATAAGCAAGTCATGTGGCAAGCAGTGCAAAGCATAGAAGAAAGTAGATATGGGTCAGGACTTTCAGTTTATGTTCACATCAAGCATTAGAAAGGGGAAAAAATTTGATCTCAGTGAGGTCAACTGTGGCATGATTTTTGATGCCAGACAGGCTGGTTTTAGAATTTCTGTAATTGCTGATCTCCTGAGATTTTCATGCACAACATTCCCTTTAATCAGAATGGTTCCAAAAACAATACATTCAGTGAGCATTAGTTCTGCGGTCGGAATCGCCTTACTGATGACAGAGGTCAGCAGAGAATGGCAAGATAGGGTCGAGCTGACAGAAAGGCTACGGTAACTCAGATAACACAATGGTAGTGTGCAGAAGAGCATCTCAATATGCATAACGTGTCAAATTTTGTGGCGGATGGGCAACAACAGCAGAATACCACATCGGGTCCACTTAAACATTTACATTACATTTATTCATTTGGCAGATGCTTTTATCCAAAGTGACTAAGAGGAATAATACATCATAAGCGATTCATCATGAGGAGACAGTAGTAAAAAAAGTGCTGCATTTCAAAGTTTCAGTTGCATCAGAATAATAGTATCAAGATTAGAGTGCAACAATAATATAGGTACAGGTATATATATATATATATATATATATATATATATATATATATATATATATATATACATATACACACACAAATTAGTGACCAAAAGTTTGGAATAATGTACAGATTTTGCAGATTCGGAAAGAAATTGGTACTTTAATTCAACCAAAACCAAAGTAGCATTCAAGTGATCACAAAGTATAGTCAGGACATTACTGATGTTAAAAACAGCACCATCACTATTTGGGAAAAAAAGGCATTTTTTTATCAAATCTAGACAGGCCCCATATTCAGCAGCCATCGCTCCAACAACTTATCCTTGAGTAATCATACAATTGGTACTAGAAAATCACTTGCCACTATATCAAACACTGCTGAAAGATATTTGCTTAGTTAAATGAAGGTTAATATTGTTTTTTGAGTTGCCATATTATGCAATAGAATGGCATGTCTCAAGGTCAATATTAGGTCAAAAATTTGAAAAAAGAAACTGCTTTCTCTAGAAACTCTTCAGACAATCATTGTTTTGAGGAATTAAAGCTGAAAAGTGCTTGAAACTGACAAAAAACTGAAGGGCAACTGGCTCTAACAAGGACAGAAAGAGATGTGGAAGGCCAGGTGTACAACTAAACAAGAGGATTAGTACATCAAGTTTGAGAAACAGACACTTTACATGTCCTCAGCTGACAGCTTTATTGAATTCTACCCATTCAACACCAGTTTCATGTACAATAGTAAAGAGAAGACTCAGGGGTGCAGGCCTTGTGGGAAGCATTGCAAAGAAAAAGTAACTTTTTAAACAGAAAAACTAAAAGAAAGGTTAGAGTGCGCAAAGATACACAGGCATTGGACAACAGATAATTGTTTGATCTTAACCACATTGAGCTTTTGTGGGATCAGCTGGACTGTAAGGTGCGTGAGAAGTGCCCAACAAGACAGACACATCTATGGCAGGTGCTACAGTGAAATATCACGTGACTATCATGACAAACTGACAGCTAGAATGCCAAGGATCTGCATAGCTGTCATTACTGCACATGTAGGATTTTCTTATGAGAACTTTTTGAAGTAGTTTAAGAAGTTCTGAATTTTTTTTCAAATTGTACAGTGGATATAAAAAGTCTACACACCCCTGTTAAAACAGTAGGTTTTTGTGATGTAAAAAATGTAAAGATAAATCATCAGAATTTTTGCACCTTTAACCCTTTCCAGCCAAAGCGTTCAAATTTGGGAACAATTATTCCCATGGTTCCTGTCTCAATATCTTCGCCGTCCAATCACCGATTTTATTTCTGAAAAATCATGACAATATAAGCTAAAAGCACATATGATTGTTTAAGGGGATACTGTGCGTGAATAATAAATATATTGTCATCCGCATCATCCTCCATTTGCCTGAGCGGAACCAGAGTGCCTATCTCGGGAGATTACATCCAGTGTTGGACTTACTGCTTCAAATTGAAAACTGAGGTGAGCTTTCGAGGTAAGACAAGTTATTTATCATGTGTTGTCAATATTGTCTATTGAAAGTCAAAACGTTTTAGTTGCAAATCATTTATTTTTAGGAGTAACGCTAGTTATTTCTGAAAACATTACATGTCCATCGCCATTCATTGGACAGGCATCGAGCCTCTATTTCTAAGCAAATTTCTGTGAAATGTTGATTTTCCCATGTAATAAGAAAAATGGTAGATATCTTTCTATAATTTAGCAGATAGCCTTACCCATCCATCAAACAGACGTTATTTTAGATGTGTGTAGATGCCTGTTCACAAGGAAAGTGCTGGAGGGCTGTTTGCAGTTGGACATTCTGGTTAGTCTGCAAGCCTTTGGTGATATATGGATAGATGCATAGAGATTATGGCTCCCTGCTCAGCACCCTCAAGAGGAGGAGGCAACTTACTGATGATGAGCTTAGGTTCATAGCAGAGGAGGACATGGCTCATGAGGGCATGAGCACACAAGAGGAAGATCTGCTGGACCAGGAACTACTGCAGGAAGACTTGGACCAAGAGGAGATGGGGAATGAGATGGAACCTGATCCCCAGCCAAGACCATCAACTGGGTATGTGTCACGATCCCCTGTTGTCTGCCCGTGTTTCACCTGTCAATTGTCATAAACTACACTTCCCATAATTCCCTGCCCTCATCACTGCCCATGCACTTCATTGTTCTCACCTGCATGTCGTTTAGTCATCATTGTGTTTGTGCATTTAAACCCTATTTGTTCCCCAGTCATTGTCGATCGTTGTTTGTAGATGTTAGATGTCGATGTGTCAGCCCAGTTTACCCTGTTCATGTACCCTTTGATGTTTTCATGTTTTTGTTTCATTTTTCCCATCGTGGATGTTTCCTTTGTTCCTGTCTGTCTTGTTTTCACCTTTATAAATAAAACCTGCACTTAGATCCTCACTCCTCATCTTCCTCCTCCTACTAACGTTACAGAACAATCAATCAAACATGGATCTAGCGGTTCTACAAGCGAACTGTCGTCTGCTAAGCCTCATGCAGGAGGACTGTCCTGTGGAGGACCACATCCGCGATTTCCTCGAGCTGGCGAGTGTCACGGACTTCCCGGACTCCTCCCTGGTGGTTTTCTTCAGGGCCAACCTGAATAGTTCGCTCAAGGAGCGGTTGCCACCGGCGACACGCGACCGTCCCAGAGCCAGCGTCTGTAGCCGCGACCGTCCCAGAGCCACCGCTTCCCGAGCCTCCCAGGGCTCCGCCACTCGAGCCTCCCAGGGCTCCGCCTCTCGAGCCACCCGAACCTTCCAGGGTTCCGCCTCTCGAGCCTCCCAGGGCTCCCCCTTTCGAGCCTCCCAGGGCTCCGCCTCTCGAGCCACTTGAGCCTTCCAGGGCTCCGCCTCTCGAGCCACCCGAGCCTCCCAGGGCTCCGCCTCTCGAGCCTCCCAGGGCTCCGCCTCTCGAGCCTCCCAGGGCTCCGCCTTTCGAGCCTCCCAGGGCTCCGCCTCTCGAGCCTCCCAGGGCTTCGCCTCTCGAGCCATCCAGGCCTTCGCCTCTCGAGCCTTCCAGGGCTCCGCCTCTCGAGCCACACGAGCCTCCCAGGGCTCCGCCCCTCGAGTCTTCCACAACTTCAATCCCCGAGCCTTCTAGGGCTCTGCCTCCCGAGCCTCCCTCAGCTCTGCCTCCTGAGCCTTCTACGATGTCGACTCCCAGGCCTCCAGACCCTGTCCTTGCCCTGTGGCCAGCTCCCAGGCCTCCTGAACCTGTACCTGTCCTGTGGCCAGCTCCCAGGCCTCCTGAACCTGTCCCTGTCCTGTGGCCGCCTTCCAGGCCTCCTGAACCTGTCCTCGCCCTGTGGCCAGCTCCCAGGCCACCTGATCCAGTCCCCGTCTTGTGTCCCCCGTGGTCACAAGACGGGGACTGCCCTCTGTCTGCCCTCTGTGCCTCCTTGGACTGCCTGTCTGCCCTCTGTGCCCCCTTGGACTGCCTGTCTGCCCTCTGTGCCCCCATGGACTGCCTGCTTGCTCTCTGTGCCTCCGTGGACTGCCTGCTTGTCTTCTGTGCCCCCGTGGACCGCCTGCTTGCCCTCTGTGCCCCCGTGAACCGCCTGCTTGCCCTCTGTGCCCCCGTGGACTGTCTGTTTGCCCTTGTACCCTCCTTGGTCTGCCTGCCCCCCTCCCTCCTCACTCCTTGGACGATTTTGTATTTTGGGTATTTTTTATTTCTTTGTTAGGAGTGTCTGGAAGCCGCTCCTTTGAGGGGGGGTTATGTCACGATCCCCTGTTGTCTGCACCGTGTTTCACCTGTCAACTGTCATAAACTACACTTCCCATAATTCCCTACCCTCATCACTGCCCATGCACTTCATTGTTCTCACCTGCATGTCGTTTAGTCATCATTGTGTTTGTGCATTTAAACCCTGTTTGTTCCCCAGTCATTGTCGATCGTTGTTTGTAGATGTTGTATGTCGATGTGTCAGCCCAGTTTACCCTGTTCATGTACCCTTTGATGTTTTCATGTTTTTGTTTCATTTTTCCCATCGTGGATGTTTCATTTGTTCCTGTCTGTCTTGTTTTCACCTTTATAAATAAAACCCGCACTTAGATCCTCACTCCTCGTCCTCCTCCTCCTACTAACGTTACAGTATGTATGAATGTGTATGTATTGTTGGTTTCTATTTCTCAAATGACTGATAATCACAGTAACACTAAAACTGTTACTCTTAATATTTTGGGTATGGCTAGCCATTCTCGCACAGGTCCCAAGTCAGCTAGAAAGCAAAAATGGTTCCCTGACTCTGTTTCTTATCCCTTGTACTCTGACATCAATTCACATGCACCAAAACCTCTCCCATTTAAGCCTAGCCATCCATTCAGTATTGACTTAGTAGCGTGCATCAGGCTGTGCGGTCAACCTCCAATATGATGTTGTGAGAAATTTACTTTTTCATGCTGTTTTTACTCAGGCTGTAGTTGCTGAGATATGCAGCTTTACAAACCGTCAGGGGTAGGAGCTCATCCTCAACTGTTCGTCATATTCCAGCTACCAGGGAGCTTGGATGGAGGTGACCCCCGATTCATTTTACAAATTTCTTGGGTTGCTCATTTAAATGGGGTTTACAATTCTCACTGATTACCATCGTCACTGGGGAACCAAGTCACTTCAGTGCTCATGGGCAAGGGGATTTATGTTGCGTGACCACTACAAGGCTCTTTTAGCAGCTCTACATGTTGTAGACCATACCATAGAGGATAATCAGGATGGCCTTAGGAAGTTGCGTTAGCTTATGGACCACCTCAAACAAAAATGCCAGCAGCTCTTTCAGCCTAACCAAAATCTTGTAATAGATGAACGTATGGTCAAGTCTAAAGCTTGGTCAGGATTTAAAAAATACATGAAGGGCAAGCCTACTCGGAGGGGTTTTAAATTAGGGGTAATTGCAACATCAGACTCAGGGTATACTCTCGACTTTAATGTTTACACATGTAGTCATGATGGGCATGTCACTGACTTGGCCACCAAAGTAGTTCAAAAGACCAGGGCCACAGTGTTTGGTTTGACAACTTTTACACATCCCCAACTCTTATGGTTAAGTTGTTTGAAATGGGAACTAATGCCTGTGGGACATGCAGTTGTCAATAGTTTCATATTATTTAAGGAATGCCAACACATTCATGCGGCACCAGGAGGGTGAGCGTGAGACCGGTGAACTTAACCCAGAAAACCTGGCTCGTCAGCTGGGAGGTATCGATATTCACGCAAGTTTCCCTTTGCCTGCAGTCCCTCCTTTGTCATCACTCCACACAGCCAATGTCCCTAAATTTGAATAGTACTCTAAAAGATGTTGGCTATGCTATCTAGTAGGACTGAAAATAAATCTAATGTAGCTTGATGCGTGCCGGAATGTAATGGCAAAAGACTTTGCTTGGTTTGTGATAGGAATTGTTTTCAGTCTTGGCACTTGGCTGAGAGTGACAAGTTTGCAAAGAGGCCTAGGTTGGGCTGTGTTTACTGGTGTTGTTGTCCTCCCCTCTTTTCTCCCTCTCTTCTCTCCACAGGTATTACAGTTTTTGAGAATTTATGAATTTATATATAGTCTGTTCCTGCACTCTTTATAAAAATGTATTTACTGTAGATAGTTCTAAAGTTTAATTTTGGATGTTTTGCTGTGTAATTTGTGTGTAATTCAAATGTTTAAATAAAATAAAGTGTATGTTTTATTGAACACATAAAATGTATATTTTAGTGTTTGTGTCCTTCAATTTCAGATGCAATCTCAATGTATTATTACAGGTGCTCAGGAGTGGTCAGTATTTGAGGAGTGGTCATGTGAAATGTATCTGAACATTCTAAATGTTTGTTTTATTCCGTTTCCCCCACTAATCACTAGAATGGTCATAACATTTAAACAATACATTATATTTCTAATCTGTCTGCTATTCTACATTATCCACAAATGATGTATATTTCATACACTCTAAATCTGATGTCTGATGAAGTATGGTGGCCAGAGAAGATTTTTGTAAAAATTGCTGTGTGAAATCATTTTTTTTAGGAGTAACGCTAGTTATTTCTGAAAACATTACATGTCCATCGCCATTCATTGGACAGGCATCGAGCCTCTATTTCTAAGCAAATTTCTGTGAAATGTTGATTTTCCCATGTAATAAGAAAAATGGTAGATATCTTTCTATAATTTAGCAGATAGCCTTACCCATCCATCAAACAGACGTTATTTTAGATGTGTGTAGATGCCTGTTCACAAGGAAAGTGCTGGAGGGCTGTTTGCAGTTGGACATTCTGGTTAGTCTGCAAGCCTTTGGTGATATATGGATAGATGCATAGAGATTATGGCTCCCTGCTCAGCACCCTCAAGAGGAGGAGGCAACTTACTGATGATGAGCTTAGGTTCATAGCAGAGGAGGACATGGCTCATGAGGGCATGAGCACACAAGAGGAAGATCTGCTGGACCAGGAACTACTGCAGGAAGACTTGGACCAAGAGGAGATGGGGAATGAGATGGAACCTGATCCCCAGCCAAGACCATCAACTGGGTATGTGTCACGATCCCCTGTTGTCTGCCCGTGTTTCACCTGTCAATTGTCATAAACTACACTTCCCATAATTCCCTGCCCTCATCACTGCCCATGCACTTCATTGTTCTCACCTGCATGTCATTTAGTCATCATTGTGTTTGTGCATTTAAACCCTATTTGTTCCCCAGTCATTGTCGATCGTTGTTTGTAGATGTTAGATGTCGATGTGTCAGCCCAGTTTACCCTGTTCATGTACCCTTTGATGTTTTCATGTTTTTGTTTCATTTTTCCCATCGTGGATGTTTCCTTTGTTCCTGTCTGTCTTGTTTTCACCTTTATAAATAAAACCTGCACTTAGATCCTCACTCCTCATCTTCCTCCTCCTACTAACGTTACAGAACAATCAACCAAACATGGATCTAGCGGTTCTACAAGCTGAACTGTCGTCTGCTAAGCCTCATGCAGGAGGACTGTCCTGTGGAGGACCACATCCGCGATTTCCTCGAGCTGGCGAGTGTCACGGACTTCCCGGACTCCTCCCTGGTGGTTTTCTTCAGGGCCAACCTGAATAGTTCAGCTCAAGGAGCGGTTGCCACCGGCGACACGCGACCGATCCCAGAGCCAGCGCCTGTAGCCGCGACCGTCCCAGAGCCACCGCTTCCCGAGCCTCCCAGGGCTCCGCCACTCGAGCCTCCCAGGGCTCCGCCTCTCGAGCCACCCGAACCTTCCAGGGTTCCGCCTCTCGAGCCTCCCAGGGCTCCCCCTTTCGAGCCTCCCAGGGCTCCGCCTCTCGAGCCACTTGAGCCTTCCAGGGCTCCGCCTCTCGAGCCACCCGAGCCTCCCAGGGCTCCGCCTCTCGAGCCTCCCAGGGCTCCGCCTCTCGAGCCTCCCAGGGCTCCGCCTTTCGAGCCTCCCAGGGCTCCGCCTCTCGAGCCTCACAGGGCTTCGCCTCTCGAGCCATCCAGGCCTTCGCCTCTCGAGCCTTCCAGGGCTCCGCCTCTCGAGCCGCACGAGCCTCCCAGGGCTCCACCCCTCGAGTCTTCCACAACTTCAATCCCCGAGCCTTCTAGGGCTCTGCCTCCCGAGCCTCCCTCAGCTCTGCCTCCTGAGCCTTCTACGATGTCGACTCCCAGGCCTCCAGACCCTGTCCTTGCCCTGTGGCCAGCTCCCAGGCCTCCTGAACCTGTCCCTGTCCTGTGGCCAGCTCCCAGGCCTCCTGAACCTGTCCCTGTCCTGTGGCCGCCTTCCAGGCCTCCTGAACCTGTCCTCGCCCTGTGGCCAGCTCCGAGGCCACCTGATCCAGTCCCCGTCTTGTGTCCCCCGTGGTCACAAGACGGGGACTGCCCTCTGTCTGCCCTCTGTGCCTCCTTGGACTGCCTGTCTGCCCTCTGTGCCCCCTTGGACTACCTGTCTGCCCTTTGTGCCCCCATGGACTGCCTGCTTGCTCTCTGTGCCTCCGTGGACTGCCTGCTTGTCCTCTGTGCCCCCGTGGACCGCCTGCTTGCCCTCTGTGCCCCCGTGAACCGCCTGCTTGCCCTCTGTGCCCCCGTGGACTGTCTGTTTGCCCTTGTACCCTCCTTGGTCTGCCTGCCCCCCTCCCTCCTCACTCCTTGGACGATTTTGTATTTTGGGTATTTTTATTTCTTTGTTAGGAGTGTCTGGAAGCCGCTCCTTTGAGGGGGTTATGTCACGATCCCCTGTTGTCTGCACCGTGTTTCACCTGTCAACTGTCATAAACTACACTTCCCATAATTCCCTACCCTCATCACTGCCCATGCACTTCATTGTTCTCACCTGCATGTCGTTTAGTCATCATTGTGTTTGTGCATTTAAACCCTGTTTGTTCCCCAGTCATTGTCGATCGTTGTTTGTAGATGTTGTATGTCGATGTGTCAGCCCAGTTTACCCTGTTCATGTACCCTTTGATGTTTTCATGTTTTTGTTTCATTTTTCCCATCGTGGATGTTTCATTTGTTCCTGTCTGTCTTGTTTTCACCTTTATAAATAAAACCCGCACTTAGATCCTCACTCCTCGTCCTCCTCCTCCTACTAACGTTACAGTATGTATGAATGTGTATGTATTGTTGGTTTCTATTTCTCAAATCACTGATAATCACAGTAACACTAAAACTGTTACTCTTAATATTTTGGGTATGGCTAGCCATTCTCGCGACAGGTCCCAAGTCAGCTAGAAAGCAAAAATGGTTCCCTGACTCTGTTTCTTATCCCTTGTACTCTGACATCAATTCACATGCACCAAAACCTCTCCCATTTAAGCCTAGCCATCCATTCAGTATTGACTTAGTAGCGTGCATCAGGCTGTGCGGTCAACCTCCAATATGATGTTGTGAGAAATTTACTTTTTCATGCTGTTTTTACTCAGGCTGTAGTTGCTGAGATATGAAGCTTTACAAACCGTCAGGGGTAGGAGCTCATCCTCAACTGTTCGTCATATTCCAGCTACCAGGGAGCTTGGATGGAGGTGACCCCGATTAATTTTACAAATTTCTTGGGTTGCTCATTTAAATGGGGTTTACAATTCTCACTGATTACCATCGTCACTGGGGAACCAAGTCACTTCAGTGCTCATGGGCAAGGGGATTTATGTTATGTGACCACTACAAGGCTCTTTTAGCAGCTCTACATGTTGTAGACCATACCATAGAGGATAATCAGGATGGCCTTAGGAAGTTGCGTTAGCTTATGGACCACCTCAAACAAAAATGCCAGCAGCTCTTTCAGCCTAACCAAAATCTTGTAATAGATGAACGTATGGTCAAGTCTAAAGCTTGGTCAGGATTTAAAAAATACATGAAGGGCAAGCCTACTCGGAGGGGTTTTAAATTAGGGGTAATTGCAACATCAGACTCAGGGTATACTCTCGACTTTAATGTTTACACATGTAGTCATGATTGGCATGTCACTGACTTGGCCACCAAAGTAGTTCAAAAGACCAGGGCCACAGTGTTTGGTTTGACAACTTTTACACATCCCCAACTCTTATGGTTAAGTTGTTTGAAATGGGAACTAATGCCTGTGGAACATGCAGTTGTCAATAGTTTCATATTATTTAAGGAATGCCAACACATTCATGCGGCACCAGGAGGGTGAGCGTAGACCGGTGAACTTAACCCAGAAAACCTGGCTCGTCAGCTGGGAGGTATCGATATTCACGCAAGTTTCCCTTTGCCTGCAGTCCCTCCTTTGTCATCACTCCACACAGCCAATGTCCCTAAATTTGAATAGTACTCTAAAAGATGTTGGCTATGCTATCTAGTAGGACTGAAAATAAATCTAAAGTAGCTTGATGCGTGCGGAATGTAATGGCAAAAGACTTTGCTTGGTTTGTGATAGGAATTGTTTTCAGTCTTGGCACTTGGCTGAGAGTGACAAGTTTGCAAAGAGGCCTAGGTTGGGCTGTGTTTACTGGTGTTGTTGTCCTCCCTCTTTTCTCCTCTCTTCTCTCCACAGGTATTACAGTTTTTGAGAATTTATGAATTTATATATAGTCTGTTCCTGCACTCTTTATAAAAATGTATTTACTGTAGATAGTTCTAAAGTTTAATTTTGGATGTTTTGCTGTGTAATTTGTGTGTAATTCAAATGTTTAAATAAAATAAAGTGTATGTTTTATTGAACACATAAAATGTATATTTTAGTGTTTGTGTCCTTCAATTTCAGATGCAATCTCAATGTATTATTACAGGTGCTCAGGAGTGGTCAGTATTTGAGGAGTGGTCATGTGAAATGTATCTGAACATTCTAAATGTTTGTTTTATTCCGTTTCCCCCACTAATCACTAGAATGGTCATAACATTTAAACAATACATTATATTTCTAATCTGTCTGCTATTCTACATTATCCACAAATGATGTATATTTCATACACTCTAAGTCTGATGTCTGATGAAGTATGGTGGCCAGAGAAGATTTTTGTAAAAATTGCTGTGTGAAATCATTTTTTTTTAGGAGTAACGCTAGTTATTTCTGAAAACATTACATGTCCATCGCCATTCATTGGACAGGCATCGAGCCTCTATTTCTAAGCAAATTTCTGTGAAATGTTGATTTTCCCATGTAATAAGAAAAATGGTAGATATCTTTCTATAATTTAGCAGATAGCCTTACCCATCCATCAAACAGACGTTATTTTAGATGTGTGTAGATGCCTGTTCACAAGGAAAGTGCTGGAGGGCTGTTTGCAGTTGGACATTCTGGTTAGTCTGCAAGCCTTTGGTGATATATGGATAGATGCATAGAGATTATGGCTCCCTGCTCAGCACCCTCAAGAGGAGGAGGCAACTTACTGATGATGAGCTTAGGTTCATAGCAGAGGGAGGACATGGCTCATGAGGGCATGAGCACACAAGAGGAAGATCTGCTGGACCAGGAACTACTGCAGGAAGACTTGGACCAAGAGGAGATGGGGAATGAGATGGAACCTGATCCCCAGCCAAGACCATCAACTGGGTATGTGTCACGATCCCCTGTTGTCTGCCCCGTGTTTCACCTGTCAATTGTCATAAACTACACTTCCCATAATTCCCTGCCCTCATCACTGCCCATGCACTTCATTGTTCTCACCTGCATGTCGTTTAGTCATCATTGTGTTTGTGCATTTAAACCCTATTTGTTCCCCAGTCATTGTCGATCGTTGTTTGTAGATGTTAGATGTCGATGTGTCAGCCCAGTTTACCCTGTTCATGTACCCTTTGATGTTTTCATGTTTTTGTTTCATTTTTCCCATCGTGGATGTTTCCTTTGTTCCTGTCTGTCTTGTTTTCACCTTTATAAATAAAACCTGCACTTAGATCCTCACTCCTCATCTTCCTCCTCCTACTAACGTTACAGAACAATCAACCAAACATGGATCTAGCGGTTCTACAAGCGAACTGTCGTCTGCTAAGCCTCATGCAGGAGGACTGTCCTGTGGAGGACCACATCCGCGATTTCCTCGAGCTGGCGAGTGTCACGGACTTCCCGGACTCCTCCCTGGTGGTTTTCTTCAGGGCCAACCTGAATAGTTCGCTCAAGGAGCGGTTGCCACCGGCGACACGCGACCGTCCCAGAGCCAGCGCCTGTAGCCGCGACCGTCCCAGAGCCACCGCTTCCCGAGCCTCCCAGGGCTCCGCCACTCGAGCCTCCCAGGGCTCCGCCTCTCGAGCCACCCGAACCTTCCAGGGTTCCGCCTCTCGAGCCTCCCAGGGCTCCCCCCTTTCGAGCCTCCCAGGGCTCCGCCTCTCGAGCCACTTGAGCCTTCCAGGGCTCCGCCTCTCGAGCCACCCGAGCCTCCCAGGGCTCCGCCTCTCGAGCCTCCCAGGGCTCCGCCTCTCGAGCCTCCCAGGGCTCCGCCTTTCGAGCCTCCCAGGGCTCCGCCTCTCGAGCCTCCCAGGGCTTCGCCTCTCGAGCCATCCAGGCCTTCGCCTCTCGAGCCTTCCAGGGCTCCGCCTCTCGAGCCGCACGAGCCTCCCAGGGTTCCGCCCCTCGAGTCTTCCACAACTTCAATCCCCGAGCCTTCTAGGGCTCTGCCTCCCGAGCCTCCCTCAGCTCTGCCTCCTGAGCCTTCTACGATGTCGACTCCCAGGCCTCCAGACCCTGTCCTTGCCCTGTGGCCAGCTCCCAGGCCTCCTGAACCTGTCCCTGTCCTGTGGCCAGCTCCCAGGCCTCCTGAACCTGTCCCTGTCCTGTGGCCGCCTTCCAGGCCTCCTGAACCTGTCCTCGCCCTGTGGCCAGCTCCCAGGCCACCTGATCCAGTCCCCGTCTTGTGTCCCCCGTGGTCACAAGACGGGGACTGCCCTCTGTCTGCCCTCTGTGCCCCCTTGGACTGCCTGTCTGCCCTTTGTGCCCCCATGGACTGCCTGCTTGCTCTCTGTGCCTCCGTGGACTGCCTGCTTGTCCTCTGTGCCCCCGTGGACCGCCTGCTTGCCCTCTGTGCCCCCGTGAACCGCCTGCTTGCCCTCTGTGCCCCCGTGGACTGTCTGTTTGCCCTTGTACCCTCCTTGGTCTGCCTGCCCCCCTCCCTCCTCACTCCTTGGACGATTTTGTATTTTGGGTATTTTTTATTTCTTTGTTAGGAGTGTCTGGAAGCCGCTCCTTTGAGGGGGGGTTATGTCACGATCCCCTGTTGTCTGCACCGTGTTTCACCTGTCAACTGTCATAAACTACACTTCCCATAATTCCCTACCCTCATCACTGCCCATGCACTTCATTGTTCTCACCTGCATGTCGTTTAGTCATCATTGTGTTTGTGCATTTAAACCCTGTTTGTTCCCCAGTCATTGTCGATCGTTGTTTGTAGATGTTGTATGTCGATGTGTCAGCCCAGTTTACCCTGTTCATGTACCCTTTGATGTTTTCATGTTTTTGTTTCATTTTTCCCATTGTGGATGTTTCATTTGTTCCTGTCTGTCTTGTTTTCACCTTTATAAATAAAACCCGCACTTAGATCCTCACTCCTCGTCCTCCTCCTCCTACTAACGTTACAGTATGTATGAATGTGTATGTATTGTTGGTTTCTATTTCTCAAATGACTGATAATCACAGTAACACTAAAACTGTTACTCTTAATATTTTGGGTATGGCTAGCCATTCTCGCACAGGTCCCAAGTCAGCTAGAAAGCAAAAATGGTTCCCTGACTCTGTTTCTTATCCCTTGTACTCTGACATCAATTCACATGCACCAAAACCTCTCCCATTTAAGCCTAGCCATCCATTCAGTATTGACTTAGTAGCATGCATCAGGCTGTGCGGTCAACCTCCAATATGATGTTGTGAGAAATTTACTTTTTCATGCTGTTTTTACTCAGGCTGTAGTTGCTGAGATATGCAGCTTTACAAACCGTCAGGGGTAGGAGCTCATCCTCAACTGTTCGTCATATTCCAGCTACCAGGGAGCTTGGATGGAGGTGACCCCCGATTAATTTTACAAATTTCTTGGGTTGCTCATTTAAATGGGGTTTACAATTCTCACTGATTACCATCGTCACTGGGGAACCAAGTCACTTCAGTGCTCATGGGCAAGGGGATTTATGTTGCGTGACCACTACAAGGCTCTTTTAGCAGCTCTACATGTTGTAGACCATACCATAGAGGATAATCAGGATGGCCTTAGGAAGTTGCGTTAGCTTATGGACCACCTCAAACAAAAATGCCAGCAGCTCTTTCAGCCTAACCAAAATCTTGTAATAGATGAACGTATGGTCAAGTCAAAAGCTTGGTCAGGATTTAAAAAATACATGAAGGGCAAGCCTACTCGGAGGGGTTTTAAATTAGGGGTAATTGCAACATCAGACTCAGGGTATACTCTCGACTTTAATGTTTACACATGTAGTCATGATGGGCATGTCACTGACTTGGCCACCAAAGTAGTTCAAAAGACCAGGGCCACAGTGTTTGGTTTGACAACTTTTACACATCCCCAACTCTTATGGTTAAGTTGTTTGAAATGGGAACTAATGCCTGTGGGACATGCAGTTGTCAATAGTTTCATATTATTTAAGGAATGCCAACACATTCATGCGGCACCAGGAGGGTGAGCGTAGACCGGTGAACTTAACCCAGAAAACCTGGCTCGTCAGCTGGGAGGTATCGATATTCACGCAAGTTTCCCTTTGCCTGCAGTCCCTCCTTTGTCATCACTCCACACAGCCAATGTCCCTAAATTTGAATAGTACTCTAAAAGATGTTGGCTATGCTATCTAGTAGGACTGAAAATAAATCTAAAGTAGCTTGATGCGTGCCGGAATGTAATGGCAAAAGACTTTGCTTGGTTTGTGATAGGAATTGTTTTCAGTCTTGGCACTTGGCTGAGAGTGACAAGTTTGCAAAGAGGCCTAGGTTGGGCTGTGTTTACTGGTGTTGTTGTCCTCCCCTCTTTTCTCCCTCTCTTCTCTCCACAGGTATTACAGTTTTTGAGAATTTATGAATTTATATATAGTCTGTTCCTGCACTCTTTATAAAAATGTATTTACTGTAGATAATTCTAAAGTTTAATTTTGGATGTTTTGCTGTGTAATTTGTGTGTAATTCAAATGTTTAAATAAAATAAAGTGTATGTTTTATTGAACACATAAAATGTATATTTTAGTGTTTGTGTCCTTCAATTTCAGATGCAATCTCAATGTATTATTACAGGTGCTCAGGAGTGGTCAGTATTTGAGGAGTGGTCATGTGAAATGTATCTGAACATTCTAAATGTTTGTTTTATTCCGTTTCCCCCACTAATCACTAGAATGGTCATAACATTTAAACAATACATTATATTTCTAATCTGTCTGCTATTCTACATTATCCACAAATGATGTATATTTCATACACTCTAAGTCTGATGTCTGATGAAGTATGGTGGCCAGAGAAGATTTTTGTAAAAATTGCTGTGTGAAATCTTATTGATAAATGATGATTAGTCTTATGTAATCATACATATATTTATATCACTTGAAAGTCCTTTAGTTCTTCTCTTCAATATGGTATATACAGTTCAGGTGTGTGATGTTATATGAATATGAATATAATATGAATTTGGATATTAATATCATGTTCTGGCACAGAATAGAATTTTCAGAGTTTTTGGCTCAGGCTGTAAATGTAAAAATTACAACCTATGCAATGCCACTGAAAACCAAAGTTACACATTTCAGAGAAAAATAAAAAACGTAGAATAACCTAACTTTCTTTTCTGCCATCTCCTCTCAGATGCCCTGAGGTCAATCCGATGTTCACCAAGAATGCCAGAGATCCAGGGGTTGGATGGTGTCATACGTGCTGGTCTAGAGGAGAGAGGACAGGTGCTGTCTAGACAGGTTGTTAAAGTAGAGCATAGAGTATATGTAGCAGTGTTTACTTCCAGGATGGAAAATACATTTTGAGGTGGAAGAGAGGTAGAGACAGCAGTGGAAAGCATGAGGGTGAAAAAGAACGGAGGTTATGGCAAAAGGAAACCAGAGGGTGTCTTTGTTAGTATTGACCAGAGTGTCATTGAATAAAGCAGTCATAAGAAACATGTAAAGGAGTAACAATAATATTATTAGTGGTACAGTTACATGTAAAAATTAGGTCCATCTGGTTGCCCAATCAGAGAGTTGTGGAAGTGCATAGTCTTTCCAAGTCAAATGAGGTCAGAAGAGCATGAAGTTCAGCGGCCTGACATTTTAGTCAGTGCGAGGATGCTGAGGGCTGACTGCTTGGCGAAGGATGGAATTAAGTCAGCTTTGTTCACAGCTGACTGGCAGTTCCAGAGTCCAAACGAAAATGAAAGAGAGCAGGTGCTGATGTGCAAAGTTGCCTTAGGTTGTTTGGTTTGCAATGCATCCTGCATCCTGCATTGTGTAAACTGTCTGTAAAAGATAACAGGGATGTGCTTGTGGGCAGATGTTATGTTGGGAATAGACAGGTTTTGGGTCTCATGTGCTCAGATTGGAGACAAAGGCAGGCCTACACACAATCATAAAGCCTGACTGGGTCCTGTTGGAACACTGAAAGCCCGATAACACAAACGGCTCCAAAATCAAACAAAGGGAGACCAAACAGGCTACAGATCCCTTCAAGCCTTGCTCACTTTACACCTAGGTGTGAAATTCTAAAGGATCGATCTCTCAACTCCTATTGGATGAAACGCACGACAGAATGCGTCCCTCAAACATGATGTCATAGACAGTATAAAACCCAGATATTCCTCCTAATCTTTGCTTCCAGCAAATGGACTCACTCCCAGGTGTAGCCTTGCTGCCCAAGGAAGTAACCTTCATACCTCAACTTTGGCTGGACGAGCCAAGATTCTCTGTGTTCCACCAAGCAAGCTAACGAAAGTGAAGAAGATTTCTCTTCCTTCTTCAACCGAGTTGACTTCACTGACATCTCTGCCAACCCACCAAGAATCAGCCACGGCACCGCTGCCAACAGATCGTGGAAACAGCCTCCCATCGTCACCAGAGCATCGATGAACCGAGTTGGAGTCAAATGACAGACAAACACATATTATATTGTGTTGAAAAATGTCGAAGATTGTTCCCTTTTTGAGTCAGAGGTTCCAGATTTCAAAGGTATAAGCTTATTGAGCAACCAATAAACCTGAGGACAACTGTCCATTCTGCCTCTCTGTTTTCAATTCTCAATCTTTCTACACTTCTATCTCTAGCCAATGGGCTTTTGCCCTCACCATTGTTTCTCAGACCATCTGACTTCTTTCTAATGGTGGAATCTAGCAGCTCATCTATTTAAAATAAAAAATGAACATTGGTTCCATATACTTGGAAATTGTACAATCTAGTAAAACAGGTTAAGGTGATTATGCTTTAACTTCAGTGTAGTAAGCATCTTTTAAGCTTAGTAAGCATCTTATCTATTGGGTTAACATGACGACCATCCTATATACTGGCAATATTGTGCCTTATGAATACCTATTCCGCTCTGTATATTGTTGAGTGTGACATCATACATACAGTAAATTTTACATGATACAGCCTTCTTGCTCATACAATGCTCATACTTTTCTATAATTGATATTGAATATATACTATATATTCCCCCATTTGAGACTTGTCACATTCTCACCCCTATGGCCCTTACCCAGAGTGCAACCAAAAGTCAACCTCTTTCATTCCCACCAAGTGACCAATGTAAGTAACACATTTTCTAACAATGACTGCTCTTATGGAACCGTGCACTATAAGAGAAATATATGTTTGACTAGGAGTAAATTATCTTATCCCTCGGCTATATTCTTTCTTGGAGGTAACAAATCAACTTCATGTATAAAGCATGTGCGTGCAGTCTTAGCCTTGCGTTACACACTTATTTTAGTAGATTAACATACTTCAGTGTTTAAATAATATTAGTAGATTACTCGGAATGATGGTGCATCCCACAGTGCCAGAGGAACTCGCAGACATTTCTGGAAGCCTGGAGTGCTATCTGGTTGTGATGGAGTGGGTTTTTAAACCACTAGTAGATTCTTGCTCTTGCGGCTAAGCACTGAGGTGCTCGTCGATCCTTTCCTTATCTTGTAATGTCTTATCCACTAGCCCTCCAGTGGTACAGTATTTCCAGTGTTTCTTCAAAATGTATGCATGCTTATATTTCTTTTAAAAGTATTAACTTGGTTACAGCACCTTTAGAGATGATCTAAACAGTAACAGAATACCTTACCATATTAAAAATCAAACATTATAAATTGAATGAATAAAAAAAAAATAATAACTGATCTTATTGAGTAAAATTCAAACAGTAAATGAGTAAAATGTTCAGGAAGGGGTATGTGCCAAAATAATAAACATAACACCCTCAATACAATGAGTATACTGACTCCCTTGCTATCCAAAAACAAGAGAATAGTGAAAAATAGCCAAAATAGCCAAAAAATAAAAAGAGGCTCCCCTTCCCTACCACTCTTGTGTGGTTCTAGGGTGTTACTAGAATTCGTCCAGCTCATTCAGGCCAGGACCTATGGGGTACATGGTGGCCTCAATGTGAATTCCAGATGGTTTTAAAGATACATTGATCATTTGTTTGGCTGCCACATTGGCCATTATTGATCCGAGAAAGTGTAAAACATAACAGAACAACAACACAAAAATAGCAAAAACTGTAGCTAACATTATCCCCAATTTAATAAGCTATTCTTTCTAGGACCCAAAAAGGTTAACAAACCAGTTTCCAAAATGTTGGTCTCTCCCTGCATTCGCCATTACTTCTTCTCTTACATTTTTCAACTTCTTCATTGCGGCTGTAAAGGAGCCATTATGAGCTGTATTATATGGGGTATAAGTACAACTGTCAGCTTCAAACATCACACAGACATCCCCTTTTTCTGCCAATAGCCAATTCAGTGCTTGTCTATTTTGCCATGTAATTTTGCTTGTGGCAGCTAATTTGTCTCCTAAGGCTTTTAATGCTTCATCAGTGTAATTAATACATTTTTGCTGATTATAATAAATGTAATTGATCCATTCTGCATCCTTATTGGTTGTTATCCATACAAATATAGATTCAAAGCCTGATTTTATTTAATTTCTACCTTTAAATTAATGTGGTTTCCATCTGGGTTGTCCAATTGCATCTAAATAAACATTAGGGTCTGGTTTATATTCTATTTTTGCTCTATGTGAGTTTTGTATCATTTCTCTAGGTTCAGTGTGGGTTTCAGATTCTTTTGGATCCCACGTTAGCATGGTTATTTCTTGCACTAGTTTTACTCTGGCGCATATTCCTTTCCAATTCTTTGGTAATGCAGCTCTCAACCATCTTCCTCAACCGCCTTCCAAAGGTAGTCTACTGCTACTATTTGTTTCTCAAATATTCTTATTACAGGAGAAACTATGGTTTGGTTTTCACAATTCTCTAGACATCCTTCATTTATCTTACCCACACACCTTGGAGCTTCTATGACAGTCAATGTTTTCTTTACTGTGGCTGTGGCAAATATTGCTCTGTTTAAAAAAAAATTCGTCTAGGTGCCAAATTACTACACATTTCCTTGAAATTTTCCCATATCTGCTTCTCCCTTAGATTTATTAAAACACTCATTCAAGATCCATATTTATCTCATATGTTAATGGACCTTCTCTTTTTCTCACATCTATTTGAATATCTAAACCTTTACAGTCTCTCCCCCTCCATCCTTCCTTATCGTAGTATGTTGAAACATCCTAGAAACGCTAAGTATGCAGCTGTGCAAAAGGCTTTTTCCCTTTTCCTGACATGTTGTGAATTATACTGCGCACAATGCATATAGTCATTTCAGTTTGGGAGTACAGCAAGCTTCTTCATAGGCGATTCTGAACATAACGCACAACTAGAAATTCTTGATTGTTTTTCTGTGTATTCAGCCCATCTGTACCAGTCATTTTGATGTGCATGCTCCAGTAACCATTCCTCTTTCAATGATGAGTTTATTTCATAATCTGTACCATCATAATTCATTTCTAATGGCATTTCTGTAGTCTGGTAAAGGGTTTTGGGGCAATGCTATGGACTGGTAGTCTGGCCCACCATAAGGATCCTGATAGCCCTCATAGTCATACAAAGGGTTTAGAGACCTCTCATTAATGGATTTATTTACTTGAATACCTTGTGTCAGGTCAATGCCATTCAGGAGACTCCACAAGGGCTGAGAAGTCAATTGTTGGAAACTCTTCCAGTGCAAAGTTCAAGTTGGGAGAACCTTCCTGCCCAGGATCTGGGGATCGGTCTCCGGATAGCCTTGGATCTTCTGGAGTCTGTTTTGTGGAAAGCCTTGGGTCTGGGGCAACTGCTGCATCAGGTGTATCAACAATCTTTCAACTGCTGGGGAAGCACCGTTTGAGTCTTCCTGTTCTTCATTTGTTCTATGTCGCTGGTCTCATGGTGGTCTTGGCCTAGGTGCTCTTGTGCAGTGATTCAAATATTACCATGTCGAGCTACCTTCTACCTGCACTGCTGTTGGGGTTGCCCTTACTACATTGTAAGGTCCTGTCCTTCTGGGCTCATTCCACATCCTCCTAAAACTCTTAGGTACACCAGATCTTGTTGTCTGGGTCCCCTGCTCTATTCCTGTGAATAAATGGCTTTATGTATAGCAGTTAATTGTCTCATGTAGGCCCTTAATTCCATCTGCAACAGTTCTAGGGGTGGGCCTCCATAGGGGCCTCTCAAATATGGTACTGGCATGGGTCTTCCTGTTAGCATTTCATGTTGTGTTAGATTGGTGATTCTATTGGTCTGCATGCAGTATTTAATCAATGCAAGGGGTAGGACATCAACCCAATTGAGTTTAGTTTCAGCACAGATCTTTCATATCTTAGTTTTGAGAGTTCAATTTACTCTTTCTACCATTCCCTGTGATTGCGGGTGATAAATGCATCCTAGTCTTTGTTTTATACTCAGCTGTTTTATTCCTTTTTTTTTTTTTTTACTGTTTTTTTAATGAAAGCTGAGCTGTTGTAAGAACTAATTTGAGATGGTATGCCAAATCTTGGAATGACATCTCTGGTCAAAAATGTTATCACAGTCTGAGCTCCTTGGTCTGCTGATGGTACTGCTTCTACCCATCTGCTGAATCTGTCTATTATCACCAACATGTATCTTTTGCCTCTGATTGATTTTCACATGTCTACATAATCCATTACCAGATGCTTACATGGTCCCTCTGGAACTGGTATGTGACCTATTTGTGCAGATGTACCTTTTCTGACATTATTTTGAGTGCAAACTTCACATTCAGCTAAGAATTCATCTACCATTGCCTGTAGGAATGGGGACCAGTATCCTTGTCGTTTTATTTTTCTAATCACCTCCCCCCTTGCGCAATGGTCAAAACCATGCGCATCTGAGATTAGAATAGTAAGTAGGGCTGTTGGAGCAATCATGCGTCCTTCGTGGGATCGCCATGTACCATTTACATCTTTACTTGCACCTCTCTGTTGCCAGACTGCATGTTCATAAGGACCTGCTTGGTGTTGCATTCATGCAATATCATCTACTTGGGTTTGAGGCTGAATCAAAACTGTTACAGTTTCCATTACTGGTACTTATGAGTCTGCAGCATTGTTGCATTGGATGACAAAATCTTTGCCTTTCTTATGTGCTTGACATTTAATGATGGCCAGTCTTCTTGGATGCATCATTGCTGTAATATGTTTAGTTGAATAGAAGCCCCGTCAATGTTTTTAAACCCCATTTGTTTCCATACTACTCCAAATAAATGACATACACCATGCGCATATGCAGAATCTGTATAAATGTTAACAGTTTGATTCTTGGCTAATAGACAAGCCACAGTCAGTGCTTTTAATTTAGCCAATTGTGCTTAGCATGGTTGTTCACAATGCTGTACCATAACTGGTACAAAATGTTTGTCTTCCCTCCTGACAATGGCATAACCTGCATGATTTCCCCAATTATCTCGAAAACATGAACCATCAACAAAATAATCTGTCTCTGCATCATTGATTGGTGTTGATTCCAAATAAGGTCTTAGATGTATAAAAGCTAGGGAATCCACTAGACATTCATGAGGTGTTCCTTCTTCTAAAGGAATATAATTTGCTGTATTTACTGTCATACATCGACTTATGGTAACGTCTGGATAAGTTAATAGTGTTTAATATATTCAGCACCTTGCTTGAGTTAAAACAAATCTTCCTTGCTCTAACAATTTTGTAACTTTATGATGGGTATAAATCACTACTGGGTAGCCCATGGTCATGGAAGAGGCTTTGTCATTGGCATAATACACTGCAGCAAGCCCTTGTGCTACATTGTCCAGTTTGGTGCTTTAATAAGCTATTGGTTTCTTCTTTCTTCCACATCAAGTCTCCTGCATTTAAACAGCAGATGCATATCCATCTTTCCTATCTGCTACATTCAAATGGTAAGGTTTGGAATAGTCTGGGGTTACCAGAGCAGGTGCTTTCTGAAGCTCTTTTTTCAAGGACACAAAGGCTATAGAGGCATCAGTATCCCATTTTAATCGGGCTCATACTTGTCTACTTGTGGTAAACAGTACTGTAACTTTTCTTTAGAGACCTTATGCCCACTTCAGCCAATTTCGCAAGTACTTTAATAGAATCTTGGTGACTGTTCTAATGTTGCTGAACAAATTAGTAGATCATCTACATATTGTATTAATGTACTATCAATTCTGAGATCTTCCAAGAAGGTTTTCAGCACTTGGTTGAAGACATGTGGTGAATGCTTGAATCCGTGGGGCATTCTAGTGTATGTATACTGATTACCTTGGTAGGTGAATGAGAAAAGGTGTCTCTTCTGCTAGAGGGCAGAACACAGATCAATTAAAATTAAAGAATTGGCAGCAGGAGTAACATTATTCAGCAACATGTATGGATTTGGAACTTCTGCAGGCCAGTCTTCTACTACTTCGTTAACTGCTCTCAAATCCTGTACTAAATGCCATTTTGAACGCCATCTATCTGCCTTAACTACTGACAATATGGGAGTGTTGCAATGACTTATTGTTTCAATCAACACCCCTGCTTTAAGGAGTCCCTCAATAGTATTTTTAATTCCTTCTACAACTTCTTGCTTTAATGGATACTGTTGTTCTCTTACGAGAGGTTCTCTCGTATTGCATAAGCTAGCTTACGCTACGGGAAAGATTCATCTTTTCTGAGATATTGAAGCCAAAAAATTATCCTTAATTTTGTATCATTTGTCAACGCAGTGCAGCAACTGCAGACCTTGAGCGGGCTAGCTAGCAAGCTCATTGGTTGCTCTGCGGCAACTGCTGCAGCCTATAGACGAACTTGGGCGAACTCGTGTCCAATGAGAGGCGTCCGCGCGCTTACTGCATCAAAGCCCGCCAAAATGGGCGTGGCTAGAGTGCATATAAGCGTAGTTCGTAGGCTGGAACCCTGATTTTCATCTCTTCAGCGAAGCTCTTCTGATCTCTGAACTGGAAGCCGCATCGCCGTTCGAGGGGCATCTAGCAAGCTTGGACAGCGCTCGAAGAAGCCGGCCGTCTTCGCCACTTTCAGCCATCCTGCGAGCTACGCCATCCGGCGACGTATCCTTTTTTAGAGCAAGCTAAGTACCTCAGCGAACTTCACAAAAAGAGTATCGAGCGTCTTTTTAAAGATGACTCGCACTTCCTGCGGCTCATGCCGCGCTCCTCTCAGCACCGGAGACCGCCACCTCATCTGCGCACTCTGCCTGGGACGGGAACAAGCAGAGCTCGCCCTCGCTGACGGCGGATGCGACCTCTGCGAGGAGCTTCCGATGTCGACCCTGCGGGCTCGACTCGAAGCATGCAAAACCGAAGCCGGCGCGCCGCCTTTCGTTTCGCTGCGCAATAAGAAGCGCCGCTCCCAAAGGCTGCCGGAACCGGTGTTAGAAGCGACTGCCTCGCCGGAGCCTCTCCCTCGAGTCTCGCTTTCACCCTCCCCGCCCCCCCGGGATGCGCAGTTGCCGCCGAGCGGCCACACTGCTGCCATCTGGGATGAGAGGCGGAGGATAAGGGTTGCTGTTCCATCATGGCTTCGGACAGCGAGGAGTGGTCAGGCTCCCAAGCCTCCTCCTCGGCCCAGGAATCCAGAGGATTCGGTAGCAGCACACCTTTGCCCGCCCTCCACGAGATGGCGGTCTAAACCGGTGCTCCCGTCTAGGCCTGCAGAACTACTTCCGCCTGTGTTGGCCGCGCCTATGCCACCGCCGGCCAAGCCGCATCTGCTCTGCATTCCATGGCCGTCTTACAGATCCTCCAAGTGGACCTCCTTCGAGAATGGGATGAGAAAGGCGGACACCCAGAGGCTGTTTCAGATCTAAGGAGCGCGACGGACAACGCGCCGCTCTCTCCGTCCGGTCTCTTCGGTTCCGCGGTGAGTGGCATTGTTGACCGTTTCACGGAAGTCCAGAAAGCCACCCAAGCCATGAATCTCTTCCTGCCTCGTCGCGCTAGCTCCTCTGCAGGCCGCCCACGTGACCAGCCTCCTGCACGAGCCTCTTCACAGCGCCCAGCTCAGCAAAGCCAGACTTTTCAGCGTCGACAGGGCGGCCGCCCTAGGTCGCGCTCAGACAGCCGCCGCAGACCACCGCCCCCCCGCGGGCCTGTGCCTAAGATTGCGTTGAAACCTGAGCGACCGAAGTCCTCCTAGCTTTGTTGAGAAAACGACGGCTCAGTCCCGCCGCAGCCGGACAGCCGTGAAAGCTTCGCCCTCTGTCAGTCCCCTTCTCTCAGGCTACTGCAGTGGTGGATTCAGCAGCCAACAAGCTGGTGATACTGCCCGCTTGCCTGCACTCAAACGCCATTTTCACGGTGACCCAAAGAAATCTTGTAAAGAGCAAACATGCCTTATGTGTAGAAAATGTGCCCACAATCCAGTGTTTACCTCTACACACAAGCATTACACTTCCCATGTCCCGATCAGAGCCCACTCACATAAAGCGGACACAGCCCGCTCGAGTGTTAGAGTCAATAATCGCTCTCACGAATACGTGTGCGCGCCCATTCTCTGCCCGCTCTGTCACACGGCCAGCAAACACTTCTCTGTATGTAAGTCCCGTGCCCGTGACTATGCTCGCGCATCACTTAACAGATGTGACTCTTTCCCCATTCACCTCAATCGGGAAGTCACTCACAGAACAGCCTGTTCCTGCTGTCTGCGAGCAGTCATGCATAAGCACAGTAAGCGTGCTCACACATTCTGTTCAGCGCGCTGTGTGCGGCAATCAGGGCGATTTGGCCATTCACCCTCTAGCGTTACGCTTCAAAGCGTGGGAAGCTATCCCAGGATATCCAAATGGGTGTTAAGCACAATAAAACAGGGCTATTTGCTACAGTTCGATCGCCGCCCTCCCCGCTTCAGAGCGCGGCTCGAAACTATTGTGAACACGGATGCAGCCTGCATGCTTCGTTCAGAAATAGCAAACCTTCTGTGCAAAAGGGCCATAGAGAAAGTGCCGCCTTCGCTGAGCGAGTCGGGGTTTTTTTGTTCCCAAGAAAGACGGCGGCCTCAGACCAATATGAGATCTCAGGGTTTTGAACAAGGTGCTTGCAAAAAGACCATTCAAAATGCTTACAATCAGGAAACTCCTCACGCATATGCGCCAGGGGGACTGGTTTATCTCTCTCGATCTGAAAGATGCCTATTTTCAGATTCAGATAAATCCCCGTCACAGGCCATTCTTGAGATTCGCCTTCGACGGCCAGGTTTATCAATACACCATCCTTCCGTTCGGCCTGTCTTTAGCACCCCGTACTTTCACGAAGTGCATGGATGTGGCGCTCGCACCCCTGCGGAGTCAGGGCTTGCGAATTCTGAACTATTTGGATGACTGGCTGATTATGGCACAGTCACATACGGAGCTTCTGTCTCACAGAACAGTTCTCCTCAGCCATCTGAACAGTTTGGGTCTTGCAGTCAATTGGACCAAGAGCTCACTACAGCCCAGTCAGGCAATTTCCTTCCTTGGAATAGAACTAGACTCCGTGGCAATGACAGCTCGCTTATCTACACAGCGCGTGCGCCGTGTTCAGCGACTAGCTGCGTCCTTTCAGATGAACAGCCTCACGCCTCTGAAAAAATTTCAGAGAGTGCTAGGTTACATGGCCTCAGCCGCAGCAGTACTTCAGCTGGGTTTACTGCGCATGTGCCCGCTTCAGCATTGGCTAAACACCAGCGCGTCTCGCCGGGCTTGGGCCACAGGCTGCCAGCCGATCAAGGTGACTCAGACCTGTATTTCAGCTCTGCAGCCCTGGACAGTGGCCGAATGGTATCAGCGGGGAGTGACGATGGGAGCTGTATTTCACCGAAAAGTCATCTCGACAGACCCGTCCAACACGGGTTGGGGCGTGGTCTGCGAGGGCTCTCCGGTTTTTTTTTTGGCCTATGGTCAGTTCAGGAAAAGCTCCTTCACATAAACTGTCTGGAAATGATAGCGGTCGAGTACGCGCTTGTGCGCTTTCTCCCGGTCATTCAGGGTAACCACGTCCTGGTCCGTTCGGACAACAGATCTGTGGTATCCTACCTAAACCGTCAGGGCGGTGTCAGATCCAGGAACCTCTTCCATCTGACGAAACGCATACTGAGTTGGTCCCAGTGCCACCTGCGCTCGCTGAGGGCGACGCACGTGCCAGGCCACCTGAACGATGGCCCAGACAGACTGTCCAGAGACAATATTCCCCCAGGGGAATGGTCCCTGCATGCTCAAACAGTCCAGAAGTTATGGCGCATATTCGGCAGAGCAGAGATAGACCTCTTTGCGTCAGAAGAGAACTCTCACTGCCCAGTATTTTTCTCGAAAAGCGAGGACGCGCTGGCCCAGGACTGGCCCAACCGCCCGCTTTACGCCTTCCCTCCCGTCTCGCTATTGCCACAGGTAATGCAGAGGATCAGGGAAACGCGTCACTCCGTGCTCCTCATAGCCCCACGTTGGGAGAATCAGACATGGTTCCCGGAGCTTACGCAGCTGTCACTGACAGCGCCGTGGCCCATCCCAGTGAGAGCAGATCTCCTCTCTCAAGCTCGCGGCACGATCTGTCATCCCCACCCAGAGCGCTGGGCACTGCACGCGTGGGTGATCAATGACTACCCGTCGCTCTGCCAGAAGGGGTAATAAACATACACGCTAGAGCCCCTTCCACGAGAAGACTCTATGCGTCAAAATGGTCTGTGTTTTCAAAATGGTGCACCGACAGAGACCTGGACCCACGGACATGTGGGGTGTCATCGCTGCTCGTGTTTTTACAAAGAGCTGCTGGATAAGGGCAGATCCCCATCCACGCTCAAAGTGTATGTGGCGGCCGTCGCGGCGTTCGCTGAACCCCTGCACGGCCAGTCACTGGGAAAAAACGAGCTGGTCATCCGCTTCCTCAGGGGAGCTAGAAGGATGAACCCCCGCGCCCCCATCGGTTCCTATCTGGGATCTTTCTATAGTTCTCGAAACTATGAAAGCCCCCCCTTTCGAACCGCTTCAATCTGTGGATTTGAAATACCTTTCACTCAAAACCGTTTTTCTGACTGCCCTGTCATCAGTCAAACGTGTGGGAGACCTTCACACGCTGTCTGTCAGCGCTGCGTGTCTTGAGTTTGGACAAAGTGACTCCAAGGTCATTTTAAAGCCTAGACACGGCTATGTTCCCAAGGTGATCGGTACTCCTTTCAGAGCACAGGTCATTTCCCTATCGGCGCTGCCAGCATCTGATAGCGAACGCGACGCCAATCTCCTTTGCCCAGTCAGAGCACTGAGATTGTATACTGCGCGCTCCGCCTCTTTCAGACGCTCTGAGCAGCTTTTCGTTTCGTTCGGAGGGCGCACCAAAGGTCTCGCCGCCTCGAAACAGACACTGTCTAGATGGATAGTGGACGCTATTGCTGCCGCATACGCGTCAAAAGACCTGCCATGCCCGTTGGGTATTAGGGCTCACTCCACTAGAGGCATGGCCTCATCGTGAGCATGGTCCAGCGGGATTTCCATTCACAACATATGTGTGGCAGCGGGCTGGGCTTCCCCCTCCACCTTTGTCAGATTTTACAATCTGGAAGTGCCCGCCCTGCAGGCAAAACTACTAGCGGTTTAATACGCTACAGCTCCCCTGGTGAGCTGCACTGATGGGACTCATTCCACACAGACCGGCACCGCCGCTCTGTCATTACCTTCCCACAATGTGCTTATGTATTACACACACACTGGCCCGCACTCTTGCCGGCCAAATATTATTTCCCCACTCACAAGGGCTCCCCCGGGTCCCCCCACCCCCGGGGCTAATGCAGTGGATGCTTGGCGCGCACGGCGTTGACAATGGGTTCCCGTAGCGTAAGCTAGCTTACGCAATACGAGAGAACCTCTCGTAAGATAACGAATCGGTTACCTAACGTAACGTCGGTTCTCTCTAGACGAGGGAACGAGTACTGCGTAGCCGGCCGTGCTCACGCCACGAGCGACTTTCGCTTCATTCAATGAAAACCAGGGTTCCAGCCTACGAACTACACTTATATGCACTCTAGCCACGCCCATTTTGGCGGGCTTTGATGCAGTAAGCGCGCGAACGCCTCTCATTGGATGCGAGTTCGCCCAAGTTCGTCTATAGGCTGCAGCAGTTGCCGCAGAGCAACAAATGAGCTCGCTAGCTAGCCCGCTCAAGGTCTGCAGTTGCTGCACTGCGTTGACAAATAATACAAAATTAAGGATAATTTTTAGGCTTCAATATCTCAGAAAAGATTAATCTTTCCCGTAGCGTAAGCTAGCTTACGCAATACTCCTTCCCTTGTCTAGAGAGAACCGAGGTTACATTAGGTAACCGATTCGTTTTCTTGCCAGTCGTGTTCCTGGTCTAATTTTGATCCTGATTGGATTAGCCGATTTCATTAATCCTACATCTGTGTCGTGTTGAGATTATAATTTAGCCGGGACTTGTTTTTCCATTTTAAGCATTCATTATTTTGCTCTTGAATCAATCTTTTCTTTTTCTTTAGTTATTACCACAACCCTTGGAATAAGTCATAACTGTAGCACACATGATTTTTACATATGTTTTGTCTGGTGTCTCAAAAATCAAAGGATTTTCTGTTTCTTCCCACTTTTTCTTCTCTGTCTTCTTCATCATTGGTCCTAAATATTTTGCCTGACTTCCCTTACTTACATATAAGGTAACATTATATGTGTTAAAATATATTTGCACACAAATATGCAAATATTAATAGGTAACATGTTACAATATGGTACTGTGTACACGTGTTTGTGCGGGTCTCCATAAAATTACTTAATTTTACTTCCCTTTTGGGCTGGGCAATATGCAAAAACATTTGAATGATCCATCCATCCATCCATCCATCCATCGTCAACCGCTTATCCTGTGTACAGGGTCGCGGGGGGCTGGAGCCTATCCCAGCTAACATTGGGCGAAAGGCAGGGGACACCCTGGACAGGTCGCCAGTCCATCGCAGGGCACATTTGAATGATAATCGCATTTAAAATATCAATATCCGATTATATGGTCAATCCCCAATGTCGGTGAGTATTTTAGCTTTATTGATTTTGCTTTAAAAATTAAATTAATTTATTGAAACATGAAAAACTTGAACAAAATAAATTTCTAAATTCAAATTGCACTTAACGAAAAACAAATAACGAAGTGATACAATTTTTTTTATATATAACCACCTCCCCAAATCCAAACATTTACGATCTCCAACGACCCCATTTGCCATCACACAAGTATCAGTATGCAGCAACAGGTAAAAATTACTAGCAAACAACTTAATAACTAAAGACAATTATAAATGTAAAGTTAATTATAATAATCATCATAATAAATAAGCCTAAAAAATTATAGTGTTCCCAAAAATTGCTGCCAAATGTGTGTTCTTATCAAATGTGTTTGTATTCCATTTTGGTCATATTTATGCTCCCTAAAGAAAAAAATAGAACTCAATTTTAGGTTCAAGGTGAACGTGTCTTGTATTACCTTATGATTTAATAGCTTTTGTTTGTTTATTTAATACAAAGATACCTATATATATTACTGAACCGGCAGAGATGCATTCACAATATGTAAGAGTGAACTAAACTCGCAGTACCTCACAAGATGATCGGAGATGATTTGCAGCGTTCTCATAGATTACATTATTCTTGCAAACAGTTTTCAATTGAATGAAACTCAGAAAAAGGAGTGATAACTCTTTACATGCACTTGTTTCACGAGACAGGGTCCCTTACACGCCTCTGAACAGCGAATCTGACACGAGCATTGACGGCATTTCTTTTGTCTGTTCTTCAAAATATAATAAAGTGTGTTTCTTCAAACACGTCAGCATTTCTTGTCATCTGTCACGCCGAGACACCTTTTGCAGGTAGATGAGCAAAATTACTCATGCATGAAATGCATTTGGAGAGGAGCTCGTGAACTGGATTGAGTCTCGTCACATTTTGCAGGTGCTATATCACACCCTGGTTGCACATAAAAAATAACAAACATTTATAAAATCGCTCGCAAAAAATGCTCATAACAGCTAAGATCAATAGTTATTGGGAAAAGAGGCCCAGAACTCTATGAATGTTCGTGTGTTGGAGAAGCACTTTCATTGAACTCAGAGCTTACTGCGCACACACATCAAATCAGACACACACCGGCAGCTTTTCTTTCGTCTAGTCTTCAAAATATAATCACGTTTCGTCAAACACTTTCGTCTTTGTGTCTTATTTCTTGTTATGTATTTCCGAAAAGTCTTCCAGGTTGCCTTCCACAGTGGCTGGTACATCAGCAAAATACTCGGCATGAAAAATCCTCATTTGGTGGGTGTTCATTTCAAACCTTGTTCACTAGAAGTAAGCTATAAAATTCGGGAGAAAGGAAACCAAAAGAGTGTCATTGACTTCAAGCTTTGCAATCACATCCACACTTTCTGTTGGAAAAGTATCTCTAGAAAGTTTTAAATGATCATGTTTTGGTGAATGGTGAGAGACCCGGCGAGCCACTTGATTTGTAACAAAGAGCCACTTGTGGCTCGCGAGCCATAGGTTCCCGACCCCTGCTCCTAACCAATATACGTTAGCCTGTGGCTCTTGGATGTCTTGGGGTTGTGTGACTGTCATTTGTTTAATTCCTTTACTGTTTATTTATTGTTCCTCTGGAGAGCACCATATCTGTAAGTTCATTTTGCATATAGCATATCTTCCTAGCAGGTTAACATGTGTCTGTTCTGATATTAGAATAGGAATTTTTACTTCTGTGTCTTTTACTTTTATGCTTACTGGAGCCGTCATTGGAATTAGCTGCGTTAGTCCTGAGAATCCTACTGTCTTTACATATTTTCCAGACTTGGGGAGCTGAGAGGCACAATTTGGACTTAAAGATGTAAATGTGGCTCCAGTGTCTAACATAACTGGTGTTATTTTGCCCTCTATTTTAACCTGCAGCATAGGTTCTTGATCAGCATCAGATGATATCATTGGAAACTGACCCCTCCCCGTAGGATCCTCTGGGTAGCCTAGTAGCCCTGTTGTGGTCCACACCATGGGCTTAGTGGACCTTGTGCTTGAGCCTGGTATCCTTGTTGTCATTGAATATTGCTTGAACTAGGTGGCTGATCATTCAGCCATGGATTAACAGGGCAATCTGTCTTGTTTTGTCTTGGTTGATTGCACCCCCAACATATTCCTGGGGGGGCCATAGTTTCTCGAGCCATTGTTCTGCCGTCCTCTTTCTCCTCCTCCTTGGGGTGGTCGATTCCAGTTTCTGTTGTTTGGTTGTTCTGGTTTCACATAGATTACCATTGGTACTGGTGGTTGTATTGCACTTCCAGATGTTGGCATTACATTCTGAGTGACAGGTGCAGGTGGCAATGGTATAGTTTGGGCAGCTGGCATAGGTACATTCACATGAGCCATAGGCACAGGTACATTTACAGGAGCCATTACTGCTGATTGTTCTTCTTCTTTGTCTTTCATAGCAGCTTGAATATTTTTCTTTTGAAAGAGAATCTTACTGCATTGTTTCATTCTTCCTGTATTGTTCTACACAATGAGCCACATGTTCACAGAACTCACTTTGTGTCTTGGAGTTCAGTCCCACCATGTCTTACAATTTGTCCTTTACTGGTGTTGGCATTGCATCCACTATGGCAGTTCTGAACAATGTTGTCATTACCATATCCAGTTCTTGCTTCCATCTTCCCAGTTGTCTTTGAATATAGGCAGTGAGATTCTCTGTCTTACCTATTGGTTCTCCCTTCAGTGATTTTGGGCCCATTCGTGTCGGGTAGTCTTTCTTCAAGGCTGTCTATATTTTAGTACAGCACTTATCAAAGGGTACTCCATCCACTCCTGTATCGTCAACTGCTCACTTAAGGCCCGCTGTATTAAGGATCTCATTCATTTTGTTCTTCCACCTGATTGCTCACCAAGGCCCTTATTGGCCCATGGCACATACTGTTCGTGTCTCCCTTTTATTAAGATAGGGCATTGTTTTGACTGTCTTGAATGCTCCCTGGATGGAGTCGGACCTCCTCTGGGTGACTCTATGTCACTCAATTCATCTTTTCCTGCCTCAGGCCCACACTCATCACTTGAACACCCATTATCTTTTTTTTTGTCAATCTGCCATGGCTGCTTCTTCACCATTGTAATTTGTCTCCTGGCATATTATCAAGAAGTAGTTTGCCCCAAACTTGTTTGTATTCTCTACTATTAGTGCCTCCATTTCTCTGCACATAGTTACATCAAATATTCCCTCTGCTGGCCATTTTGTGTTCAGCCCTTTTGTCCTTTTCTCCCATTTTTTAGAGACTTCCTTTATAATGTTCCTACACACTGGAAATTCAGTGCATATTTGCTCTACTGGTGTTAGTGCCATTAATGTTTATTACCAAGGTGTATATTATGTTAATTATTATACCTCTCTAACCCCAGCTTGTTCTTATTAATTAGCTAATCTTCACCAGGCTGGTCAGACGAGGACAACTAAAAGTACCCGACCCCTGACTTCCCCTGGAATTTTGCTGGGTTGAGGATTTGTTTCCTTCCTCTGTTCCTATCCTATCTGCCTCCAGATAATGTCTTTCCTTAGGGTAATTATATCAATGCTCCAAGGCTCTTCTACAGCAAACCAGCATCCCGAGGCAGTTATCCCTCCAGCCCAATGTATAAAAGTGAGAGATGGGGTTTATTCTACTTGACACCCTCCCCATAAAACCACAGGAATATTTCATTCACTTCAATCACAATATTCCAGACATAAATAAATACATAAATATTCCAAAAAAGGTTCAAGGAAGCCAATTAGGGCGTCACTTTATTCTTTGTGTAAAATACCCCTCCCTCTTCTCCCCCTTCCCCCTTCCTCTTGTTCAAGTCACTCATTATTTACAAGGGTTGGTTGCTTATACATCATTTATTGTTTACAAGGTTTGGTTGCTAAATATCCCTTATTTTACAAGGGTAACTGTCCCAATTGGAGGGGCTCAGCATGTACAGCCCCTCCAGTTGCTTTGGAAATGGTTCAATTATAAACATTTTAAACATGATTTCCTACCAATCTAGCAATGGCCACTAACATTTTACTCCCCTCAAATTTGTGATTTAAGTCTGTTTATTTCAGTAATTCCTTCTTTTCTCTTGTTAATTCCCTTCTCTGACCTGCACAATCTTCTTCTGATTCCTCTTGCCAGCAGGGAACTTCTTCGTCTCTGCATTTACCTTAGTTGAGGACACTGTAGAAAGAGGTTTCTTTGTCTGTATTTTATCTAATTACCATAATTGTCCCCTCAATCATCTGCTGCTTCGTCTCTCTGCTCCTAACTTCTCTACTTGTTTAACCCCCCTTCCTCACACTCTCCCTCTCAACTTGTGAGTGTGAGAGAGAGAGAAAAGAGTGAGAGAGATGGAGAAAGACAGTAAAACAGGTGTCATTTACTTATTAATAATTGTGTTTCTATGTTTGGATTACAAAGGCTGCAATTTGGATGATGCCCAAATATTCAACAAAGCCAATATCTTGGAATGTTTTTTACTCTTGGAATGATTTTTCTAACTTCTGTTCCAGTTTTTTCATTATCCATTTTTCATTTATCACCTGTTTCTCTGTATCACTGCACGCTCACTATACGCACAACTGTCAGGTCAGCAGTCTTCCCCATGATTGTGAATTCAACTGAACCAGACTGAGAGACCATTTAAAGGCTCAGGAACCCTTTGCAGGTGTTTTGGATTAATTAGCTGATTAGAGTGTGACACTTTGAGCCTACAATACTGAACCTTTTCACAATATTCTAATTTTCTGAGATTCTGAATTTGGGGTTTTCATAAGCTGTAAGCCATAATCATCAAAATTATATCAAATAAAGCCTTGAAATATCTTACTTTGCTTGTAATGAGTCGATATAATATATTAGTTTCACCTTTTAAGTTGAATTACTGAAATTAATGAACTTTTGCACGATATTCTAATTTTTCGAGTTTCACCTGTACATATGAGCAAAAGATACAATCAATTTCTAACATGCCTTAACACACTTAACACAGATATAGAGAGATGTGTCAATAGACTTCTGCACTCTATTCAGCCCGGGCTTATTTTATTACATTAATTCAAAACCCTACCACTAGGTATAGTATGCTGCCTCCACATAAATGTTTCTTTTAGAACCCTGCTTCTGGGTAAAATATGCTGCTTCTGCATAGATTTTCTTTTAAAACCCTGCTTCTGGGTAAAATATGCTGCTTCTGCATACATTTTTCTTTTAAAGCCCTGCTTCTGGGTAATCACACTGCTTCTGTATGATTTTTCCCTCTGAGATCTGGAACTAAATTTTCTACCTTAGCCAATTCCTAAGTTAAATTTAGATTCATACAGGCAAGGCCTCAGAGTTACTACATCTTATGTCAAACCTACATCAGACTACACAAAAACAATTTTTGAAGCAAAACTTTACCTCAATTTTGGTGGCAATGATTTTGTACAGTCTATGCTGGCAGACCCACCGTGGTCTCCCCTTCCCGGCCTCGATAACTGTCCCTTCATGGTCGCCAAGAATATGTTGTGGGAAAATGTTGAAGATTGTTCCCTCTTTGCAAGAAATCTCACAGAGTCAGAGGTTCCAGATGTCAAAGGTATAGGTTTATTGAGCAACCAATAAACCCGAGAAGACTAACTGTCCATTCTGCCTCTCTGTTTCCAATTCTCAATCTTTATACACTTCTGTTATCTATTCTGAACCCATAAATCGCTCATTCTTACTATCTCTAGCCAATGGGATTTTGCCCTCACCATCTGACTTGCCACAATTGTTTCTCAGAACATCTGACTTCTTTCTAATGGTGGAATCTAGCAACTCATCTTTTGAAAAAAACAGAACATTGGTTCATATATTTTGGTTCCATAAAGTGTACACTCTAGGAAAACAGGTTAAGATGATTATGCGTTAACTTCATTATAGTAAGCATCTTTTAAACATGGTAAGCATTGGGTTAACCTGACGACCATCCTATATACTGGCTATATTGTGCCTTATGAATACCTTTTCCTCTGTATATTGTTGAGTGTGACATCATACATACATTTTACATGATACAGCTTTCTGGCTCATACAATGCTCATACGTTTTCTATACTTGATATTGAAAATATACTATAGTTACCCGTGTCCTCACACGACTCAAGTATGAGGTTTATGTCTGGGCAGAGATAAATTATTATAGTGTCTTATTCTTGTGTATTAACATTATTGCTTGTACAGTTTACGGACCGACAAGTCTGCTCATTGCTGCTAATAATACTCAAGGTATTACTGTAGCTTAAAGTTACCACAAATGAGATTTGCTGTGTTCAACAACATTAGGCTATTTGTGCATTTCTGCCATCACAGGTGAGACCAGCACACAGACCAGTTTATCCATTAAAGAACCAATGACCACGGCAGACAGATTATGAGCCATTCACCTTATCTCTGAGGGATAAGACGGTTGCCGTCTCTCCCACCATCGCTAAACCGGCTTCAGTGCTGTAACCCTGTTTTCTCTCTCTTGTACTAACCGCACACACACACACACACACACACACACAACCCTCACAAACATACAACAGATAACAGTGAACAGATAGCTTGGCGATAGTGCCCAGTTTTTTCATAAGTTATCATACCCGCAGAGACACGTCTCAACCAGTCTCATTCGCGGCTACATTCTCTGGACGGAAACCTCACGTGACACACTCTCCACAAGAGCCATGTCTGCCATTTTGTGCACTCCTTCTCTCCTTACACACACACACATTCACATACATACATCTAACCTCCTCTCATGTATTATAGGCTTATCTGTTACCATATCTAATCATGTTACCGTTTAGTTTGTAGTTGAAGGTCTGAAGTTTATCAACTGCATAGTTGATATTACTGCATCAATAAACTTTGTTATACTTTAAAGAGAAGTGTTTTGGTATTGTTCTGCATGCACCTGTGCCAAGGGCTGGCAGGGGATGTCAGTGCTCGGATTCAAGCCTTTTGAATGTTGATGTTATCCGGACGTCGACTTTCCTAAGAAAGATCCATTCATAAAGCAGCTGTTTTTTTTTTTGTTTTTTATTATTATTATTTATTTATTTATTTATTTATTTATTTTTTATGTGCACAAATAGGGACAGGTATTACAAGATTTTTTCTTCCTCCTGTTCCTTTTTTTCCGTTCATGGAAATAAAACAATATGTTGTAAAATGGCATGAACGAATAAATAAATAAATAAAACAATCCTATATTGAGACTGCTATACTGTCTGGTTATTAGTCCCATATTCCAGGGCGGTGCCTCGGCAACATCAATTCGTATTAATATTCTATTGATTTTGATAATTGATAGTTATCTTTGATGATTGTTGATTTGAAGGATTAATAAGCTAATGTTGATTCTAATCAATGTTCTATTGATTTTAATATTGAATAATTATCTTTGAAAACCGCTCCTGAATGAAGCCCCAACACAGGAATGTATAAGCAAAATAGTTAAAAAATAAAAAGATACTTAATTGCTATCGTGAGTGGCACCTTGTCGATGTCCTTGCTCAGTGGACTCGCACAGGTTGACTCACTGGTCTTTACACAAGTAGGTCTTCACATGAGGAGGGCTTCACACAGGGGCTGCCACTTCCACTGCTGATTCCGCATCAACGTCCACTTAAAATATATACACTGAAGTGAAAAAAGCTTGACACATCTTACTGTTTAGCACAACAAAGCTAGTGCATGTGGCTACCAAAACTGAGGGTTGTGCGAGATGAAAAACAAGGGAACAAACATGACTTTAATATACCGTAAACAAACAACACTAAACCTTGTAAAGAATAATACTCTAAAACAAGAGAAATATTGTTAAAAATACACTAAATAATGCAAGTTTAACACACAGTAAACAAACAACTCTGACCCTAGCAATGAATACTCTTAAGACAAGTCAAACAATGTAAAACACACACACACTTAAGTGATGTAAGTTCAACACAGTACACAACACAGTAAACAAACAGCTTTAGACTGGCATTGACTACTACTCTAAAAAAAAGTAAAAGCATGGTAATAAACACACACTACTGCAGACACATATTGATAGATTGCTTCTGTCAGTCATCAACAGAAATCTAAGGCTGCAGTGGGCACAGGCTCACCAAAACAGGACAGTTAATGACTAGAAAAACAAAGCCTTGTCTGATTGTTCTCGCTGAGGCATACAGATGGTAGTACCACTGTAGACTCAGCTTTCTGTTCTTGGCTGACAGAAGTGGAACCCGACATGGTCTTCTGCTGTTGCAGAACATCCTCCTCAAGGTTTGACATATTGTGCATTCAGAGATGCTATTCTGCTTACTACAATTGTACAGATGGGTTATCTGAGTTACCTTAGCCTTTCTGTCAGCTCAAACCAGTCTGGCCATTGTCCCTTAACCTATCTCACCAACAAGGCATTTCCAGCCACACAACTGCAGCTCAATGAATGTTTTTTGTTTTTGGCACCATTCTGAGTAGACTCTAGAGACTGCCATGCATAAAAATCCCAGGATATCAGCAATAACAGAATACTCAAACCTCAATACGCAAACCAAATACTCATTCTAATGGTTGATGTGAACATTAACTGATGGTTCTGAACTGTATCTGAATGATTTAATGGATTGCTCTGCTGCCACATGATTGGCTGATAGATAATCACATGAATAAGTAGGTGTACATAATAAAGTTGTCTGTGAGTGTAAATTACACACCCCAAATGTGAATTTTGAAGCTGTATTGAATTGTACACTTTTTTAAAACACACAGTGGCTTCAAAACTCACTTTGAGGTATGAAAGTGTGTGATTTATTTTGTTGAACAAAACTTTAATGTATTGTCAAGTAATGTTTACCTCAGACATTATTTGACTCCTAAAATGAAAATCCCCATTATAGAAACACAAAGTAAAATCCAGAGGGAACCAATGGCGAATTCTCTTCTGGGTTTTTGGACCACAACCATAACAGCTTTATAGCTGCGTCATGGCCCTTTGGACAGTTTGTCTCTGGCAAATACCCTTTGGTCAGTAAAATCCTATAGGGAGCTGGATGACTGAGGCCCACTCACCCTGCTACTGTTCCAGTCTGGGAATTGTAGCTGGTTTTGGTAGCACTTATGGGTCCCCAATTTGATTAGTTTAAGGCGGTAAGCTTCCACATACTCTTGTAAAAGACTATGCTGCTGTTCGCTTTGGCTTTATTAAAAAGTGTTGGGAACCTTCAGGCTCTGTGAGTCAAAGACTCTTGCTTAGTTATGACTAGGCTTGTCGAATGCAGTGTCCCCCAGAGTGAGTTTTTTCCGCACGTGACACTTCACAGCCAGTACTAGAGGGGGGAGGAGTGTAGACACTATTCTTGATTTCTTGTCATTTCAACATTTCAAATACTGTATTTACTGTAGCAACCACGTGAACGAATGGTTTATGCTTACTGTACTGTATTTGTTTTATTTTATTTATTTTAAATATAGCTATAAATATAAATGGACAAATAATATAATGAGTACAATTTGCATCTCAGACATTTTATGTGAGTGTGTGTGCGTGCGTGCATGCGTGCGTGTGTGTGTATGTATGTGTGTACTATGTTTATGCTACATTGTGGGGACCAAATGTACCCACAAGGATAGTGATCACCTACTTTGTGGAGCCCAGTCAGCAGTCCCCATGAGGGAAATGGCTTATTAAAAATACTAAAAGTATTTTTGAAAATGTAAAAAGGGTTCTGTGAGGGTAAGGTTTAGGGGTATGGTTAAGGTTAGGGGATATAAATTATCCATAAAATAAATTAGAAATTATCCATAATCCATAGAAATTATAATCAATAAAATGTTTGGAAGTCTATGGAGAATCCCCACAATGATATAATGTGTGTGTGTGTGTGTGTGTTACAACCGCTATTTACCTAATAAGCAGACGGCTGTATATGCAATATAAACAGTCCTGATAGTACTTTGGTGACAATTTAGTTGTCTGATACCTAAAAAAAACCATTTACTTTACATTACATATACATTTACATTTATTCATTTGGCAGAGACTTTTATCCAAAGCATCTTACTAAATGAGGAAGGATAAGCGATTCATCTTAAGGAGACAGTAGTACAATAAGTGCTGCGTTGCAAAGTTTCAATTACATTAAAAAAGTACTTTCCAAGATAAAGATTAGAGTGCAACAAGAATGTTTTTATTCAGAATTTTCCCAGATTTTGGCTGCGAAGGAGGGTTAATATGTCAATGTTTCACTACCCTGCTTGGCTATTGTCATTGTTTTGGTGTTTTTGCCAGGTTTTATAACCCTGCAATTCCTTCTCTCTTCCCATTTTGAATAATTTTCTAGAATAACAGTGGGAAGTGCTCTTCCCTCTCCAGGAGGGAGGGCACGATGGAGGCCACATCCTACCGGAGGTAGGTTAACATGTGGTGAATACCTCATATGTACTTACCTATGGGGAAGTTCACATATGGAATGATATCACCAGGAGGACCCTGTATATGGGGAGGGTACACAGCAACAGTGGCCAAAGCATAGCGAGGCTCTGATGAGGGGAAACACAGGGTTCACCAGAGGGGAAACCTGAGCAGTGGAAATGTGTCACACAGAATTACCTAGAGGGGAATCACCATGTATGGAGCACTGAGCCCAAGTCCTGCAATTGGTATGTGAGGAAAATGGCATCTACAATCCAATGGGCCAGCCTCTGCTTGGAGACAGCTTTCCCCTTCTGCTGCCCTCCAAAACAGACAAAGAGCTGCTCCAAGCATCTAAAGCTCTGCGTGTGGTCCAGATAGATGCACATGGAGCTAACTGGACACAGCAACGACAAGGCCGGTTCTTCCTCCTTTGAAGGGAGCACTTGCAGGTTCACCACCTGGTCCCGAAAGGGAGTGGTGGGAACTTTGGGCATGTAACCGGGCCAGGGTCTCAAGATCACGTGAGAGTGAGCCGGCCTGAACTTCAGGCATTTGCTGGTGAAAGAGTGTTCCTGCAGGTCTCCCACCCTCTTGATGGAAGAGGGCACCACCAGGAGGGCCGTCTTCAGAGACAAAGTACTGAGCTCGGCCTGCTCCAGGGTCTCAAAGGGGGCTCTCTGAAAGGCAGGTAGGACCACAGAGAGATCCCAAGAGGGAATAAGGTGGAGGTCTAGGAGGATTCAACCTCCTTGCACACTTGAGGAAACTGATGATGACGTGAGGGTCTCCCATCCAGTGTATCATGGTATGCTGCTATGGCAGCCACATGCACTTTCAGGGTTGAAGGAGACAGCCATCTCTCTAGCCATTCCACTTTAGCCTATTGTTCACAGCCGCCCGAGCAAGCATGGCTGCCATCTCAGCGTCCACCTCATCCTGTGGGCGGGAGCTCCAAAGATTTGTCCATTTCCAATTGCAGAAGCCCACCCTCTGATGCTGTGACTGGAAGCTCATCCTCATCGTCAGCCGCAAACAACACATTAAACCCGACCTGAGGTGGGCCACCTGCATTGCTTGACAGCTCTTCTGGATAGAACAAGCGTCCTTGGGGACGGGAGGTCCGCGGGGGCTGAGCTGGTGGAAATGCTCTCATGTCCACATCCAGATCGCATCCATACGGTGCTTGCCGACCTGGCCAGCTGAACATTAGCCCAGGATGGACCAGGTTGGGGAGCAGCCGCAATAACTCCACAAAGATGGCTTCATGAAGAAGGAAGTGAGCTGCGACTCCAACGTTCTAATGGGCATGTTCTTGCAATGAGAACATGACATTTCCACGAAAGCTGCCTCGGCGTGCTGGTGCCCCAAGCACTCGAGACAGATTTCATGGCTGTCCAGAGGGGAGAGATAACGGCCACATCCAGTATTTCAAAAGCGGAAGGACATCTTTAAAAAGACACCAGGCGTTTGCTCAAGCTCTTTTAGAATTAAATATACAAAAATGTACTCTTTTAGCACCCGTAGACTCAGCCACCGAAGCATCCAGGGGAAGCACAACACTCGACCATGCGAGGGTGACTGCTGATATGCACTGTAAAATCAAGCAGCATAAGCAAAAGGTTAGAGGTTGAACACATTACGCATTCGGCATAAGAAAAAATCTGAAAGAGTGATGCACGCCATCTCCTTTTATGCCTGGATTTCCGGGGCGGAGAGCGGCATGCAAATTCCACTCGCCAATTCTCATTGGCCTTTTCTATTTTAAGCAAAGGTGATTGTGTCACTACATTGACACAATGTTGAGTGAGTGACAGACAGAGAACATACTGTAAATTTCAAACTCAAAACTTCCTCCTCACTACAAAAAGAGCATTTATTCAGACCAAGATGCCAAAACGACTCATGGTAGACAATTGCATCTAAACAATTCAGTGCATGAGCTGTCCAGATTATTCGTTGACTGAATCGGGAAGCGATTCAGAATGTTTTGTTAACCCGTTTGAACTTTTCTTGTAAAGAACCCTTTCAAAAGAGTGATTCATTTGTGATTTAGGCATTAATATTTCTTACTCTAAACAGTCAATAAATATACTGTAGCCTTCCCAGAACTCGATTGCTGAAACACTGACAGGGAAAATGTTTTTCATGTTAATGAAAAGGCTAATCTGCTGGATGTATTGAATGTATTTTAGTGTGCTGCTGGATGCTATAAACTTTCTTAGGTGGGCTGATGCACCTAAAAGATTATGATGTACAGTGATTTGCTGACCTACATTTTTTTTCTCCATCAGGTATACGCATGGTTATTATAGGGATATTCGTTGGTCCATTGGGTTAGATTGCATTCTCACCACAAGTGAACAAATCCAGAGTTCATTTGAAATCTGACTGAAACTTCCTTGTCCAGGTGGTCTAGAATCAATTGTTTTGGTGCCGACCCGAGTGCGATTGTCATGTTCATTTATGTCTAAATGAACCGAACAAAAAGAGAAAACGCACCAGGTTCTGAAACAAATGCTCCAAGCGAGCCTGAAAATACCGAAAGTGTGCTTGGCTACACCACTTCTCGCGATATATATGCCCAGTTACAATGCTCTTCTCCTCATTTGAGCATCATTTGATGGATTATACTGTGGCCATGATCAATATAAAATGTACACAAACATCACATTTGAACAAAATACTGTTTACCACCTTTTTTCACGAGCAGAAACAGTGTGACAAAGATTGTGCCAGGAAAGTAGCACTGACATATATATATATATATATATATATATATATATATATATATATATATATATATATAAGGCATATATTTAACGCTGTAATATTATCTATAATAAGCCAAATTAACCAAGAAAAAAGGTGTGTTTGCACTGAAAAGATTGACAATGACAATGTTATACAGTGCAGCATTGTTCTGGACAATGAGTGCCTGGTTAAACTGGACTGCAGGTGCTTGATTTTTAATGCTTGATTTTGAGTATTTTTTTGTTTACTTTGTGAATGGGGGTTTCGCCTGGCAGAAAATATTAAGTAAATTCTACATTTGTACTAAATTCAAACATGTAAAAATGAATGCTCTATATTATAAGTAGATTTTAGTGATTACAGTTTGTTATACAATACATTATCATCTATAAATCGCAGAGAAAACCTTGTCATATTTATTCACTTATTTTAGTAAATTTTACTGGTAATTAAAATAAGTAAATTTTCAAAGCTGGTGTTCCCACCATGCACCGGTCTTGAATAATTAATGAGCTTGCAAGTGTTTGCAAGTTAATTTATACTGCTTGTATTGTTGATTTTATTGTTACATTTGATAATTGCTTGTTTTTTAAAGTTTGAAGTAAATTTTCTACTCAAAATTATCAGTTCAGGATAAAATAAAAGCATTCTGTTGATTGTTACCATTACTTATCATTATTGTGTTTTGTGAACCAAGTTTTGAGGTCTGCGTGTGCAGCTCTCTTTCAGTAATGCAAGATAATAATCTAGCAATAGACTAGCAAGCATTAAGCTTCTCTGAGGAAGGAATCTGTGCATCATGTGGTACATGATTAAACATGTTTATAAGGAAGGTTAAAAGTGAGAAATGTTGTAATAAAATTTGCATTTTTCTCTTCAGTTTCTATCAATATTACTTAAGTACCATGTACATCAAATTTATAAGTAAACATTACTGTATTAACTCAAATGTGTTAGTTTAAATTTACTCACTTTAATCCAGGGGTGCCCACACTTTTTTGTGTAATGATCTACTTTTAAATGAGCAACTCAATAAGATCTACCAACTAAAAAAACACAGTTTCATTTAAAATAAGAAAATGCTTGTTGGGACTACTGCATGTATCCCTACATGGAATTCATCTTCTAATTAATAAAAAAAAAATATATAATAATGTTCAATGTTGATATCATTCAGTTTTAAAACTAAACCCAAAACACCTACAGCACAATAGATTACAATAGCCAGGGCATTTACCTTATTCTGATGACGAGTAAATATTGACCAGGCAAGGTTGTTTATTCAGTTGCCATGACAACTAGGTTTGCGCAATGCGCCTTCCCAGGACTTCTGAGAACAGAGCGCGAAATTGCGATGCGACTGCATGGAATCAGAAAGTTTTGCCTAATCCGGCAGTAGCATCTCAATTTCGCGCTCTGTTCTCAGAAGTCCTTGGAAAGCACTTATGCGCAAATAGTTGTCATGGCAACTGAATAAACAAAACCTCGCCTGGTCAATATTTACTCGTCAAGTGCAAGTCAGACAGAAACTAAAAGAAGGAAAGACATTATATTTATTTATTTATTAATTTAACGAAAGTACATTTCAATTTTGTGCGATCTACCAGCATTGCCTTTGCGATCGACTGGTAGATCGCGATCGACGTATTGGGCACCCCTGCTTTAATCAATATGAAGTAAGTAGTTCCCTTTACAAAAAGCTTCAATATGATGCTGCGCTTTTGCTAAGCGCTTTTGGGAACAATCCTGCATTGAGACCAGCTGTGAATATTTGTGTAACACGTCAATGAACATTGACTGGAATTTATAGGCTGGAGATGATCATTAGATGCACCTGTGGCCAGGCTATAAAATAGACGTGTCACCAGTGTGTCGTCAGATGTTTTTCATTCAGAGCATTCTGTGCTGTGTGTCTCACAAACATGCTAAAAACTTTCTTCCCAATTTATTTGAATTACCTCACACTCACGCAATATATATTAACAAATTTAGTTTGACTTGGTGGCTGCATAGATTACTATAATACTGGTTAAATGCTGTTTAAACAAGGCTAATATCATTAATAATTTAACAATTACATTTACCAAATAAATCCAATTAGAATAGAAAAACCAACATACACATTCAGTAAGACACTGACTAATTGTGATATTACAAGTGACCTTAATATTGTAGGCTAATATATTGCCATTGATTACTGCAGGTAAATCAACGTGTTACTATATAAAACTAAATAGGCTATGTATTTTTTTAAAAAACATCCTCACCATCAGCATTGGTGTGTTCCACCTCAACATGTCTGACGAGGATATTTGCGGGCTGTCCATCAAGCAGGATGCGGACATACACCATCATACACTACTTGACAGGCATTTCGGTGTCTCCATCATTGATGATTGAGATGTACTGAGCTGACAATACTTTATCTGCGGTGTTCTCGCGGATGGTATCTGATATCACGCCGATGATGTTGGCACATGACTTGTCATTTGCATACGTCATGTTGATTTCAACACCGTTCATTTTCATGAGCTGCAACATGGGTTTAAATTTAGTAAAGGTGAGCTCTTCTATGGCGGTGTTAAATTTCACGTTCAGCTCTGCCAATTGAGCGGAATGTCCGGCAGCATCCTGGTGATTAAAAGCTTCAACAATCGAACCTGATCCTGAATTCTTTGGCACACACTTATTTTGCCATTTCTTGTGCTTGGCACTCTCCCCGTGTTTAATTAAGCTCTTGCGCTTAAAATGTGTGGATTCAGTGGAGAAGGCAGTGTTACCTGCAACCTCTGTCACACAGACTTTACAGTGAGCCTTTTTTATAGCGGAGCCACTCGAAGTCTTTCAGCCACTCACTCCGAAAACTGTAAGCCTTCTTTTCTGCTGGTGGATCCAGATTCACCACATGATCGCCATCACCAACTTCAGGAGTTACATTAGCTGTAACTTTAGGCGGCTTACAAAAGAAATCTCTCAGTGTTCTATTCATCTTCTCTCTTCAGCTCTTTACATTTTGCATGCTAGTTAGCTCCCTGTCACGTGACATGGAGCACGGTGAAAAGGAGTGATTGACGGCTAATATTAACCAATCCAAAATCTGCATTAGATTTAAGAATGTAAAGATCAAGAATGTAAATTTAAATTGGTTATGAAATGTTGAATGTAGCGGATGACTGGTCACTGTATCAGCTCACAGCAGGCACATAGTGCAGTAATTAGCGAATATTTTGTAGAGAAATGAAAACCGGTTGTGTCCCAACAAATATATTTTGAGGATGCCCAGATGACATTTCGGGAGCATATGCGACCAAAATGGTTGCAATTTCGAGACTTATATCCTATTCACCTGCAGTGTCTTGACAAATAAAGTAAATTATCTAATTTTAATTAGTTAACACCTAATTTGCATATCAATGTGGCGATTGTGATGACGTTATTAAACACAAATTTGACTGTATTCACCTGTAATGTCTCCAATAAGTACAGTATATTGGCCTGTATGGCCATGATATATTGCCTTAGCTAGACTTTAGCTAACCTATTACATTAGCTAGTAGCTCATGAGTCATGAATGTTAGCAAGACACAAGTTAACTATATTTGCTTTTGGCTAATTAGCTGTAAAGTCGAGGCACTGTACACGACGCGGAGGGAGGGAGGGAGGGAGGAATGGCGGACATCGACAAATTCTCATCTACCAACCTGATGTTTTGATTTTTTATTCAATAAATATATTTGTTTGACAGGGAAGCTGTGCGCAAACAGGAATATATATATATTAATTTATTTATAAAAATAAAATAAAAAACACCCCAGAAAAAAGGGCACATTCTCTCGAGGAAGAAAAAGGGCAGGTGCTCAAGCCCCCTTTGATGTCTATGTGTGCACGTGCCTGTATATATATATTAAAAAAAAGAGAGAATGGCGGAGAAACAGAGCAAACGATGTGTGTTTCCTTGTCAGCGTTACATGACTGACAAGGACACGCATGAGATTTGTTTTGTTTGTTTGGGGGAAGAGCACGCTGCTCTCACGTTGTGGCAGGGCGGGTGCGTGCATTGTGACCTTCTTTCAGTCAGAATGCTTCGCGCTCGCCTTGCTTACTTCCGAGAGCCGGCACCCACACTTCATTCGTGGGGCTGTCGTATGGATCTGGCTGTGGAGCAAGAGACGGGTCCGTCCCTTTCGCTCACTCTCTCCCCAGATCCGGCTGGTCCTTTGCGTGATCTTGAAGCATGCTCCGGCACCTCTTCAGTTCACGAGGGGGACCTCGATTCTCTTGGATCTGCAGATTTCGAGTTACCCACATCCGAGCACTCAAAGCATGACTCAAAATCCTCTAAAGAGTTACTCGATGTGGTTTCTCGTGCAGTGACCAGACTTCAGTTAGACTGGCCACGTGACCAAGAAACCCCCAAACGCTCCAAGTTAGAGGACAGATTTCTGTCTGGTGGCCAAGGGAAGGGAACGCCTCATCAGTTCCTTCCCTTCTTTGATGACCTCCACGATGAGCTTGTTCATGGAGGAAACCTTATACCTCGACGTCGTTATATTCGACTATCGTGGGTGCTGAGGCGCGAGGGTATTCAATGATGCCGCCGGTCAAAGTGACACTTGCGGGTTATCTCTCGCATCATCTTTGAAAAAACCTGCTCTCCCCTCTAAGCCATGCAGAACTACCTCCATGCTAGTGGGGAGGGCTTATCAAGTGGCAGGTCAGGCTGGTGCTGCGCTGCACACCATGGCTGTGTTACAGGCATACCAGGCCGACCTGCTAAAAGACCTGAGTGCGGGTGAAACTCTTGATGAAGACGCTTTTTCAGAACTTGGTCGAGCTACAGATTTATACTCTCCGTGCGACCAAGCAGTCAGCCCGTGCCATTGGCCGGTCTATGTCCACTTTAGTCAGTACGGAGAGGCATTTATGGCTTAACCTTTCAGGCATCAGAGATAAAGACAGAGTTTTCTTACTCAATGCCCCGGTTTCGCCTCCTGGTCTATTTGGAGACTGCATGAATACGGTTATCTCCAGATTCCAGGAGGCGAAAAGCCACAAGGAAGCCTTTGGGCAGTTTCTTCCTCGCCACACTCAGGGGGCGGGGCCGTCGGCCACCCAGTCTCGCCCCGATTCTGCTAGGAGGGAGGCTCAAAAACAGAGCGTGGCGAGTCGTGCTCCCCCTCGTAGGGACTGGGGACAGGCTTGTCACCCTCAGCACCCACCCAAGCAACACCTCAGGGCTGTGATTTCTAAAAGAGAAAAACCCTGACGGTCTTGTACCCAACCTTGTGAGGGTAGTTCCCTTTGGGACGGGCGCATGTATCATCCACTTCGGCCCTCCCGATACCCTCACGAAACCTCTTCACTCCGCCGTCTTTGGTGTTTCGGGTGATAGAGGCTTCCAACAAAGAGTTGGGTGTACCGTTAATCCAGGACACGGAACACTCAACACCCCCTCAACAGGAAGTGTTGAAATTAGTACCCATCTCAGAGATCCTGGCAGCATGGAAACTTCTGCCAGGTATTTCTATGTGGGTTCTAAAGACATTAGAATGAGGCTACAGAATTAAATTCGCTCGCCGCCCTCCGCGTTTCAATGGCGTGGTTCCCACTACCGTAAGACCACAGCAGGCGTGTCTACTGTGGAAAGAACTGCAAAATCTCTTGGTAAAATGGGCCATAGAACATGTTCCCCTTCCAGAGAGAGAGTCAGGCTATTACAGCAGATACTTCCTGGTTCCCAAGAAGGGTGGGGGTGTTGTGTCCGATTCTAGATTTTCGAGGCTTGAACCGCTCGGTCAGGGTGTTCAAGTTCAAGATGCTAACTGTCAAGTCGGTCATGTCTCAGATCCAACATCACGATTGGCTGGTCACGATCGATCTCATGGTTGCATATTTCCATATTGGAATTCTGCCACAGCACAGGAGGTTCCTGAGGTTCGCTTTCGGGAGAAAGAAGAACTGGCAGTTCAGCACAGAGATATCGTCTTGGCTCATCTAGGTTATCTGGGTCTGAGACTCAACGTCAAAAAGAGCGTTCTTTCTCCGACCCAGGAAAATACCTATCTAGGGATTATATGGAACTCGATCACAGTTGTCGATCACATGATGCGGGCACAGTTGTCTCCCGCTCGTGTCAAGTCCATCCAGAACTCCCTGAGCAATCTCAGGCTAGGTTAATGTTGCACTCTTACGTCCTTGATTCGACATCTCAAGCTCATGTCTGAACACGTTTGTGATGCGGCAGGCTGGTCCTCTCCGCACACATTCGTCAAATTCTATGGTTTAGATGTTTATGCTACTCCGGGCTCTTACGTCCTTGAGTCGACATCTCAAGCTCATGTCTGAGACCGCTCGCGTTTTTGTGAGCACACTTTTCAACCATAGGTGTCCGGACAGCCCCAGTGCGGTGGCGTGGGTATTGTGTTCCCAAAAGCTCTTAGCAAAAGCGCAGCATCATAGTGAAGCTTTTTGTAAAGGGAACGTCTCGGGTTACATGTGTAACCCTTGTTCCCTGAAAAAAGCGTAATGATATGCTGCGCTTCTTTGATTTTACTTAATCTTAATTAAAATGTACTTAGAAAGTTGTGTGCAAATATTTGCTAAATTAAAATTAAGTAAATCTTACTAGTCGTTTTTTCATAAGCTTTAAAGTAGAACTTTTGTCCTCCAGCAAAGTTACTCTGGGTTTTGTTTTGTTGTTACATATTCTCTGTAATGAAACATTAGATAACTTGGAATGTATTTAGTCAGACATGGGCTGTCTGCTTTGGGGAGCAAAAAATATAAAGACACAAAGATATATCTAAGACTTATAACTGGATTTCAAATGAGTTTATCCCATTTCCAATGAGTTTGCACAGCAACTACAGTTAACAGTTGTAGAGAACACTAGATTCCAAATTTTTCCTACTCATCTCTTCGGATTTTAAGAAGCATTAATCTGCTAATTAAGTGGGCCTTAAATATGCTAACAGAACTAAGTAAAGGACTCCTATCTCCAATTCCCCTTAATAGCTAGTCACTTAATACACTGCCAGCAACTGACTTTGGAAGCACTTAAATGGCCTGTTGCAAGGATGCACTGGAGAGGATTGCATTTCAATCACAGAATAGACATGCTAAGTTATTCATCAGTTTGCAGTGAATGTGCAACATAAAGTAGGCTGCAATTGTTTCAAAGTACCGTTCATTTGAACTGCGGTCAATTACATAAACAATAGATCCTTGTTTGGAGTCAAAAACCTTTATGTGGTGACTGTGCTCTAATATGCATAAATAAATATTTATGGAGATGCTTTCATTTACATGACTGCAGCCGGTCTCATACGTGGGTTGCCAGATATAAGACGAATGATTCACATTTTAACACTCATTGTACATTCAGTATTACATGGATTTTTGTTTTTATGTAAAATTATATTTTAATATGAAATATAATTAATTATGACCAAAACAAGATTTCCTGAAAGTCATATAACTTTTATGTAGCTACATCCAAAATAAATGTTGTCAGTTTTTTTTTACAAAGTTCTGTTCAATTGCTGCCTTCTGAAGTCAAATATTAAATTGTAATGATGACAGCTAAATTATATAATTGACCATTGTCCAAAACAACCGGTCTCCTACTTACACTAGCTGTGCTAGTTTCAAGTCTATGGTATTACTGTAGTCTCTAACTTCTCACATAATACAATTTCAAATAAATGTTTTCAGGTATATTTTATTTAAACTGATCATATTCAATATTTAATGTCTATTAAATTTAATAAATTTTATCATCTTGTCATGTTTTATTTTGCAATAATAACCAGCTGTACATTATCCCATATGCATATTATTTTGTTAACAGTTTGTATTAATGTTATCTTTCATGTTATACTTGCCAAATAGTGAGCTTTTTAACTTGCATGTTATAAATGCTTATATATATACACTATAGTATATACACACTATTCACAATTATATTTATCAAAAACTTAAATACCCTAAATTCATCAATTAATAAAAAGTGTTACCATTGTTTATTCCTCAAAATGAGTGAAAAAATGTAAATGTCTCAATATATTGGTTAACAATTTTCCAATGTATTATAATAGACAAATATTAACACTCAAGTTAATTGCAAAAATTAAAAACGCAAAAAAGAAACACAATGCACAAACAACACTTTCAACTTAAGCTGAAAATTTGTAACACAATACAACATTTGTTCTACAACATGTCTAAAATACTGCTTGTGCATTACAAAAACATTTTTCCTGTTGAAATAAATGCCAAAACAAGAACACAGAAAAGACAAAGAGAAGGGAGAACAATACCAGAGAGACAGAGATGGTACAGAATTTATGCCTCAACAGACAAAGTTGATGAAGTCTTTGAAAGACAAATAGTGGAGAAACAGCCGGCTTGACCCCGACATCAATACAGCACTTGAATGGAAAATGAAAAGCTCAGTAACACAAGCAGCTATAGGAAAAACAACACTGGTCTGAAGACTCAAACAAAAACAACATGGTCAAGTTCTCAACCTCTCATATCTCAACAGCTTTGTGTGACCTACTTAGGTGAGCCTAATTTATTCTTCAGCTACCGACAATGATGAATGGCAGCAAGAAATTAAAAACGGATTTCAAGAAATGACCACAATTCTCTGCTTTAATTTTATATGAGGACGAACTGATGACTGACCTGACACCTGACAGTAGTACTGAGTTACAGTGGGAGTAATAACAAAGTCTTTCAAGGCAAGTCAGTCCACTTGGCAGCCATCTTGGGAATGCTCCAGGGCAGCTATTTTCTACAGATAAAGTTACGGTTTAAAAACAAATGCTCCACCCAGCCACTTCCAGGTTGTTTTGGTAGCCCAGAAAATAACTGCTGTCTATGGCGCTTTGTTCAAATTGCATTGAAACCAAAAAAGTGCTGCGGGTTGAAACACCATTTTTCCTACAGATTATGGGAGATTAGGGCTTCTTTTCTCTATTTAATTTTTTTTATTGATTCATACATATAACAAAGAAAAACAAAACATATATACACTGAAACAATATTTAACCCCCACTATTACCCCTCCCTAATCACCAATCCCAACCTGACCCCCAACGAACATCCCTGTGGTCACATATACACACACACACAACATTTTTATTATTATTATTTTATTATCAACATTTAAAGAAATGTCTGAATTAAACACTCTGGACACTTTTGTACATACAGAGTGCAAATGCTAGATAACAGGGTGTAACTTAAATTCTTACACCCTGATTAGCTTGATAGAATGGCTTTGCGATGCCGAAATAGAAGCAAGAACTTCCGGTTCAACACAAAACCAGGGAGGGGCTCTCTCAGGTGGAAACAACCAATGAGCCAAATGTCTGAAACTGAATGCATAATAATAAAACAAAATCATGGGTAGGCCAAGCCCACCATTGTCAATCGGCCTATGTAACTTTTTGAAATGTAATATTGTACGCTTACCATTCTAAATGAAGGACTTCTCTATGCTATCAAATTGCTTGCAAAAAGAGAGGGGACATCTACAGGGAGAGATTGTAGCAGGTAGTTGAATTTTGAAATACAATTGATTTTAATAAAATTAACCTTCCCAATCATAGATAAATGTAATGAAGCCCCTCTGCCCACATCTCTCGAAAACCTTTTTATTAAGGGGTAAAAATTAACTCTATTTAACTCAAATTTGCTGGGAATAAAATGCCCAAATATTGAATGCCCTGTTTGGACCACTACAAAGCACCTGGCTGATAAGCCGTTACTGGGCAGTATGCTGTCAGAGCCAAAGCTTCGGATTTAGACCAATTGACTCTGTATCCTGAGAAAATCGAAAAGGAATTAATAATTCTGTGGAGGCAAGGCATAGATCTAGTGGGGTCGGAGAATAATAATAAAATATTATCTGCGTAAAGCAAATGCTTATGTGACATACCTCCAGCCATCACCCCTGGAAAATCATCTTCCCTTCTTATTGCGGCTGCTAATGGTTCCAGGGCAAGACAGAACAATAATGGGGAAAGAGTAAAATAATTTTACTCTTTCCTATCCAGAGTAAAATAATCTGAAATTAATCCATTTGTTTGTACCGCCTCTACTGGGTGTCTAAATCTTAAAAAGGTAATCCCATTCTTCCATATCAAACGCCTTTTCATTGTCAAGTGAGATGGCAATGACCGGAGTCTGATCATTCGCCACTGACCACATGATTTTGATGAAACACCTAATGTTATCAGAAGAGCTGTGGCCCTGAATAAACCCCAACTTATCTATATGTATAAGCGATGTCATAACTTTACTGTGTTCTTTAAAAATGTTTACAATATTTTTACATCTAGCTGGATCAGGGAAATTTCACAGTGACCATTAAACTCTCTTGAATCATTGTCCTTTTTAAGAATAAGGAATGTTTTGCTCAGTTATCAGTTTAGGGAGTTCTAATTATTCTACAAAGTTTCTAATATCTTCATCAATAGATTAAAATATGGAACTATAGCGATCAAGATATCTTTAAAAGCATTATTAATGTCAATGGCCAAGGTAAATATTTTACAACAAGCAGATTTCACTGTGAGAATGGTAGAAAAAGACACTCTGCTATATACAGGTGAAACTCGAAAAATTAGAATATCGTGCAAAAGTTCATTAATTTCAATAATTCAACTTAAAAGGTGAAACTAATATATTATATCGACTCATTACAAGCAAAGTAAGATATTTCAAGGCTTTATTTGATATAATTTTGATGATTATGGCTTACAGCTTATGAAAACCCCAAATTCAGAATCTCAGAAAATTAGAATATTGTGAAAAGGTTCAGTATTGTAGGCTCAAAGTGTCACACTCTAATCAGCTAATTAATCCAAAACACCTGCAAAGGGTTCCTGAGCCTTTAAATGGTCTCTCAGTCTGGTTCAGTTGAATTCACAATCATGGGGAAGACTGCTGACCTGACAGTTGTGCAGAAAACCATCATTGACACCCTCCACAAGGAGAGAAAGCCTCAAAAGGTAATTGCAAAAGAAGCTGGATGTTCTCAAAGTGCTGTATCAAAGCACATTAATAGAAAGTTAAGTGGAAGGGAAAAGTGTGGAAGAAAAAGGTGCACAAGCAGCAGGGATGACCGTAGCCTGGAGAGGATTGTCAGGAAAAGGCCATTCAAATGTGTGGGGGAGCTTCACAAGGAGTGGACTGAGGCTGGAGTTACTGCATCAAGAGCTACCACACACAGACGGGTCCTGGACATGGGCTTAAAATGTCAAACGTCTTACCTGGGCTAAAGAAAAAAAGAACTGGTCTGTTGCTCAGTGGTCCAAAGTCCTCTTTTCTGATTTGGAAACCAAGGTCCCAGAGTCTGGAGGAAGAATGGAGAGGCACACAATCCAAGATGCTTGAAGTCCAGTGTGAAGTTTCCACAGTCTGTGTTGGTTTGGGGAGCCATGTCATCGGCTGGTGTTGGTCCACTGTGCTTTATTAAGTCCAGAGTCAACGCAGCCGTCTACCGGGACATTTTAGAGCACTTCATGCTTCCTTCAGCAGACAAGCTTTATGGAGATGCTGACTTAATTTTCCAGCAGGACTTGGCACCTGCCCACACTGCCAAAAGTACCAAAACCTGGTTCAATGACCATGGTATTACTGTGCTTGATTGGCCAGCAAACTTGCCTGACCTGAACCCCATAGAGAATCTATGGGGCATTGCCAAGAGAAAGATGAGAGGCATGAGACCAAACAATGCAGAAGAGCTGAAGGCCGCTATTGAAGCATCTTGGTCTTCCATAACACCTCAGCAGTGCCACAGGCTGATAGCATCCATGCCACGCCGCATTGAGGCAGTAATTAATGCAAAAGGGGCCCAAACCAAGTACTGAGTACATATGCATGATTATACTTTTCAGAGGGCCGACATTTCTGTATTTAAAATCCTTTTTTTATTGATTTCATGTAATATTCTAATTTTCTGAGATTCTGAATTTGGGGTTTTCATAAGCTGTAAGCCATAATCATAAAGATTATATCAAATAAAGGCTTGAAATATCTTACTTTGCTTGTAATGAGTCTATATAATATATTAGTTTCACCTTTTAAGTTGAATTACTGAAATTAATGAACTTTTGCACGATATTCTAATTTTTCGAGTTTCACCTGTATACTGTATCTAGCCAAAAGCTTTCCTGGTTTGTCCCCCTACTCAAAGTATGACTGTCCAGCCCTGAATAGGCAAAACTCCACCTTCCGCATCTGTATTTCAATCGGGTCAATTCTCTGAGGCGCTTCAGCTCTGCCTCTGGACTTTGAATATTCCCTTCCAACTCCACAAGTTCTCGTGCTTTGGATTTTTTAGTGAATGAGACATACTGTATGATCTGACCAATAAGAACTGCCTTAAGTCCCTCCTAAGCCACGTCCACAGTGGACACTAAGTAGTTGGTCTCCATATAAAATTTATTTCGGCCTTTAACATTTGTTGGAATTCAGGATTTTGCAAAAGGAATACATTAAAGCACCAACTATATGATTTCTTTTTCTCCGTATGTGGCAACACCTCTAAACTCACCAGGGTGTGATCTGAGACTAAAATGTTTCTGTCAACAGATGAACAACAGATGAAATGAGGGACTTAGATGTATGTAAATTTATATTCTATAATCAATCTAATGGACTTATGAAAAAATGTATAGTCCTTACCAGATGGGTCCAAAAGTCTCCAAATATCTGTAAGACCAAGTTTTTTTACACATTCTGCAAAGCGTCAATGTTGCTCTAGGTGGCTTACACACATTTGCTTCACAATGATCAAGGACTGAGTCCATAAATAGATGAAACTCTCCTGCCAATATTATATCATGAGGGGTGCCAGCGGCTGTCGTGGAAAGTCGCATTGAATCTCTCTAAGTTGTAAGAACACTCTCAGAGTCTTGAGTTCCAGATGCCAAAGTTGTAGTTTATTGAACACCAACAAACATGAGACCAGCCAGCTGTCTGTTCTGACTCTATCCTCCTAATTTCTCAGTTATATACCTTTTGTTATCTTTTTGCCCATTATCTCTGACCAATAGATTTATTATTCTTTTCTCTTTTCTTCGCCACCAATATGTTTTATTTCCCTCACTAATTGAATATTGGTGGATAATCCCCTATCTAACTATTTTAAAAAACATATATCATCTGCCCATCCCTTTAAAACCATACATTAGCTGGTAACCCCATACACCCCGGACACATGCAGTTCGTGGTACAGAATACATCAATCTTAGAAACATCTGTGTAATACAGCCTTGTCCTCATCATTCAGCTTTCACCTTTCACCTCCATTTCAGCAGACCCTTACAATGAGGCCTTGTCTGTTCCTCTATGAAAATACAAACTAGTTAAATATTTAACGCATCAAGGCGTTTAACGCATCAAGGCACTACATTATGCCAGGAACAAGAGATCTCCTAAGCAATACATCAAGGATAGTGTCAGACTATTGCTGAAAACATCTTATCTTAAGGAATACATCAAGGATACATGTCAGACTATTGCTGGTCAACAGAAACACTACTGGTTAACAGAAATACATGTTTTTTAAAGGATTTTAAAGGAATATAAAGGAATACATTTGTTGTTCAAAAATACACTTGTTTTCAAAAATATCACTATACGGCTTGCAACATCCCTTCAAGATCTATATAAAGCCCTGATCATCAGTGTTTGGTGCATAAATATTAGCCAAAATCAGCCTTTCACCCTGAAAACAATAGTGACTCTTCCTAATTTATCTTTAATCTGTTTGAGACATTTGAATTGTAGATGATTACTTATCAGTGTAATGACTCCCCTGCTCTTACTTGAGCCAGCACTAAAGAAAAAATGTCCACCCCATATCTTCCATAATATTTCACCTTCCTGCGAGGAAAAATGCATTTCTTGAAGAAACACTATATCATATTTCTTACGTTTAAGAGAAATAACCTTCCTTCTTTTTATGGGATGCCCCAACCCATTCAGATTCCACATGGAGAGAGACAATTTACTAATATTATCATTTGACATTTTGACATATAAACAGACATACTGTAGAAAAAAATAGATTGTGTGTCAAAAATAAAATTATAAAGACCACATTCCAACATTAGTGTAACAATGAAACCCCAAACATCCCCCTGAACCAAACTTAGATAAAAAAATTATCTTTAGCATCTATTTTCTATAGTCATATGGGTGGCAGTGAAGGCCGTGTGCCTCGACGGACCAGACCCGGGCAGCAAAGGCTAGCTCTGGGGATGTGGAATGTCACCTCACTGGGGGGGAAGGAGCCGGAACTGGTGAGGGAGGTGGAGCGTTACCAGTTGGATCTGGTGGGGCTTACATCGACACACAGTTTTGGCTCTGGATCCGTACTCCTGGATAGGGGATGGACTCTATTCTTCTCTGGAGTTTCCCAGGGTGTGAGGCGACGGGCGGGTGTGGTGATACTCACGAGCCCCTGGCTGAGCACCACTACGTTGGAGTTTACCCCGGTGGACGAGAGGGTCGCCTCCCTACGCCTAAGGGTTATGGGGGGGAACTCTGACTGTTGTCTGTGCATATGCACCGAACAGCAGTTCAGAGTATTCGGCCTTCTTGGAGACCCTGAATGGAGTCCTGAATAGGGCCCCAGTAGGGGACTCCATAGTGATGCTGGGTGACTTCAACGCACACGTGGGAAATGACAGGGACACCTGGAAAGGCGTGATTGGTAGGAACGGCCTCCCCGATCTGAACTCAAGTGGATGTTTGTTATTAGACTTCTGTGCTAGCCATGGATTATCTATAACAAACACCATGTTCGAACATAAGGATGCTCATAAGTGTATGTGGTACCAGAGCACCCTAGGCTGAAGGTCGATGATCGATTTTGTAATCATGTCGTCGGATCTGAGGCCATATGTTTTGGACACTCGGGTGAAGAGAGGGGCAGAGCTGTCAACCGATCACCATCTGGTGGTGAGTTGGGTCAGGGGGTGGGGAAAGACTCTGGACAGACCAGGGAAGCCCAAGCGAGTAGTGCGGGTGAACTGGGAATGTTTGGAGGAGGTCCCTGTCCGCGAGATCTTCAACTCACACCTCCGGCGGAGCTTTTCAGGCATCCCTGCGGAGGTTGGGGACATTGAACCGGAGTGGGCAATGTTCAAAGCTTCCATTGCTGAAGCCGCGGTGGAGAGCTGCGGCCTCAAGGTTTTAGGTGCCGCAAGGGGTGGTAACCCTCAAACACCGTGGTGGACACTGGTGGTCAGGGAAGCCGTCCGACTGAAGAAAGAGGCCTTCCGGGAAGGTCTCCAGAGGCAGTTGCAAGGTACCGACAGGCCCGAAGGGCTGCGGCCTCGGCTGTGAGGGAGGCAAAGCAGTGGGTGTGGGAAAAGTTCGGAGAAGCCATGGAGAAGGACTTTCGGTCCGCACCAAAGCACTTCTGGAAAACCGTCCGCCACCTTAGGAGGGGGAAACGGGGAACCATCCAAGCTGTATACAGCAAAGATGGGACGCTGTTGACCTCAACCGAGGAGGTTATTGGGCGGTGGAAGGAACACTTTGAAGAACTCCTAAATCCCAACACGCCCTCTATGCTAGAGGCAGAGCCGGAGGCTGATGGGGGATCAGATTCTATTTCCCTGGGGGAGGTCACTGAGGTAGTCAAACAACTCCGCAGTGGCAAAGCCCTGGGAATTGATGAGATCCGACCAGAAATGCTGAAAGCTTTGGATGTGGAGGGGGTGTCATAGATGACAAGCCTCTTCAACATTGCGTGGAAATCTGGGACAGTGCCTAAGGAGTGGCAGAACGTGTGGTGAAGGAGTGGTGGTTCCCCTCTTCAAAAAGGGGGATCAGAGAGTGTGTGCCAACTACAGGGGTATTACACTTCTCAGCCTCCCTGGTAAAGTTTACTCCAAGGTGCTGGAGAGGAGGGATCGGCCGATTGTTTTCGTCCTGGCCGTGGAACGATGAACCAGATCTTTACTCTCGCAAGGATCCTGGAGGGGGCCTGGGAGTATGCCCATCTGGTCTACATGTGTTTTGTGGATCTGGAGAAGGCGTATGACCGGGTCCCCCGGGAGAGACTGTGGGAGGTGCTGCGGGAGTACGGGGTGGGGGGTTCCCTTCTTAGGGCGATCCAATCCCTGTACGTCCAAAGCGAGAGCTGTGTCCGGGTCCTCAGCACAAAGTCGAGTTCATTCCATGTGGGGGTTGGTCTCCACCAAGGCTGCACTTTGTCACCAATCCTGTTTGTGATATTCATGGACAGGATATCGAGGCGTAGTCGGGGTGGGGAAGGTGTGCGGTTCGGTGGGCTGGGGATCTCATCGCTGGTTTTTGCAGATGATGTTGTCTTCATGTCATCATCGGTCCGTGACCTTCAGCTCTCACTGGATCGCTTGGCAGTCGAGTGTGAAGCAGCTGGGATGAGGATTAGCACCTCTAAATCTGAGGCCATGGTTCTCAGCAGGAAAACGATGGAGTGCGTACTCCAGGTAGGGAAGGAGGTATTGCCCCAAGTGAAGGAGTTCAAGTACCTTGTTCAAGTCTTGTTCACGAGTGAGGGGACAATGGAGCGGGAGGTTGGATGGAGAATCGGGGCAGCGGGGAAGGTATTGCACTCGCTCTATCGCACGAAAAGAGAGCTGAGCCGAAAGGCAAAGCTCTCGATCTACTGGTCAATTTTTGTTCCTACCCTCACCTATGGTCATGAAGGCTGGGTCATGACCGAAAGAACTAGGTCACGAGTACAAGCGGCCGAAATGGGCTTCCTCAGAAGGGTGGAGGGCTTCTCCCTTAGAGATAGGGTGAGGAGCTCAGTCATCCATGAGGAGCTCGGAGTAGAGCCGCTGCTCCTTTGCGTCGAAATGAGTCAGTTGAGGTGGTTTGGGCATCTGGTAAGGATGCCCCCTGGCCGCCTCCTTAGGGAGGTGTTTCAGGCACGTCCAGCTGGGAGGAGGCCTCGGGGAAGACCCACGATTAGGTGGAGAGATTACATCTCCACACTGGTCTGGGAACGCCTCAGGGTCCCCCAGTCAGAGCTGGTTAATGTGGCTCGGGATGGGGAAGTTTGGGGCCCCCTGGTTGAGCTGCCCCCTTGACCCGACTTCGGATAAGTGGTTGAAGACGGATGGATGGATGGATGGATCTATTTTCTATCTGGCCAGGATCATCAGTGCAGAAGTGACCTTCCATTGATGTAAGAGTTTCTATCATTTCTTGAATTGATCGCATTTCTCTCTTGACAAATTTACAATGTCTGGGAACAAGAAAATGCTGTGGTTCTTCCAAGAAAGCCTACCTTTACACCTCGCTTCGCGTAACACGAGATCTTTATCGTATGAATTTTGGCCACAATTTATTGGGGCCTGTCTCCCTCAGCGGATTGCCAAGCCGGAACCCTGTGAGCTCGCTCACTTTCCAGCTTATGGCCTGTTGTGTTGAGCAGACTCGGGAAGAGACCATCCAGAAATGTCACCATATCCCGACCTTCTTCGTCCTCAGGAATTCCATCCATTCGGATGTTATTCTGCCAGTTACAATTCTCCAAGTCCTCCAACTTTTCCCAGATGCACTCCAAATCCACCTTGGTTGTTAGTAGATTAGCAGCTAATTCCTGACTCCAGAAAATCGTTCCGTTTCTCGACATCCCCCACTATTTTAACCACTTAGTGAATTTGGTCTTCATGGCAGTGATTGATTGACGTATTACAGCAAGATACTCCAAGTCAACAATGACCTTCGTCAGCATTGCCGAACATGTTCAGAAATTCTTGCATAATTTCCCTCACTTCCATGGCCAAATCAGCTCCTGTGTTTGTGACCTGCTGCTCAGCATCTCGTCAGGGTGTCCTCAGACAGTGTTAAGAGTTCCATGACCCTTTGACCTCTTTTGATTTTACACTTTAGGGAAGGTGACCAAAAACCCAGTATGAAAATTACTTTGGTTTACATGGCAAGTGGGAAGTCTGGAAAAAAAGAGGGGTCAAAAGTTAATAGGACCTTGAAAATTTAGATCCTCCCCCAAATCACGTCCTAGAATTTGGAGGCTGAAATCCATTTAGTATTTTTTCTGGGGCATTCAACCGGTCACCATGTGAAATTTGGGGTCTGTTGGACCAACAGACATGATGCCAGGCCTATGTCTACGTACATATATATTCCATTCATTTCTATACTCTGTTTATGTACACAACTCCAAAACCTTCAAATTAATCTATATCTTCTCAGGAGACCCCTAAACAGTGTGCAAAGTTTGAAGTCTGAATGAGTTGGTTAAGTGCTAATTTGGACGATATGAAAAGTGACAGTTATTTTTATAGAATAAATACAATTTCAATATGTTGTTTACAAGGGTTCAATGATGAGCATTTGAAGCCTCTATGTGTTTGCACCACATTTAAGGGTATAATCCAACTGCAATGTATGTAAAATACAAATATATGGTCAGTGGACACTCATTAATTACATTATTTAGAAATTAGTATGACTTAAAAGTAATGTATATATGTTTATTTGTGTGTCCTGAGTACTAAACAGGTGGTTTAATCAATAATATTTATTACAAATATTCATTAAAAACATTTAAATGGAATATTCATGGACCAAGTATTGGCGACTATTATATACATTGCAGCTGGGATCTTCCTGTATGACTTGGCACAAACACAGGAAGTCCCAGCAGCAATGTATTTAATGGCTGCCAAATACATGGTCCGTGGACACTCATTTTTATGCAAATTATACATATTAATGAGTTGTAAGTTACATAAATGGGTTCTACTGAGATGTATAAGTACCCTTAAAGTGGTTACATTCAATAATATCTGTATATATGTGTGGCGTGGGGATGTGGTCACGTGTCGGTCTGCGGGAGAGGGAGTGGTAAGGCTTGTCACCTGGTTCATAATTAACCCTAACATATATATCCTCGTTATAGTGATCCAGAGGGAGACATAAAAGGCATGCCGAGGGTCCAAAGGGAGAGAGTATACAGAAAGAGAGTGACAAGCAGAACAGCTACGAGCAAAGAGAGTGCTTGTTCATTTATTTATAAACTTTATTTGTTGTCGATGGTTAGCTTCGATTGTCTGTGTGAAAACTGAAGATTTTTTTTCACAGTGAAAACCCTGACCTTGAACTTGCTTCGCTGTCTCCTGACTCCTCCATTGCCCCCCGAACGAAGAGCTTTTTACAGTGGTGCTGAGAACCTGGCTTTGGAGGAGAATGCTGCTATGGAGTCTTCACCGCTGGCCAAAGTCTTCAACACCCTCACCAGCATCCAGCAAGCACAACACCATGCCATCATGTAGGTACGCCGGGAGCAGGAACAATGCTTCCAAGCCCTGGTCCAGGCACAAGCGGAGGACTGGCAGGTGCTGCAGAGCCTGATCGCCAGGGAGGGGGCTGGCGCTACAACCTCCTCGGAGCCCGTCCCACAAGTGGCCCTCACAAAAATGGGGCCAAGCGATGATCCGGAGACCTTCCTCGAACACAGGAGAATTAGTAGGTCTAAAATTAAGCAAAGTCTTGATGTAAAGAAAATGTTGTCATATTACTTCTTTTAACTTAAAACTTGATTTTGATCATTTAGTCTTTCTGTCACATTCCTCAGTGATAGGCCCAGGGAATGGGTCTTTGTCTCCTCAGGTGTGAAACACATCAATATTCATGATAGTTCACGCCTCCTCGCATATGACCTTTCTAACACTAAAGGTGTCTTACAAAAGTTAAATTACTATATTTTTTGTATGAATGAGTGATCAGGATGGTTTTCACATAATTGTGAAGCAAAAACTCTAGGCTACAAGATCCAGTTCTCAAAAGTCTTGTGGACAAAGGTTGAGTATGTGTTATATGGCCTTATTTCAATGACTTCATTTTTTTGTTTTTTTCAAAAACCACGCATAAACATTATTTTCTCAAATGTACACACATGTTGCTCACATATCATTGTAGCTCAGTTTGTGTTGAATAAAGTGTTATCAGACTTTAGACATTAATATGTTTTTAAGCAACTGAAAAAAGCACAAATGTCAAGGCATGTCAAAACTTCTCCAGGGCCCAAAACACCCTCAGACCCCAGAGGGTTTACAAAGGGTTATTGGCAGATCCCTTTAACTCCAATGTCCTGAGAAAAAAAACTGCTTTTTCCACACCGTTCGGATTACACCACTTTGTGACACATCCGTTCGGTTTGTTTGGAGCCCCGGACACGTTTCAGCGCCTTATGGACAAGATCCTCACACCGCACATGGCATATGCCGCTGCATATCTAGATGACATCATAATTACAGTAATGACTGGCGATGGAATATGCAACATCTGAGTGCTGTCCTGAGAGCCCTGAGATGGGCGGGACTCACAGCCAACCTGAAGAAGTGTGCAATTGGGCAGGTGGAAGTTAGGCATCTGGGGTTCCACTTGGGTCATGAGAGGTTTACAAAACATCAGCGATCGCAGGTTGCCCGACTCCCAAGACCAAAAAGGGGGTAAGGCAGTTTTTGGGGCTGGCTGGCTACTACCGAAGGTTTGTGCCTATTTATTCTGATGTCACCAGCCCACTGACTGACCTTACTAAAAAGGGGGCTCCCGATCCGGTCCATTGGACAGAGTCGTGCCAACAAGCCTTCCTTAAGGTAAAGTCTGCACTGTGTGGGGGGCCGCTTTAACATGCACCTGATTTCTCTCTCCCCTTTATTTTGCAGACTGATGCATCTGACTGGGGGCTGGGCGCACAGAGGTCAGAGGGGAGGAATGGCCAGTGCTATTGATTAGTCGCAAGCTCTTCTTCAGGGAGACAAAATATTGTACCATCGAGAAGGAGTGTCTTGCGATTTAAGTGGACTGTTCTGACATTCCGCTACTGCAGATCACCCGTTGGTATCTGGCTTTCCAGCCCTTTAGATCCAAGGTGGTCTATATACCGGGGACACAAATGGTTGTGGCTGACATTTTTCTCCAGAAATGGGGGAGGGGGGTTAGGCAGGCCGGGTTGTCACCTGGTTCATAATTAACCCTAACACCTGTCTCTCGTTATAGTGATCCGGAGGGAGACATAAAAGGCATGCCGAGGGTCCAAAGGGAGAGAGTTTACAAAAAGAGAGTGACAAGCACAACAGCTATGAGCAGAGAGAATGCTTGTTCGTTTATTTATAAACTTTATTTGTATTGATGGTTACCGATGATTGTGTGTGTGTGTGAAAACTGAAAATGAAAAATTCTGACCTTGAACTTGCTTTGCTGTCTCCTGACTCCTTCATTTCCCAGAACAAAGAGCTTTTTACAGTATGTAATATTAATCCTCATATAAAAAAGAGAGAACATTTTTTATCAAAAGCTCTAAATCATTCAGGAAGATCCCAGCTGCAATGTGTACAATGGTTTCTGCATACTTGCTTTGTGAACCACATCAAATTATTGACTGTAAACATATTTAGGTGACTATATGACTCCCCTGAACAGTATTCTCCCTTCAAATCTGTCTAGAAACTGTCTACAAACCATGTTTTTTGTTTTTTATTTGAATATTTATTTATTGAAAGAATTACACAATACAGCTTACATTAAACAGTACAATTTCCTCCAGTTTTTTTAACAAGAATAAGGTTACCCTCACCCACCCTTCCCATACACTCCTTGGCAGCTAGTGTGTTCACAGAAAATAAAAAAAACTTTCTCAAATATGAATATACATTTTCACAGCTATGTATCAATATTCTTTCAAAACCTATGCCTGCATATGTTAGGTGGCTCAAACAGAGTAGTTATTTACAATGTGGAAAACATTCCGTGAGGTGGTAAGTTACAATCAGGGACCCTCACCCAGTGGGCAGCTCTGTCAGACTTTGGAAATACAACAAAAAGGTCCTCACATGTAGAACCTTTCCACAGACCCTCTCAGTGTAAATTTTATCTTCTCTAGTTTTAGCTGAAGTAAAATTTTATCTTCTCTAGTTTTAGCTGAATTAAAAGATTTCCAAACTAATAAAATTCTCCTACGGGCCAAAAGTGATGTGAATACAATGATGTCCGACTGATTTGTATTGAAACTCAGACTTTCATCTGCCACACCAAATATTGCTATAAGTGGGCAGGGATCCAGCATCACTCCAAGAACCTTGCTAAGTGTTTTAATAACTATTGCCCAGTAGCTTGAAAGTTGGGGCAGGACCAAAATGAATGTACTAGGTTGGCTGGGGAAAAAGAAAATGTATTGCAACTAGCGTCCATCTCAGGATATATGTTGGTAAGCCTAGCCTTGCTTAAATGCACCCTATGCAAAACCTTAAACTGTATAAGCCCCAGTCTAGCACATGAAGAAGAAGAATTGACTCTTTTCAGTGCCCTTGCCCAACATTCCTTAGGCAGGTCTATACCAAGCTCATCCTCCCACTTACTTTTGAATTTGTTTACGTTTTGATCTCCAAGAGACATCAGTTGAGAATATAGTAGAGAGATCAGTCCTTTATTCACAAAGGTGAGAGTAAGTTTGTCCCACACTGTTACGGGTGGGAGGTCAGGAAAAGGAGCAAATTTGCTCCTAACAAAGTGGCGAATCTGTAGATACTTAAAAAAAACTATGGGGAATGTTATATACACAGATGATCAAAATGGTCAAATATGTTATCTGTATATATATCTTTAATGTATATGAGAAAAATAAGCTGCCATGGTGATTCCCTAGAACACCCCTTTATCCTCTTAAAAGGACAAGAATTAACATAAACCCCCCAAAACCTAGATCTTCTTCCCCAACTGAAGATGATCGCAGGCATTACACCACTGAAAACTTCCAAAATCACATTTTGATTGAGGGTGGCTCAATTCCTAGAACATGTACATTTGTACCAACTTCAAAGCACAGGCCACATCAGTTTAGCATTTAAATAAAAAACATTGGTTTCTGCTGATTGAAAGTAGGCTACTCATAGTCAGCATATCACAGTCCTACTCAAGTTCCATAGCCTATATAAGACTGTAAGGTAAACTAAATGAGTTGCAGTGACCAAATTTTTTTTGCATTTCAGCAGGCAACCTCGATACAGTAGACTAACATCAACAGTGCCAGCATTAGGTTACATGAAAGTATGTTATCTCTGAAGTCATTCATCCTGTCGTTGTTGGCCCTAGTGTGAGTTGTAAAACTCTTTGACTGCCTCTGGTGAGTCAAAATAGTGTTCTTTGCCTTCATGGGTGACCTGGAGCTGGGCAGTGTACAATAGGCTGAACCTGATCCCTTTCTCATAGAGCAAGGATTTAACATCCCTGAACGCTGCTCGTTTTCTCCCCAGCTCAGCGCTAAAATCTTCATGGAAAAACACACAACGTCCACAGAAGACTAGCTCCTGCCTCTGTCTACTGACGTGATGTTTATCCTTAAAGTAGTGAAAGTGAATCATGAATACTCTTGGTCTCGAACGCTTTTGTAGGGTGCACAGGTTGGTTAGATCAGTTTTACTATCAGATATAATTAATAATTAATGTTTATTAATTAATAATTAAATTAAATAATATAATTTAATTCATTAAATTCTATCCTCTGGGCACCACTCTTTGACAAGAGAAAAATGATAGTAAGTGACTGATCAAGTCTCATAAAATTCTACCCTGCAGATTGAGTATTTTGAATGAGAATCAAAATATTCCAAAAGGGAAAAAGTTAGTAAAATTATTGCCATATGAATCCAACAGTAATCTAGTTACAGTTGGCTTCTAACAACAATAATTTAACAATACTGAAGTAATACTGGTGTTCTTGACGTGGCAGAGGCTGGCTTCAACACAATATTCATACAAACAAACCAGGAGTACTTATATATAACAAGATTTATTATAATCAAACAGCAGTGAACACTGGCAATACTAAATGAATATAACACAAAAACATAAAGTGGAAATCCTACCTAAATGGTTGAGCTATATGCTAGTGTACATGTGTGTGTGTGTGTGTGTGTGTGTGTGTGTGTGTGTGTGTGTGTGTGTGTGTGTGTGTGTGTGTGTGTGCTTGTTTTTGTGATTTACGAGGACAATTTTGTAAGTTACAAATTAGTAATTACAAGGTTATTATGCTATAAATTTGATTTATGAGGACATTTGTAGTGTCCCCATAATTCAAATCGCTTAAAAATCATGAAAATGTAAAAATGCAGAAGGTTTTCTGTGAGGGTTAGGTTTAGGGGTAGGGTTAGGTTTAGAGGATAGAATCTATAGTTTATACAGTATAAAAGTCATTATGTCTATGGAAAGTCCTCATAATGATAGGTAGACCAACATGTGTGTGTGTGTGTGTGTGTGTGTGTGTGTGTGTCTCGAGTCGGTAACAAAGATACAAAATGGCAGACTAAACTCCTCGTGTGGAACTAATTCAAAATGGAGGGCTAGGCCGGAAAGGGCGGAGCCAACGATTATTTGAAGGTGTAGGGAAAGAAAGATGGCTGGATCAGATCCAGCACAATGGAGCTAATACCACGTGTGGGTGATAATGAGCAGACCCACAAAGGAACTGAATGAAACAGGTGTACAAATATATGATTTAGCTTTTTAAGAAAAGTCACAGTTTCTAAACTAAATCTGCCCAAATATCAAGCCTTACTTGTAAAATCCTGTGTGATTTCAGCAGGGTTGTCTGTTGAATTCCTGTTGCATTGAGCGGTCAGGAGGAAACAATCTGGATTCGGTCCTTTGTCTTGCGCTCGCCAGCGAGAAGACACGTCTCTGCGTTGTTTCTCGGGTCCGGTGATCGAGAGAAACGCGGGAGGTAGTCAATGTTGAGCGAAAACGATTGAGAAGGGAAGCTGGTCGCCTTTTCTGTTTTCAAAATAAATTCACTGTTGTCTCACAGTGAAGATGAAATGAACCGGTTGTACTAAGTACACTACACGACTGGAACAAAGCTAAGTTAATCTTACTCTACCATGGCCAAATGGTGAGGTTTAGAAAAACGTGGTCTCTCTTTGTCCAGAAGGAGGGAAATTCCTTTGTGTAGATATGTCTCTTTAGAGCACAGCAAGGCTGTAGATGTAGCAGCCAGGCTTGATGCGGAGAGAGAGAGAGAATCAAATCGGACCGCTAGTTTTGTCAAGAAGATGACGTCATCGGTCATAGGCCGCTTTTGACCAATAACGTTTGAGATTGAGCTGGACTTCCCGTTCGGCTGTGACGCATTCTGGGAAACCAAGTTCAATGTCTCCCCTTCGATCATAGAACAACGGGCCATGCTGTCTCTGCTGCCATTTTTAGTGGGGCAAGGCCCTACACTGGCTTTCATCTGATGGTTTAGCTCCTATTCGGTGTGCATGGGAAAGCAGGAGATGTCCCAAGAAGAAATCTGTCCCCAGTACCTCATGGAAAAACTCGGTCATAAATTGAACAGGGTCTGAACCTTCCAAATTTTCAGGGATGCCGACCACTCTCAGGTTGGATCTCCACGACCAATTCTCCAGGGCATCTAACTAACTCAAACACGACCGCTCACTCCATGCTCTAACCGGAAGTCCCCACCATGTATATTTTTGTTTTGTATACATTGCAGGTTGGATCTCGACACTGGAACCACTTAAAGAGCTGAAATATGCACTCCTGTACTTGTCTTGACCTCCCATGTTCATGTTTTGAATATCAAAAAGATTGGAGAAAGTTACAAATTTCATCTAAAAAAAAAAACTCAAAGGGGTAAAAAAATTTTGGTTGACATTCTCTGAACTATTTCAAGTTTGTACCATTGAAAGGGGTGTCTAGGGAAAGCACATGAGTGCAGGTTTCAAGTTACTAAGTGGTCCCAACTCTGAGATATGGAAAAATATGCATGGCTCATGGACAGTTGATTTTTGTGGTTTTGAAGGGTGCATACTGTTCAGGGAGAGTCATATAACTTAAATATGTTTTTAGTCAATATTGTGATCATGGACCTTCTAAAAATGTATGTCTATGAACCAGGTATTCAGAGCCCATTATATACATTGCACAAGGGTCCATCTCACTTACAATGTATTTAATAATAATTAAATTCATTTAAATTAAATGTACATAAAGCTAGTATTTGTTGGACATTAAATACATTGCAGTATTCAGTAAAGAACCCACATAATATCTTCACTGTAAACCATAGATATTCCTTTACAATAACTTTTTATTAATATTAACAGATATTATTACAGTCTAAAACTGCAGTGCTGCCTATTTCCACCATTGCAATCTGCTGTTTGAAAGAACCCGGAAGCGCGGGTAATAAAAGTGTCCTTTTATTACTTTCTGCTATCAAAGCAACTGCAAGCTTTTTTTCTCTCTTCCAAATACATGTTTTCAATGTCTATTGTGCACACCTCCTGCTTTTTTATGTGGAAACTTGTAAAATCGGCCCTCTGTGACGCTTTCTGCAAATCTTGTCATGTGGAGGGCAATGCGGCACTTGACGCTGGGTTCAGCCTCCAGAACCAAATTAAAACTGCCATGAGAAGTCGTCTCTCTGAGACAAAGAGGCAAAATCTAATGACAATTACCTCAGCATCAGTCTCCCTTGATGCATTTGATCGCACAGGCGAGCACCCAGTTTAAGTGGATGCGGACCAGGAGGAAGGTTTGAGTTGTCGATTGAGTTCTGTTCAGTTCATTTTTTACATGTTTTGTTCATATTTTAATCATATTTGTTTTTTGTAATATTGCAAAAAATAAATGCATAATCTGTTATATGCTTGTCCTGTAAGTTCATGATTAAAATTTTTAAATGTGAATGAAAATAAAAACTATTAAATGTCTTACATTTACATTTATGCATTTGGCAGACGCTTTTATCCAAAGCGACTTACAGTGCACTTATTACAGGGACAATCCCCCCGGAGCACCCTGGAGTTAAGGGCCTTGCTCAAGGGCCAAACAGTGGCATCTTGGTGGTGCTGGGGCTTGAACCCCCGACCTTCTGGTCAGTAACCCTGAGCCTCAACCACTGAGCCAGATTTTTTACGACCCTGTCCATCAAAATGACGGATATTAGAAAGTCTAACGCAAGCACTGTATGTGATTTGTTTTTTGTTTTTTTGTTGTTGTTGTTGTTTCTGCATACCCGAATTTCAAACATTACAAGTGAACACGCTACTAAGAAGGACAGAAAATATGGACAAGCTCTTGAAAAGGAAAATTATTGATAATGTGTGATAGTGGTGTGGTGTAGAATTTATTAGTCGAAAAAAGTGTGGCATGGCAGAAAAAAGGTTGGGAAACAGATAAAAAAAAAGGTTGGGAAACAGATCAAATACAAAGCGATGTCTGTGTGTGGTCCATTCTAATGGACCGACGAGGTCCATGCCAATTCTTTCGAAGGGGACCTCGGTTAGCAGTAGAGGACACAATGGCGCTTTTGGGGTGGCCGATGGATTCACCAGCTGACATTAACAGCACGCCGCACACCACTTGCAAACATCCTCATGAATGCCTGGCCAAAAAAATTCAGGCCGAGTGTTTTCTTTTGCCCTAGATGGCCAGCCATTGGATTATGGTGAGCCACCTGGAAGAGGGTTTGGCTCGTCGGTACTAACAATTGTGTTGTATTTTCTTTAGTTTGAGTGTCCTGCGTCACTCGATATAACCTATCTTTGATCATTTTACAGGACCCATCCACGCATATTTCCCTTAATAGATTCTTAAAACCAGGCCAATTCGTTCCCAAAATCAGTGGATGGGTGAGGCAGGAATTAACCATGGTCTTTACTCTAAACTTTTTTCCCCTGAATAGTATCTCGGTGGTAACCACTGGATACCTGTGAATATCCTCATGCACACACTGCACCCTCACCCATTTTTCCGTACCCAATGAGAAAAAGAGTCTGCTTCGCAGTCTCCCGGAAATGCCGCCATATAGTCCTCTGCCAGATGGATGGCACACTTGGCCATACCATGATGAAGCTGGCATATGAACTGCTCCAGTACCACCTGGTCGACGATGTCCACAGTGCCGCGGGTCCCCTCAGCCAGCAACAATTTCCGTCAGGCATCCCGGAGCTGTTGGGCAAAAGCAAATGTGCGGCCATGTCTCCCAAACCTCAGGGATCAGAACCGCTGGTGATTTTGCTCCTGACTCTGACCGACCCGCTGCAGGAAGGTTTTCTTGAGGTCAGGGTAATTGAGGAGGCTGGTGGTGGGAAGATGTTGCACTGCTAGCTGTGCTTGAGAGTAACGGCAACAAGCGGGCCACCTACTAGTTGGGCCACTTCCACTGCTCAAACAAGCTCAGTGTTTTTTCAAACAAGCCGAGGTAGTCATCTGGATCATCATTTGGCCACAACTTCATAAGGATCATGGGGGAAGTGGCCTCTGAGGAGGTGACAGCGCCAGCCCCCTCTCTGTCGATTAGGTTCTGGAACACCTGCCGGTCCTCCGCTTGGGCCTGGAGCAGGAGTTGGAACCGCTTTTCCTGCTCCAGGCGTAACTCCGTGAGGGCTTGATGCTGGGTTTTCTGTATGCTGGCAAGGGATTTGATAACTTCGCCAAGCAGTGAAGACTCCATAACGCCGTTGTCCTCCAAAGTCCCAGGTTGTGGCACAAGTGTAAGAAGATTGGTTCTCTTGGGCAATAGAGGAATCAGGAGGTCTCGGGTTCAGGGGTGACTTAATGCAGTCTAATCACATAGATTAAAACACTCAATCAGATAATAAAATAAACTTTTAAACACTCAGATAACAAATACACTCAGCAAGCGTCAAGTTCATACTCTCAGGGCTCTCTCTCTCTCTAATTAATTCCATTCTTTATTACAAACAAAAAGAGCTTCACAAAAAGAGTTCCTTATGACATTTTTAAAAAGTGCTTTAAACATTACATCAATGAAATAAACATTAAATCTAACAGCAATGACAGTGCATGGCCAAAGTTTATAATTCAAAACATTCAGACATCAACTTCATTTTATGTGCATAAAACAATTGCAGCATTACAAAAATGTATAACATAAAACAATCTTAAATTAACAAAAATTAATTACAATAAAATCAACAGAAATGACTTTGCCAAGGTCAAAGTTTTCATCTAAAAACACTGCAATGCTTTTAACCCTTACTGCTTACTGATAGTCCATCACATATTCCCTGAGGTGCATATCTTATTGTTGTAATGTAAAAGGAGCACATCTGTGAGACTATGCACTTCGGGGTAAGTATATGATGATATTGATGTTAAAATTATTAATACATTATTAACATTTTACTGCCATTGCCTTGTTAATATGTAATCATGTAAACAAAAAAATTTCTGTACTCCTATTACGAGTATTTAAATATGTAATTTAATCCAATTACAAGTACTTGATTTTTGTATCTAAACACATGCACATATATGATCTTTAATTTGTAACACCACAACACAACCTAATCTAACTCTACAATGCAAATTCTATGGAAAATCTAACTAAACTAATTTAAATAACACCTTTTTTATATATATGGTTAGTTAAATTATGACTGTACCTGTGTGTAGACCATTTTATCGAATTATGACTGTGCTTCTAGTACAAAAAAAATATTCTGAAATATTTTCCATTTTTATACTCTTAATAACTCTTGAAATATCTTAAGGCAAACATGGCCAGTTTGTTGAATATCAGATATCATTTAACAGGAGAAAAACTTTGTCATAATTTGTTCATAATTTATTAAGGTCCAGACTTTAAACCTTCATTCTTCATTATCTTATGAAATTTTACCACTGTTCTTCTATTGTTAAACAACTGTGGTATTTATAACAATAAGGCCATAACCACATTAGACCATAAATAGCTCCTCATTACATGGTTAGGTCAGTGTGGCTAGTCTTTCTAAACAATAAACCATAGTATTTAAGAAAAAAAAGCCTAAACACAATTAGAAAATGTAACTTCATAAAATAAAACTAATATTAAAAAGGAGCCTAATAGATTCCCCACATTTTCTCACTGTTACCACAGTAAAAACACTATATATTTTAGTATGTGTGAAAATGTGTAATTTAGAAAGCCTTGTAATAGATGTTGAAGCATGGCACAGTGTCTCTACCTCATCAGTGCTGATAATAATGCTATCTAGCAGTTTGAGAGGTTTGACTTCCTCCATGGGGCCCCCTTTGGTTGTTTTGCTGGAGCAGGACACTGCACCGGCACGAAAGAATAGCTACCCATACTGTGACGTCATTTTTACATTATTGCCAGGTACAGTATATTGGGCCACTTCAAGCACAGATTGTATTTAATAATATTTTTTTTATTTAGGTTTACCAATTTTAAGTTGAATTGCATTGTTTTATTTGGCAAGAGATTACCTTGGGTGAACTAAGAGCATGGGGCAGAGTCTGAAAGCATTGGCAACCCTGCTGATGTATTATACTAAAATGGCATCATTCTCAAGTTCAAATAAGAATACAGTTTAATGTAGTATTTTCACCAATAACAATGGTAGTTGTATCTTTAAGTCGGTTTCTGGTCATAACAGTGTTATTCGAAAGCAGGGTCGCTCTTCCCTGTCAGCTTGGTGATTTGTTTTCAGCAGGAATGCTGGGGCAGGGAAAATTACTTTGTATGAGACAGCGTTTAATCTGGAAGAAGCATGACTGTCCATGCTCCTAATGAAAAGCTTCGTGAGCAATCCTGTGTGCTAAAGGCTGACACAAATTTAGCTATTCCTGATTTACATCCTAAGCATTACACTGTGCTGAATCTGAGAAAAGCAATGTCTAAAGAGACTGGTTGTGGAAGTATGAGGGGCTGCTTCTGAATTTGCATACAATTTCGAAGAGATACAAGAATATCTTGTCCAAAATGTCCTGTGCACTACTGACCGCCATTTTTTTCGTGGTGAAACACTTGAGGGGAACTCCTCCTAGGCTACATATCTGATTTGCATCAAACTTTGCATGTATAATCTACACTCATGACAAAAAATAATCAAAAGCATTTACCACTTGAATTTGATGGCAAGCAAGCCAAAGAGGTTGTGAAGCTATATCTTGGGAACGCTATGGCATATTGAAATGAAACTTAATTTATGTCACCACAACCATGACCTGAGGATACCTAAGCAGTTTTGGTACTGCACATTGGTGCCAAACACATTGTTTGTTGCCATTGTTGTTTTTCTTTTCTTCTTCCGTCATTGAAGTCTAAGGCAGCCAATAGAACCGTTTGAAGGAAAGTTATGAAATGTCCTTTGCATATCTCTGAATTCATGCCCACTTACATGCGGGCTGGTGTGTTTATCTTGTTGGGCACTTACAGCATTTAATCCTGCACATGTAAATTAATGGGAGTATTTTGTAATGATAGGAGAGAGGACTATCTGCAGTTTCTAGGAGATGTAAGCCGATTTATCGGTCCAATGGCGGTCTCCAATAATACGGGTGAATGTCTCTGCGCATTACTGTATTTCTTGTTATACAACACACCAAGATTAAATGAAATACATGTTCTCTTATGTATTAACTCGTTATTTCATCTGACTCCATAAATGAAAAAGGTTTAATGATACCATCATTAAAAGTGAGAGAATTTTTTATTATTCTTTTAACGCATTTAGTTGTATTTTACCCGTTCAGATTTGGAAACTATGTCGCTTTGAGGTCCTCGTGTGTTTTTCTCTACACTGCGGGTCTCACGATCACAAATAGCCAGTATTGGATCATCAAACAGAGGTTTTTGCTATATACCTAAGATCGGTCACACAATCATAGATACTTCAGTATAGCCCCCATGGAATTGCATACACTTGAATTTAACTTAACGTTTTCTTCAGTAGAGGTCACGGCCACTATTACAGATGTAAGTTGACCAACATAACTTTGGATTGGCCATGCATGGTTTCCCACGTACACTTATCTGGAGAAACATCAAATTAAAACAGGTAAGACACACACGAATTTAGATTGGTCAAGCAGCATTTGCTGTTCATTTCTCGGTCTGATGATCCAATACTGACCGCTTGTGATCGTGAGACCCGCGGTGTAGAGAAAACACGCGAGGACCTCAAAGTGACATAGTTTCTTAATCTAAACGAGTAAAGTATAATTAAAGGAGTTAAAAAGAATAATCAAACATTCGCTCACTTTTAATGATACTCAGATATCATTAAAAACCTTTTTCATTTATGGAGTCAGATGAAATAACGAGGTAATACATAAGAGAAAATGTATTTCATTTAATATTGTTGTGTTGCGTAACAAGAAAGACAGTAACGCGCAGAGACCTTCACCCGTATTATTGGAGACCGTCATTGGACCGATAAACGGGCTTACAAGTGTAACAATTACCATCCAATTTCTCTGATCCAGCTAGATGTAAAAAATGTTTTCAAAGATTCTGGCTAACTGTAAGTTATGACATCTCATATAGATCAGGTGGGGTTTTTTGTGGCCGCAGCTCTCCTGATAATATTAGGCGTTTCATCAATATCATGTGGTCAGTGGCGAATGATCAGACTCCGGTCCCTGCCAGCACACTTGATGCTGAAAATGTGTTTCATATGGTAGAATTGGACTATCTTTTTAAGATTTTGGAAATATTCAGATTCGTGTATACTTTTATTGGGTGGATTAAGTTACTTAATAGACACCCGGTAGCAGTGGTACAAACAAATTGATTAATTTAATGGATTAATCTGGATAGGGGGACCCGACAGGGTTGCCCTCTTTCCCAATTATTGTTCTGTCTTGCCCTTGAACCATTAGCTGCCGCGATAAGAAAGGAAGATGATTTTCCAGGGGTGGTGGTGGGAGGTATGGCGCATAAGCTTTTGCTTTACACAAATCATATTTTATTATTCTTTTCCGACCCTACTAGATCTATGCCTTGCCTACACAGAATTATTAATTCCTTTTCCAAGTTCTCGGGATACAGATTTAATTGGTCTAAATCTGAAGCTTTGCCTCTGACAGCATACTGCTCAGTAACAGCTTTTCATCCAAGTGCCTTTCAGTGGTCCAAACAGGGCATTATGAATTTGTGTATTTTATTCCCAGCTAATGTATGTGTAATGTATTTAGTCAGAGTTAATTTTGACCATTTAATTAAAAAAATTTTTAGCGATGTGGACAGGTGAGCTTCACTACATTTATCCATGACTGGAAAGGTTAATGTTACAAAAATGAATTGTATTCAAAAATTAAACTACCTATTACAGTCCCTCCCCTTTGAAGTTCCACTCTTTTATTTAAAAAAAATTATAGTATTGCTAAATATTTGATCTGGAATGGTAAATGTCCTAGGATGCATTTTAACAAGTTACACAGACCAATTGACAAAGGTGGGTTAGGTTTCCCCAAGATTTTGTTTTGCTATTATGCTTTTGGTCTTTTGGACATTTGGTTCATATGTAACTTCCACCTGAGAGAGCCCCTCCCTGGGGGGGAGACATCCTGTTATCTCGAACATACATTTAGTGTGGACAAACGTTTCCCACATGTTCAATTCGGACATTTACCTGAACGTTGCCACAAGTATTTGGTTAAACCCTAGATTGTGCATTAACAGTTGCTATGCTGTGTGACCTGTATGAAAATGGAGTGTTGAGATTGTTTGGAAATTTTATACAGCGGTTTGGGATTCCCAGATCTTAATTGTTCAGGTCCTTAAAGCTGCGCCATCTTCTGTTCATCATCCATGGGTGTAGTACGCCACCCCCTAAAGCGGTAGACACTCTTGAGATGGTGCTTACTGCTTTGGAAAGGGTCACAAGGTTTCAGTGTACTATTCCTGGCTAATTCAGTGTTTAGGAGATGGGGTTTTAACATCTCTTAAGAAGTTATGGGAGAGAGACTTGACTTTAGTACTGGAAGATGGAGAATGGGGTAAGATTTGACAAAACTTCAAGTCTGCATCTAGAGATGCAAGGTTGCGCCTCATTCAATTTAAGATTCTGCATTATTTTATAGGACTCCCTCCAGAACGTATAGGCTTAGATTTAAAGACACACTCACTTGATGGCGATGCCAGTTGGAGGATGGGGACATATCCCATGTTTTTTGGCCCTGTATAAGAGTTTTGGTTGAAGGTTCAGAGTTTTGTTTGTGTGGTCTTGGGCACTCATATCTTATTTTGCCCCAGATATTGTATTTTGGGTGATGGGGCAGGTATTAATATAATGATTATACATGTAAAGAGCTGGGTCCTTACCAGAGTGATGATCAGCAGCTACGTAATGCTAAGGGAATGGAAGTCGGCAGATGTGACCTCATTTCATGAGCGGTGCAACAAGCTGGGCAGAGTGGCGGCATTCAAAGAGATGGCACATAGATGGCTGGGCAGTTTGTGTGCATTTGAGAAGACGTGAGGCAATTATCTGGCCTTCATAGAAGGTTGCCAGGGAGGAGCAGTGGAGAGAGATGAGTTTGATAAAAAATTATATGTGGAGCCCTTTTTCTTTTATGTTGGTTAATTAGGGGTCAAGCCCTGAAAGGGCAAAGACCACTATTTTAATAGTGTTCTTCTTATTCTTTTTTTTCTGCCATGGGAGTCTATTGCAGCCCATAGAACCTTTACAGGAAAGTTATGACATTTTGCACTCGGCTAGAGGACAGTCTGAACTGATACCACAACACATATGATATCTGTAACTCAAACCCTTTATTGCCAACAACAGGTCAAAGTTTCACTCATGTTTATGCTAATAACTTCAATTGTTAAAAGTTGATTCCGTGTATTCTTGTGTTGTTTGTTTAAATGTGTATTTGGAATCAGTAATAAATTTCAAAGATAATGAAAATGACACATTGGGATTAGCATTTAGCAATATTCTCAACTCTCTTGGAATCGGACAAAATGTGACAAGACCAACTCATTGCATAATCATATGCTAGATTTAATTCTCTCAAATGGAGTTGATGTTGATACTATAGAAATTCTACAGCAGAACGATTACATCTCGGATCATTACCTCATCTCTTGTTTGCAGATAATGTCAATTTACACCACAAAATCATTCAGGTAGAACTATTCACTACTAAAGATAGCTTCACTAACAATCTTTCAGAATTGTCACACATACTCAGTAAGCCAAAAAGTCTAGAAGAACTTGATGTAATAACATAAAATATAAATACAGTATTCTCTAGCAATCTTGATAGTGTTGCCCCCCTTTGATTAAAGAACATTTAAGAAAAATCCCTACACCATGGTACAATGATCAGATTCATGCTCTTAAGAGAGCAGCTTGGAAAATGTAGTGCAAGTGGAAGAATACAAAATTACAGGTATTTAGCGGTGCATGGAACGATAGTGTCTGTAGCTATAGACAGGCACTATAAGCTGCTGGGTAAGCATATTTTAGCAAACTCATCGAAAATAACCACAACAATCCTAGGTGTTATTCAGTACTTAATTGGTTAGGAATAAAATATCAACTGAACGAGATATTCCATCACAGCACAAGAGTAATGACTTCATGAATTTCTTTACTGATAAAATGGAAATAATCATAAATAAAATTAGAATTTTGCAATCAACTGTCACAACACCTCAAAAAACAGTTTCTCATAAATTTCCTCATGAGCAACTTCAATCCTTTGCTGTCAAAGATCATGAAGAGATAACAAAACTTATCAAAAATCAAAAGCCACAACATGTATGTTAGATCCATGTAAAACAGTTAAAGGATGGGATAGGAGGAGGCGAGAACCGGCTTGTCAACATAAATCATATTTTAATGAGAAACTTAAACCAAAAGCATAAACACACATGACGGACATGCCCGTAATTCTCTATCTCTCGAACCATCGTCACCGGCCACCTTTATCCCTCGCGCGCCTCATCAGGCCGATTGGGGACCGGGCGCGCGATATTCCGACCCGGCCCCGCCCCCCTCCGCTCCACACTCCTCCCGGTGTTATCTCAGGCCGGGGTGCCACCGGCATGACGTACACCCCCCCCTATCCCTGGGGCGGGGTGTATCTTGCATCCCGCATGGTCATCCCAGCCTTCCTCGCCCTGGGAGGAGACAGGAGGGGAAAAAAAACAAAACAAAAAAATAGGCGAGAGAAAAGGCCAACACGGCGCGAAAGGGAGAGAGAGAGGAGAGAGAGAAAAAGCTCACTCACCGGTTCTCTGATGTACCGTCGCGTGGTCCTCGAACACTCCTCCACACTCAGGCGGACGACAGCCGCTCCAACCCTGGGCGAACCGGAGTGAAACCGTCGACCCCCAGCGGGTAGAACGCGGCTCCGCTTTTCTGGCGGCAAATGGGTACACTCCTCTGCCCCTGGCAGCGGCTCTACCGCTCCGGCCGGTCGGAGAGTTCCTTCCCTCCACCCCTCGTGGACGGCGGTCTTCCCTCGACCCCTCCGTGTCTCTGGGGATGGCAGGGCACTCCTCCGCCACCCAGCAGCGGCTCCCTCGCTCTAGGCGGTCGGGGTATCCATTCCCCACTTGCCCCGCGGACGACGGCCGTACCCCGCATCCAGGCGGTCAGGCTACTCCGTCACACGGCAGATGGCAGCGGCACTCCCCTGGGTGGACGGCAGTGTCAAGGACTCTGCGACGGGCATCCCTCCTCCTTCCCGGGTTTTGGAACCAATGTAAAACAGTTAAAGGATGGGAAAGGAGGAGGCGAGAACCGGCTTGTCAACATAAATCATATTTTAATGACAAACTTAAACCAAAAGCATAAACACACATGACGGACATGCCCGTAATTCTCTCTCTCTCGAACCATCGTCACCGGCCGCCTTCATCCCTCGCGTGCCTCATCAGGCCGATTGGGGACCGGGCGCGCGATATTACGACCCGGCCCCGCCCCCCTCCGCTCCACAATCCAGTATCAACTAAGCTTTTAAAAGAGGTATTCCCTGTAATCTCAGAACCTCTTCTTAATATTATTAATGCCTCACTATCCTTGGGACATGTCCCAAGAAACTTTAAAATGGCAGTTATCAAACCGCTTATTAAGAAGCCACAGCTTGATCCTGGAGAATTTGCTAATAATAATTGGCTTCTTGTGATTTTTTTTTGGTTACTCTGGGACCTGGAGGCAGGATCACTTTTGCACTCTCTCCAAAACATTTGTTACCCACCTTCCCATAACCCTAGACCAAGGAAGGTGTGCCGTAACAATAGACCGATTTCATAGTTACAAATTACTTGCTCTTATCATCTGATCACAGCTGCACTTCTCTTCTAGTGGTTTAAGTTCTTAGTGCTGCCTTCGACACGATGTTGGCATTAGTGGGCTTATTAGCTATGCATTAGCTAAGTTTAGATCCTATTTATCAGCCTGCAACCACTTTGCATGTGTACATGAGGAATTGTCAAATCAAACAAAAGTATGCAGTGCCACAAGGATCAGTTTTAGGGCCTCTGCTTTTCTCCTTATACATGCTTCCCCTGGGAGATATTTTCAGGAATCATGGAATACATTTCCACTGTTATGCTGACAATACCCAACTTTAAATTTCTTCTAAACCCGAAGATATTTCACAATTCTCAAAATTAGTGTATCAATGAAATCAAAGATTGGATGGCCAGAAATTTTCTTCTACACAATACTGACAACTCTGGATGGATGTACTGTTACATTGTCTTCAACAGCAAAGAACTTCGGTGTTATATTTGATACCAATCTGTCCTTTAAAAATAAAATTTCCGATGTTTGTAGAACAGCATTCTTCCACCTCAGAAATATTGCTAAATTATGATACATGCTGTCTGTTGCTGATGCCGAAAAACTAATTAATGCGTTTATGACCTCAGGACTAGATGATTGTAATGCATTACTGGGAGGATGTCCAGCAAGTTAAATAAATAAACTTAAATTGGTTCAAAATGCAGCTGTTAGAGTGCCCTCTTCTAGCCGGTCAGTTCAAGGCTTGTTAATAATTCCAAGAATATCAAAATACACAAATGGAGGTAGATCCTTTTCATATTTGTCTCCTAATCTATGGTATAGTCTCCCTAACATTGTTCGGGATGCAGACAGATTCAATCAGTTTAAGTCTAGACTAAAGACTCATATATTTAGCCAAGCATACATCTAATTTATCAATCAACTCACAATTAGGCTGCTTTAGTTAGGTCTGCCAGAACCAGAAACATCTATCATGATCTATAACTCTGCATAAAGTTGAATGATATCTACGCTAATATTATTCTATTTATTTCAATGTCTCAATGATTCATATCCCAAGGTTACCAGAGCCGGTCAGATCCAGCTCCGTTCCTGCTTGGTGTCGGTCTCCACTGCTACGTGTTGCTGAGAGATGACAAAAAACTACAACTGGTGCTAGCCAGACATCACTTCAGTCTTTTGACTTCAGAGGATGAACTGATACCAACTCCAATTTTAAGACATTGGTTACTTAATATGCCATTTTCTGACCCTTGGATTTAGGATGGACCCCTAATGAACCTCACTGAAATTGCCTGAAGGTTGAACTTTGCACCTCATTGATCTCTGCCTGCATCACCTTTGTCTATTGATGGACTACACTCTTTAAAAGGAAAACATAGGCTATCATTTAATTACCAACAAAAGCCTTCATCAGCCAGCTAACAAAGCACAATGCATGTGAATTTCTGCAGTTAATCCAGGATGGACTTCAAAGTCATTAGTCAATCATTTTAAAAGGTCATAAAAAACACTGGACCTTAACACTTACTTAATTTACAAAAAATACAGTGAGCCTGGTTTCCCCCAAGGTTATGTTTCTCCATTAACCAACATCTTATGGAGTTTTGTTTTCCTTGCCACAGTTGCCTTCAGTTTGCTCACGGGGCTCTAAATACAATTATTATAAAAAAAAATTACAAAATTTACAATCATATTTAATGAAACTACACGATGATCACTAAAAATCTTTATAGATATTAGTTAAAACACATTTGTTAATGCATGATTTCCTGTAAAGCTGCTTTGATATTGATGTGTGTAGTGAAAAGCGCTATACAAATAAAAATGACTTGGCATCCTGGTTTTGCCACAGACGTTCCTTCAGCCCTTGGATCTGTTGGGAGAGTTGACTACCCATCTTCACACACAGTGTCCTTCCCTGTGATCTTGATTGGGAACTTTGTGGCTTGTGCCTGTTCCGGGACACAACAGATGATTAGGTAGTGACAGGGAAATCTCTTTGCATCAGAGGAGCTGGCTCTTGGCTTTGAATCATCCTTGCTGGAGCATTACCATGCTATGTGGCCTTCTCTCCCGCATGTAAAGCACCCCAAAATAACTTGGTGGTTTTCCAAAAGAGCTATTAGTGTCTCCGTATTTTGGGGGCCCTGTTGGGCCACATTCCTCTTGGCATCTGTAGGCCCTGTACACAATGGTCAAGCACCACTCTCTCTACCACTGACAGACCAGCTCCCTCTTCTAGTCAGCTCCGACCAGTCGGAGGCTGTTATTTGGGCTTGTGCAGGACGGACTGGATCATACGACCACTCTGGAACGCGGCAGGCCATCTGGGCTTCTTAGTCAGGTAAGGCAGTAGGACATTGGCCGAATCAGCCCTGGGCCATCTCTCTCAGTGGGCAGTTTTCTCAAACAGTTTTAGGTACGTTTGCACATCGTCCTTTTTAGACTTTTGGTTAGGCAATCCCAAGGTCTCCTTGCCAGGGCCTAAGTTCTTTTGCACAGCCTGCATGATCACCTTCAGGTCCTCCTCCATCTTCTTTGTTGAAGACCATGTGCGAGTATTCAAGGTTCCCACATTCTCCACCATTTATGGCAGTCTGTTAACCAAAAGGTTGTGGTTCAGCACAGTTTACAGAACAAAACACCAGGAGAATGCCGTGAAATCAACAAAAGTTTTATTAATAATGTGCGGGAGAGGGAAGGGGATGGAAATGTAACTCAGGTCTTCTTCATCGATGTGTCTTTGAGTGGAATTCACTGGACGTCATCCTAGTGAGAAAAGAGGGAGAGAAGACAACAGTGAGTTATTCGGTATGGCACTCAATTCCTTGGTGTGAGGTAGATTCCTTTCTCCGTTGGTGGGTCAGTCTAGGCAACTTCATTAAACTGCTCAGGCTCCCAGTCTCACATACACTGAGATATCTCTGTACTGGCTTAAATGTGAGGTGCTGATTACTACCTGATTCCACACACCTGTAGTTCCCAGCCAGTGGGGAGATGCAGCACACCTGTGTGAGTGGAATTCTCCATGGTCCCAATCACCTCTAGTACGTAGTATCTCTCTTCCAGGACCATCCCAAGTGGCCTAATTCCGGAAATGGAGGTGCTCTCCATGGTGCTGGCAATGCTTCTGTTGCACTGTGGGGGAACAAACTGAGGTCGGGACACCACAATTTCTTATCTTATACTTTTCTTATTACATTTACTATTATTTTCATTAGTGCAAACGAACATGCAGAATTCAAATAATGCTTACAGTTTTATTTTCTTTATTTAATTGCAGCTATGTATTTGGTATCAAGTTGTGAATTTATGTATTGAAGGCATTGGGATCTATATGTCTGTCTGTAAATCCTGACAAGTTTATTGTATTTGACCTGCTAATGATATTTTACCATATATGCCTTATTTGTTTTATATAGTTAGGAATACTTATGTTAGTGTTATGCTGTTAGTAGTTAGTGAAATACTTATGTAGTACATTTAAGTGTCCAGAAGATGGAGTCAATGTATTATTTTTGTGAATAATGCTGAAACGGAGATATAACCTTGAAAAGTGAGCACATGTATGTGAAACAAGTGCCTGGCTTCCAGAAGCAGATGTTTGTGTGTAATCTCAAAAGATAGAAGAGAGAATACTGTTTGAAAATCTTTTGCAGACAAAACATTGGAGGCTCTGAAGAAAGAGATCCAGGAAAAGTCAAGGTCGTCTGACCAAGAAACTGCAAAGGAGGGCTCTAAAGGCACTTTTAAAGCTGTGAGTGATGTCACCTGGAGATTCTGTAAATTTCCTGAAAGGAGGGATAAAGATACAGCCTACATAAAGATTAATGGATTGATAGAACTTCAGATTTGGCATCAATTTGAGCTGTAGTACAATTATCCATATTAGTACTGGTGTCTGTGCAAATAATAATTAACAGTTTATTCATTTGGAGTGCTTTGTATGGAGTGTGAATGTTGTACAGTAGACAGTACCTGCCATTTAAAAAATCTTGAAATGAATGTATAGATCCAGATGGACAAAATTATTTGTGTTTTAAATATTGTTTATTTATTTAATTACTTAATTTTATATTACATAACCTTACCCTGCAGTTTGCTCAACTATGGATATGGCCTATAGAAGTAGACATGATGCCATGTATCCAATGATGCATTTAAGGATATGCTGAGAATATGAAAAGCAGTGAAAAGGCATGGAATCTAGTAGGCCTATGTAAGAATCAGTCAAAATGTTAAAGAAGTCATGATGTGCAGGTGGTAGCTTTTTGATAGAGTAAGAACACCCTTTTCTAAATACTGACTGACGAAAGTACAGTAGGAAGCAGGAAAATTGTTGAGGATTGTTTTAAGTATAAAATATCTGCATATTTTAGATTTCTTGTCCATTTATATTCTTTAAACAATAACTTGGATCCCTACACAGTCAGAACCCAGCTACGTTTTTTGAACATGTTAACGTCACGCGGGGTCATCATGTGGTTCACTCACTCTCTCAACATGCTCAAAGAACATGACATTGGCTGTGTCTCGTTTGGAAGGATGCATGCTAGGTAGGACGCGTCCTTTGAAGGCTTCAGTATACCGAGCGTCCTCTTTTAAACAAGCCTCGTTTAAACGAGACGGCCTTCGTAGGAAAAACGGAAACAGAACATAAAATGGTTGCTATGACAGCACACCACTCTTTAACATATATAAGCACTTTGAGTGAGAAGGGAACAAAGTCCCTTTAGAAGGGAATTTTAGGTGAGTTTTAATGATGTAAAGAGAAAAGAATATAGATTTTACAGGGGTACTTTTAGTCTACTACTTTATTTTAATTATATATTAATATAATTATACATATTATATGCTCTGCACCCATCTACAAAGGTACTTCAACTTAGGAATTAACATTCCTTGCATTTGAACATCATATTTACCGGCAAATTGGCATAATTGACATTTCCATTGAAGCAAAGTATTGTGGGTTATGAGTGCCCACAAAGGATACACTTCATGCATCCTCCGAATTTACGTGAAAGCAGGTTGCATTTGAAGGCTGCATTCAATGTGTTCTACTCTCTTTTCTGAAACGAGACAGCCTCGATGATGTATGCGGCTGACAAATGCAACCTCCGGAGGATGCAGCCTTCCAAACGAGACACAGCCATTCTGCCAGATGTTCCATTGGTAAGGCCTGCAGTTCATCTGACGGCAAGGTTTTGGCAAGGAGTTCCCGCCATACCGCTGCCCTGCAAACAGGCTAGCCGTCAGGGGGGGGTGAAAGGGTACAGATGACCCAGGGCCCAAGGCCCAGGTGGGCCCATGCAAAGGTCTATGGTTGACCCTTAATGGGATCAAGTACAACAATTTACTTACTGACATATATCACCGAAAATAGTATGTATATGTATTTCCATGATAAATACATTAATTGTTATCATTAAAACACATTTCACCTTGTCATCTGATTCTGATCCCCATCCCCCCACTGTTATTGTGTAAATGGTGCAGTCGAAACACCTGGCCAATCAGATGTGCGGAACACACAAGATATGCATTGTGCTGCTAATGTAAAGCGGGGACTGACTAGAGATTCGAAATGCATCTCCATCTATATAATTAAAAAAATAAACATCGCAATGTTCCTGCCATGTAGGCTGTAGGCATGTAACTGTTTCAAGGTTTCACAATGTACTTCGGTTTTATAATGGATGGTTATTATACCTTTGAAATCTTCTCATTGACGTTATTGCATGAAGATAAAGATAAATGTTTCAGAACTTTTCAAAAATCAACTAATCGGTTTAATTAAGACAGAATCTGCAACATTTACATATCATCATATAAACTTTTAATTGCACCTTCCTCATGTTGCATTTGACTGTCACTCAGTTGTAAAGGTGACATGGAGGTGTCGTTAGCTCTGCACATCACGAGCACATCAGAAGTCCAGCACGAGCGCAACATATACAGACATTTCCGGGCGAGCCTGAACCTTTAATTCCACTGTCTGGGATTACTTGTAAAAGTCCCAAGAAGCACCATCAATGTTGATGGCTACCCAGTCTGTAAAGTTTTGCTGCAAAAACTATCGGCTCAGGCAGGAAACACTTGAAACCTTATGCACCATCTCCGTGAGCACCATCCCACAAATTTGTGGAGATGAATGCATGTGAAAATGCAGTACAAATGATAAATAATAAATTATAGCCCGTTTCAGAAAAACACAAGATTCAATGCAGTTTTACATGATTTGTAATGACTAGTTAGACTAAAGTTATGTTTATGCTTTCTGACACATTCACAAATGCAGCAAATGGATTTCAACTTTAAGATGTGCCAACTGTTCTTTGCCTAAGTGTAGCGCAACAGCAGGCCAATGTGTTTGATAATACTACTAATATGTTTTATTTGTAAAACATTGCACTGAATATGGTTTACAAAATGCATGGCTTTTGGTGTTCAAGAAATTGACATTGACAATATGTGACAGTGAAACTGTGGCAGAAATTGTCAGTATTGGAAAAAATGGCAATAAATAAACTGCACATGGATAATATATTTTCAGTAGGTATTGTAGAATTGAAATATATCACAAATGCAACAAATTACTGAATGCATGCAAATGCATATTTGAAGTGTTAACCTGGGCAATAATCATTACAAATGATTACAATTCAATTTAATAAATAATAAAATAACAATAACAAAATATTTTTAGTTATAATCATCTGATTTCTGTACATGTTTCTTTTTATTTTTTACCTTGTCGGATTAAGAGAATGTCCTGATGTTCAAGATCAAAAGTTAAAGGATTAAAGTTGAAGAAATCCAAAATAAAGTTCAAGAATTGGTTATAACCGAAATATATATTTGTGTGTTTATCAGAAATAGCCTAAATATTGAACTGCTTTTAATATTATCAATGCACCTACATACAGTGAAACCATAATACCGTGGTAATATTTGTGATGGTTATCATACCGTTACACCCCTATTAGGCAGCAAAGACAGTGACAGGTCCACCTGCACTTGACCCACGTGTGCGCAGTTTGATTGACATTAAACACAGCCCCTTGATGACAGCCTTCCCTGCTTTCTTCACAGCCATTGGATACAATTATTTTATTTACATTTTAGATTTGTTTTCAGTGAGATATTGAGTTTATATAGTGACTTTGCAACTCTAGAAACAACATTCTTTAAAAAATATATATATTTTTAGCAATTATTTAGAAAAAAAAAAATCATTAATAGTAAGACAACGTTCTTTATTGGAATATTAGTTTTTTGTATCCAGGTTTTGCATTCCTTTGGGATGGGGGGCCTAATTTGGAAAATGTTGTCCCCCTGTCCATAAATCCTGATGGCGGCTCTGCCTGCAAAACAAGTGACGCAAGATGTAGTCTACAATAAAAAGTTACACAGAGAGTGTTTTATTATTCATCATGTAAAATATGTCTGTAAAATGAATATTTGCAAATATTATTTCTTTCTCCAGAGGGGCACCTCATCCCGGGAGGGCAAAGTGGGCCACGAGCCACCCCCTGAGCACATCCCTACACTAAACATTTGTTATCATTGTTAAAAAGAGGATTTTAATATTATTCTGAGTCTCTAAAATATAAATATTAAGTTCCCGGGCCAGTGTGGAGATGTAATCTCTCCACCTAGTCCTAGGTCTTCCCTGAGGCGTCCTCCCTGCTGGACGTGCCTGAAACACCTCTAGGGAGGCAGCCAGGGGGAATCCTTACCAGATGCCCAAACCACCTCAACTGACTCCTTTCGATGCAAAGGAGCAGCAGCTCTACTCTAAGCTCCTCACGGATGACTGAGCTCCTCACCCTATCTCTAAGGGAGAAGCCCGCCACCCTTCTGAGGAAGCCCATTTTGGCCGCTTGTACTCACGACTTTATTATTGTCAGTGTGTTTCTTGAAATTATTTAATAAAAACTATTATACAAGAGTTAGTTAGTTAAAGTGTGTTGCTTTACCCTTTCTTTCAATGCCATGACTTTTCAAATAATAATTGATAAAACTCTGTATATATATCATGATGTATAAAAAAAGCGTAATTTAATTGAAGTCTGTCCCAAATGCACAATTTTATACTCATTCACCCTCATGGACTTGCTGACTAGTGCCCCATTTGTCTGCACTCGCTTACGTCACCAAGGTCTGGACTCGGAGGAGGACTATGGTGCCATTTGGTACAGATCCTTAGAGCTCCTTAGTTTCAAAGATGGCAGCCGAGTGGAATGGACGTGTGTGTGTGTGTGTGTGTGTGTGTGTGTGTGTGTGTGTGTGTGTGTGTGTGTGTGTGTGTGTGTGTGTGTGTGTGTGTTTCTTTTCAACTGATGTGATTCATATGAACTGATGTGGGCTGTTTGTGTAGTAGTTACTGCCAATTTTGTGAAAACATCACTCAACATCTTTGGGGTTTTGATTACAGAAGAATAGACTTTATTATCATACCATAAAGCCGAGTTTCCTGCAGTAAAAACACAGCAACAACTGAACCATCTCTGGGTTCGGTTTCACTTAAATACATCTCCTCAAACAATGTGGGGCTTACACTTTTTTAAACATGCATTATTTATCATCCTCTTCATTGACTCTGGTCTGACCATATTAAGAAGTAACAGAACCACCTTTGGAAGAGATCAATTCTCCCAGCGGTCATGAGAGCCCCCCAAGTAATGCTATTCCTGTTTTTGCACATATCTTCAAATGTCACACATATATGGAGCACACATTCTATTACGACCACAGGCCTTCATGCACACACAGCAAACTGCATGTTTGCCCATCAGACATAACTGTGGTACAAATCAACAATGTTTTCATTGATTACTCCTGATTAACTTGATAAAGATATACTACATATCCCTCCTCTGTGACTTTATAGTCACAAATTAACATATTTAAGCATGTGCTTGCTCCTGGTTCGGCCTTGTTTTTGGTTGTCACAGATATGTAGAGTGTATCAAACAAAATATTCATCTTAATTTTAAGAGTTCTTGCTTGTAGTGTAGATGTCTTCAACCCAGATACTTTGCGCATCGTAGAGGGTCACCCTTTTGGAGAGGTTAGCCAGCACTTACACCCAGGGCATGGTTCTTCATATCTTCTTATATATTCATTGAAGGAATCAATTTCCTCCCAAGTCGGTCTTTCTGTTCATTCAGGGTAGATGCCATTGCATTGGGCCATTTACATCGATCAATGTCATCTGTTTCACTGTTGCTCAAATCCAAAATTATTTTACCAATGATAACACACAACAGAATCTTATTCCTTCCACAATGTTATTATCCAAATATTATATTAATTTTAGTTAATTGTGCACCCCATTTCTTTTGGCAATCAGGCCATGTACATTTTTAGTCACCACCATGTTTTCTTTTTCCCTTCTTCATTATTATTAAAATGTACATGAGTTCAATAAAAGCATAAACAAAAATAATTTTTCAATCATAATTCTTCATCATGCAAACAGTCCCAGGTTTGCTTAATACCTCTTTAACATTATGGCTTGAGACATCCCGCGGACGGGCCATTAAATGTGCAAAATAAAAGTATGCGATTCACAAAACTGCTGTGTGTACATTGGTACACATGCCACATATCTTTGGAAAGCTACATTTCTTGATTTTCTATTGATATAAACCATTTTAAGATACAATCACAACAGCAGGTACAATCTATATCTTTGTCAGACCACCAACATATAAACAAACAATAACAAAATTTAGGCAACTCACCTATGAAGCCTCATAGTAGTCCACTGATCCATAACTTCCCGACAAAAACGGTGTTGTTTCATTGTCAAATGTCCAAACAATCAAATCAAGTAAAATGTTTAGTCCAAATCACATTATTATATCAATAAATATCCACAGACTCTTGTTGCATCATTTCAAAGCACCTGGCAGCTGTACCTAATCTTTCACATATTATCGGTCATAACTTCAGTTCAGATGTAAACATTTCCTATATCCGGTATCAAAATGGATGCTGCACTCTGACCTTTCCATTGACACCTCATTTGACCCAATAGGAGCTTCCATGTCCTGTCCAAAGCCTTCAATAGCCAACCACAGTCTGTGTCGAATGTAAGGGCCTGCCCCCTTTCCTTTGTTTCCTGATCAAACCAATTACATCCGAGATTGTGAATGACTGGCAATTCGTATAGCCAATGAAATTCTGAAAACAGTGATATGCGGCTTTAGTGGGAAGATTAGAGCGTGGTTCTGTAATGTGTGTGCGCAAAGTTGCCTTGCCATTACCGAGTGTTTTGTGCGTCTGTGCGTAAAAGCTGAAGAGTGTTGTTTTGGAACTATTTACACATTTGGAGATTTAAATATGGCGAAACGGACGTGAAAAACAGGATTTTTGCCACAGGATGTGATATATGAAGGCATTCATTGTGAAAACGATGAGTTTGAAGATGAAATTTCTGAAAACAATACGGATGATTCAGAGGCAGAGGAAATGTTTATGGAGAGATGAGACATTGCTCTGGACAAGTAAGTGTTTTCTTGTGTTTTATAGCATATATTACTGTATATTCCGCATAAATAAGCTTTAGTTTGAATAATGAATACACATTTTGTAATTACCCTTTGTCGTGTGTTTCCTCAGTGAGTGTTTGAACCGTTTGTGGGAGTTTTTTGTATTTGTTTGTGCGTGTGTGAGGTTTTAGTTAATTTTTGTTTCAGATCTATTGACATGCTATATAGATGTTTTGTATATTTACTGTAAATATTTATATATATATATATATATATATATATATATATATATATATATATATATATATATATATATATATATATATAAATAAATCAATAAATATAAGTTGAAAATAAGAATATATGTTGTGTTTGAGAGTCTATTTGTTACAATGCTGAATTCATGGGGAGGTGTAAGCTATCTATTTGTTACAATGCTGAATTCATGGGGAGGTGTAGGCCCATCTATTTGTTCCATAGTACATTGGCAAAGTATACAGTATTTACAGATAAATATACATACAATAATACATATTTACACACTCGAAAAGAAAAACTATATATATATATATATATATATATATATATATATATATATATATATATATATATATATATATATATATATATAGAATACAGAAAATATGGAAAAGTTGTGTCTAGCTTTGTAAATGACATTTTATTTATTCTCACTATAGGCAATTATCTGATGAATCAGATAGCGATTGGGAGCCGGATACTTCTCCCCCACTCAGCAAGCGGCCACATAAAGAGAAGCAGCAGGACAGCACCTAATCAAGAGAGGAGCCCCATGTAAAGGAGAGGTACCTATGAACCAGAAGGCTTTCAGAGAGACCCTTGCTGAGGAGCTGGCAGAGTTGTGGTCTCACTCCACAGCCAGACCCGTATCTCCTGCTCCACGAAGAGCACATCACAGGCCGTTGCACATCACCAAATCTTGCACCACAGGTCGTCTGAAGTGCAGGTAGTGTCATGCAAAGACACCAGTGAAGTACTCCTCCTGTGATGTGCCTTTGTGCTTTGTACCCAAACGTGACTGCTACAATGACTGGCATGTTGATAGAAACATGTAAAATTTTATAATGGTTTGTAAATACTTTGTGTAAAAATTCATGTAAATAGTTTGTTGTGTATTTTTTATATAAACAAATTTTCCACCATAGCACTAGTTTTGACTCTTTTATATGCGCAACGTTTAGTTTCAAGAAGGGAAAAGGCACTCTTATGAGTTTATGCATCAGTTACTCTGTGTCAGCAAAACTAATAGTGGATATGGATATGGAATATGATAGCTCTAAGTGTCATCTTTTATTAGAGCCCAAAATTATGACTGTACGTTGAAGCGTTCAAAAGTAGTAGCCTTTTTGTCCTAGGTTACCAAAGGGTCCTTTTGGAGTATCCAAAAGGCACTTTTGTAAAACGCCTGGGTGTACCCTTAGAAAAACATGTGTAAAATATTAATTTGTTATGGTATTGTTATAAAATTTGAACTTGGACAAGGTAAGGCTTCATGCTGTGATCCCATTGTGTTCTCAAGCTAATAGCTACAAGTTATAGTCATCTGCAGGCATCTGTATGCAAAAAAAAATTTTCAGGCAGAAAAACAAACTTCTATTTCATTGTGTTCAAACTTCTATTACTCAAAACCAGTAGCACTTACAGTAATTCTGACTGCTGGGGAAAAACTTCAGAGTGCCCCCTTTCAAATGTGACCAAAACCATGCATGTACTCCAAAAGGTTCAAGAACAGCTTTAAATTGACTTTGGGTATGCCTTGATTAGGCGTTTTAGGCTAATTTTACAGGATTGGGAAGAAATTTAGGCACTTCTTTGTATGCAACGGTTCTCAAAGCTTTACCTCCAAAATCAATCTATAATTGATCTTCTACACAGGGTCTAATCCCCTGATAACACAGTGATAGAATGCTTGTTATTCATCGCTGTGACACAATATTTTAATAAAGTGGTTATTAAGACACAGTTGGGTTGAGTGGAACTCACAACTTCTGGCAGGTTTCTTGTAGACCTCCCTTTTGAAGCTTCTTTCCTAAAAGCATCAATCCAGTTCCTTAAACCCAGTTCACACTTCTTGGGCATGTTTCCAGGGCAGTGTCTTAGGCAGCTCTCATTTTGCAATTGGAGAGTCTTTACCCGTCATTGGGTCGTCACCTCTTGCCACTGGAGAATTTTACCCATCATTGGGTCATCATCTTTTGTCTCTGGTCTCGGTACCGGTCAGTCTTATTATCCAATCTCTAATAATCTGGTATCAGCAAACAGATATTTTCCCTTGCTTCAGGGAGCATCACCTGAGAACCGTCACAGCCAATGGAACCATCTACAACTGCTCAAAATTTGAGACAGTCCAAAACATGGTTAAATTCACAAAGCATTATTCAAAGTTCAACAATCTATTGAAATTGTCCAAATTAAAAGTAAAATGTTACAATTGAACTCATCTACATTTCACTAATTTCCATTTCAGTTGTTATGTTTTCTTATTTAGCAAAGGTCACAAAAGACTTTGTCTCTTGGTGAAGACTAAACATCAGAACAAATCGAAATACAGGGTTGCCTCTGTCAAGCTTCTAAGATGCTTAATTTAAATCATCAATTTAATTTAATAATTTCTAGGTAGATTTAGAACCTACATTTATTCTTCCAGATGTACATTCAACCAAATCTCTTATCTTTAGTAAATTGCCCTCAGAATATAACAAATCTTTAATCATGATGAGGAAAGCTGTTTGAACCTTTCCTTCATATTACTGTATCTAACATTATTGTCAAATCACATCATTTTCCATATAAAATAAAATAAAATCAAAAGAAAATAAAACAATTTAGAGATATGGTTTTAGCCCACTTAAAAATTTAAACTGAGAGCGAGAGGGAAAGAATTTGGAGAGAGAGATTCCACTCCTTCACACTGTTGTTACAGTTATTCCCCTTTTTTTCTTAGAAAATTACAATAACACATTTGTAATTCTACAACAGTGAGAATAGTGATACATATAATCCAATGAAATAATATATCCAAATATATTTCATTATATTAACTGCTTTCAAGCTTTCCCATTTTAAACCATCTTCAAGAAAACTTCTAGAATTTCTACTTCTCTTATCCCTTCCCCCCTCGCGCAATAAAAATAATGCGCATTTGTATTCAGACCATTGAGAAATTTACGTTTTTGTTTTTAAATCAATAAACTTTCTTATGATTACTTTCTCCCTTTTCTTACTCTTTCTCAGGAGAAGGAACTTTCATTATGTCAAATAAACCAACATAAATCACCTTTTTAAAGTAACAGAAAATAAATTATAGATTTTAAACAAAATAAAATAGTAAAGTGGCACAATGGAAGTTCAGACAAATGTCTTGTGTTTTGCAATAATTGAATAGTAAAATACATTAAATCCTTTGAATTTCTTACAAGTCTATTTTTTTATATCCTAATGTTATCATCATTTAATAATATGATTTTTCAGTTATTATCCTCTTATACTTATCAGCATTTCATGATAAATTATTCAGTTAAGTAGCAGAGACAGATGTCACTGTGCATAAACTGTATACCTCTAAAATTTTATTTTCATGGATTTAACTCAAAATAGAAATAGCTTATTAGAAATAGACACTTAATTAACTCCTTGTAGTACTCATTAATCTTTTTCTTTAAAGTGAGGGTAGTCTTTGGAAAATTTAGGGGAGTAAACAATCCAATATGTAACTCTTACTTTGCCAACAAATTGTAATATTTAACCGTCACATCAACAAATTAGCAATTAGATGCTGGATTTAAATTTAGACCCTCAGAACAATTTAGACATGGATATTGAACCCATGGATGAATCAAACATCCAATTAGTCATATATGACTGAAATCAACGTATCAAGAGAAATTTGAATCCACAATTGAAATGTCAATTCAGTAATGATTACCAGCATTCATGATATTAGGAGGGCCAATCATATAACAGGCCACATACTGTATTTCGCAGTCTTTTTCCTTCCTCCGGACTTTCTCCTGCAATATAAGCTTCTTCAATAAATCAACTGGCCTAGCAATCTGCAATGGTGAGAGACTGGTTCCAGAATGAGTTATTGAAATGACTTACACAATGCTGACAACAGAGAGGGTAAAACATAGTTAGCATCAATTTCACACAGAATAGACACATGAACATCAAGATATTTATGATAATCAACTTAATCTTAATGTTTCTCCATGGGGTTTCACCTAGTACCAATTACCAGTTTTTCCTTAGCATTATCAATATTTTTTCAATCAAATGCAACACATATTGGGACTTATTTCAATTTTATCTGGCATGATTAGTCACAGAACAAACCCAAGAAAAAACTTCTCTGAGCAAATTTGAAAAGTAGAGAACAAGAACTGATTTAAATTATTCTTATATTTATTTTCTTTAATTCTAGTCTCAGTGACAGCTTTCAGTGTACCCATGATCAACCAATGCCTACACTGTATATATAAAACAAGAAATAAAAGAAAAATAACTAATCTTAAAAGAATCTTCAACTATCTTTTCTAAATTCGGGGCGCCCCATGTTTGAGTGGAGACATCAAGAGAGACATCGGGTTTAACCTCTCTGTTTCTGGATCTGTTTCTATTAAGAGCACTATCAGGTCTCACTCAATCTCTCAAGTCAGACATTCCCTAGCAAAAATAATAAACACTATCTGTCTTATTTTTGTTGGTTGATCAAGTTTACGGCAATAAAGTTGCACACACATGTACATTGTTCTCCAGACATATTTAAAAACACATCAAAAATAAAACGTATAATCATGGGTTTTTAAATGTATATATCAGGACATTATAGTTTAATTTAATATTGTTAAAAATGTTATTCTCTCATATTGGACTAGACAGAACATAAAACAAACACATGAATGTGAAATTTTCACATTTAAGATTTACTTTTCATATTCCAATTTCAAAATCCTTCTTTTTAATCTCCCTTTCCCATTTTCTGTGGCTTTGATAACTACTGGCCTCACTAAGAGAAATACCATCCACATTCTATCTAAAGTATTTGGAGCTGACCTATAGGAGCTGACCTTTGGGGTCACATAGGGAGGTATTTTTATAAAGGACCCTGTCATTTTACCCTCCTCTGCATCCCTCAGCTTTTCTGGCCTGCCTCATATTTCTCAGTGAATTTTAAACTTACTGGACATAGCTCTTACTTTATTCTTTTTACTTTTCCTGTTTTTAGTTTTTACTCTTATTTTTATTTATTTATTTTTTAATCTTTCAATCTAAATGTCTTTCTAAATCAATTTCCTTATCTTCTTCTAATATATTAATTATTATACCCCATACATGAATGCATTTCCTATATGTTTGTCCATTTACTTTTTAGGATCAGTCCTCATCTAGATCTTAGTTTTTATTTCTTCACTGATTCTTTCTTCATTTTTACTTGGCATATAAAAATGAAAAATTATTTTAGCACCATTCATTTAGATAAATCAATACATTTAGAGAATAAATGAATCTCTTATTTTTTTAAATGTATTTCCTTCTACACTAATCTTCAACGGCAATATTTTGAAACAATTTTTCCAATTTCTTTTACCTTTACTTTTTAATACACAAAGTTAATTCACGTCACTTTATTATTTATTTATTTATTTTGCTTTCTCATTTCTTTGAGATTTTACACAGTGGACTTCTAGATTTTAGTATTTCCACTGGAGTTTTACCTTATGTAATATAACAACACTTATCTTAAGTACACCTTTGTTTAAATTCCAATTACTTAGTTGACTTCAGTTTAATGCAATACACTGGACTCAAAGCTTTATTATTTGACCAGATAATGTGATTTCCCAAATGCAACACTCGTCACTTTAATATAAACGTTTACTCTAAGCACAGTTATACCTCTTGAATGTATAGATTCTCTGTATGAAGTCCATTACTTTTATGTTACAGACTCGTTCAGAGGTCTGGCATATTTTTACAGACAGCTGCCAGTCTAAAAAAAACCTCACAAGCTAAGTTAACTTTCTGTTTACGCAGCAAGGGCTGAGTCTTTCTACCTTGGTCACACACCCTACAATATCTCTTGAATGTATACATTCTCTGCATGAAGTCAAATACATTTCTATGCTACAGTCTAGTTTAGGAGTTATGTTCTAGCCCATTCCAATCAACAGCTGCTAGACTAAGAACAGCCAAGACTAAATGTTTTCCATCCAGTTGTGAGTTAACTTTTTGATTTCTTTTTTCCTAATTTCGTTTTACATCTATATTATCTCACTGTTTTTATTCTTTTTCTTATTGTTTGTTTATACTCTATTAAATGTATCTTTCTATCTACACTCACCTAAAGGATTATTAGGAACACCTGTTCAATTTCTCATTAATGCAATTATCTAATCAACCAATCACATGGCAGTTGCTTCAATGCATTTAGGGGTGTGGTCCTGGTCAAGACAATCTCCTGAACTCCAAACTGAATGTCAGAATGGGAAAGAAAGGTGATTTAAGCAATTTTGAGCGTGGCATGGTTGTTGGTGCCAGACGGGCCGGTCTGAGTATTTCACAATCTGCTCAGTTACTGGGATTTTCACACACAACCTTTTCTAGGGTTTACAAAGAATGGTGTGAAAAGGGAAAAACATCCAGTATGCGGCAGTCCTGTGGGCGAAAATGCCTTGTTGATGCTAGAGGTCAGAGGAGAATGGGCTGACTGATTCAAGCTGATAGAAGAGCAACTTTGCCTGAAATAACCACTCGTTACAACCGAGGTATGCAGCAAAGCATTTGTGAAGCCACAACACGCACAACCTTGAGGCGGATGGGCTACATCAGCAGAAGACCCCACCGGGTACCAATCATCTCCACTACAAATAGGAAAAAGAGGCTACAATTTGCAAGAGCTCACCAAAATTGGGCAGTTGAAGACTGGAAAAATGCTGCCTGGTCTGATGAGTCTCGATTTCTGTTGAGACATTCAGATGGTAGAGTCAGAATTTGGCGTAAACAGAATGAGAACATGGATCCATCATGCCTTGTTACCACTGTGCAGGCTGGTGGTGGTGGTGTAATGGTGTGGGGGATGTTTTCTTGGCACACTTTAGGCCCCTTAGTGCCAATTGGGCATCGTTTAAATGCCACTGCCTACCTGAGCATTGTTTCTGATCATGTCCATCCCTTTATGGCCACCATGTACCCATCCTCTGATGGCTACTTCCAGCAGGATAATGCACCGTCACAAAGCTCGAATCATTTCAAATTGGTTTCTTGAACATGACAATGAGTTCACTGTACTAAAATGGCCCCCACAGTCACCAGATCTCAACCCAATAGAGCATCTTTGGGATGTGGTGGAACGGGAGCTTCGTGCCCTGGATGTGCATCCCACAAATCTCCATCAACTGCAAGATGCTATCCTATCAATATGGGCCAACATTTCTAAAGAATGCTTTCAGCACCTTGTTGAATCAATGCCACGTAGAATTAAGGCAGTTCTGAAGGCGAAAGGGGGTCAAACACAGTATTAGTATGGTGTTCCTAATAATCCTTTAGGTGAGTGTATATACCTTTATCATTGGTTTTATCTCCACTTAACATCCAGAATATTTATTAGGTGCCTTCTCTTCCTGTAATTATCAGCTCTCTTCTGCCTCCATATATTGATGGAAGGTTGAAAATAGCCCAAATATATTTTCTCTGCTGTAAATTGCATATATACACCTCACCAGTTATGCTGCACAGGCTGATATTTTGGAACATTTTTAGTTTTCTATATTTTAACAAAGTTAATTATTCCAAAGTTTCTCGAGACTTATATTTTTATTCAGTCATACTTTTTCATACACACTCACTCTTCACACACTTTCAAACACAGATACAGGTACTCTCACAACCACAGAAATGTCACACTTATTACAAACACAAGGCCTTCATAAACACAGAGCTCTTAAGAAATACAATAAAATTTTGCAATTATTATTATTCCTTTCCTAAGTAACCTGCAGGATTTATATTTATTTCTTTACTTTTTAATCTTGTATTGCCTATTCAGTCCTCTTATTACTATTCCAAAGAGCAGTATTCGCAAAAATTGCCTATTCAGACCTCTTATTACTATTCCAAAGAGCGGTATTCGCAAAAATTGCCTATTCAGACCTCTTATTGCTATTCCTAAGAGCGGTATCTGCAAAAATTGCCTATTCAGACCTCTTATTACTATTCCTAAGAGCGGTATCCGCAAAAATTGCCTATTCAGACCTCTTATTACTATTCCTATATATATCTTATAATATATAATATTACTTCTTAAACTTTATCTGCCTTTATTTACTGCTATTTCATCTAGAACCTTAACAGCAAATAAAAACAGATCATTGCATGCAATTATTTCTTCTGGAATCAAAACCCTTTATTTATTCTTATTTTCCTTTCTTTACTGGTTTAGAAGAGCTTTTTGAGCATTCTGACCACCACAGGCAAACTGGCAAGCAACACAAACTTTTATACATAAGCAAAAGTTGCTTACCTTTTAATGGTGGCCACCTGTTTGTGTTGCCTTCCCAGCCAGCCCGCAATGCACACTCCTCTGCTCTCTTCTGTTCCTGTTCAGGCGCCATTTGTAGTAGTTACTGCCAATTTTTGAAAAATCACTCAACATCTTTGGGGTTTTGATTACAGAAGAATAGACTTTATTATCATACCATAAAGCCGAGTTGCCTGCAGTAAAACCACAGCAACAACTGAACCATCTCTGGGTTTGGTTTCACTTAAATACATCTGCTCAAACAAGGTGGGGCTTACACTTTTTTAAACATGCATTATTTATCATCCTCTTCATTGACTCTGGTCTGACCATATTAAGAAGTAACAGAACCACCTTTTGAAGAGATCAATTCTCCCAGCGGTCATGAGAGCCCCCCAAGTAATGCTATTCCTGTTTTTGCACATACCTTCAAATGTATATATGTCACTCATATATGGAGCACACATTCTATTACGACCACAGGCCTTCATGCACACACAGCAAACTGCATGTTTGCCCGTCAGACATAACTGTGGTAAAAATCAACAAATTTTTCATTGATTACTCCTGATTAACATGATAAAAATATACTACATATGTCAGCAAAGTGCAACTTCATGACAAATGGTACTAATATGTATAGTGAGGTTTGAGGACTCACTATACTATTGTAATTTAACCTAGTTAAATTATAATTCTTGAAAAACATTCATTTTGTGATGAGTGCTGAGCATATAAATATATTTATTGAGCATTGTCACTCTGCCTTAAAAATCTCCCACATTGTTCACATGATGTGAATTTATTGAAAGGATAGCCCCTTGAGATGTAAAATCTCATTTTCAAGGGGGTCCTAAATTTCCTACATGTCCAAATGAATAACTAACTTGGCTTTGATCCAAGATGGTAGCACACAGCGGCCACTCTGGATCCAAAATGGTGCTATTTTTGTTACTTAGCCTGACTTTTATGGCACATGGACATCGGAGCAACATGCATTGTGTTCATGTTTACCATCTTCTAGATGACAATTCTAAAGTATAAGACTCATGCAACAACCAAGCCGCATTATGATCTGCAGGAGAAGCTACGCAACCTCGGCTCGCTGCGAAGACCAGGCCTCCTGTCCTAGGCCGGGGGAGAGGACATCGTAAGCGGTGTGCGAGGAAGCAGAAGTGCAGCAAGAGGGTGGGGGGTCCATGCTAGACTAAAAACAAATCCTAGCCGGCCGGCTCTCCCGTCTATCCTGCTCTCAAATTTTCGCTCCCTGGACAATAAACTGAACTACATCCGACTCCAGCAGACTACGCAGCATGCGTTTAGAGACTGCTGCGTCTTTGTTTTCACGGAGACGTGGCTCAGCGACAGTGTTCCGGATGCTGCCATTCAGCTAGATGGGCTCACCTCGTTTTGTGCTGACAGAAATGCAGCTCTGTGTGGCTTGTGTGTTTACATCAACCCGGAATGGTGCAAGAACCCCATGCTAGTCTCTAGATACTGCTCATCGCTGGTGGAGCTTGTGACTGTTAGATGCAGACCTTTTTATTTACCACAGGAATTCACCACAGTCATTATAACCAGAGTTTACATTCCCCCCAGCGCTAATGCTAAAGAAGAGCTCTGTGAACTGTATGGGGCTATTAGCGAACTGCAGAACGCTCACCCTGACGGACTGTTTATTGTCGCCAGAGATTTCAACCATGCAAATCTCAAGACAGTGCTCCTTAAATTCCATTAATATATGGACTTTGCAACGATAGGGGCGAACACTCTTGACCTACCGCGCGGAGCCCCGTCACCACCTCAGATACTCAGACCACATCTCTGTTATGTTAATCCCAGCATACAGACCGCTAGTCAGGCGCACAAAACAGCTTCAGAAGCAGGTGAAAACCTGGCCAGCTGGAGCCATCTCTGCTCTTCAGGACTGTGTACTGACTGGCACATGTTCAGGGAGGCTGCAACATATGGTGACTCTACCAAATTGGAGGAATACACAGCATCAGTGATCTGCTACATCATCAAGTGCATTGATTATGTCACTTTCTCCAAGACCATCACCACACGCCCCAACCAGAAGCCGTGGATGACTGCAGAGGTGTGTGTGCTGCTGGGGATCCGAGACTCCGCCTTAAGAGCAGGTGACAAGGTGGCCCTAAGAACAGCGAGGGCCAACCTGTCCCAGGCCATCAGAGAGGCAAAGCGCGTGTAACCCAGGTTACCAGTGGGTACTGGCAGAGACAGAATTAACTTCAAATTAAATAACTGATTAAAAGTATGAAAGATCCTGACATAGCAAATATAAGACTTTGAACAAATTAATTAATAATATAAAAATAGAGAGATATAAAATATTGAACATTATAAATATGTCCAATAGCATTATCTCCCTTTGCAAGGCCTCCAATGAGATCGCATTTTGAGTGACGTCATTTAAACGTCCGCTATCGCGGCACTTTTAGAGAAGCAGTGCATTCTAGATCTTTCTTTTCTCCGTGAATCTCCGACGCGAGCGGATGCTTGCTGGTTGCTGCTTCGGAAGATTTAAGCTCCAAATTGAGCAAGAACTGATGTAAGAGTTGTTTAAATTGTCTCTAAATCATTTATATGACGAAAATTTAGAAGTAAGTTTAAACGAGTTGAGATGATGTGATTGTTCACATTGTGTGTTGACCGTATGTTAATGACGCAATATTGGCGCTAGCTTAAAGCTAATATGACATATGTATATATATATGTATATCTCTAATGAAGGATTCAGAGAGAAGCAGTGTATGTTGAGAGTGACATTTTGGAACGTGTGTCATCTGGAACTTCCCTGGTTTTTCCGATGTACATATGTAACAGAGTTCCTTGGTGAGTAATATAGTTTTCATTGATTTTCAATTCATTATGGTTCCATAAGGTCCAGTTAAGGTCATAATAAGTGTTACATTAAAGTATTGTTTATTTAGTGATCTATTAATGGCGAATACAGCCTTAAGTGTAAAATGGAAACCGTAATTAGACCATTTATGTGAAATTAATAGCATGAAGTGCATTTGTGTGTTAAGATGTTACAAACAAATATGAAAAAAATGATTTATTGCAGTTATATAAATGGACATTATTTGCTGTGTTTTATTAGAAGTTGTGTATAAACTGAATTTATTTGAATGTAATATCAAATGCTATGTGCGCTGTCTGATAAAGCAATTCTGCCGTGGATGCTGGGATAATGGGTTAATTTCCAGCTTACAGCTAGAGAAGAAAAAGCTCAACCCACCTTCTTTTGCAGAGATGGTAGTGCAAATTCGCACGGAAGAAGACCGGCAAGCCTCAAAAGAAGACCGAATGAGAAATCATTTTGGATTAAACAAACCGAGTAATGCCCCCAAAATGAGAACTGCTACTCAACAAATGTCAGCATCTTCCCATACTCACCATGCAGTTGGTGGAGCAGCTGAAGAGGTGGATACTATGAGGGCTCAAATATCTGAAATTAATGCTCGGGTTGCCGCTATGCAAACCTCAACTTACCAGAAGTGCCAGCCTGATTATTCCAAAAATTCTTATTTGATCCAGCTAAAGAAAGAGCTAATAGAACTACAAGCAGAAGTAGAGGCTATGAGAACATCCATTTCTGGTAAAGTGCCAAAAGAAACCCCAGCAGCTAAGGAAATAGCGGGACTAAAGAAGCAAGTGGTAGAGTTAAAGGTGCAGTTGTCAGCCCCTGAAATACCACAACATCGGTCAGGGAAGATAGCAAAATTCCAGCATAGGCAAACCGGGAGGGATGAGAACAATCAACTAAGTGGTTCAGTGACATTCACTCGTCCTCGTCCTGGACACTGTTTTAGATGTGGGGAGGATGGACACCTTGCCATCAATTGCGAAAATGACCCAAACCCTTCTAAGGTAGATGAGAAGAAGCGCCAGTTGAGAGAAAAACAAGTCCAGTGGGACCTAAAGAACCAAGCTGCTACTACTCAGTTAAACACCAGACAGTCTCTGTAGCAGGGCATATGGAGACTGGGACGAAGCATCATTGCCCTAAAAGCAAACTGCCAAAGGGACTAATTGGAATGAAATGTATTGCCCAAATCTATGTCGACGCAATCAAAGTGAACTGCCTTTTAGACACTGGTTGAAACCCCTGGAATCTTTGTTGGAAGTGGAGGGAGCCAATGGACAATCAGTGCCTTACCATGGGTATGTGGAGTTAACTTTAATGTTTCCCAAAGAGTTCCTAGGAACGGATGCCTAGGTTACCACGCTAGCACTGGTGGTCCCAGATTTGGTAAATGTACCACAAGTCCTTGTCGGTACAAATACCTTGGATGCACTTTACTCCAGTTATGTACAAAAAGAGACTGTCAGTCCCAAATTAGCTTCTAAAGGGTATGCAGCTGTACTGAAGACACTTGATGTGAGGCATCGACAATCATGTGCCAAAATCCTTGGGTGTGTGACATTAAAAGGGGCAGTCCCTGAAACTGTGCCAGCAGGAAGCACTGCTGTCCTTGATGGAGCTGTCTGCCTGAATTATCTTCCAGCAGAAAAACTGACTGTAATAAGTCCTCCCACACATTCTTCTCTGCCAGGGGGTCTATTGGTTGCTTGTGGGTTGCACGCCTTACCTGTGAAACGTTTCTTCTCCTTGCCTGTGGTAGTCAAGAATGAAACCCAGACTAAAATAATACTCCCTCCCAGGTCCGTAATTGCAGAAATGCATGCTGTCCAGCAGGTGATAAACAAGCCATTAACAAGGGATGATTCTGAAACACCAGAAAGGCCTGTAAGTCCTCAGATAACTCTCGATTTTGGAGACTTCCCACTGCCCTCCCAATGGAAAGAACGGATATCAACCTTGTTAAACTCTATGCCTGAAGTGTTTGCTCTGAAGGAAATGGATTATGGGCACACCGATAAGGCGAAGCACCGAATTAAACTGAGTGACGAAACTCCTTTCAAGCATAGAGCTCGCCTATTCATCCACAAGATATTGATGCCGTCAGGAAACATCTAAAGGAATTGTTAGCAGCCGGTATTATACAGGAGTCTGAGTCCCCATTCGCATCCCCCATTGTAGTAGTCCGGAAAAAAGACAACTCAGTGCGGCTATGTATTGACTTTAGGAAGCTAAACTCTCAAACCATACGAGATGCGTACGCACTCCCAAACCTGGAGGAAGTGTTCTCTGTGTTAACTGGTTCCAAGTGGTTTTCTGTTCTCGATCTAAAGTCTGGGTACTACCAGATTGAGATGGATGAAGCGGACAAGCAGAAGACAGCGTTTGTATGCCCCCTTGGTTTCTGGGAGTTTAACCGTATGCCGCAAGGGATCACCAACGCGCCAAGCACATTCCAGCTGCTCATGGAGCACTGCATGGGTGACTTAAATAGAAGAGAAGTCTTAGTCTTTATTGATGATCTTATCATCTTCTCTGAAACCCTTGAGGAGCATGAACGTCGACTGATACAGGTCCTGAACCGCCTGAAAGAATATGGATTGAAGCTCTCGCCCGAGAAATGCAAATTCTTTCAGACATCTGTGCGCTACTTGGGCCACATTGTCTCCCAGAATGGTGTAGAAACTGACCCATCAAAAATTGAGGCCATTAAAACCTGGCCAAGACCTTCGGGAACTAAAATCCTTCATGGGATTTACAGGATATTACCAGAGATTTGTTAAAGATTTCTCCAAGATTGCAAAGCCGCTCAACAACCTTACAGCTGGCTATCCTCCATTTCGAAAGGGGAAAAGGAAAGATAAAGATCATACTTACCTCAATCCAAAAGACCTCCTGGGTGACAGATGGACAACTGAGTGAGACAACAGGCATTTGAAGGCCTCGTGGAAAGGTTAACATCTGCTTCTGTATTGGGGTATGCCAATCCTTGTCTGCCTTACCTATTGCATGCAGATGCTTGTGCTGCAGGTCTAGGGGCAGCTTTGTATCAAGAACAGCAAGGACGCATAAGAGTCATAGCTTTTGCCAGCCGTGGATTGACAAAGTGTGAGGCTAAGTATCCTGCCCACAAATTGGAATTCCTGGCTCTCAAATGGGCAATCACCAAAAAATTCCATGACTATCTGTATGGAGCAGATTTCACAGTGGTCACTGATAGCAATCCCCTCACCTATGTCCTTACGTCCGCCAAACTAGATGCTACTAGTTACAGATGGTTATCCAATCTCTCAACGTACAACTTTAAGATCCGATACAGAGCTGGAGCACAAAATCAAGATGCGGACGGATTGTCTCGTCGTCCCCATGGTGAACCATCAGATGACTGGGAATCTAAAAAAGAACAAGAGCGAATCAGACAGTTCACTCTACATCATCTTGGAGATCTTGAAGACAACACCAAGACAATCTTACCTGAAGTAGTGGAGGCCATCTTTGAAAAACATCAAGTCAATCAGTCCCATGATTCTCAGTCTTTTCCGCTGACCTTGGTAGAGTCTCTGAGTATGAATACAAAGGCACTACCACCTCCAGAAATCCAGAAAGAAGATGGCCATGGTCTCCCAGAGATGCCTTACCTGTCTGAAGAGGATCTGATCAGGAAGCAGCGAGCTGACCCTGAAATTAAAGAGGTAATTGATTAATTGAAGTCTAATAACAAACCTTCAAACCTGAAATTCCACTTACCTGCAGTAACCTTGTGGATGAGACAATGGAACAAACTTGAGCTGAAGAATGGGTTGTTATATCGGAAGAAGATGGACGGAGATCAAGTGTTGAACCAACTGGCTTTACCTGAAGATCTTCGAGGAATTGTACTTACCAGTCTTCATGATGACATGGGGCATTAGGGTATGGAGCGAACTCTCGATCTTCTTCGTTCCAGATTTTACTGGCCAAAGATGGCGGCCGATGTTCACATGAAGATCAAAAGGTGCGAACGCTGTGTTCGTAGAAAGACTCCTCCACAGAGAGCAGCTCCCTTGGTAAATATTCAGACTCATAGGCCATTAGAACTAGTTTGTATGGATTTTTTGTCACTGGAACCAGACAGCAGTAACACCAAGGATATTTTGGTCATCACAGACTATTTTACCAAGTACGCTGTTGCTATTCCTACCCGTAACCAGAAAGCGCAAACAGTTGCTAGATGCCTGTGGGATAATTTCTTTGTCCATTACAGGTTTCCAGAGAAACTGCTCAGTGACCAGGGGCCAGACTTTGAGTCTCGTACCATCCAAGAGTTGTGTAGAATTGCTGGCATCCGCAAAGTGAGAACCACCCCATACCATCCTAGAGGGAACCCGGTGGAGCGCTTTAATCGGACCCTCTTGCAGATGTTAGGCACCCTGGAGAACAAAAGCAAAGCTCATTGGAAAGATCACGTCAAACCATTGGTGCATGCATATAACTGCACCAGGAGCGATGTAACTGGATACTCACCATATGAGCTAATGTTTGGGAGGCAGCCTCGACTGCCGGTCGACCTTGCTTTCGGACTTCATACCAACTTCCCATTACATTCCCATTCGCAATATGTGAAATTTTTAAGGAGTCGATTAGAGGAAAGCTACAGAGTTGCTTCTCACAATGCATCCAAAGTAGCTGATCAGAACAAAAGGCATTTTGACAGAAATGTAGCTGCCTCTACACTTGAACCAGATGATCGGGTCCTTGTGCGAAATGTCAGATTGAGAGGGAAACACAAGTTGTCAGACAAATGGGCATCTGAGATCTATGTGGTAGTCTGGAAAGCAGGTGACATGCCAGTATATACAGTTTGCCCAGAAGGGAAAGATGGACCAGTTCGCACATTACACCGCGATCTGCTACTGCCTTGTGGGTTTCTACCCAGGAGTGAAATTGAAAGAACAGATCCTCTGAAGATTCGTTGTGAGCCTAGAATCAGATCCCACACTGCAAATGAAGCAGTTCACCAAGAGCATCTGATTAGTCAGTCAGAATCAGAGGATGACTTTGGTTATATTGGAAATTCAGGACGTCAACTGGAGTTCAGTACAAAGACCATTTCACCTTTTCCAGAACATCTTATGATCGTAGAGAACTTACCTGACATGAAGTCTCTTGAGTCACCTCCTGCTGTGGTGGAGCTTGTGAATGAAACCTTACTTGATAACACTGAAACACTTCCGGCTGTCGTAGGCCTGGTAAAAGAGACCTTACCTGACATCAGACTACAAGAAGACTCCACAGATAATCAAACAGACAATGAAGTGGAAAATCCCTACAATGAATCCTGTTGAAGCTGACTCTGTTCGAGATGGAGACATGTTTGAAGTGGAGAACTGCAGAAGAAAATGTGCTAAAAAGATTGAGCCCCCAGAGTTGTTAGCACCTATCAGTAGAAATGTGCTGGAATTTTCAGGTCTGTCGGACACTGTAACTGAGGAAACACAGTCCAATGACACAATCTCACCTGCCCAAGATGGTACAAGTGACCAACCTTTTACAGATGATGACCTAGGAGCTATTGACACTAGACGTTCTAAAAGGCATTGTGGGCCTCCTAACAAATTCCAGTATCATAAACTAGGAAATCCTCTAACACTAGTTATCCAGTCCTTACAGCAAGGTTTGAATTCTGCACTTACCACATCCTTGGAAGAATCCACATCCATCAGTGATCAGTCCTTGAATATGTCTGGTGTTTTTCCCACAGTGGTGACAAGTCAACCCCAAGCATGCCCGAGGACGTGCCTGAATTCAGAGGTGGAATGTGTAACCCAGGTTACCAGTGGGTACTGGCAGAGACAGAATTAACTTCAAATTAAATAACTGATTAAAAGCATGAAAGATCCTGACATAGCAAATATAAAACTTTAAACAAATTAATTAATAATATAAAAATAGAGAGATATAAAATATTGAACATTATAAATATGTCCAATAGCATTATCTCCCTTTGCAAGGCCTCCAATGAGATCGCATTTTGAGTGACGTCATTTAAACGTCCGCTATCGCGGCACTTTTAGAGAAGCAGTGCATTCTAGATCTTTCTTTTCTCCGTGAATCTCCGACGCGAGCGGATGCTTGTTGCTGCTCCGGAAGATTTAAGCTCCAAATTGAGCAAGAACTGATGTAAGAGTTGTTTAAATTGTCTCTAAATCATGTATATGCCTTTTAGAACATCTAGGGTCAATAGCTCCTAGGTCATCAAATTTAGAAGTAAGTTTAAACGAGTTGAGATGATGTGATTGTTCACATTGTGTGTTGACCGTATGTTAATGACGCAATATTGGCACTAGCTTATAGCTAATATGACATATGAATATATATATATATATATATATATATATATATATATATATATATATCTCTAATGAAGGATTCAGAGAGAAGCAGTGTATGTTGAGAGTGACATTTTGGAACGTGTGTCATCTGGAACTTCCCTGGTTTTTGCAATGTACATATGTAACAGGGTTCCTTGGTGAGTAATATAGTTTTCATTGATTTTCAATTCATTATGGTTCCATAAGGTCCAGTTAAGGTCATAATAAGTGTTACATTAAAGTATTGTTTATTTGGTGATCTATTAATGGCAAATACAGCCTTAAGTGTAAAATGGAAACCGTAATTAGACCATTTATGTGAAATTAATGGCATGAAGTGCATTTGTGTGTTAAATAAGATGTTACAAACAAATATGAAAAAAAATTATTTATTGCAGTTATATAAATGGACATTATTTGCAGTGTTTTATTAGAAGTTGTGTATAAACTGAATTTATTTGAATGTAATATCAAATGCTAATTGTTATTTTGGCATTGTGTTTTCAAGGCCAGGTTTTTTTTTTCCCTTATGTTTTTGCTTCCATGTGAGTTCTGTGATGTTCAGCTGATGAATGTGATCTACTCTGCATGTGAATCATTCCTGGATTGTGGATTGTCTCAGCTCTTCCTGTATGCTTAACGGTGGGGTTGGAATGGCGAGCCGCCTGTTTAATGAATCTTTTGATTTCTCTGTTGAAAGAGAAACAGAAACTGATCTTGCTCATCTTTGAACAGTAGGATAGAATCACACATTAATTCATTTTTTTCCCCACCCGGGATAGAATTGGACAACTGAATTAAGCACTTCATGGACTTTTGGAACTGAATTTATGAACTGATCTGTTCATTGAGAAACATTTGACTTTTGAACAATTCGAGGTATTTTATGTTCAGAGTGAACAAAATTTTGTTTAGTTTTTTTGGTTTAACTTTTTATTTTTATTGAAATATGTGTTGAGGTTATATGGGTCAATGTTCACTTAGTTGATTAACTAAAATAACATTAACAACAAGGTATTTAAAGAAAGGAAAGAGTAAAAATCAACAACATTGAATATAAAACTTTCTGTATTAATTTCTTTTTGTTTTATTGTTTAGATATAAATTAAATTTGCTTTTGCCTCATCTTGACTTGTCTGAGTGTTCACTGCTGTTGCATCATCTCTCTCTCCGGACGAACCTAAGTCTTCTGAGCCCATTGGTCTGTTAGTAAAGTTTGATGCGAAGTAGTTATCACGTGTCATGGGTTACACGCGCACACGCCCAGAGAATCCACAGTCACTTCCAGGAGAGCGGCGACACATGGCGCATGTGGCAGGGCATCCAGGCCATCACCAACTCCAGAACAACATCAGTTGACTATGACAAAGACGCCTCCCTTCAAGATGCGCTGAACGACTTCTACGCTCGGTTTGAGGTGCAGAACGACGTGGTGGCGAAGATCACCCCTCCTCCCAACGACCAGGTGCTCTGTCTTACCATGGCTGATGTGAGGAAAACTCTACATAGAGTCAACCCACGGAAGGCTGCTGGACCAGACAACATTCCTGGCAGAGTGCGCAGAGAATGTGCATACCAGCTGGCAGATGTTCTTACCGACATCTTCAACATCTCTCTGAGCAGCGCCGTCGTTCCAACATGCTTCAAGGCCACCACCATCGTCCCCATGCCAAAGAAGTCTTCAGTGTCCTGCCTCAATGACTACCGTCCCTGTCGCACTCACACCCATCATCATCAAGTGCTTCGAGAGGCTCATCATGAGGCACATTAAGACCCAGCTTCTCCCCTCACTAGACCCACTGCAGTTCGCGTATTGTCTAAACCGTTCAACAGATGACGCTGTTAGGGGTATAACAGTCATGACCCGGACCAGATATGGAGAAAGAAAACCAGGAGTCGAGAAATTCAATTAAAGAATCAAAATTTACTGAAGAATAGTTTGCAGTGAAATTGGTAGAGCCAGCGGCAAAGTCTCACGAGGAGATCGAAAGCTAACTCGTACCTTACACAAAATCTTACATCAATTATACCATTTGCAAGGACGTACATTCCATTATTTTACTCCTGATTGGCTAAAAGAACAAAGTCACAACATATAGCTAGTTAAATGGCCTATCAACTTTAATCAGCGCACTTGTCGTCCGCGCCAGAGATTTACGTCTGAAGTGACCTCGCAGATGGTCGCGGGGCATCTTCGAGTCGGCCTGGTGTGCACCCCTGGTTCAAAACCTAGGTAGAAGGTCAAACGCACACACAAAACACTGATGAACGACAGTCCTTCTCTGGGCACAAGACAGCTAGAGCACACATTATCAGGCCATTTGAACCAAAACAGAGAGATAAAATATTCACTCCTCGGGCAGAGGAAAGGGTTGAAATAACATACATTTCTTCCCTAAAGAAATAATAAAAGAAAATCACACTTCTACTATTCAGGTATTATTACATAGGACTTTAAACCATATAATTAGTCATGGAAAGGTAACAATCAAACACAGAATACATCTGGAACACATGTTTAACGCATTCTCCCTGACCCCCCTCCCCTGAGAGGCTGGAGAGCGTCACAAATAAGCTTATCCCCCAAAAGACCTTCAGCCGACGTGCAGGACAGAGAGACTGGAATGTTCCTAAAAGAGACTAATTAACATTCAACACACATATGATTCAAAGTAAATTTCAATTATGCATAAGAAAATAGAATTGATTATGTGATCATGCATATAGTTAATTCATCACTTTATTAAAGAAGTTAAGCAACAGAATACAGATAGATATTGATATAAAAGGATATATATATATATATATATATATATATATATATATATGTATTGATATATCTGAAGAGCCAAGGGATTTTGACCCTCACCCTTCAGTCCCCCGTTTTAGACCAATGTGGGGTCCAATACCGCCACGTCTGGTCTACCAAGTGAGGTCACTACGGAAAGTGGAGTGGTAACGCATGCTTCCCTGACGGGTCACACTTGTCTCTTCGCCTCATTGCGGACATGCTGGATACTAAAAATTCCCAGTCCCCACGCAAAGGCTCTCCCACATTCCACTCACAACAGGGCATGGATGTTATCCTTCTTAAGTTTCTCTTCCAAGCATGTCGCCAGTTTTCTCAGTCGGTTCTCCTCCTCGGAAGGGTTTAAGTTACTGCAAGTAGACCTGCATACATAAGAAAAACAGAAACAAACACACATCCACACACACAGACAGAGGACACCCACTCCCAAAAGAGCTCCAAAAGCATATAACATATATTTAACAGCTCCCATGACCAAATCCTCTGACGCAGCCACAAACTCCTCCCAAGCTTCCTCCACTTATTCCTCCACTGTTTCCGTCATGTCAGTAAATATTGCTCCTACCGAAAAAGCCAAAACCAATGCTACTGCTATAGCAGACGGAGGTTCCGAATCAGTATACCATGGAGTGCCCTTAGATTTAAGCCATACAGAATTCAAATACTCATAACCTGCAAATGGATCATTCGTTTTTGATCTGTTCCAGAAATGCAGTGATAAATTTCTGCCGAGCTGTTTGCGCCTTCAACCGAGGAAAATATTCAGTCTTCTGCTTCAACTCTGCAACACAAAGAGACAGCTCTGCTTCGTTAGCTTTACTCTCACCTTTACTTGTACCCCTGATGGACGGTTATCGATCTCTCATGGAATCTCCCTGTCCAAATTGAAATTTGAATCCACATCAAAAATGATAAAGCGATCAGAATTAAAAATACCAACGAGAGCGGAAGTACCAATCGGATGAATGCTCGTTTCACTTTCAATCGTCTCTCACTACGCACTTCTTCTTGAAGAATTAGCAGCTTCAGTATGTCATCGGATTCAGCCATCTGTAATGATAAAACATTTGTTCTAGAATTCTAGAATTTTAACATACACGACAGACATTTAATGATCCCGAGGTAGTAAGTTGTTACACTTTTCAAGTGGTTTCACCTGTGACCAATGTTTCCATACGGTACCCAAAACCCCCCTGTCCAGTAGAACAGAGGTGTTAGTGGTCAGTACCACCTGATAAGGCCCATCAAATTTCGGACCTAAGGGGGAAACTATCTCCCGCTTTAACATCACATTGTCACCTATTTCAGGCAAAGCAGGCATGTCTTTTTGCTCAACATTATCTCGATCTGCTTGCCGTGTGCTAACACTAACCCGTGTGTCTCGCAGACTGTCATCCAAAGCTTTCAGATAATTTTGCAAAGCGTCTTTCAAAGGCCCGGATGGTCCCTCATGTTGCAAGGGGGCATCCCAGGGCAGCCGCATGTAGCCGACCTGTCATTACCTCAAAAGGGCTGAGCTGTGTAGTCTTGTTAGGGCTGGCTCTCATGCTTAACAAAATCGCTGGGACAGCTGCATGCCACCCTTTCCCCACTCCAACAATCTCTTTCTCAATGAAGTTTTAAGCGTCACGATTAGTGCGTTCAATAGATCCGCTAGATTGGGGCCTAAATGGAATGTGAAAGTGTTGCCTCACCCCCATCAACTTCATGACATTTTTCATCATCTTCCCAGTAAAATGTGTACCCTGATCTGAATCAATTTGTAAGGGCAAACCCCATCTTGGGAAAACTTCATTCAACATAATCTTGGCGGTTGCATCTGCGGTGCAGTTTCTCAGTGGAAATGCCTCAACCCATCTGGAAAACAGATCAACAAACATTAGAATGTATGTAAAACCTCCACTAGGGGGCAGTGGACCTATGAAATCAATTTGGAGGTGTGTCCACGGCCCTTGAGGTCGAGGGGCATGTCCTAAGGGAATTTTCAGCTTAGAAGGAGAATTAACCTTAAGGCATACTAGACATCTCTTACAAAAATCATTGCAAGAAGCCCTCAGTCGGGGCCACCACCAGGTTTTGGAAATCATTGCATGTAGTTTTTCAGGACCTGCATGTGCCAACCATGATACAAAGACATTAGTTCAGTTCTAGCAGAAACAGGACAAACAAAACGCTCATTAAATTTCCACAGTCCTTCTGCATTTTTCTGAGCTCCTAATTTTGTCCATTGTTCTATCTCTTCAGGGTCATCCTCATCATAGAGTTTAAAAATGTCTCTGGGGGTCTCACTCTCCTGAGGAGCAAGAGCCATAACACTCACACAAGTCTCAGTCCGTGTTGCAGCCTCTCTGGCAGCTGTGTCAGCAGCTCGGTTTCCTGTGGCCTCAGGAGAATTGTCCATTGCATGTCCAGTGACTTTGATAACTGCTCCTGTTGCAGGAAGATCACAGGCATTCATAAGTTCTTTTACCTGCTGTTGATGAGAGATCGGCAGACCGGCAGTGGTTAGAAATCCTCTGCGTCTCCACACAGGGCCGAAGTCATGAACAGCACCATATGCATAACGGCTGTCAGTGTAAACATTGACTCGCTTCCCTGGCCATACTGCAATTCTCGTGTCAATGCGACCAGCTCGGCCACTTGAGCCCCTCCTCCTGAAAGAGAACCACAGTCAACCGTTTCACCATGTTCATTTACAACAGCCCAGCCAGTGAAGCGTTTTCCCTGTTCATGAAAGCTGGAACCATCCACGAACAGCTTCATGGCATCAGAAAGTGGTTCAGATTGAAGAGGGCTCTGGCTGTCCGTCTCGATCAGTCGGGCACAGTTGTGTGCAGTTCCTTATTCTGGAAGCAAGGAGGCAGGGTTGATAGCAGTTTCAATGTCAATATTTATATCCACATTTTTACTCAAGAGAGTGGCCTCCCATTTAGCTCGTCTTTGATTAGAGATAGAGCCTAAACGAGTGTTTGTTAACAGTTTCAGAATCTGGTGTCTAGTGTGCAGTATCACCTTCTGATGAGTCACAATGTCCTCTGTAATCTTTACAGCCCATTCTGCACAGTCGCATATCAGCAGGCACGGATGCTGTCCTGCCATTGAAACGGGAATAGGAGCAGAATAATATCCTACCATCCCATAGGAGTTTCTTCCTGGAACCCTTTGACCCAGGGCCGCTGAATAGGATCGAGTTCCCACCCATGTCCATAGATGGAACGGCCTGCTGGCATCGGCATGACGTAATGCTGGGGAGGAAGCAAGAGTTTCTTTGATACTCACAAACGCCTCCTCCATCTCCTCAGTCCAGTCGATCAGCTCCGATCCAGGTTTTCCTCCTTTCAGCCTCTGTGAGTGGTTTAGAAAGTTCAGTGTATTCAGAAACATACTGGCGGCAATAATTCAAAAGACCCATTACTTGCCTTAGACCAGTGACCGTGTTTGATTTTGGAAGTTCAATGATAGCTTTAACTCGTTCAGGAGTGATGCGTCTGCCGTGCACACCCACAATTTGCCCCAAATAAGTCACTTCAGGCAGTGCTAGCTGTGCTTTCTTCAAGTTCACTTTGAATCCCCCGTTTTGGAGGGCATTCAAAACAGTCTGTACAGCAGTCAAATGTTTGAACTTGGTTGGACTAGCAGTTAAAATGTCATCCACATATTGTAGGACAACAGATCCGTCATATTCAAGTTGTTTTCTTACCGGATTGATGAAGGATGCTAGTACCTGATGAAACAGTGTGGGTGAGTTGCAGAAACCTTGTGGCAAACGACTCCATGTCCATTGGCGACCCCTGCTGGTGAAAGCAAATCTGCCTTGGTCCTCCTTGGCTAGGGGACAAGTCCAAAACCGTTAGAAATGTCTAAAGCAGTAAAAGACAATGTTCAGATCCTATCTCATGTAGGATAGTTGCGGGGTTGGCCACCAGAGGGTGCATTTTCTCAGACACTGAATTCAGAGAAGTGTAATCAATGGTCAAACGCCAGCTCCCATCCGGCTTTTGACAGGCCACATGGGAGAGTTAGTGGGAGAGAAGCACAGGGAATCACAATCCCCCGTTTGCATAGTTCATCAACAACCGTGTCAGCCCCCTGTCGAGCTTCATTTTTCAAAGGATATTGTCTTTTGGCTTCATGCAAAGGACCTGGGATGCTCAGTGGCTCAATCTGTGCTAAACCACAATCATATTTATCTTTTGCCCATACATCAGGAAATTTGGAAATTATAAACTTCCACTCAGAGCGAGTCTCAGTTAGACTAGCAGGTTCAGCCACTGCACATCTCTGCTCATGGTGGGGGCCACTCTGAGATAAGCGAATTGTTTCATTGCAGCCAAGCACTAGCTTATCTTGAGAAAGCAAAACATCAGCTTCGAGTTCTTTCAGAATGTCAACACCGTTTAGAGTCCCTACAGTATTTCCCCCTACCCAAAATTCAGTCCAATATACTTTTTCAGAGTTAGAAATGGTTAGAGGGACAGGAACAGATTTATGATGTACATTTGTGCCATTTAGACCTTCTATGTACAAAGTTTCAGAAGTGATCTCAAGATCGAGATCTGTAATTGATACAGTCGCGCCTGTGTCAATCAAAATAAGGCATTGCTGGCCTCCTAACAATGCATGTATGAATGGGCGGGTGTCTGCATAATTACATGAACCGGAGGCCGCTGACCCCTATTCGTCCCCTATCAGCTGCCTCAGCTTTTTGAGCTCAGCTGTAGTCAGAGAGTTAAGCTTCGGAGCATTACTGTTGACAGAAACATTATCTTTAGGATCTTCCTTTTTCTCATCAGTCATCAGAACAAATGGTTTGTTTACATCTGGCAGGCCCAAAGTGGGAGCCAGAGCCATTTGCTCTTTCATGTTAGCAAATGCCTCTTCGGCTTCGCTTGCCCAAACAAGCTTGTCACATGACCTCAGCCCTTTCCCTGTCATCAGGGCTTGCAAAGGTTGTTCAAGAATGTCATAATTAGGAATAAATGTACAACAATAAGCACACATTCCTAAAAATTACAATAAATGTTTTTTTTGTAATTGGTTTTGGCACATCTTTTATGGCCTGTACCCGTTTGTCACAGATGGATTTACTGTTTGGTCTGATAACATTTCCCAAAAACTTTATTTCCTGTTTCACAAACTGCAATTTCGAAAGACTGACTTTGTGTCCCTCCTGTTCTAAGTGCTTCAAAAGAGACACAGAGTCAGTCACACACATAGCTTCATCACATGCACAGATCAACAAATCATCCACATATTGCAACAAAGCCGTTCCAGCTGTCAGTGTTAGGGGTTCAAGGCTTCTTCGAAGCGCTTCATTATAGATCGTTGGGGATTCAGTGTACCCCTGGCACAACCGTGTGAACGTATAACCCTCATTGTCAAAATCAAACGCAAACCAGGACTGGCTCTCCTGGTCCACAGGCACGCTAAAAATGCATTAGCCAAATCTACCACAGTAAAATACATTGCATTTTGCGGAATTTGTGACAAAATTGTGTAAGGGTTTGGTACACGTGCCGCCCTAGCAATGACAGCGGAATTTACGGCCTGAAGATCTTGCACAAATCGCCACTCAGTTGGTGAATTCTTATCTCTTATTTTCTTCACAGGGAAGATTGGAGTGCGAACTGGAGAATCATGACATGTTATAATTATGCCCTCCTTCAACAAGGAGTCAAAAACTGGCATAATACCCTGCAATGCCTCCTTTTTTAGGGGCATTGCACTTGACACTGATCTGTAATCAGATTTTGGGGTGATTACAACCGGTTCACATCCTATGATTAAACCCACATCATATTTGTGTTTAACCCATAACCTAGGAGGTGCTTCTGTCAGAGCCCCCTTCCATGTTTCTCCACCGCGACTCTCCACAATAGCAGTTACAGTTCTCTGTACCTCGATCTCAAAATCACATTTTGACATAAATGCTCCTATACTTTTTGCTGTGTTTCACACCTACACTTATTTAGCCCAATCTGTTGCTTTAATGCATTCTCTCACAAAGGGGCCCAAATCTGCTCACAGCAGACCACATTCATTTTCATTGTGTTTTTTTTTCAATGAAAGTGAATGGTGACTGAGACTGAACGCTCTTTGGCCTTGATCACTGATAAAGTGTCTCAGTGTTCCCTGCTATCAAAATAGAACTGCATTTGTTTTTCTGTCAGGCAAGCTGAGAGCACACACACACACTTTTTCCCAGAAAATCTTATCACATTTCACAGTCTCATTTTTCACAGTATTTTCTGCTTTTTCACAAACAGCCTTGAAACCCTTACTCAAACTACACAGATCACAGCCGACTTCCTGCCCAATAATTTTTGCCACTCTATCACGCTGGGCAATCAAACTAGACCATCCGTCCATCATATTTGGAATTGCCTTTTCATGGTTTAAGGGTACACCACCCAGTTTACAAATCCACGAATAGGCAAACACGGATAGATATTTGGCCCTATCAGCGTCTTTTTTGTTCTGCAGCCAGTCAATCTGCTGCATGACTTTCCAATCACAATCAAACCCCTGACTGACCATTTTCTTAATGAGCTGTGCAAATTTCTTTGATTTGAGCTCGTCAGAGCAGAGCTGTTTACAGCGTGTGCCCTCCTCGTTTTGGTCAGAACTACTCAGAAAATTCCCTTCATCAGACATTTTTCTTGGTCACAGTTGAAAATCACTACCGAAAAGATTTTAGCAGCAAATATTTTACGTGGATAAATTAACTATAGCAGCAACAATACTGGATTTCTACCAATTTCACCACAAAGTATTCTTCACAAACATCCTGGTCACATATACTGATCCATACCAATTCGGGTCACAATTTATTTATTTACTTGGGACCGCTCCTGATGCATCCCTGGCAAAACAATCCCTATTGTATTTTATTTTATTTTATAACTAATATCTGAATCCCTAACTGCCTGATTCACTAAGCTCGGGTACCCCTATCTGAGGTGGAAGAGATTGAGCAGGTTTACGGTGCCACTGGACCTCCCGTCCAGGGACGCACTCTGCCGGGGTGGTGCTACACCAATGCCCACCTGGGCACCCCACAAAGCACGTTTCACTTGCGCTGTTTGCTGTTTTAACCCTTAACAGCTCTCTCAGCGACTTCTTATACTCTCAATAGTATAATTAAATTACTCTTCACACACCTCGTCGGAGTGAAGCTCTCCCGCTCCCCTTCAAAATCTCTTCCAGTCAGACAGCCCTAACAATTAATAAAAGCTTCCTACCTTGTTTGCTGATTTGCCAGAGATGTCACCATGGAGTGATTGCCCGCCGAATCCTCCACCAAACTGTTAGGGGTATAACAGTTATGACCCGGACCAGATATGGAGAAAGGAAACCAGGAGTCGAGAAATTCAATTAAAGAATCAAAATTTACTGAAGAATAGTTTGCAGTGAAATTGGTAGAGCCAGCGGCAAAGTCTCACGAGGAAATCGAAAGCTAACTCGTACCTTACACAAAATCTTACATCAATTATACCATTTGCAAGGACGTACATTCCATTATTTTACTCCTGATTGGCTAAAAGAACATAAAGTCACAACATATAGATAGTTAAATGGCCTATCAACATTAATCAGCGCACTTGTCGTCCGCGCCCATGATTTACGTCTGAAGTGACCTCGCAGATGGTCGTGGGGCATCTTCGAGTCGGCCTGGTGTGCACCCCTGGTTCAAAACCTAGGTAGAAGGTCAAACGCACACACAAAACACTGACGAACGACAGTCCTTCTCTGGGCACAAGACAGCTAGAGCACACATTATCAGGCCATTTGAACCAAAACAGAGAGATAAAATATTCACTCCTCGGGCAGAGGAGAGGGTTGAAATAACATACATTTCTTCTCTAAAGAAATAATAAAAGAAAATCACACTTCTACTATTCAGGTATTATTACATAGGACTTTAAACCATATAATTAGTCATGGAAAGGTAACAATCAAACACAGAATACATCTGGAACACATGTTTAACGCATTCCCCGACCCCCTCCCTGAGAGGCTGGAGAGCGTCACAAATAAGCTTATCCCCAAAAGACCTTCAGCCGACGTGCAGGACAGAGAGACTCTGGAATGTTCCTAAAAGAGACTAATTAACATTCAACACACATATGATTCAAAGTATATTTCAATTATGCATAAGAAAATAGAATTGATTATGTGATCATGCATATAGTTAATTCATCACTTTATTGAAGAAGTTAAGCAACAGAATACAGATAGATATTGATATAAAAGGATATATATATATATGTATTGATATATCTGAAGAGCCAAGGGATTTTGACCCTCACCCTTCAACGCCATCACCACCACCCTCCATCTGGCTCTCACCCACCTAGCTAAAAAGCTGTCTATGCTGTTCATAGACTTCAGCTCAGCGTTCAACACAATAATTCCTCAGCACCTGATTGGAAAGCTGAACCTACTGGGCCTGGACACCTCCCTCTCCAACTGGATCCTGGACTTTCTGACTGAGAGACCTCAGTCTGTCTGGATCGGGAACAGCATCTCTACCACCACCACACTGAGCACTGGGGCCCCCAAGGATTGTGTGCTCAGTCCATTACTGTTCACACTGCTGACTCACGACTGTGCAGCAATGCACAGCTCATACCACATCATCAAGTTGCCGATGACACGACCATGGTGGGTCTCATCAGCAAGAACGACGAGTCAGCATACAGAGAGGAGTTGCAGCGGCTAATGGACTGGTGTAGAGCCAACAACCTGTCTCTGAATGTGGACAAAACAAAAGAGATGGTTGTTAACTTTAGGAGAGCACAGAGTGACCACTCTCCGCAGAACATCGACGGATCCTCTGTGGAGATCGTCAAGAGCACCAAATTCCTTGGTGTTCACCTGGCAGAGAACCTCACCTGGTCCCTCAACACCAGCTCTATCACCAAGAAAGCCCAGCAGCATCTCTACTTTCTTCGAAGGCTGAGAAAAGCACATCTCCCACCCCCCATCCTCACTACATTCTATAGAGGGACTATTGAGAGCATCCTGAGCAGCTGCATCACTGCCTGGTTTGGGACTTGCACAGTTAGCACCGCAAAGCCCTGCTGATAGTGAGGACAGCTGAGAAGATCATCAGGGTCTCTCTTCCCACCATCAAAGACATTTACACAAAACGCTGCATCTGCAAATCAACCAGCATTGAGGATGACCCCACACACCCCTCACACAAACTCTTCTCCCTCCTGCCATCTGGCAAGAGGTACCGAAGCATTCGGGCCTTCACGGACAGACTGTGTAACAGCTTCTTCCCACAAGCCAACAGACTACTCAATTCTCAGAGACTTGACTGACACACACACACACACACATCTGTACACCATCCATCTTTTGCACATGTCCAGAGTTGCACTTTAATTCATTGTCACTATATCTGGCTGCTACCTCAATAACTGATATGTCCATAGAACACTATTTCATAGTATGTTATGTTTACATTTGGCATTTTTAGAAAGTGTCATCTTTTTGCACTATTCATTACAAATGTGTACTGCTCGGCGCTGCACTGTCTCTTACTGTGTCTATTGTCCTGTTCCTTTTAGTAATTTATTTTACTGTCCCGTACTTTTTTTGTACTTTATGTAGAAATATACATTAGAAATATTATGTTGAAATATTGTTTAGTCTGTGTAGTCTCATGTGGTTCTCATTTCGCTGTGTTATGTACCAACTGTATATGGTTGAACAACAATATAAACCACTTGACTTAACTTGACACTTGAATTTGTTTGGTTGAAGCTGTTTATTAAAATTCCTTTAATAAATATATACAGCACAACATCAAACCTAGGAGTGAACATCTGCTTATTTAGGGCGCGTTAATTTTTCTTCTTGAAAACTTGATGGCAGATTTTGTCCTGACAATGAATCTCCTAATAAAAGACAGATAAAAGACAGCGATTAGTGTGATAATTGTACGCACACATATACACTAAAACATGTATTACTGTAATACATACTTACAATGAACCATAATTTGAAAAAGCAACAGTACTCAAACTAATGTGTAGAGAACAAATGCCAACTTACATCCTTACACACACACACACACACACACAAAAATAATAAATACAAACATGGTTCAACCAAGCTTTTGGGAGCATATTTAGATGGTAATACCATATATACTACAGTAATACTTTACCTTTTGGAATTGGTAATATCATGGTATACCATGGTTATTCTCTAAAATACCTTGTAGTACCACAGAAATAGTATTTTTATTAATTGTTTTTCTCTCTCTCTCTCTCTCTCTCTCTCTCTCTCTCTCTCTCTCTCTCTCTCTATGTATATATATATATGATTACCAGGCAGGGGCGTAGCAGTCATTTTAAAAGTGTGTGGGAGGAGGACAGCTGTGAGAAGGTGGCTCGCATAGGCCCAACACTTACAGAGCAGTATTAATATATTGCAGTATATAATAATATATAAGTATGATATTAATATCTACGTATTATTTACTTTTTATATTTGTAGTATTTTAAAGATTCAAGTATTGCTAAATAATTGCAAAAATTATTGTGCATGTGCACAATAAAAAAATTTACTCTGTGATGCAGTGGCTTAACAAGAGGAATATGTTTCCACATGTTTCTCATGGAGTTCTGGAGAGAAATAAACTTGGGCATCAAAGATAAACATCTGATGGTGAATTTTGCTCTGAGGTAAAAGATGTTTTGAGATGCACAATAGCGATAGACGCTAACAGACAATTTTATTTGAATCGTGCATGTCACTTTATTTTGCAAGGGTCAGATTATTGTTCTCACATAAAGCATGTTATGTTCTCATATAAAGCAGGCAATTAAGCAATTGCTAATAATGTTATGGCCAACTGTTGAATATTTCCATTTTATTTACTCTATTTTTCTCGCATTTGGTGTGTTGAGTGTTTATTTTGGACCCTGTTAACATGGATATCGAACAAATATTTATCTATGTTGACACATGGCTGACTTTTCTTCTGTAAGAAAGGTATAAATTGTCTGCTATATCTCACTCTTTTTCAGCTCCTTTCTCTTTTAAATGCCCGATTTTGGTTTCATTTATAAATACATGATGTTTTATTTCTACCAACAGCATGTTATTATAATTGTTTCATGATAATATCATGGAATATCTATATAGAATTCTATGGGCCCTCTCCAGTGAGGGCCCCTGTTATTCAATACAACCATTACGGTCCAACGGCTCTGCATCAAGGCACTTCACAAGGACTTTAAAGGCAAGGTGTTGGTGGATTGCAGTTGTTTACCAAGTGTAGCAGATTTCCTTCAATCCATTGCTTCCAGCCTCTGTTCTCTTTCTCGCCCTTCTGCACACACACCATTTTATCACCATCCCATGTCACCAGGGTCTGAAAACAAAAATTGCAACAGAACAATTTTTTTTATAAATGTTTTGTTAATGTGAGAGGTCAGTCCAGTAACCATAATACTTCAGAACACTAAGAAAAAAAGTACAATTTTTACATTTTACCATGGCAAAGTCATATTTTGGGACACATATGATTGTATTCTTTGAAGTGCCTTGGAGTACCATGTAGTAATATTGTAATCATTTAGTACCAAAGTACTACGGTGTACTCATAAGATTTAACTGCCTGTGACAGGGCAGAGGGCAGGGCCGGGTCATGATGCTACACACCTGGACCCTAATCAGGCTACTCAAGCCTCAGAGAGGGATAAAGTCCGACTGGAGACTGCAGTGGGACAGAGAGAGAGATTTACGGGCAGCTGCCTGACACCTTTGTATGTTTGTCCTTTTGTCCTTATTCAAATATTATTTATATTGTCAAGCCGGTTCTCACCTCCTCCTTTCCATTAATACCTTTACACTGGTGCCGAAATCCAGGAAGGAGGAGGGATGTGCCATAGTAGAGTCCTCGCCACTACCATCCACCCCAACGGAGGAGCCGCGGCCATCGGCCGGAGTACGGTGGAGCACGTCCGCCTGAGAGAGGACGAATGGCTGCCTACCGCGAAGGGAGAAGGGGCTCCTAACTGACCGCCTGGAGTGGTCATGGCCGCTGCCAGGGGCGGAGGAGACCCCTACCAGCTGCTGAAATGCGGCGGGGTATGAGACTGCCGACCGCGAGCGGGTAGGGGCTCCTGGCCGACCACCTGGAGTGAGAAACGGCTGCCAGTGGTGAGGGAGGCCTCTTCTGTTTCCCGAGAACGCGGCAGGGTGTTTCCGTCTGCCATGGGCTAGAAGACTGCCTCTGATCCGTGCGTTATCCGGGCTCCCTGGCCTGAGAGAACGAGGGAGGAATTTGACAGGGCGGAGGGCGGGGCCGGGTCGGGTCGTGATGCTACACACCCGGCCCCTAATCAGGCTAATCAAGCCTCAGAGAGGGATAAAGACCAACTGGAAACTGCAGTGGGACAGAGAGGGAGATTTACGGGCAGCTGTCATTTTGTTTAAGTTCCTTATTCAAATATTATTTATTTTGTCAAGCCGGTTCTCGCCTCCTCCTTTCCATTAATACCTTTGGCCCTATAAGCCAAAAACGAGGTAACAAAGCCAACACTGCAAGTTTTTTTTTATTATTATTGTTTATCCAAATATGGATTATAAAATAGTCTTAATCCAATCTGAATCATAACAACATTTTGAGAAAATGTGTAGTTACTGCGTTTTTCCTTTGCATGTAAGCCAAGAACACAGAAAATGAACTGTTAATGTAGAACAACTCAGTATTTTTAAAGAAATCAGGTGAGAGGTCTGTCTGCTACAAAAAAAAGAAAATTTCTCAGAAAGCAAATATTATCAGAATAAATGCACTGAATTATGTCTTGGTTAACATTAAATCTGGCAGGATATACCCCATATTCAAAAACACTTCAAAGAGTAATTCTACCATGTATTGCAGTTAGTGTGTATAGGCAATTGTAATTTGCACTATTCATTAACTTCAGACTGTATTCAATAGGTAGATCATACATTGTCGTCATCGTCATTATTGTTATTATTCTGGAGAGTGTCTTTCCTCTGCTTGCTCATGATCCAAAGTCAAACATCACCAGCTAACAGTTTATGGCTGATTTCTATGTTTATGGTTATGTTTCAGCAGGGTTTTAAAAAGGGTTTTGATACTAAAAAGAAACCAAAATCTAATTTTAAAGAAGAGATCAATGCTGATTTTAGTGTGTGTTTTCAATTACTTTTTCCTAATTACTGTAAGTGTTGAGCATGTTACATTTGTCAGAATGTCTCCCTCATCCAGACATTGAACTTTCTTCCCTAAGAACTTAAAACACATTTTGGTATTTATGTGTACAATTTGGATTTGTTAGTAATGATCAGGGATGCAAAATCATGAGAGGTGAAAAAAGAGAGAAAGTCATAGCTGGTTTTCCATGGGTATTTTTAGTTGGTTTTTGTGTTGTTGTTGTATTGAAAACTTTATTTTTTCCTTAAATGATGAAGGTTTAAGTACATTCATCTGGGGGAGGGGTCATTTTTTTTTCAGCTTCAATATGGAACGGAACAACATACAGGACGTCCTGGCTAATATAGTACAGTTCGCATTTGCAACCATGGAAAGCAGGGGATTTCTATGCCGTACCAGCAATGATGTACAAATCTTGTCAGTATTGGCAGCTATTCCTGCTCCCACCAAATTATGAGGGCCACGGTTTCTTTGAGCACTAAGGCTAAATGATTTTAACACATTTTTATGTTAAAACATTTTAGCTAACATAGCTAATGTGATTTCTGTGTGGCTCTTATTACCTTCAAATTCTCAGGTCCTTGGATAATGAGAGCATCTTCACAGCTGGAAGGCATAAATTCCACGGAACTTTAATATTGTTTCTCTATTAAAGAGCGAATAATGTTGAAATTTCCAAGAAAATAATGCATGTTCTTCTGTGGGCATCGTGATGAAGCAGCTGTTTGCCTCAAGAGCAGAGTGCTTATGTGAGACAGGTATTTGCACATGCAACAGTAGGAGGCGCTCCTGACTCAAGTGAGTCATGAGAGAGAACCCGAAGAGGATGCGCATCTAAACTATCTCTCACTCTAAACAAACAGTTGTCTGTATCACTTTATGTCAGAAAAGTTCACTATTTCTTTTGTCAGAAATTAAAACTTGTAATCCTGACAGTAATCAAAATTTTTTCAAATGTAACTGTAATCTTATTACGATTGTTTTTATGGAACTGTAACAGATTATAGTTACCTAATATTTTAGTGCCATTACAAGTAATCAATTACACCCCAAGCCTGAGTATACCATAATAAAGGTGGGTATATTGACCCTAGTGACCATAGTTGGGTATTTCAACTACCTTAACCACTCTGTTGTCCAGACCTTTGGTGTGCTCCTCAAACTCCTGCCCAATGGTGAAGTTGACCTCATAGTTTCTGAAGGTACTGAGCGTTTTGGTCTCAAATTTGTCTCCATTCTGCACAATGACCTTAGACTGTTTGAGGTGCACTGCAATCTTACGAGTGGCAAAGTCAATATCTGTAAGGAAAAGATATAAAGAGGTTGAAAATTAAAATGTAATAATTTAAAACATAGTGGAAACATTCCAATTCATTTTAATACAATTTACATATACACTTGTTACAATAGAGATATAGGAAGTATTGGAATCAGTGAAGAACCTGGAGAAACAGGGCGATATTTGACCTATTAAGCAATAGACTCACACAGGGACAAAGGTGACCAAGTTTGCTCATCTCTCACCTTTATCAAAGTAACTGATAAGATACTGTGACTCAGTATGAACATTGACCCTAAAGCAAGCAATGCCTTTATGCATTTTTATACATTTTCCACACAAGTAAATATTCTCACGTGTGTGAGTGCGGGTTTGGGTGGTTTACGAGGACTTTTTTTAGGTTACAAATGGGTAATTACAAGGGTATTATGCTATAAATGTGGTTTATGAGGACATTTCTAGTGTCCCCTTAATTCATATAGCTAAAACACATACTAAACAATGTTTTTTGAAAATGAAAATTGCAGAAAGTTTTTTGTGAGTGTTAGGATTAGGGGATCAAATCTATATTTTATACAGTATAAAATCATTATGTCTATGTAGAGTCCTCATAAGGATAGCCGCACTAATGTGTGTTTGTGTGTGTGTGTGTGTTTAACAATAAAAAAACTCGTAGTCAAATTTCTTTTGCAAATGCCCCAAAATTAATATCTCTCATGTAAGAGTATTATGCAACCCCCAGCACACGGTGTAATGCTCCATAATCTAGCTATGCCCTCTTCTTTAATCTGAGGTTTTGCAACAACTGCACTTTTATTTAAGTAGGACTGTGGACAGTGACCGTGGACCACTAAGTCCAACACAACCTATATAAAGACTGAAGGGCTATGTCTGTAGCTCTGGTGTGTACGTGGTCTTACTCAATACTCAAAACATAAATTCATGAATAATTTAGAAATGCAGAGTCTGCAGTAAAATAGATCGCTTACCCAAGGCCTTCATGACATCCTCAAAGTTGTCATTGCTGACCATCTCCCATGTCCCATTGTGATCAGCCGGCATGTTGAAGCTGGGATGTTGTGTCTAAGTGTATGAGAGGTGTAGGATGTGCACAAGGTATGAGGTGACCCTCAGCCTTTTATAGCTCTGTGTGTGTGTGTGTGTGTGTGTGTGTGTGTGTGTGTGTGTGTGTGTGTGTGTGTGTGTGTGTGTGTGTGTGTGTGTGTGTGTGAGAGAGAGACCAAATGAACTGTAGGGACATAGTTCTTTTGATAAGACCCATTATCTTCATTAAAAGAGGGGTGGGGTTTAAAAAGGGGATGCACTTATGTAAGCTATTAATATGATCAGTGAGAGACAGACAGACCATACCAATATACATATGCACATGGGAAGCTGACATGAAATTTCAAGCAGTGATAGTGACATGCTATATTTTTAAATAATAAATTATACTATTTGAGAGAGCATATTATTTGTGATTTTTGAAAATGATTTGGAACTCGGTATGATTATGAAATTATTATTACTAAAAGGTGATGGGGAAAATGGAGAAAAAGCATTTAAAATATATACATACAGTAGCGTCCAAAAGTATGAGATCACTTTATGATCTAAAATGAAGTATTCTTATTCAGCACTATTTTTATTTCACTAATCAAATGTTCACAAATTTGTGACAGACTATACAAACTAAATATTAGATATTCTTGCTTCTATTGAAGCACACATGATGCTCATGGAACATTCTCAAATAATGCTGGATAGCATGGATCATCTTTGCACAAAAGATTGATACCAGATCGAGTGCATGCTTTCATTAAAGCAAATGGGGACATACAAAATGCTGAGAAATTCAAAAATTCTGCTTACTTTTTCAATTAAACTTTCACTCAAATTGTAATGCTAATAATATAGTTTGTAATGAAAATGATTTATCCCTAAACCATAAACCTAACCCTCACAGAACATTTTCAGCATTTTTACATTTTCAATAAAACATAGTTTAATATGTTTTGTAAGCAATTTAAATTATGGGGACACTAGACATGTCCTCATAAACCACATTTATAGCATAATGCCCTTGTAATTACCAGTTTGTTACCTCAAAAATTGTCCTCGTAAACCACATAAACATGCACAGAGTAAAATCGCAAAGTATGAAAATGATCCATTATGTGTGAAGCAAGTGATGCTGTGCAACAGTTGTAACCGAATAGGGCACATTATTATAACTTATCACAAAGTAGATATGTTCTACTTCTTTTGATCTCTGTCACCATGAACCAAATCACGCTCATTATCTGCTCGGCACACAGATGGGTGGCTTAAATTGCTGTCTTTGATCATATTATTTTAATAATTAGTACATCATTAATGCAATTACTTTTCAGATTTCTCCAGACAAGGTCTGAACCTCAGACTGGCAAAGAAGGATATTGTAGTAACAGTACTGAAGTTTGATAATACTGATTTCAAAAGTAATTACACCCTTTGTTTCAGATACCATATCATTCCAAAGTTTGACATGGTTTCATCAACCAAACTCCATCATGAGAGCAGCAGGATAGTTAACAGACTGAGGGGGCCAGACAGTGAAATGAGGTGTTAACAAAAATTAACATAAATAAAAAATATTTCTTTAAATGATATATCGGCAGAAGCACTGTAGTAATGAAAAGCAACCTGTCTGGAATCAGAAGAAATTAGATTCATTACAACAAGTACTGGCATATTGTGTATTTACAAATTATTATTTATTATTAGTAGTAATAATATTTGTAACAAAAAAAAAAAAATTATTTTATTTTACCTCCTTAAAATAATAATAATAATTAAAAAATATATATATTTTAAGGGTGAAATATTACCTAGATGTTTCTTGAAAGATTTTTTGAAAAGGAAAGTTAGCAGAAAGGGAATTATTTGCATTTTGCCCTAGAAATCACAGCAGAAGGGCATATTGCTTAATAAATGAAGCTTAGGGCATGATTGATTTCCACCCAAATCTTACTCAATTACAGACATTATTTTAGAACATATACATAATAATAATACATTTATAAAAACTCCAGAGATGTAAAGTTCTTAAGTTAGTTATTAAAAAACACTTAGCAATGCTTTTCCCCAAATCTGATTTATTTATTTTTTTCACTCACATGTGACACAGATCTGTTAATATGACGAAGAAACATTTTAAGCTGAATACTATGTGACACACTTAGTGACTAGTCTAAACTGACCTACAAAGCAGTAGCTACTAAAGTAACTAAGCTAACAATGAAACTGTAAAATAGGTTTAAAGTTTTTTGATTGCCCAGCCAAATGTGGATTTCCAGGTTAACTGATTAAAAAGTCTGGTGTCCATTTACTTTCGGAAGTTGGATCAAACAATCCAAAAAGATTTGCGCTTATTGGTCCAAGAAAGCTTTTTTCCCCAGTTTTGTGTGCAACTTGTATCAGATGGAACATAGACTTGGTACATGGACTTAGGCTAACACTACTGAATTTTGCCTTTGCAGGGCAGTAAAGAAGACTGCTTTAGTCCTAAAGGCATTGTTCAGAAATTCAAACCAGTTTTCAGAAATCTTTTTTAGAGATACCATAGCAATAAACATTATTGCATTTTGATACTGTCTTTGTAGTATCATTTGAATTCTCAGTTATGTCTCAATCAATTAGGGATAAATTTTCAGGCAACCTGATTTTATGCATTGCACTGCTGCCCAACGATTGGCTGATTAGATAATCGCATGAGTAAGTAGGTGTACAGGTGTTCCTAATAAAGTGCTCAGTGAGCACGTTATTTCGGAATGTACCAGTACCCTGACATCAGCCCCAATATGCAGAGTTACTGACGAGCAGCCTCTCCAATCAGACATTCTGGCATCAGTTGAAGTGTTTACCTTCTCCTGTGCACGATAGCTAGCACGTTGCATCAGCAGAGACCAGTGTTCTTGTCCTTTGTTATAACCAGTAAGTAATCTTGTTCACATAATCAGTGACGAGCATGATCCAGAGATTCCATTTTCCCTCTAAGATTATATTTTTATTCCACTTGTAAGGTCTAGGGTTGAGGTTTTGGGTTTTAGGGTGCAATTAATAAAATGTGCATTCTTCTCACTGTACAAATAACTCCCTTTACAACTTGCTTTTGGCACCCCTCTGTGGACATCTGATCTGGAAATAAGGTCCAATGTACCAGCTTAAGGAAACACTACTCACCATAATGGTGACTTCAAACAAAACACAACTACTTTTTTATTATTATTGCAAACACACTATAATGGAATCCTCCAACCATTCCTTCATCTCTAAAACAAAGACACATTTCTCAAAACTATAATTCACATGTTTCACACATGTTCCAATATGTTAAATATTTTCTACAAAACTACTCAAAAATGTCCTCATTTTGCACTGGTTTAACCATGTTCTCATTTAAAAAGCACAAGCACTCAAAACCATTAAATCAAGATGTCAAAGCCTAAACTCAGTTAACATACATTTCTCCACAGGTAAACCTTCATTAGCAAAATTGTTTACACGCCAGTCTAAATCTCAAGATAAATAAAAAGGGTTACAGGTGATTTATTGGCATTGGGAAAATGGTTTCCAACTGTTTAAAAAGTTTGAAGGCAAATACACGGAACACAGAGACAAAGAGAGAAAGGAGGAAAAAAGTTCCTGATTATATCTGCTCTATTTTGGTTGACTACTGCTTGTTCTTGGGTGTGGTATAACAATGTTGGGCATTTGGCAACAAGAACTAAATCAAAGTCATTATTCTATACTATTCAAACCTTCGGGGGGTAGCCTAACAAATGTAACTTTGGATAGCTACCAATTTTCTAACAGGTAAGGCAACCTGTTATGCTTCTATACTAAATTAATGCAGGTTAGAGCCTATGTACTGTAGGGGAGAGTGGGGTAAGATGGGCCTGTGGGTAAATTGACCCACTATATCTAGGCCACTGTATGCACCCCCACCCCCTGTTCAATGCTTATAAGGGGATGGCATTTGCCCATTTTACATAATGATTTACAGATTTGGTGATGTACATTTGAATGCTTAGAAATGTCAATCAACTTTTTCATAAATTATTTATAAATGAGCTCATACACCTTTTTTGCTTTGAGAAATTATTAGCATTTTTCACCTCTGCACACAATTTTCATGTAATACAAATTATTAATTAATGTCCAGCTAATTAGTAACCAACATCTGTAAAAGCCACACATTTACTCTTTGTTTGTTGATATATGCAAGCATGCTTTTACTATTTACACATCTTTGCAAATCATTTATTAATTATTTGTTCATATTTTTGCAGTTTTGTAAAGTTGAAACAATACATTCATTGTAAATATTAATAAAGGTTTAATAATGAGTATTAGCACCATTATGGGAACTTTTAGCTACTGTAACAAAGTTTGTGTAAGGGGTGGTTTAAGTTTTGCTGTACATGCTATGGACATCAGTTCTTGATATTAATAACACGTAACAATAATAACAACAAGACTTACTTTAGGAGGAAAACTTTGTTTATTGCCTCAATAACACATTTATAGTATGCATACTCATCATAAATCAAGAAGACAACATTTTTTCTTCTTGATTTTCAAGAGAAAAAATACATATTAATTTATCAAAGAAATGTAAAACAAATAACCGTGTTACAATAGTAATCAAATAAAATAGATAAGTCTCTACCTTTTGTTAAAGCAAATAACAAACGTTGTGTCGAATATACCTCTGAACTATGAAAAATGTCAATGAGAAGTTGGCAGACATAATTTGCATGTCCCGCCCACGGACATACAGGTATAAAGGCAGAGAAATGCGTCTGTTTCATTCAGAAACTTTCTTCGGAGCAGATGGTCGTGTATGTAGCGAGCTGCAAGTCACACACCTGTTCCCTCTCACCTCTGAGCGATTACTACTGTTGGATTTACGGCGCACTTTAGTGGCTTTCTCCTTTTCTGCATGGTAGTGCAGTTTGCCCCTGGGCGCTTCGACAGCGCAATACTAAAAAGAGTGTTGTATAAAGAGTGCAAAGAAATCTGCTTTGCAAAGAAAGTCTCGACTCTAAAAAAAATAAAAAGTTATTTTCAAATACAAAGTGACATTTTAGAGAAAGTGAAGGGTAGTTGTCATCTACCAATGGCTTCAAGGTGCTGTCAGCGATTTTAGCGATTTGAAATAGCCATGCCTCCTCATTCCAAAACCCTCCAAAGTTAATTTTGAGACCAATCCTAACAAAAGAGCATAATTGTGTGTTCCTGTGGCTTTCAAATTCAACAGTGGTACAATAGTGCCCTCAACTGACAAACATTATAAATCATAGCCGTAGTGATCCGCTTCAAATACAACACTATGATAACAAGCAAAATTATTGACAGGTGAAAAGCGTTAATGGCCACGGTTCGCTGACACATTATTTTCTATTTACAAAGTCTACAGCTGTCACAGAGGCTGTTGAGATATGTCAGGACACTTATTTCATTAATATCTTTTAGGGAGAAGGAAAATGTTTAGCATTGTTTTCAATGAAAAAAAACCCTGCTTTTGGCACAGTTTTCTCAACAACTTGAAATCTCTTGATTTTCTCACAAATGCTTCAATGCTGATTTTCTTACAAATGAGCTGAGATCCTCTTTCAAAACAGTAGATTGTGCAGTGCTGCCACAAACTTATTAAATTACTTATTAAACACAATTTTTCCTAATATAAACAAGATCCTTTCTAGTAATAATGAAATTTAGTCATGAATAACTATATTTGTTTAGTAAAAAGATACATTTCTATTAAAAAACTGATCCGTAAGACTGAAATCAATGTCTATATGGAGACCAACTGGTCCTCAGGATCTTCGGTGGGCGTGGCTCGGGAGGCACTTAAGGCGGTTCTTAGGGGTCGGATCATACAGTATGCCTCATTCACCAAAAAATCCAAAGCACGAGAACTCATGGAGTTGGAAGGGAATATTAAAAGTGCAGAGATAGAGCTGAAGCGCCGAATGTCTGATGGCCAGAATTGACCCGATTGAAATACAGATATAATACTATTTTGTCACGGAAAGGGGAGTTTTGGTTACAGACATATTTTGAGTCTGGAGACAAAGCAGGGAAGCTTTTGGCTAGATATATAAAGCAGAGAAAGTTTTTTTCAACCATTCCCTGGTGGTGACATTTTTACCTCAGTCATTGATTTTAATAAATAGCCTTTAAAGTGTTCTATCTTGAGCTTTCTAGTTTCATGTCTTTGTCTACTGATGAAGATATTAGAAACTTTGTAGAACCAGTAGAACTACCTAAATTGACGACTGAGTAAAAAATTATCTTGATTCTGAGATAAACTTGGAGGAACTTGAAGATTTACTTACAGGCCTACAGGCAAGGCTTTGATATGGTAGAATGGGATTCATTTGTTAAGATTTTGGAAATGCATGGGTTTGGGAGTACTGGGTGATTGGCTGGATTAAGGGTTGCCCTCTTTCCCCATTGTTGTTCTGTCTTGCCCTTGAACCATTAGCAGCCACGATAAGAAAGGAGGATGATTTTCCAGGGGTGGTGGCGGGAGGTGTGGCGCATAAGATTCTGCTTAATACATGATATTTTATAATTCGACTCTGACCCTACTAGATCTATGCCTTGCCTCCACAGAATTATTCATTCCTTTTACCAGTGGCCCAAACAGGGCATTAAGTATTTGGGTATTTTATTCACAGCAAATTTGTATGATTTAATTAGAGTTAATTTTGACCCTTTAATAAAAAGGTTTTTGAGCGATGTGGGCAGGTGGGCTTCATTACATTTATTGATTGGGAAGGTTAATGTTATTATAATTAACTGTATTCCAAAATTAAAATACCTGCTACAGTCACTCCCTATAGATGACTCCCTCTCTTATTTCAAGCAATTTGAGAACATAGCAAAATCCTTCATTTGGAATGGTAAGCACCCCAGATTACATTTTAGTAAGCTGTATAGACCGACTGACAAAGATGGGCTAGGCCTACCTAAGATTTTGTTTTATTATTATGCGTTCAGTCTCAGATATTTGGCTCACTGGTCGCTTCCACCTAAAAGAGCTCCTCAATGGTTCTGTATTGAACAGGAAGTTCTTGCCCCTATTTTGCCATTGCAAAGTCTTTCTACCAATCTAACCAGAGAAATTAAATCAAACCCCATTATTTCACATTTGCACTCGGTGTGGACAAAAATGTCCAGAGTGTTTAATTTGGATATTTATTTAAATGTTGCCTCGAACTTATGGCTAAAACCCAAACTATGCAATAATAAGTCCCATTTCTGCTGGTCTGAGTGGATTGTGACGGGTTAATATACTCGGTGACCTATATGAGAGTAGTGTGTTGAGATCCTTTGAAAATTTGGTTCAAAATGTTGGGATCCCCAGATCTCAGTTTTGTAGGTATCTACAGCTTTGCCACTTGCTCTGTACTATTTTTGGGAATAGAATATTTTTGCCTAAAGCAGCAGATACTTTGAGAGTGGTGACAACTGCTTTTGCAAAAGGTCATGAGGCATCACTGTATTACTCCCTGCTAATTCAGAGTCTGGGGGACGGAGCCTCAACCACTCTCAAGAGATTATGGGAGACAGATTTAATGGGCTAGGATTCTCAAAAACAACAAAACTGCGTCTAGAGACGCAATGGTGCGCCTTATACAACTCAAGATTTTACATTGGTTCTATTGGAACCTCTCTAAATTGTATAGTCTTGTTCTTAAAGACACACCCACCTGCTGGCAATGCCAATCAGAGGACAGACACATAACCCATGTCTTTTTGGGGTGTGTTGAGATACAGAGGTTATGGTTAAAAGTTTAGAGTCTGGTGTGCGATGTGAACTTGGTTATAATTTGGCCCCGGACTCTGTATCTTGGGCGATGTGGTGATCATCAACATTGAAAGTAGACACATAAAGAGTTGGGTCTTAACCAGTGTCTTGATCTCCAGGCAGATCATTTTAAAGGGCTGGAGGTTGGCTGGAGCACCCTCATTTCAGGAGTGGTGCTCGGAGATGGGAAGGGTGGTGGCCTTTGGGGAGGTACAACATATTCATGGAGAAATGGGGTGGGTATATGTTATTTATGGATATGCGATTATTATTATTATATTGTTGTATTTGTTTATTTATCTATTTATTTTTTTGTGCTTGTGTGTCTATATCATTTGAGACCACTGTGATGTTGTTGGGGTCAAGGTGGGATTAGGAGGGATAACAGTGGGGGTTAAGATTGTGTATTCTGTGTATGTATGTTTTGTTTTACAGTGTTCATTTATGTGAATCAATAAAAATTGTTAATCTGAAAGAAAAAACTGATCTGTTAATACCAGATTGATAATTATGTCATCATTTGTCATTTTAACTACAGCCCCAATTCCCAATTCACAGAATGAAAAAATGCTAATAAAAACAAAAAGGTGTGATTTGTAAATTATATTCACCCTTTGCTATATCGAAAGCACAACAACTACACATTATATGAAGTTTTACCTTGTGAATTTCATTGTTTATTTTTAGTAATGTACAGTAAATAATTGCTACACACTCCAAAAAATTTGAGACTGGGGCAATTTAAGACTAATAACAATTTGACGAGTTAAAATAACAAGGCAACTTGAAACAGGAGATGTTAAACAGGTGAGGCAATCGTGTCATATTATATAAGGAGCCTCCAAAAACAGCCTAGTCTTTCAAAAGCAAGGATCATTTGAGACTTGTTAATTTGCCAACAGATGCTTCAGCAAATAATCCAGCACTTTCAGAAGTGTTCCCCAAAGACAAATTGGAAGGATTTTGGGCATTTCACCCTCTACAGTGCACATATACAGTACTTACATCATTCAAGGAATATGGTCAAATCTCAGTGCGTAAAGGGCAAGACGAATACTTCTTCTGAATGCACTGGTGACAGTAGAGCAAGACCACATATCTTGCACGAAAAACATTGTCACTCATTGCATCACTGAGTGGAACATAAACAAGATGGCTGTGTCTGAGAGATGGACAGATGTTTTTGTGAGCTGGAGAGCAAAACCATCAACTTCGGAGTCTTAGCCAAGGCCGTGGAGTTTGTTTTATGCCTGCCTGCATGGACACCGGATAACTCTCAAATAAATGAAAAGCGATTTGCTTTTTAGCGATTTTGAAGTACAAAGTGACATTTGAAAGAAAGTAAAGGGTGGTTGTCATGTTCAACTCCAATTCCAAAAAAGTTGGGACAGTATGAAATGTGTAACAGTCATGAACATAATTCTTTACGTACGTCTTAATTTTAGACTGGACTGCTCTGCATTTATGATAAACTCTTGAAAGACAAACGCACACTGAGAAAAATTCAGCGAATAGTACAAGGTGACAACAGTTACAGATGCGGATCTCATTTAATTCTCATTTATCTGCACCTAGGTAAGAATACGTTAATTTCATTTTTGCTTGGAGGGGGTTGTCCTGTTTTCCACAAGCAGGAATCTGGTCACCCTAGAGCAGCATATACTGCCATTATGAAATTGCAGTAAAACATCATATAATGTGTAGTTGTAGTGCTTTCAATGTAGCAAAAAGGTGAATATAATTTACAAATCACTCATTTGTTTTTATTAGCATTTTTCATACTTTCCCAACTTTTTCGAAATTGGGGTTGTACATGACAACTACCCTTTACTTTCTTTCATATGTCACTTTGTATTTGCAAATTGCTTTTTATTTATTTGAGAGTTGAGATGTTCTTTGTGAAGCAGATTATAATTTTTAATTTTTTTTTGCAAAATGCTCTAACTATTTTAGTTTTGGCAGTAAAGTACCTTGATAGGGATTTCTTCCCAATGCCCACATTAAACACTTGTCTTGAGCATGTCTCCTCTCAATTTTTCCTTTCCTCCTGTGATGAGGTTGAGCTCCTGCTCAATCGAAGTGAAATGGCTGCTTTTATACATGAAGCAATGCTTTCAAAATCAGGAAGAATAAACCTATTCGATTATTACAAGTGATGGTTCAGTGCTAGTGAGGTTTGGTCAACAAACGAGTGCTATGGCCAAATTCCTGGTGAAGAACACTACCCACAATCCTGAAGCAAGGTCCTTTATGGATCAACCAATCAGAGATCACAGAATGACCACTGCTCCCAGGCACAAAATCCAATCACTGTTGATACATTTACATTTTTGTGTAATACTACTTTATTGCAAGACCTGCTGAACCTGCTTGGAAATGGAAGATCCAGAAAACAACATATTTGTTTGTCAGAATCTGTACTGGTGAATTAGCAAAATTACTGTTGTTTTATTTATTTATTTATTATCACAAATCAGTTATTAGGCAATAAACGTCTAGGTTACGAATGTAACCTCCGTTCCCCGATGGAGGGAACGAGACATTGTGTCGGAGAAGCGACACTAGGGGTCTCTCTTGAGCACCAAATATACCTCTGATCTATGAAAAAAAGCCAATGAGAAGTTGGCAGCTAGTATTTGCATACCCCGCCCCCGGACATACGGGTATAAAGGCGAGGCAAATAATAGAGTTCATTCAGGATTTTTCTGAGGAGCCGGAAATGGTCCGGCCACTACAGCGGCTCGGCTCAGCGACGTGGCCGGGAAGGACACAACGTCTCAAGGTTACATTCGTAACCTAGACGTTCCCCTTCTGTCGCTCTCTCCACGTTGTGTCGGAGAAGCGACACTAAGGGTCCAATTTAAATTACGCCATGCGCTGAGCCGTGTACGTGGTCTGACACAGGAGCGGGCAGGTGTTTTTTACGTGCCAGACGACCAGCTGTATCAGACTACACGTACCATTCCCCAATGCCCCACAAAAGTCGTCGGAATCCTTTTGGTTACCCTGACAGGGGAACAAGGCGACGCTTGCCAACCTGGGAACAGGCCAAGCCTGGCTGGGCCTCTTTTCTCTCTATGTTTCTCGCATAGAGCAATAGACAGCCGGGGCCCTTACACACACTGAGGGAAGGGGGTCTTACCCAATTTCCTATTCTTTCAGGGGGAAAAGACCCTGCGGAGACCACCCCTACCCAGCTGGGTAGGTAAGGTGATGAATACATCACATGTGTTTTTAGGCGACACGTGGAAGTGGCGCGGTGGTAGATCCAGCCTTGCGAGGGGGGAGTTGCTACACACGGCGACCGATGGGCAGCCGAAACTTACCCAAGGAAAACGCGGGTCCGCTCGTAAGGGGACCGTATCGCGGAAAATACACACAGGGGGAGTCCGCGTAGGAGTCCTCACACTGTGGAGCACCTATTCCAGTAAAGGGTAGATTTGAGTACCCGCAGTGGATTGGGTCGGCAAGTTCCTCTGCCGAACTGCGGACCCATGAGGGCTAGGGAGGAATCAACCAGGGATTCGAGTTGAGTGGAATCTCCTGGGAAAAAAGACACACAGTTTTAGGGAAAGGGCGCTATATGCAAGCGATTCACCCGCCAGCCCATCAGCGTGTTACCGAGTTCTACTGGCTCGGACCTGAGAAAACACGGGATGAAACTGACTCAACCCTGAGATTGTAGTATCTTGTAAAGGTGTTTGGTGTCGCCCAACCCGCTGCTCTACAAATGTCTGCCAGGGAGGTACCCCTGGCCAGTGCCCACGAGGACGCAACACTCCTTGTCGAGTAAGCTCGGACCCGCAAGGGGGGGGGGCACGGCCTGAGTGTGATAAGCCAATGAAATGGCATCTACTACCAGTGGGAAAGCCTCTGTTTGGAGACAGCGTTTCCTTTCCGCTGTCCCCCAAAGCATACAAAGAGCTGCTCAGAGTGTCTAAAACTCTGCGTGCAGTCCAGATAGGTACGCAAAGCACATACCAGACACAGCAATGACGGGGATGGGTCTGACTCCTCCCGGGGCAGCGATTGCAGGTTCACTTACTGGTCTCTAAAGGGAGTGGTAGGAACCTTGGGCACGTAGCCAGGTCGCGGTCTTAGGGTCACATGAATGTCTGCCGGACCGAACTCCAGGCAAGTGTCGCTGACAGAGAACGCTTGCAGGTCCCCAACCCTCTTGATGGAGGCGAGTGCGATCAGCAGGGCAGTCTTAAGAGAGAGGGCCCTGAGTCCAACTGATTCTAGCGGTTCAAAGGGAGGTCTGTGGAGGACCGTGAGGACTACCGAGAGGTCCCAGGAGGGGAACAGGCTTGGCCGGGAGGGATTTAACCTCTGGGTGCCTCTTAGGAACCTGATGATTAAGTCGTGCATACCAAGGGACTTGACGTCTACTGCGTTGTGGTGGGCCGCGATAGCAGCAACATACACCTTCAAGGTGGACGGGGACAGCCTCCCCTCCAACCTCTCCTGCAGGAATAGGAGCACTGACCTAACTGCTCACCTCTGTGGGTCTTCAGCCCGGGAAGAGCAGTAGAGGGATGGAGTTTTGTGAATGAGTGTGTTCGTAGATGAGTGTGCTTTGTGGGGAATCCTCCATAGAAGCATACTGAGGTGCAGAGAATAACGGCCAGCAGATTTGAAGGTAATCATATTCCTGACATGTGGGCAGAGACAAGGAATCCTCCGTTGAAGATTCATGAGCACAGAGAACAAGCGCACATCAAAGCTGGAAGGTAACCATACTCCCGGCAAGTGGGCAGAGACGGGCAACCAAACAGATACACGAGACAGGACCAACTAGGCAGAGAGGGTGAGGTAAGTTACTTCACATCAATCAAAAATCTATCAAAGATACTGAGAGCAACAACTGTTTAAGTAGGGATTGAATTAGAGGAGAACCAGGTGTTGCAAGCATGCTAAATAGTGGCATGATCAGCGTTCCCCTGGGAACAATCAAAGTTCCCATGGGAACACTGATCATGCATGCCGGCTTCTCATTTTTAGAGAAAATAACAAAAAACACAGAATTACCAACAAAATCAACAGAGCTGTGACAGTACCCCCAAGGGATGCCTTACCATGCCAGAGGTAAAACTGATCTATGAGAGTCCAGGATATCCCGAGCCGGGACCCAACATATCTCCTCAGGTCCATAACCCTCCCAGTAAACCAGGTACTGAAACCTGGATGAGACCTGCAGCCAGAGAATCATTGATATACATGTTAATGGCAGAGAGCAAATACAGCTGTCCCTGAGGAGGCAAGGTGCCAGTAAGTAATTAAATCACACAGTGGTATGGGTGATGAGGAGGAAGGGTAGTGGCCCTCAAGTTGTGGTATGTCAATGGTTCTCCGTATAAATCTGCCAGTTCATCCTGCAACGAAACACAAGACTGGACAGGGGTGACAGCAGAATTAAGACAGTTTGACAAACAGTAAGGACTCCAAGCAAGAACAGTGTTGGTTGACCAGTCTATGTGTGGGTTGTGTGTTACCAACCAAAGATGCCCCAACACTACCGGTGCCAATGGAAATTGGATCAGGTAAAAGGACAGCTGCTCTGAATGATTACCAGAGATAAAGGTGACTGGCTTGGGGGACTGGTTGATGACAGACAGGGGCGTGCCACTAAGGGTGTGGACGGTGACAGGTTCATCCAACTGGACTATGGGAAGCCGCCATTTGGAAACCAAGTAGATGTCCATAAAGTTCCTTTTGGCTCAGGAATCCTTCAAGGCTGAGACCGTGTGACAGGTAGATCGATACTGCAGCCGGGCCAGGAGAAGTGTACGAAGTCCAGGGGCTTTGTCCAAAGGTGTTGCGCTCACCAGTAATTCCCTTCCTACTGACTTGCAGTGTCTTTTACCAGACTGGAAGCAGAGAAGTGGCCAGAACTGGTACAATGAAAGCATAATCAATTATTGTGGCATCACTGCTTATCCTTATGTGAAATATGGGTTCTCCTGGCTTGTATAGGCTCAGTGTTGGGGCGTGATTATGGTGACCTGGCAGAAGTAGTGGGACGTGGGGAGGTGAGGGGGATGACCAGCCGCCCGAGGAGTTGGAGAGCGCCGTTGACAGCAGCTACCTATACAGTTGTATATAACCCATTCAAATTGTTAAAGTATTGCAATAATCCTGAAACAAAAATTTTAGAGAGCAGATTACATTATTGTGTGGTTTAATGTATTTATTTTTTATTTGTTTACCTTTTAGCTGTCACACATTGTTCTCCCCCACACTTCTGAATCATTTGTTGAAACCAGAGCAGAACAAAGGGCAAGTGAAAATATAGTGAAATCCCAGACAAAGCAACAGGAGGCCTATGTAAAACGCTTGCAAAAAAAAATACAATAACATCACTTTCAATGTTGGTGAGGTTTTACCCTTAAGGTTTTACTCTTTAATGCACTAAAAAAAGGATGGAAGGGGGGTAGACTCCAGCCAGACTTTCCTGGGCCCTACTTCATTTCCACTATCACAGGGAAGACGGTTGTACAAAAAAAATCAGGAAGGACTTATTTTGAAAACCACATACAATGTAAACCTTCTAAAACCATACAAGGAAAAAAGGGGACACAAAAGAAACATTAGATGAACAGCAGCAAGCAGTGCAAGGCCAACTTGAGTTGCATGTTGACCAGGTGAGACTGGATGAGAAGTACAATGAATTGGAAAGGTATCAGTCAAATTCAGAGAAATGGAAAGCCGTAGAGTTTGAAGTTGACCAGGTGAAACTATAAGATAAGTCCAAAACAGTAGAATGGGAGGGAGGTCAACCTTTAAAGAGAGAAGAAATTCCACCTCAGAAATGGAAAGAGAGAGGAAAGAAAAAGACAACAGAAATTCAGAAAGCAGAAAAGGAGATAACAGAAATTCAGAAAGTAGGAAAGGAGACAACAGAAATTCAAAAAGCAGGAAAGGAGACAACAGGAATTCAGAAAGCAGGAAAGGAGACATCAGAAATTCAAAAAGCAGGAAAGGAGACAACAGGAATTCAGAAAGCAGGAAAGGAGACAACAGAAATTCAGAAAGCAGGAAAGGAGACAAAAGGAAATCAGAAAAGGAGACAACTGAAAGCAAGAACCACATCATTCCTTTGGATGGGAAAAAGGAAGAGGAAAGAGAAGCAGCATTAAGACAATCAAAAGTGAAGCTATAGCTAAGGACCTTGAGGAGAGAGGTGAAAAAAATGTAGTGGTTGAAGCAATTCAAAAGATATGAAAGAACTTCATATTATGACTAATTATTTTGAGGTTTCAAATGTTTTTATTTGAAATAGTTCAGCTCATCTGGTCAAAGAAGGCTGTTGGTAGAGTAGAAGCTGTAGTGGGTCCGTACAAATTGTACGATTCTTCCTTGCAAACTTTGGTCGATTTCGAGTTGTACAAAAGGTTATATAAATCCTGACATTGAGTACCTTTAAAATGTATCGGCTGACACAAGTGGTTTAAATGTCTTATCTTTCTTAGATGGCCATCCCGGATAATGATGTTTGGTTGTGTCCATTCAACACCGGAGAACATTGTATTCTTGAGGTATGAGTGACTCATCTTCTTATTAGGGCTGTCAAACGAATAAGATATATCAATATGATTATGATTTAATGCAATGCTAGTAAAAACTAAATAATAGCCTGTGTAATCCTTAAATTTGGCAGTTTGTGTGGGTAACACTGATAACAAAGCCTCATGCAATAGTGCTCTTTACTCATCTCACACAAAAAAACAGGGTCTTTATCTAAAGAGGGTCTTTCTCCATTATGTAGTAATGAATACACATTCAATGAATATACAATGAATCCCACACGGGTGTGTGAAAGAAAGTGAGAGGCAGGGAGAGAGAGACTTGCACTTTAATTCTTATCAATTCGAATCTGCTCTTGAAGGTCTGATCAGTTTTTAAGAAATCACAGAGACCAGAATAAAACTGTAATGTCAAACTGAATGAATGCATTACCAGCATTAAAACATTAAAATGTTAAACATTTAATTTGTTAACATGTTAAATTCAAGTGGTCTACATCTTGAAAACACTACTTTTGATCAATTTAAGAGTGCACCAAATCATTTTATGGTTGTTTTACTGGCCAGTGCAGTGAAAAAAAATACTTAGCACACCTTTAAGAAAACAAATCATTTGATTACTAATGTAGTAATCATGGCTGACAACAAATAGAGCAGTACTACAGTGACACTGGTAACCAACCAAAACACTTTTTGTGTGATGCTCCACCCACACTTTGTAAGAGATAATGTACAGGCCCGTTGGGTTTATTATGTGATAACAACCTGCTGCCTGTGCATAATCCTGCTTATTACACAGCTACTAACCAAATAAATGAATACATGGAGATAAAATATTGATTTGCATTGAAATTCTGTAATTATGTTAGAAGAAATAAATCGCTGAACAGCTTTAAGTATATCCACCTCAGGTTTGTGGTTATTTTGTAAAAATGGCTGTCTGACTCTTAATTATTCTGCATTTTACAAAACTACTTGCAAATAAACAAATACATGTTCATGAAACATTGATCTGCGTTGAAATTGTGCGAGAACAAATACGTAGTTTGAATCCACCTCTGATTCATGTCGTTTTGTTGCAGTTCATATTATAAAAATGACCATCTAACTTCATTTTTGAGCCTGTTACAAAACTACTTGCCAAATTAATTAATAAATGCACATGAAACATTAATTTGTGTCAAAAATATTTTATTAGATTACGTGTAGAGAATGCAAAGATCCAAGAAGCAGTAAAGATGGCGTGCAGTACCCAGGTGATCGGTCTGATTATTCTTTCTCAGGTTATTACAAGGAGATATCAGACCACTAGATTGCCATTGACCAATCATATTTGAGGATTCCAGACCGCCATGTAATAATAGGTGTTAGTATAAGTCCAAGACCACTTTCTTATTGGTCAGTGAAACCTAAACAGTTACTGAGTAAAAAAAATAATTGCATTCATTCTGATTCATTCTGTTCATTCTGGTGGGGTATCTCAAGCTGACAGGATGTGCTACCCCTGTTTTTACATCATTTATTAAGGTGGTAGTTCATTCTGATGGGGTATCTCAAGCTGACAGGATGTGCTACCCCTGTTTTTACATCATTCATTAAGGCGGTTTTTAATATAAATAGTAGCTCATTCTGAGAAAGAAGCACATTTTGTTAGACAAAATGACTGCTTGAACTACCGGTAGCACATCCTGAGCGGGTAGGACAGATTGTCAGAACACCGGCATGTCGCCGATGTCAGCAAGATATTTAGAATGTTAAATATATGGACTTGTCTGCGATTCCAAATCGCATAATGTCAAATATGTTTTGACTGAATACAACAGCAGCATTGACATACAGCCAATAAGAGAGCAAGAAAGGGGGCACAGGAAGTTTCACTGGGAGGAGTCCTGATGTACCTGCAACAGAACATCAACTAGCATGGCTGCGGTATCAAGAAAGTCTCATTGGACCAAAGAAATGGAGGAAAAATGAGTGGAACATTGGCAGGAGCACCAGTGCCTATTTGATGTTTCATCTGAACTGTACCACAAGAAAGAGAAGAGCTGGAGAGAAATTGCCAATTCTCTTGGACAGTCAGGTAAGCAAATAGGTAGATTTTTCAGTAGGTGGTACTTTTTCATATTGTAACCAATAAAATATATGATGCCTTGAGGTGATTAAAAACATACACATCATATTCTGAAATGCATAACATATGATCATGCATTTGTTTTCATTTCTCATTTCACTTCTCGTGTGTACTCTGCCTGGACTCACAACAGAGTCATCGGGGATTCGTCAATAGTGAAATGTCTTGTAATGTGTTCACCCCTATCGTCGTGTAATTTGAAAATGCTACGACTGTCAAGATTGACAGACCATTCACTGCAGCCCTTAAGGAGTCCCACTTCCCTAATATAAACCACAGCTACCTGTTGCTGCCTCATACTCGCTCTCTTCCCCGTGGAAGCTGTCCTCAACATTTGCATTTGCTAGAGAGTATCATGTTAAAGCTGGTCTCTTTAAATACAGCGTTGTTACTTGCTCTCATGACCACAAAGCAGATCCATATACATCTGTTTCTGATATTATCTCCTGAATAACAAGGATTCAATACAATTGTTACGTTCTGCGTTATCTCTGCCTATGGTGTCTGCTTCAGCAATCATATCCTTTAGTGAGATACCGAACATTACTTACATAACCCCGGTTCTCTGAGAACATGAAGTTAAGTATTTCACATCATCACCCTCCTTACAATTCGCACGGAGAAGAGATATGCAGCAGTGGAGTCATTCAGGTTCCTGGGCACTACCATCTCACAGGACCTGAAGTGGGAGACACACATTGACTCCATTGTGAAAAAGGCCCATGAGAGGTTGTACTTCCTTCGCAAGCTGAGGAAATTCAACCTGCCACTGGTGCTGTTGATACAGTTCTACTAAACAGTCATTGAGTCTGTCCTCTGCACTTCAATAACTGTCTGGTTTGGTGCAGCTACGAAATCAGACATCAGAACACTACAAAGGACAGTGCGGACTGCTGAGCGGATTATTGGTTGCCCCCTGACCCCCCTTCAAGAACTATATACTTCCAGAGTGAGAAAAAAGGCATTAAAAATCACTCTGGATCCCACTCACCCAGCCCACTACCTTTTTGAACTGTTGCCTTCTGGCCGACGCTTTAGAGCTCTGAGCACCAGAACCATCAGGCACAGGAAAAGTTTTTCCCTCAGGCTATATATCTCATAAACAGTTAAAGCTGTCCCATTGAGCAATAATTATGTGCAATACACAGTTTAAGTCTATTTATATTATCCAACATATCCTCTTCTGCCATTACATACAAAGGAAAAAAAAAAAAAATGTTTTGTACTGTACATAACATACTGTATTTTTTTACTTTATATACCGGATTTGTTTTAGATTTGCACTATGTATGTATGAAGGTGCGTGTCTGTACGTATATGTATGAATGTATTTTGTTATCTATGTCTTGCTGCTGTTTTTGTATAGTTTTTTGTATTGTTGTGCAGTGGAAGCTCCTGTCACCAAGACAAATTCCTTGTATGTGTAAGCATACTTGGCAATAAAGCTCATTCTGATTTTGATATTTTTAGCAAATGAAATTATATAATGAGCATCCACTGTTGTATTTCTTTTTTTAAAAAGCTGTTCAGTGTTGGACTTTTCCCACAATGCAATGCAAATTACACTGTCTTACTAAAGACAACTATGAGCTTTATGCAACAGGCTTTCTATGACATCTTTAGCCAGTCAAACTAACTGTTAGAAAGAGTGGCTATGTTTATCCAACCCGCCCCTTAAGTATTACCTCATATCATACAAGTCTTATTTCCTGTATCTTTCTCTGCATCACCATATTAAATAAGACTGCTAACCTATCCGGTTACTGATTTCTGCTCTGTATTATAATTAAGGTTGCCACCTGTCCCTTAAAATACAGGATCATTCCATAAAATATGGGATCGTCCCGTATTTAAAGATAAAATGATGCGTCCCGTATTGAATTAATCCGGGACGTGATTTGTCCCGCATTTAAGCTGGTCAGATGGCATCACGGTGAAATCATTCCAGATCACCAATTTAACATTTATTTAATTTGGAAAATTTGCCTACAGTGGGTAAGGGACCAATCAGAAAATTCCACACATTGTGTGAAAACTGGACGGTGTGGTAATGGACCGCCTGAAAAGTTTTTTTTCTATATAAAAAAGTCTTTATGATTGCATTCATACATTGATCTTATTGAACAAGTACAGGTGATGTATAAAAAAATTCTAAACCATCCAAAATGTATACATAAGATAAATAACACAGATCAACTCAACGCATTTATTGCTAAAACTGGTGAGGATGTGGTAAGGGGCCGTGATCATCACCAATTTAAGTATCCATTATTTTACAACTTCAACTGTGGCAACCTTATAACCCTATAATCTTCTGTTTTAAATGGTGATATAGATCTACCACATTTTAAAAGCTGGTTGATCATATTCTTACATAAAGCCAACCAATACATGAAAAGTAGCTAGTTTTAAATGCACGCACCCCTCCCAAGACATAGTTAGCGGTTTCTGGAATTTGCATTGAACTTTTTTTTTTTTTAAACAACATTTACAGACTTTTACAGCAAAATTACTCATTGAAAAGTAGCTCCAAGAAAAAGCAAAAAAAAAAAAAAAAAACCACATTCCAACCTGCAACAGTACTTTATTCAAAGTTATCCCTCTCTCACTTCAGTGGCCAACAAGCTTAACGTCTTCAGTGAAAACTTGTATTAAAGTATAAGCTCTTATGAAAAAGACATCAAGCAAAAATGCTATTTGACAACTGTATTACATAAACTGTGATGCACAATTCAAAGACTGGATACAAAAGTTAATTGCTGTTCATAAGTTAAATCTGAAAAGGAATTAATACTGAAAGTATGCAACACAGATTACTAAAACTTCTTCCCAATATGAGAAATCACAGTACTTTTCTGCAAGTACTAATCTGATTTACTGTATTTAGCAAACAGGTACCAATTCATAGTACATGGCATGACAATGCATTTAAATTGAATAATAATAATAAAAAAAAAATGCTTAACAAAGAAACATTTAAATATATAATGCTTTGCTACAAACTGATTCTGAAACCTCTGTAAAGATGTCAAAGAAAAACATTAATATCAAACAAATGAGAACCAAATAAAAAGATGACAGGAAAAGGAAACTTTGTACATTTTGGCTCAAACATCCCTTCAACAGTGACAAAACAGAATTCAAGTGTCATAGTCAAAGATAACTTGCTCATTTTCCTAAAGTGTGTTTGTACTTTAATGCTCACCTCAAACCTACAAAAAAAAAAAAAAAAAAAAAATGCAAGTCTGAGAAAATAAACATAGTTGACCCCTGAGTTTTTAATGCAGAACTAGTGTATAAAATGTCATTACAGTATGCCTTTTAGTGCAAGCCCGCAAAATATGCTTGATTTACAGGAGGTATATTAAGATAGCACCCAAGCTTCTCTATGCAGTCTTTCCTGTTGGCCAAATCACAGAGTGGAGCTGGTTTGAATAGCCAAACCAGTACATCAAATACATCTTATTTATAAATCATTTCTCCGTTTTTTTTCATAGAAAATATAAATATCCCTGAATGAAACCGATTCACAGTATATCGAGGACTCCAGTGCTACTACCATGTATTATTTTAGGACAACTAAGTCTCTTCAAGGTCTCCAGTTAGTGTCTCTTCCAAGTCCTTCATTCACTGTCTTGGTAACTGACAGTTCGCTTGCCTCCATTTCTGGTCCGGATGCGCGTGGCCTGTGGAGGTTTCCTAAATGATGTGTCGCTATCGTTGTCAGAAAGAGCTCTCCGCCGTTTTCTCGAGCGGCCTCTTAGACTTCTCTTTGGACTGATTTGTGAACCTGAGCTGTGATCCAATTTACCTGATGTCCTCTCTTCACTCTCAGAGCTGCTTACATCATTGCTGCTGAAGATTTCACTTTTCTTCTGTTTAGGGTCACAACGCACTTTTTGTTGGTGGGTCGATTTGGGAGGCTTCTCCTCTGACGATCTCTCTCGTTTGCTGCATGATGGACCATTCTCCGTTTTGCCCCTGGTTTCGAAGTTGGCTTCAGAGTCTATTGAATCATTCTTAAAATGCTTGGAGGATTTTAATCTCTTTCGTTTAGGTTCCATACACTCATTTTCATCACTGGTCCTACTTTTGTCTTCAGAATCGGAGGTGCTGGTGTGTTTCCGTTTGAAAGAGTACCCTGATGGCTCTCTTTCATGGGAATTAGCCTGCTCCTGGCTCCTTCCATTCTTTGACTGCATTTCCATTTCTGAATTGAAGTCTTCATCAGAGTCCTCCATGATGTAGTTTTTCTTGGGAAGAGCTCTTAGACAGACTCTTTTGGATGCAGCTGTAAGGCAAGGCCTTTTTCTTAGATATGTTTTCTTGTGTTGTTCCGAGTCATCACTCTGTTGCCAATCATCGGAGGAAGTACAGTCCTTTTTTCTCTGATGTCTGTCTAACTTCTTTAAGCTCTCTAAACTAGAAGCATCTGACCTTGAATCCTGCATCTTCTTTCGAGAGTTCGGTGCCCACTTTCGGTTTCTGCATGAACTTTGTTCTGCAATATCGCCTTGCTTCTCTTCATTAACATCTTCGGAAATAATTAACTTCCTGTGTGTAACAGATTTCTCTGGAACATCGTCAAGTTCCTCAGATTCCTGGGTTGTTGGCGTTAATACATCTGTGGCTGAGGTTTTCTTGTGGATGACTTGCAGTTTTGAGGCAGAAGCTTGTTCTTGGTTTGCTAGTGGCAATTTACTCCTCTTCAGGATTTTAACATCCACCTTCATTCCATTGTGATGAGGGTGCTTTTGTGCATTTGGCACCTCGGCATTGTCATAAGAACTTCTTTTGGAATTCTTCTTGCTTGGCCGATGTTTCCGATGTCGCTCCCTGGAGCAATTCGTTTCCTCTGCATCACTGTGATTCAGTTTTTGTATTTTACTGAAAGCGGCTTTCGCTGTTATCCTGCCGGGTTTTCGCCTGACGATGAGGTCTTTGTCCGACTCGTCATCCAAACTTTCATTTAGACTCTGCCCATTATCTGAGTTGTACTCACTTTTTTCACGTTGGCATTTGTTGCTGTGCCCATTAATGTAACAAGTTTCTAAAAACAGGAAATAAGGAAAATGTCAGAAAGTACAGTCTATAACTTTAAGACATCTAAGACAATACAGACATTACAACATGACTTTCTGTAAAGCTGCCTTGAAACAAATGTTTATTGTGAAAAGCGCTATACAAATGACACCAACTTAACCAGTCACTAATCACAATTCTCAAATTTACCTTGTTTTTATTGCCTGTGACATGTAAAATGCATGAAATTAAGTCAACTAAAAACAGCATTCGCACACCATTTTACTTTGTGACATATTTCCAAGCAAAACTGAATATTTAATGGAATAAAACATCATGTAAAATGGGCATTTCACAACAGAATGAGTCAGATTTGAACCTGAGATTGCAGTATATTGTGAAGAACTGAAAAATTGTCTAAAACAATGCCTAAACAGCTATTTGGCTATAGGTTAACATTAAACACTAGCCCACAGGCCTACATGACAGCAGAAAAGTATGTTGAGGTGGATCACAATATTACATCTTAGGTAGGCCTGTGGTGATTATTAAATACCACCTGATCGTGGTTATTTGCTCCAACCGTGGTTATTTGAAATAACCACAATTATTGCGCAATTAAAATTCCAATCATATTTTAACGCCCAAATAAGGGCACGTGTCATTCATTTGAGCTCCGAGAGTCACTGTGATGCACCGCGGATGTCAACCAGACCAGCTCCTGTCCAGAAGAGCATCTGAAGCACCTCTAAATTGCTCTGATTCACATGCAGTCAGCGGAAGCTCACGCCAAACTCCCCGTGAAAATGTAAACAAACGTTTTTTGTTTTTTTTTGTGAACACAAAGTGCTCTGGTTTCACTTTAAACAATCGTGAATTGCAAATCTTCCAGCTCTTAATGGGTTCATACAAGCATTATTAATGAAACAGAGTGACCCAGAGGATGAGGCACACTTTTACTTTATTTCTGTGGAGCGATAAAATGATGAAAGGAAATCTCAAAGGTTTCGCTTCGTGAGAAATAAGGGCTCCTGGGTTTAATCAAAGAGCATTAAAATAACATGTGAAAGTGAAGAAATTATGACAGAAATGTTTTACCATCGCATAATATAAAGAAAATATATATATTTTATATTACATTACACACACATACATATATACATATACACATACATACATACATACATACATACACTACATATATATATATATATATATATATATATATATATATTTTATACACACACATTGCATTCGGAAAGTATTCACAGTGCTTCACTTTTTCCACATTTTGTTATGTTAAAGCCTTATTCCAAAATGGATTAAATTCATTATTTCCCTCAAAATTCTACAAACAATACCCTATAATGACAACGTGAAAGAAGTTTGTTTGAAATCTTTGAAAATGTATAAAAAAATAATTAAAAAAAAACACATGTACATTCACAGCCTTTGCTCAATACTTTGTTGAAGCACCTTTGGCACCATTTACAGCCTCAAGTCTTTTTGAGTATGATGCTACAAGCTTGGCACACCTATGTTTCTCCCATTCTTCTTTGCAGGACCTCTCAAGCTCCATCAGGTTGGCACAGCCATTTTCAGATCTCTCCAGAGATGTTCAATCGGGTTCAAGTCTGGGCTCTGGCTGGGCCTCTCAAGGACATTCACAGAGTTGTCCCGTAGCCAGTCCTTTGTTATCTTGGCTGTGTGCTTAGGGTTGTTGTTGTCCTATTGGAAGATTAACCTTCGCCCCAGTCTGAGGTCCAGTGCGCTCTGGAGCAGGTTTTCATGAAGGATGTCTCTGTACATTGCTGCATTCATCCTTTCCTTGATCCGGACTAGTCTCCCAGTTCTGCTGAAAACATACCCACAGCATGATGCTGCCACCACCATGCTGGCCAATACCATCCCTAGACATGACGCTTGCCATTCATTTGTTTCTCATGGTCTGAGAGTTCTTCAGGTGCCTTTTGGCAAACTCCAGGCAGGCTGTCATGTGCCGTTTACTGAGGAGTGGCTTCTGTCTGGCCACTCTACAATACAGGTCTGATTGGTGGAGTGTGGCAGAGATGGATGTTCTTCTGGAAGGTTCTCCTCTCTCCACAGAGAAACGCTGGGGCTCTGTCTGAGTGACCATCGGGTTCTTCGTCACCTCCCTGACTAAGGCCCTTCTCCCCTGATCGCTCAGTTTGGCCGGGCGGCCAGCTCTAGGAAGAGTCCTGGTGGTTCCAAACTTCCATTTACGGATGGAGGCCACTGTGCCCATTGGGACCTTCAATGCCACAGAAATGTTTCTGTTCCCTTCCCCAGATCGGTGCCTCGATACAATCTTGTCTTGGAGGTCTACAGACAATTCCTTGGACTTCATGGCTTGGGCTCTGACATGCACTGTTAACTATGAAACCTTATATAGACAGGTGTGTGCCTTTCCAAATCATGTCCAATCAACTGGATTTCCCACAGGTGGACTCCAATCAAGTTGTGGAAACATCGAAAGGATGATCAGTGGAAAAAGAATGCGCCTGAGCTCAATTTTGAGTGTCATGGCAAAGGCTGTGAATACTTAAGTACATGTGATTTTTTATTTTTAATAAATTTGCAAAGATTTCAAACAAACTTCTTTCATGTCATTACGGGGTATTGTTTGTAGAATTTTCAGGAAATTAATGAATTTAATACATTTTGGAATAAGGCTGTAACATAACAAAATGGGGAAAAAGTGAAGCGCTGTGAATATTTTCTGGATGCACTGTATGTGTGTGTGTGTGTGTGTGTGTGTGTGTGTATATATATATATATATATATATATATATATATATATATATAAATATTAAATTCACCAATACTAAAATTGACCAAAAAGAGACATATTTAAAGTATTTCAAAAATATTTTGATATAGATTATTTTTCAAGTCATTCATACAGTTTTAAAGCCTTAAAATTAAATATCCCAATTTTATTATTTGATTTTTATATTTAGGTTAAGTTAAATATGCAAAAAAAGACTTAAGGTGTATAAAGCACATATACACTAAGAAATATGACAATGAATCGTCATGGCCCTAAATAATCATAATCGCAATTATTTGTTTGACAATTAATCGTCAGCCAAATTTCATAAACATGACATCCCTTGTTTCGAGGAAAGATCATAGAAGTACGTACATTTGAATATTGAACAGTTCAACATTGAATATATTACTAACAAACATACCCTTTTTTTCTGCTCTTCTATATGATTTATGGACAGCTCTTTTACTCTTGTCTTTGCCATGAGATGAGAATTCACTGGCAGCACTGACATCACTTTTCTCTTCTTCACTGGCTGAAGCATCACTTTTCTCTTTTTCACTGGCTGAAGCATCACTTTTCTCTTTTTCACTGGCTGAAGCATCACTTTTCTCTTTTTCACTGGCTGAAGCATCACTTTTCTCTTCTTCACTGGCTGAAGCATCACTTTTCTCTTCTTCACTGGCTGAAGCATCACTTTTCTCTTCTTCACTGGCTGAAGCATCACTTTTCTCTTCTTCACTGGCTGAAGCATCACTTTCATTTGATTCTGTGAGCAAAAGAATAACATGTTAAACGCAGGACTGTCTAAACTTGTGTTTTTACTCTGATTCAAAAAGACATTTCCTAACTATCCTTAGTAATGCCAATACCGTCCTGTGAAGTGTCCTGTTGCTCTGAACCAGAACTGCTCTGGAGGATAGCGGTGCGTTTGCTAGCAGGGGTCAAGTTTCGTCTGGTGATTCTATGACCCTCCTCATCAGAGCCGTCCTCGTCCTCCACGTTTTCCATGAGTTTTATCTTAGTGACTGCTGCCATGGCAGTCTTGCGGGCACTTGGCCGGTGACTGAAAGACGACGATGATTCTATGTCGGAGGCCTCTGAGCCTTGCGATGGCTCCTGTTCAGAGTCGCTGCAGGTTCGTGCTCTCTGAAGCTCTTGGGCTGACGATTTACTGTGCCCATTCACCTTGGCATGGCTCTCTAAGACAAAGACAAAAAAAATCACTCCATACATAACTTCATACATTTTCAAAGTGGGTTTATGTGACATTTCAATGTATTGTTACATCCCAAAAACTAATTCACATATTGGTCGACTGGGTGGTGGCCATCTTCATGTACACTTTTACCATATTACTGCTGGCAGATATATAAAGCTCCTGTCTCACAGTATACCCATAACTACATGTAACCACTTTGTTCAACTAGGGGTGTAATGGTTTATTGAGGCATGATACATTGCGGTTCAAAGACACGATGCGACTCTTGGAGATGGGACCGTTTTTTGCATTTTTTTAAATTAAGCATCTGTTCCATCCAATATGCAGGATGTCCTAAGCCTATGTAATGCCTGATACAAATGGAAATAGCTTCATTGCACACAAGCAGTCACAGATGTTGTACAATAAGTTCTGATAAAACTGCGGGATCTGAAACTACATCAAGGGGCCGGAGACAGACACGCCTTTTCAGTGTAATCTACTATATATAATAATGCATACCATGTACAATAATGCTATGGGGGAATATAATCCTAATGTCAAATTTCATCAGTAAATTATAAATATTAACTGGATAAGCATGCACTTCCATTATATTATACACACACACGCTGTTGGGAGTAACGGAACACATGTAACGGGATTACGTATTTAAAAAACAAAATATAAGTTACTGTAATCCACTAGTTACAATTTAAATAATTGGTAATTAGAATACAGTTGCATTCAAAAAGTATTTTGAATACTGAAGTGATTACTTTAAATACTTAATGAAACAAATGACAATAAATTCAGTCCTTTCAGATGGTAAACATTTATACATATAAATAATGCAATCCAAAGTGCATTTGAACAATGGTGAAATACTTTCTTATGATGAGTTACATTCATATGAGCAGACAAAGAAGTTTGAAGTAAGTTTGGAGCAGAAGAAATATAAATAAACCAAGTGAAAACTGTTAGTTTTACATTAAACTAAAATGCTATTTCTAGCCATTTTACATGCACGTTACCAGGCACGAACATATTTTGTATCAAGAAAATTCATGTTGGATCATAATTTATTTTTTCTAGTAAGACCTTTGATATTCTTGATAATATTTTTTGTATTGTTTTCCTGTAAAAATATCTAAAAATCATTAAAACAAGATAAATTAGATTAATCTTGTTTTATAAACAACTCTGCATAAGATCTTTAGGATTTTTAGAGAATATATTTTTTAATGTGTATTTTGTCTTACTATACTGGCAGAACTTTTAGTCAAAACAAGTGAAAAAAATGCAGTGCTGAACAAGTAATCCAAAGTATTTAGAATATGTTACAAGTTACATTTTTCAGCATGTATTCTGTAGTGGAATACATTTCAAAAGTAACCCTCCCAACATGTATGTCTACATATATGTAATCAGAGACAATTATTTTAGAATATCATTTTAATTTAAATATTTTTATGCACATAATCAGTGACAGTCTGTAAGCAGCATATGTAACTAACAAAATGTCCATATATTTATTAAGCATAATTACTAGCTAATATTTCTATTTGGTGTCACCATTGCTCTGTTCTGAGCTGACTTCAAGTCCCAGTATATCTCTGATGGAACATTTAGTACTTTTAAGAACAGTAATTTAAAGCACAAATACACCTTAAGAAACATGACAATTTATGACAATTAATCGTGAAAGCCCAAAAAGAGACAATTAATTATCATAAATCACAATTATTTGTTTGACAATTAATCGTCAGCCAAATTTCATAAGTGACATCCCTAGTTGAGGAAAGATAATAGTAGAATTATGTACATTTTGGGTCATTTCCTGCTGACTTTTAAGCTCAATAGTTCAACATTGAACATATTACTAACAAACATACCCTTTATTTCTGCTCTTCTATATGATTTACAGACAGCTCTTTTACTCTTCTCTTTGCCATGAGATGAGAATTCACTGGCAGCACTGACATCACTTTTCTCTTCTTCACTGGCTGAAGCATCACTTTTCTCTTCTTCACTGGCTGAAGCATCACTTTCATTTGATTCTGTGAGCAAAAGAATAACAGATTAAATGCAGGACTATCTAAACTTGTGTTTTACTCTGATTCAAAAAGATATTTCTCAACTATCCTTAGTAATGCCAATACCGTCCTGTGAAGTGTCCTGTTGCTCTGAACCAGAACTGCTCTGGAGGATAGCGGTGCGTTTGATAGCAGGGGTCAAGTTTCGTCTGGTGCTTCTACGACCCTCCTCATCAGAGCCAACCTCGTCCTCCACGTTTTCCATGAGTTTTATCTTATTGACTGCTGCCATGGCAGTCTTGCGGGCACTTGGACGGCGACTGAAAGACGACGACGAATCTATGTCGGAGGCCTCTGAGCCTTGCGATGGCTCCTGTTCAGAGTCGCTGCAAGGTCGTGCTCTCTGAAGCTCTTGGGCTGACGATCTGCTGTGCCCATTCACCTTGGCATGGCTCTCTAAGGCAAACAAGACAGAAAATCACCACGCACAACTTCATAAATTTTCAAAGTGGGTTTATGTCTGAGCTGACTTTCAGTCCCAGTACATATCTGATGGATCATTTAGCACTTTTAATAACGGTTATATTAGCAACATTTTACATATTTATTTATTTTTTTATATGTCTTTCATAATAATAAAGAAATGTTTATTCAGGCTTGTTTAAAGAATCGTGAACTGAACCATGAGTTCAGTACCATATAACGAACCGTGAGATGAGTGAATCATTACATCCCTATGTCAAACCAATTCTAAGCTATAAAGGCTGAAAAAAATGTCAGTTATCAATATGAAAGTCACCCTATAGAGGTTTACTCCCAACAATTAGTATCAAATCGTTACAATAAAGTATTTTAGCTGCACTGTGGTGATAATATGATTGTACTTTGATATATGCCATGTTACTAAATGATTTCCATTTTCATATCCCATGGTATACTACATGGCCAAAAATAAGTGGACACCCAACCACTATTATACGTAAATATAAAATAATTTAACAGACAGTCTGAAGGCAGCCTCACTGTGTCTGAGTTTTTCTCCTTTATTTTGTGCAGCTCTTCTTGTAGCTCTAGTCTCTCGCCTGAATCCACGAGATGAGGGTGATGGTAGCTTGTCCTCTTCAGACTCACTCAAAGACTGCTTGCTGTCATGATCAGACCCTGTATCAAGATAAGCACAATTTGTCTTTGAAAAAACGTTTGGTGCAAGAGTTCCATCTCTTAAACAGTTTTGTGAAACTTTGTAGTAGTGCACGTGGCTCGGTCTTACCAGAAGAAGATGAGCTGTTTTGTCTAAAGCCATTCTTGGAATCATTGCCCCTGCGGCGCTTTGGTGCAGACACTTTGGCCGAGGTAGATTTAGTTTTAGAATGTTCTGTATTTTCCTGAGTTTTAACAGTAGCCCTCTTTTGACTAGGGCCAGAAAGAAACAAAACGACAGGTTATTCATATTCCGTATGCAAACAACTCATTGGAAAGAAGAATTAGCAACTGGAATAAGAGAGAACAGTTGTTGTGAAATCAGATCAGGTGTACCGTGTGGACTCTTGGCTGGAGGAAGCAGACTCTCGATGCTGCAACTTTTTGAATCGTTGACTGCGCCGCAGCTTTAAGCTACTTTTGACAGCAGACTTGTATTCAGAAATTATTTTTCGTATACTGTCCTCAAAAAATGCTGAGAGTCGCAAAGTCATACTATAAATCTGTGAAGTCAAATGGAACAAGTATATCAACGGTGATATTCATCAACAAGGACTGAATATTTTCGCTTTTTAATTGAGCGAGACATTGCGGCATTACCTTTGACCGTTTGTTGGGTGTGTAGGCTTTTGCATTAGAAAACATTAGCCTGGTGTCCTTGCAAAGGTCAGTGGGATTTTCATAATGGTCATCTTCGAGATTCTGCCGAACAGTTTCAAGGTCCATGGGCGTATGGATAATATTCGAATAGTCCTGGAGGACACCAAGACACAATATAAAAATGTTAACTTCATACATCACACTGCGAGCACAGTCCTGTTGAATATACTTAATGTACGTTCCTGAGACACTGTGTCAGTAACAAACCCTCAGTACTCAAAAGGGCTGATAGTGTGTGCGCCATTGTATTTAAAAAGAAAACTGATGGTAGAGGACAGTTTGTGCTAAAGCCAACTTTTCACTGCATCCGACAAACAACAGATGATAGACCGGATGTCATTCATTTCCAATGGAGAGTTGCACGGAAGCTGCGTGGGCTTGTGACCATTTCCGATTTTAACTATGGCTGCGTTTAAATATTTCAACTTGTGCGACTAGACTGTATGCGAGCGCCCGCGTGAAGTGAGACATATCAATGGATTTTAAACTAAACTTTATTCTTAACGCCTGTTACTTCTTCCAAATTTCCAGGACATTTAAGCAAATCAAGCTTTTATTTTGCCGTTTCTGTCTCCCAAAAAGCTGTGATTTAATTAAATAAATATAAAGTATGTATATGCTGTACGCTTACGAGTGATTTGCTACAAAAGTGCACGCGTGATGACCATGATTATGTGTTTTCAGTGTATAAATGGCCGGTTTCACATTTGCTTTGAATAATGATATAATCTGCATGTGCTGCACACTTCAATTAAATCACAGCCTTTTGTGGTTTAATAATCACACTAGGTCATTTAATTTGATTGTGCATTCAAACAATTTGTGTCCAAATAGGTCAAATTATTTGTCATTCCACACTTTATAGCTAATGCCATTTTTATGACCATTTTGTTATACATTCCACATTTTCCGAATTGTGGAAATCATAGGGCTCTACATGTGGTAACTGCAATATGTAAGCAGACTCCGATCATTGAATTATTGAAAATTAATGTATTTCCTGAGGTATAAAGGTTGCATTACCATGCCATCACCACGGGGTGTGAATTAAAAACCGTTCTCACAGTCTTAAGTTTACAACTCAAAGGTTTTTGTGGTTAACACAACACCAATGTTGGAAGTGGAAAAAACACTATATAAATACTAGGGCTGTCGATTTAATGCATTAATAACATGCGATTAATTTGACACAAAAATAACGTGGTAAAAAGAAATTACGCAATAAATCGCAATGCTTTCCTGAGAAATGCAAGCTTGTAGTACCACCTGTTTAATCCAGAGGGCAGAAAGTGATATTTCGGCTGTGTGAGCAACACACAGTTTATTACAGTGAACAAAACATTAACAACCCTTCAGCAGACACACAATGTGTTCAACGTACTTGCATTCAAAACAAAACACTCGGAGCGCAAATGCAAACCAAGGGATCTCAAGATGTGTTTAAAGATTGAGTATTAAACTATATTTAACTTGACACAGTGACTTAAACATTTGACTTTTATAACGCAACACACCCGAGACGCAAGCATGTCTGACGCAGGTCATATGGTCTTTACCTCACAAATATTTAATTACCAACAAGGTTAAGGAGGTGTCCTTTAAACTGTTACACCGTTTTTACCCAGTCAATCTTTAAGAAAAATGCTCCCTGCATCTGCCAAATGCATAAATGTAAATATGCGATTAATCGCGACACAATGCAACTAATCCGATTAAAATTTTTAATAGATTGACAGCCCTAATAAATACCTAAACTATTTAATCAGAGCAAAGCAGAGATAACAGCAGATGCACAGGAAAAAATAAGTCACAAGCCTTTGTTCATAAGTCAACCATTTACGTTTGCTTCACAATGCGCAGCCATCGGCAGTGACAAATTTGTGTATGACACCTATCCTGCATTCCGATCCGACATGTAACAAAAACCCTGTTAGCAACAGTCAAACATGTTAATTATACTAAACTATTTTCCAGTAATTTTCAGATTTTTATGACTTTTCCACGACTGGAGAACTGAGTTTCCAGGTTTTCCTGGACACATGGGAACCCTGAAATTGACAATTCATCATGACTGCCACTAGGGTGAGAAATACGAGTGATATGTGAATGTCAGAGACAGTGAAAAGGCGGCTTAATGTCTGCAACAGTGCTCCTAATGGAAAAACTGTGACTTCTAACATTGCATTCGGACACATTATGTAACATAACGTGAAATCGGTCAAGGAGAAACTACAGCCATGATATTTATGTAAGAGTATGTTAATACTTAAAGAAGTTTTCCCAAAAAAATTTTGGGAAACATTACACTTATGTTGTTCCAAATCCATAGAACTGTTTTTTGTTTTGTTTGTTTTAACACAATGCCAGTATCTATGGCTTTTTCCAAAACATTTTGGTTAAAATAGAAAAACAGGTAAAAGAACAAAAACCTACATACAATGTTTAAGATCCATTTTTATAAAAACTCTCAAACCTATTATGGACTGACTGTAAAAACCATGTCAAGGTTGTCAGTAGAATAAAACAAATTTATCAGTGGACTAGTAACACTACAGTCCAACACAATGTTTGACAAAATTTTAGACCGAGGTTGGACTATGGCATGGGGCAAATATGAGTGGGATCTTCGCCCACAGGGAAAAATGGACATGAGTTCTTGGGAGACCACACACACATTGTTAAAATCCTGTGAATTAAATGCACAATCCAGAAATTATAACAGCACTTCAAAAGACCATGTAATATTGAATTTGTATTAATTGTGGTTTTCACATAAGGAATTGTGGGAGTTGTGACTATCAGAATCATCATGGTAAACAAACCACCACGGTGGAGGTTTGTGATTTTCTCATTAATATCGGCACATATTCTATTGCGTCTTCTTTGTATCATATCAGTCTGATCATCGACAAGATAACACAACAGCTTTTTTCAAAATAGAAGAAAATTATGAAAACAGAAAACTTTCTTTTTGGTTTCCTTTACATTTTACGAAAGTTACTGAGATTTAGGCAAACATAACTTACCGACGCTCCCTTGTCAAGACAACAAAGTTGAAATACTGGATAACTTTACACAGACAAGGTTCAAAAGCGATTTTATCAGGGTTAAAGGAATAGTTCACCCAAAAATGAAATTCTCTCATTATTCACTTACTCTGATGCCATCCCAGATGTGTATGTCCATCCAGACTGTATTCTTCAGCAGAACACAAATTAAGATTTTTAGAAGAGCTCTGTCATGTCCTTATAATGTATGAACACAGGTGTGAGCACTTTGAGGGTCCAAAAGTCATTTTTAGGCAGCATAAAATTTATCCACAAGACGACTCCAGTCGATCAATGAATGTTATCTGAAGCACAAAGATAAGTTTGTGTAAAAAAATAAATAAAAAAATTGTACATAATTAAAACGTTATTAACTTTTAAAAAGCGCTTCCTGCCAGCAGCTGACGCAAGCGTGTCCGATTTCACGCGAGAATTTGGAAGTGACACGTGAGATTTTGGCCATTTCACCAGAGCGTCAGAGCCCTGGATGGAAGCACAGATTTAAAGTTAAAAACTTTTAATTATCATCTTGTTTCTTACATAAACCTATTGACTGCCTTCAGAAGACATTCATTGATCAACAAGAGTCATGTGGATTACTTCTATGCCACATAAATAAGACTTTTGGAACGTCAAAGTGCTGGCACTTGTGTACCTCCATTATAAGGAACTGACAGAGCTCTATCTTCTTCTAAAAATCTTAATTTGTGTTCTGCTGAAGAAAGACAGTCATACACATCTGGGATGGCATCAGTAAAAAATTTGAGAATTTTCATTTTTGGGTGAACTGAAGTATTGCTGCTGTACTTTTGAAATTCTTTGCACGCTTATACTTTTGTCCCATGATTGACATACAGCAACGTGTGAACGTAAACAAGCTTCTCTCATGCACTCATTAACACTCAATGGACATCACTCACTGGATATTCGTTCTGATTTACGGCATTCCGGAAAGGCTCAGAGTCCTGACACACAAACATGTGGGCCAACAGAGACTTGCACTGGTCCTTCCATGTGTCCCTGTCAGGCACAACCTCCAGTGAAGGCTGCAAAAACCAGGAGAAGCAGCAGCATCTTTAACACATCCAATTAATCCATTTGAGCAATCAGTTTATTTCTTTTAAGTGGTTATATCAAAGTGGTTACAAATGTATTATTTCTGGAGATCATGGGCTTAAATGGACATGAAAATTATTTCACAATGCAAAAAGTAAATACAAAATTGGAAGGTACATTTTCCATTAAAAAACAATTATATTTATTTTGGGGTAAAATATGTCCCGGGCATGTTTTTGTGAAATTTACTCTACAGCTGTGGCCAAAAGTATTTGCATTGACATAAATTGTGTTTTGCAAAGTTTGCTGCTTCAGTATTTGTATATTATATTTTCACATGTTTCTATGGTATACTGGAAAACAATGATAAGCGTTTCATAAGTTTTAAAGGCTTTTATTGGCAAAAACATTCAATAAATGCAAAGAGTCGATATTTACAGTGTTGACCCTTGTTCTTCATAACCTCTGCTATTCGCTCTGGCATGCTAGATATCAGCTTCTTGGCCAAATCCTGACTGATTGTGATCCCATTCTTGACTTATTAATGCTCCGATTTGATTACAATTTGTGGGCTCCCGTTTGTCCACTCGCCTTTTGAGGATTCACCACAGGTTCTATATGGGATTAAGATCCGGGGAGTTGCCTGGCCAAGGATCCACAATTTCATTGTAATGATCTCCGAGCAACTTCATTATCACTCTTGCCTTTTGACATGGTGCTCTGTCATGCTAAAAAATGCACAGATCTTCACCAAATTGCTCCTGGATCGTTGGGAGAAGTTGCTCTTGCAGGACGTTTTGATACCATTCTTTATTCATGGCAGTGTTTTTGGGCAAAAATATCAAAGAGCCCACTCCCTTGGATGAAAAGAAACCCCACACATGGATGGTCTTAGGATGCTTCATTGTTTGCAAGACACAGGACTCATGGTAGCGTTCAACTTTTCTTCTCCGGTCTATTGATTTTCCAGATGTCCCAAACAGTAGGAAGGGGACTTCAGAGAAAATATCTTTGCACCAGTATTCTGCTGTCCAATCCTTGTACTTCCTGCAGAATTTCAGTCTGTCCTTGATGTTTTTCTTGGAGAAAAGTGGCTTCTTTGCTGCACTTCTTGACACCAGGCCATTGTCCAAAAGTCTTCGCCTCTGTGCGTGCAGCTGCACTCACACCAACCTGCTGCCAGAATTGAGCAAGCTCTGCACGGGTGGAGACACAATTCCATAGCTGACTCCTCAGGAGGAGAAGGTCCCGGTGCTTGCTGGACACTCTGGGACATCCTGAAGCCTTCTTCACTGCAGTTGAACCTCTCTTCTTGAAGCTCTTAATGATCCGGTAAATGGTTATTTAAGGTGCAATATTCTTTGCAGCAATTTCCTTGCATGTGAGGCCATTTTGATGCAAAGCGATGATGGCTGCACATCTTTCTTTAGAGATAACCATTGCTAACAAGAACACAATGATTGGAAGCACTTCTTCCCTCCTTTTACAGCAATCAGTCTGCTCTTATAATCCAATCAGAATCAGAGTGATTTCACCTGACTAGTACTCAGTTTCACAGGTGCTGCTGATATGATTAGTGATATGATATTGGCTGGTCATTTTGTGCCAGGACCAAAAAACTGTTAAATTTGGGTTTTTGTGATAAAGTTGTAGTGACAATGAAGCTTTGTGCAAATATTTAAAATGCATCTGATCGCTCCGCACAATAATCTAGAAACAATGTGAATCAACACCACAACAACTGAAGCAGAAAAATGAGAAACAAAATTTATATCACTGCCAATACTTTTGGCCACTGCTGTAGTCAGTCTCTTACATTACCTGATGAAGTCTTTGTCCTGCAGAGGTTCCAGGTGCATTAATGTCATCCAGGTCCTGAAAGGCACATTTGAATTAGTCTCACATATTACAGAAATAGACAGAGCAGATACAGGTGACACACACACACACACACCTCTTCTTCAGAGTACTCCATGTTTTCTACAGCATTGTAGATCTCCATAATATCCGTACAATGAGGTTTACTGCGGGCAAAAAAAACAATATGCTCTTGAATATGCACAAATATGCACACTTAAATGCACAAATGTCTTTGAATTTGTTAACATAATATCAAAGCATTTGTTTTAAAAAGCACTCAAATTTACAAGCAAAATCTTTCATAAAATAAAATGATTGTTAGGTTTTAAATGATAAAAGAATACATACATTGTTCATAAAGTATTTGGACACTTTTTGGTTGTCAAAGACACCTGTGAGATCCTGAGAGGATCTGACTTTATACAGCCACTAAAAATCACCTTGACACTAGCTGGATAAAAAGTAATTGCAAAAGTCTTTTGTTTGCAGATGCAATTTGATATTTTGTTATCTTATGCAGTGACATTCGTACAAGTGTGAAGTCCATGTACAATATTTTTAGGGCCACTGTACCACTTTCAAACAATGGCTACATTCACACAGCAGCTGAATGTGACCCAAATCTGATTGTCACACAACTTTTTAAATGTAGCCCACATCAAATAACAAACCCAGACATTATATTTAAATATGCATAATGAATTAACTTATTAAAATTGTTATTTGCAGTTTTTATGTTAACCAGACTAGGAGACTTCTAATAAAATATCTGCAAGTGCTGGAAGACTAGATAGATTATATATAAAATTATAAATAAAGTCATTTGCAGATGTATGGTGGAATTTAATTACCACCAAAGCTCAAGAATGTAACATTATGAGCAAGATGTCATAAAATAGAATACACAAGATTTATTATTCTCTGTTTTTTTTTTAAAAATGTAAACATGCATGAGTACAACACTTGCATTGTTTTAAGCCAGTAATAATACTGGTAAAGTGGCACATGCAATGTGAAACCGGGGAAGAGGCCAAAAAAAATTAAAAAAGAATTTACGTGTGCCGAACAATTTTTGTTCAAGCCACTAAATAATATTGAATTAAGTACATATATAAAAAAAAAAAACAGAGGTCAGGTTCCTCTCAAGTTTTTTTTTCCACCACTAATTAACATTGAAAGGAGTCACTTTAGCTTGATCATTGGTGGCTTTAAGACATTAAGGCATGATTTTCTATAAAGCTGCTTTGAAACAACGTGTATTGTGAAAAGTGTTATTCAAATATAAACGACTTGTGTAGGCAAACATTTTTCTCTAGAAAAACATGAAACTTTGTGAATTCATATTAGTTTTTCTTATAACAATCAAACAAAATAAATGCAGTTTTGTTGTTTAAGTAACTCTACTTTTTGTTGCCAACGTCAGTCACTGTTGTGTCATTTAGGATTTAAAAAGACATTTATGTTGAATCCTTGAATACATTTAAGCAAAACATTTGTGGGCAGCGTTTAAACTTTTTATCGTATTGTAACGTATCTTGAGGCTTTGCATCGTATCATGATATTTGTGTATGTCAATGACCAACCTTATGAACTTCAAGAGAACATTTGTTATGATTTTGGCAGATTGTGCAATCTTGCTGCGGGGCTCATTGAAGGTCTTGGCATTTTGTTCAATGTGTTTTACATCCCAGATCAGTGCAAACAGCCTCCTAAAAGAACCACAACAGGGTTAAGACAAACTATAACCAGGCAACACAAACACTACTGGCAAATTAGAATTGTAGATTTAAAGGGACGCACCTATAGAAGTTGTGCTTTAGCCTCATTTTGATGGTGTTCAGGTCTGTAGGATATGCAATGATGGAACAGTATGCAGGATACTGAACGAGGTCCACTGGACCAGAGAAAGGTGCAGTGATATCTGTTCAAAATAAATTTTAAATAAATATGGCAAAAGACCCAATGAAGATACTAGTCTGTCAAACACAGGCTACTTGATTAAAACAAACAATGATTAAAAACAAATATATCTGGTTGAACCAAACAATCAAATTGTGTGAAAAGTGTGAAAACAGCCTAAAATACACACCAACAGTGATGAGCTGTTCAATGCCTGCGATGATGCGTGCACTCTCTGCCTCTCGTCCCCGATCGCCCCAGTCAGCCCCCTGAGGTTTATACAGGATTTCAATAATTTCCTCATCAGTCACTGGCACCCCTGCACCCACTGACACTGGCTGTTGAGCTGCAACACAGAACCCCAAACAAACCAATAAACATACCCAATACATTATCAAAACACAACAAAATAGCTTTCTGTTAGATATCTAGGAATAGTAATTAAATTGTTGGAGGCAGTTATGGCAGGCCAAAATAGGATGCCATGGTAACAATAACTTCTCTGATTGTTTGATCACACTTCAGAAAAGTGGGTTACATTGCACTTCTCAAAGGTTTGGAGTTGCTGAAATGATTATGTCATCAATTGCTCGGCTCCTATTGGTTATTTATTAAACAGGTGTGATAAGACCCACCACAAGGCCTAGAATTTCTAACACCGACAGAATGCTGAAGATTCATCGCATAGGCAATTAATCAGAGTATATCACATTAAGCCCAAGACTGCTGATTTTGCTGTATGGCAAAAACAATCTTTTACGATCTGCAACTTTAGGATGACAGGATGAAATTCCCTTACGAAAACAAGCTATTATTTTACAACAGTTACCATGGTTTAACCATGGTATTTGTAGTAAAACCATAGTAATCACAACATTAACCATGGTTAATAAGTAAAATTATTACTTACTAAAACCATGGGTCATTGTATCACCTCCAAAACAAAACTTGTTTACAACAACATTGATTAAGTTAAACCATGTTTATAGTGAAACATCAGCAAATATCTAAATATTTCTCCTCAAAAAAGAAAAATTGTGACTTTTGCCAAAGTCCCTTTAAAGGGTAACTAAACCCTAAACCAACTTTTTTTAGTTAATGATCTGTAAGCATGGGGCTTTATTAGTACTGGTCATTGATTCAAGTAATTTTTTTGTCATTTGTGTATAAAGTGTTTTAATTCTACAATATATGGTGTAAAAACGTCATTTTGAACGGTGGCTACTGCAGTTGAATTTTCCTATTGGCTGTTGCGGTACTTCGTGACGTAAGCGGTGACAGCTGACGTAAGCAGGTTCCAGCTCACCACGCCAGATTCATGTACATGTCGTCTTGCGACCGTGTGAGGAATAATAATAACAGAGTCTGACAGCAGCTATCAATTAATCCGTCACTACGAGTCTCAGGTGCCCAACCCCCCCCGCCCCGCACTCGGTTCGTTCCCTCAATCCCCGCCGGGGTCTGCCCACTTTTCCTGCATTTTCAAATATTCATTTATATAAACCAACTCACTAAAATGAATCGGAATTCCCAATGCTAAACATAAAATCCTCCCCCTTGGTTACCGTTGCTTCCTTTGACGAGATCTGCAGAACTCCCCATCAAAATCAATGTGAGACTGCCATGAACGGCGCATTTTTTTCCAAAAGAAAGAAAAAACCTTCGGGAATCCTCTCGGTGTACCTCGTTACAACAGGCATTGTACTTGTTACAATTGTACCATTACAAGTGATCCGGCAACATTGTGTTTAAAGTGGAATTTTATCAAAATTATCAAAAAAAAAATGTAAACTACACAAACACACATTACTCCCATAGGCTCTCATTGGAAAATAGCAAAAATGTGTCAGAGTAATGGTGGCATGGCAACAGTTGCTAAGACAGGATTGGTCAGAAATGCTTTTAAGGTGGGGCTTTGTCCGAAAAAAAAACAATTCACAACTGATTTGGTTTTCCCTCTACTATATGAGAGAGAGGATGGTTTAGGGGAGCATGTTTGATTACTCCTTCGAGTCCATTGCTGCGCTCCCAATACAATGTGACAAGCATAGTGTTTTGTGACACTATAGCGCTACTCATTGAAAAATATTGCTCGTTACTGTAAAAGCTAAACAACTGCGAAAATAGCTCATGCTATAGACATGCTACAGAACAATTTAGTTAAGTTAGCAATCACAATGTTTAGTTAACTATAGCCCAACAATGGTGATAAGAATGAAAGAAATAAGAGGACTTCAGTTATAAAGGACAGTGATGTGGAATAAAGTACCATTTTCAGGAATAGCTTCCACATCCCATGGACTCAGCTTCTCTGTCTCACCATTGTCCCACCTGCAAAAAAAGGAAGTTACAAATACAGTCTCTGCAAAAAGATGGCTTTCCTCCCAATATTTCAAACAAAGATTGGGCTCACTTGACTTTAAAGCACTGAAAATGGCTGTCTGGATACTCAAGCTGATAGGGCTCCTGACAAACTATGGTCCCAAACCACCAGGCGTCATCGATCACAGAGCGAAACCGGTCATCTACAAAAACCAAAGCACAAAAACACGGACAGATGATGACTATGCATGTTCTACTTATGCAGATCATTGAAGAATTGAATTTTGATGTGTGAAGGGATGTCGTCAACTTACTCTTCTTCCACACTCTGTTCCGTGCCTCATCATAGCTTTGACGCAGAACCAGGAAATCAATTACATCTGGCATATCATGATATCTAATGAAAAACAGCACAAAACATTCCTTAAGAATCAGACATCAGTTATGAGAGGTGATTTCTATTTGAAGCACATCTTGCCAAATAATGTTAATAAACATTAAAACTTTTTTGTTTTAACTTACTTTATTGAGAAGGATTTGTCTGTCACGTTGCCTGTTCCTGGGTCGATCTGTGTCAGTTTCAAACAACACAAAGTTGGAGGGCAAACTTCATACTTTATTCCTGTTATTTTCACAAACTCTTGGTCCTGGTTAAAAATAAAAAATTAATGATACCATTATAAATTATAAATTTCATGCTAAATGTAGGGATGCACAGATGTATAGGCCACCGATATTTCTCCCCCAATTATTGACCAATTTAAAACCATCAGCAAATCGGTTCAAATCAACCGATTTGCACATCAATGCAGACCTGACCACAGACCTACAGTACATGATGAGAATCTCTCCCCCTAGGCACAAATTAGCAATATAGCCAAGGGCACTAAAATGATCAGAAATGGCCTTGTATGTTACAAACATGTCAAATGTGAGTTCTGTTGTTTTGAACTGCAAAAAACAGAAATAATATTTTTTCATATCAATCATCATGCTATGATATTTAGTTATTTATCAATATTTTAAAAATCCTTTAAACTTATATTTATCTTTCATTTTGTCACTTTACAATTTTTATCTGTCATGTGTTCAACGAAAAGGATTTATTTTTAGAACAATAATTTTTTTTTTAACTCTAACCTAAAACACTCAATGTAAGTATGGAAATGCAAATGATTCTAGCCAAACAAGCTTGATTTCACACATTGTGGCATTCCAAAATATGTCTGAACATGTCGCTGCAAGGTGTGCTATAGTGGGCATGAGCGTAAATGTTTACGGTTTTCTTTCACGTCAACCAAGGTCTTGACAGAGCAATAGTTTGAAGAGAACCTCGGTCCCATGGTTTGTAAAACAAATGAAAAGCTATCCAATAGATACTCCATTTGTATAATAAAATGTGAACAAAAAAACCCTAAATATCCTTTACAAATACTTTTAACCATTTTTGTTTATTATCAATCCTCCATTATATTGTCACTATATTGTATATGTCACTTAACCCTCTGGGGTCTGAGGGTATTTTGGGCCCTGGAGAAGTTTTGACATGCCTTGATATTTGTGCTTTTTTCAGTGGCTTAAAAACATATTACTGGCTAAAGTCTGATAATTCTGTATTCAGCACAAACTGGGCTACAATAATATGTGAGCAAATTGTATGTACAGGTTTGTATTTCTGAGAAAATAACGTTTATGCATGGTTTTTGAAAAAATTAAAATTTTAAGTCACTGAAATAAGGTCATATAACACATACTAAACATTTGTCCACAAGACTTTTGAGAATTGGATCTTGTAGAATTTTTGCTACAAAATGATGTGAAAACCAACCTGATCACTCATTCATACAAAACAATATAGTAATTGAACTTTTGTAAGACAATTTTAGTGTTGAAAGGTAATATGCGAGGAGGCGTGAATATTAATTGTAATTCACACGAGACAAAAGACACTCCACTGGGCATATAAATGAGGGATAGAGAATGAATATGAGGAGACATAATGTTCCAAATCAAGTTAAGTTAAAAGTAGTAATCTGACAATACATTTTCTTTACATAAAGACTTTACTTAATTTTAGACCTACACTACCGTTAAAAGAAGTCTCTTCTGCTCACCAAGACTGGATTTATTTGATCCAAAATACAGAAACAACATTGATATTCTGAACTCTTTTTACAATTTAATAGAAAAATTTTCTATTTAAATATATTGTAAAATGCAATTTGTGATCAAAGCTGAATTTTCAGCATCATTACTGCAGTCTTCAGTGTCAAATGATCCTTCAGAAATCATTATAATATGCTGATTTTCTAATATGGGCATATTTAAAGAGCATTTTACCCATTTACACCTGAACAGATATTTGCAAGCACAAGCTTTGTTAATAATGATAATGAGGCAGCATAAACGCTATTTAAAATATAATCTAAACATTCATATAATTTTATATCATATTACATAGCATATTTATATGAAACAGCATACAATATAAATACTTGCTTTAGCCGAAACAGCATTTAAATGTAACTAAAACTTGCTTATTAGGAGTCATATCAAATGTCAATACTCTGAAACCTGGCTGGCAAGTCTGGAAACACTCCCACTAGTAAAATATGTACATGTTTATATAAAATAGCATGTCAACTAATGAAAACTAAATGACTTACTCGTCTGAAATTGTATCCTCGGCTGGATCAAGTCTCTCTTCAAAATACAAACGTTCATCGGAGTCCCGCTCTTCTTCTGAGGAAAACGTTAACTCGCCATACTATCCTGGAGCTTTCTCGTCAGTGTATCGTTGTAAACGCGCAGAAAAATGAATGAAATGCGTTTAAATCAAACCTCACAGTCGCCCGTGTATCGTTACAAACACGCAGAAAAGTTGAGTTGTGTTTACATTAAACCTCACAGTCGGGGGCGTGTACATTTGCATTGATGGTCTCAGCACATTAGCGTATGAATGGCGTGCTCTGCTGGTGGGTGGGATCTAGGGTTGGGCATCTAAGGTATAATGCCGATCCAATATGCATCTCGATACAAAGTATCCGAGCCGATATATTAACGATTTATGTGTGGCATTTTGCGATGCAATACGATACGATTCACAGTCATATCACGATACGATGCGATACTTCATCACTAGCTAATTAGATCAAGTTTATGTGGTGATGTGAAAGAGGATGCGGTGCCATTGAATGAGTTTGATTATTTATTAACCAAGTAAAACCAAGACTTTTTTACAAACTGGCTTTTCTCTCAGAGCCTGAGTGTCGGTTTACAGTAGAGGGCCATTTTAGAACACATGGCACATATTATTTCTTACCACTTTTGGAGCTGGTAGCTACAGGTGAATCAGAGCAGGAGGCAGGGGATGCAGGGGCACTGGCAGATGCTTCCTCCACAACAACACCGTGGCGCCGCTTCAAGTGAGATATCAGATTAGTCGTACTGCCCGTGTATTTTACAGATGCGCGGCACAATTTACAAATTGCATCTGTCTTGTCAAGTCGTCCGTCTTTCTTGTAAAATCCATAGTGTTTCCAAACTTTAGATTTAAAACTCAGTGGAGGATAAATTTTCTCGGCATCCGACATGTTTGTTTTGCTTACTCCTCGCGCTTCCCGACAACTACCTTTGGGCGCATCACTGGCTTCATTCGCGCAGCTGATACATTGAGTTGTAGTGTACACTACACATCCGCAAGTCCGTTGCTGAGGCCTACTTTATGTAGGTCGATTAAATTATGTGCCAAAAACAAGTTGACAACACTTGTTAATAAATAAAGAAATACATTCTGTATTAAAAGGATAAGCTGTATCTCGGAAAAACCGATGCATCTCGCAAAAACCGATGCATCTCGATTTGCTTCCAAAATTTAATTCATCCTCTGCTGCTCTACCGATTCACTCGCATCGTGCACGCGCATGACCGCGTATCGATACATATCGGTTAATCTTCCCATCCCTAGTGGGATCACATTACAGATAATTAGATGGCCTAGTAAAAACTGTACATCTCTGTTTCAAACAGATTGCATTGCAGGAGAATATTTGTTTTAAATTGTTTTATTTAAAAGTAGACATTTTAAGCTTTCTTTAGACATATGTTTCATGTTTGTGTGAGAAGTATTCGCGGAGTTTCAGTTAATTTTTGTGACGTGTTTCTGAAAATGTTCGTGAACACAGAGACTGCTGAAAGCTCACCCTTTTTATTTTCTTTATTTTACAAAAGCACAAGATTTTGTTGTTATTGTGAGTGTACACAAATAAAAGTAGACCCTTTATCTCTAATGATGTCTTACACTTATCTGTATACCCAAAAATGACGGAGTATTTTAAGTTGTTTCTGCTGTAATGATGAAAATATCCAGCAGGACGCGCCGTCGTGTCCGTCGACCCCAGAGGGTTAAGACAGTGTCTGCCAAAAGCATAAATGTAAACAAGTCAGATTCCAGCACAGTTTTAATCTTACTCTTAACTCCATCTTCTTCCATGGCTGTTTGTCTAGGTTAATGGGGTACAGATTATTCCTACAGACCGCATCCACATACGCCTCATGACCCTGACGAAAATAGATAACCTGTGAACAGAGACAGAGACATAAATAAGGGACACTGGATTGACAATTTGTTCACATATAGAATAACATTAATATAGAATATCAGACCCAAGTATTCAGTACCTCATCTCCCATTTGAGGGACAAACGGAGACTTTCTAGGAATGGCATCAGTGACCCAGGCTGAGGGACGGAACTCATTTGAGATATTCCGGTTAATGGACGGCCTTGGTTTTGGGCGCTAAGGTTGATAAAATGGCAGATATAAAAAAAAGGGCATTAAAAAAAATATATATATTTCTTTAACTTTTCTATCATGAAGAAAATGTCAAAAGTACTGTTAGTTCAATACAAAGTGTGCGTTGTGTGCGTTTACCAAAACAAATTTAATGATTGCTTTATTATATATAATTATTTTCTTACATGGGTTGATAGTCAAATATATGGGCTTTAGCAGATTTCTCATAATTTGTAAACAAAAGCACTAGAACATTTAAATGAGCAATATGTTTAAATGAGCAAAATGGATTCAATTCATTATTTTCCTCAAAATCCTACCCACAATACCTCATAATGACAACGTGAAAGACGTTTGTTTGAAATCTTAGCAAAATTATTACAAATAAAAAATGAAAATGTACATAAGTATTCACAGCCTTTGCTCAATACCTTGTTGAAGCACCTTTGGCACCAATTACAGCCTTAAGTCTTTTTGAGTATGATGCTACAAGCTTGGGACACCTATTTTTGGGCAGTTTCTCCCAAGCTCAATAAGACTGAATGGAGAGCGTCGGTGCACAGCCATTTTCAGATCTCTCCAGAGATGTTCAATCAGGTTCAAGTCTCGGCCACTCAGGGACATTCACAAAGTTGATGGTATTGGCCAGGTGGTGAGATTTCCCCCAGAAATGATGCTAGCCATTCAGGCCAAAGAGATCAATCTTTGTTTCAACAGACCACAGAACTTTGTTGCTCATGGTTCTTCAGGTGCCTTCAGGTGCCTTTTGGCAAACTACAGACGAGCTGTCATGTGCCTTTTACTGAGGAGTGGCTTCAGTCTGGCCACCATACAGGCCTGATTGGTGGAGTGCTGCAAAGATGGTTGTTCTTCTGGAAGGTTCTCCTCTCTCCACAGAGAAATGCTGGAGCTCTGTCAGAGTGACCATCAGGTTTTTGGTCTCCTCCCTGACTAAGGCCCTTCTCCCCCGATCGCTCAGTTTGGCCAGGCAGCCAGCTCTAGGAAGAGTCCTGGTGGTTCCAAACTTCTTCCATTTACAGATGATGGAGGCCAATGTGCTCACTGGGATCTTCAATGCCCCAGATCTGTGCCTTGATACAATATTGCCTTGGCGGTCTACAGACAATTCCTTGGACTTCATGGCTTGGTTTGTGCTCTGACATGCACTGTTAACTGCGGGACCTTATATAGACAGGTTTGTGCCTTTCCAAATCATGTCCAATCAACTGAATTTACCACAGGCGGACTCCAATCAAGTCGTAGAAACATCTCAAGGATGATCAGTGGAAACAGGATGCACCTGAGCTCAATTTTGAGTGTCATGGCAAAGGCTGTGAATACTTAAGTACATGTGATTTTTTTTGTTTTTAATAAATTTGCAAAGATTTCAAACAAACTTCTTTCACATTGACATTATGGGGTATTTTTTGTAGAATTTTGAGGAAAATAATGAATTTAATCCATTTTGGAATAAGGCTGTAACAAAATGTGGAAAAAGTGAAGCGCTGTGAATACTTTCCGGATGCACTGTACCATCCACTGGAACACCTCCAATTAGCCAGCTTTACATAATTTTTGGAAAAATTATTCATGTCATGCACAATGTCCTAAACAACTTGCCAAAACTATAGTTTGCTATTACGAAATCTGTGGAGTTGTTCAAAAATGAGTTTTAAAGTAGATTTTGCATAATATGTCCTCCTTTTAAATGTTTTTTTTTTTACATAATTATGTGTCTCCAGTGTGTGTAGACAACCACAAAATATGGTAAATGACCATCCCTCGTTTCTTTCGTTCCCCATCAATAATAAAACAGTGTCTGAATTGAGCCATTCAGGTTTGCAGCCCCTTATAACGTCAAAAGGGGAAAGGTACCATCCACGGCTGGCAAAGAGATCCACCTGATTAGCAAAAACTGCCCGCTAGGAACATGGGTATAAAGGTATGGTAGAATAACCGATCTGTGAGGTATTTTAAAATTTAACCGACAAATTCAGGGGACACCGGATTCTTATATTACATAGTGTAAAAAGGGGCATAATATGTCCCCTTTAATGACTTCAACTAACTTAAGTGTATATTTCTGACTTCAACTATACCCAAGATCTAATGAATACATAAACAAAATTCTAAGTAATCTGACCCCTTTATGAAAACAATGAAATAGCCCCAATCAAAAGTCATGGGTGAATAACATCAAGCTTTACAATGACCATAACTATGGGCTGTTGTTAATAAATGCATGAGTCAATGTCCTATTTTAAGATGCCGTTCTTGCCGCAATGAAGAGGACTGGATGTTGTCCGCAAGAGGGCAGAGGAGTGGCTGAGGACCAGGCAACAGCATGTCCGGTGGCCGGCGAGAAGGTCTCTCTCTCTCCCTTGCTCTTTCCCCTCTCGCTCCTTTCATGTCTCCCAGGGCTTCAGAGGCAGGGAAGACCTGCCCGCAGTAGGACAGCCGGAAGGGAGGGGAGTACGACATGGAGTTTTCCCTGGCCCGAATTGGGTGGTGGAGTGTGACGAGGAGGGTGTGGCTGGGCCTCAATGATGGAAGCCCAGCGTTGAATAAGCCCACTCAGCAGGAGAGGGATAAGGAGAAGCCAGGGACAACAGTTCTCAAAACGGAGAGAAACATGGCCGCTGTGTGTGTGTTTATGTAATTAATGTTATGTTGACTGTTCTGCTGGTTCCCGCCTCCTTGCCAATCCTTTACCCGTAACAAATAGTTTCAGTTTTGATGCTATTGTAAAAATGCTGTATTCACAATCAGCCATGATTACTTTAATCAATGAGTGAAAGTGTAAAACAATTGGACGGTTACGGCTACAAATCATTTGTTATTAAGTAAAACTTTGAGTAAAAATTACTGAGTGCACCACTGAAAACCTAATTCAGAAATACTTAAAAGACAACATGTGAATGTTTTAATTAATTTTTTTAATTAAATTGGAAAAACTACTGACATTTTGCTATAATGACAACCCTAGTGAAAAAAACTGACAGTTCAAAGTTGCCGAGGTCTAAGGAAGACGGTCTCAATCAAAAGACCACATAAGGATTAGTAATAGTTTCAGTAATGTTTGTGCTGTATGTTATGCAGTATGTTTGCACCTTGGGTGTTTTGCTTATGGATTTCTTGTGCTTTTGTGGTGAAGACATTTGCTCTTCTTCATCAAGAGTTTGCTCCTCATCTGCTGCATCATCTTCCACCTCTTCCTCAGAGCTGCTGATCCTGCGCCTAGCACGCCTTCGGGAGGAAGGAGACACCGGCGGCCGCACACGGATTCCAGCGTCTGCCGTCCAATCAGAATAATCACTGGAGGAGTGGCTTCAATTATAAACAAAATGAACATTGTAAATCATTCAGTTACGAATATGTTAGAGTCAGAGTGCAGCCAATATATTATTGGCAAATAACTGGGAAAATATAGATCAGTACTTGGTTTTATTCAGTGAAAAGTCAGGTGTTCCATATCAAAATAAAGACAGACCTGTCTTTATTTTTATTAGCCCCTATATGGCCTAGGTGACGTCATTTCACAGGTGAATTATTACATTTTGATACATTACAAAGACACTTTTATTCTTTGAAATAGCATGCGCTCAAGAATCAATCATAATATTACCATAAATGAGTGTTAAGTAAATGGAGACAATTGTGATTTCATGTTGACTGTATTACAAAAATGGTGGCAGCAACAGTACCTTGAACTATCACTGTTCCATTCCTCTTCATCCTCAACAGATGAATCAGCATCACTTCCCTCTATTTCACTGTCCTAACACCAATGACACAAACACAAATCTTTGTTGGCATGTCTGAAATCACACACAGGTGTCCATAGTGCTTAAAAAAAAAAATGAAAACACTGAACCTCAGAAGATGACGTCTCTTCGCGTTCCTCACATGAGAACTCTATGTACTCTTCAGCCAGACTCTCTTTTCGTGCAGCGTTTTTGTGCCGTTTGCGTGACTGTGAACGTTTGACATATGGCCCTTCTTCATCCGAATCATCCTATATGGAGAACATAAATCATTAGTAATGTTCACTCATCAATACCTGAAACACCGATAATAAAAGAGCCTACCCTGAAGCTTGCATGGGTCACTCTTCGTTTCTTTGTGATGTAAAGGGTAACTTCCTCATCACCCTTGGCTGATCTGAATGACTCCTGTGTCCTGTATGAACAAGCCATTTGTTTGGTTAAATCTGTTCTTCAGAGAATTAATGGCGGTTACGTAAAAAGTCAAATTATGTACGCAATCAATAAATTACACATGTTACTTTCACTGTGAACACCAGTATTTCCACTTGAATACATAGTGATGTAATGGTGTTGTTGGTGTTATTTTTCTGAGACGGATTACGGCCATTGAATAAATGATGCTCACACCTGAAAATAACTGGAAAAATTGGCTACTGTGGCTCCGGCTTTACCAAAGTACACTGACAACAAACAAGAGAGTTATTAAAACCATAAGGTACACACGCTATTGAGCATGTTTGAGAATTTCACCTGTATTTGCTCACTGTAAGCTCTGGCACGACCACTCGGCGTCTCCAGGCCTGAAGGTCTCTTTCTGTTGCCATCTGACTGCGAGGAGCATTCTGATGCATCTGCCGCACTCCCTCAACCTGTCCACTTCGCCGTAAACCCACATTAGGGGGAGACTGTACCTCCATGCGCTCGTTCAATGACACTGTGCAATTAAAGACACCAGTTTTAGTGACTAGGTGGAGCTTCAAAACTTGCCTTAAAAGGGTGGCACTCTGCAAGTACACAGTTGTAAAGAACTTATTCAAATGGAGTTGAGGATAGGTCCTTCAAAATGTGTTCAATGAAAATGTATCAACATGCAATAATAAAAGTTGATAACATGGACTGATAAGCGTAGATTAAGTGCTCATTTAGACCCTATTTCCACCTGGTATTAAGTTGCGTTTCAGGTGATACGATCACAAGTGGTAAGCATTAAATACAGGTGTAAAAGTGGTGCAAAACCCTTTTGTGATCATATCACAAAGACCTAGGCATGTCATAAAATACTGATTTATTGATCAGCAAGTTATTTTATCAATACATTTTTAAGCATTGATATATTAACACAACAATTAAATTCGAATCCTAATTTATGTGCTTTTCAATTTACTGTCTGTTTGCCTTCGGTTTAATGTAGTCTGGAATAATAGCATTTGGAGACAAGAAGATGGTGATATAACACTTACTTAATAATATTTAAGTTGATGCGGTGCACGACAGGTGGCAGTCCAAATTTGTGAATCTATTCAACATTCACATTCAAAAGTTACGAAGCTTATTGTACTTCAAGAATGAACAATGTTGATGAGTTTGCAGGTTAGTGTATGAACATGGTGTGACATCGCAAGACGTCATCGCGAGATTAGAAATGTCATTGAGAGATTAGAAATGGCAACGTTTATTATGCAATTTCTCTTTATGTAGCTTTGAAGGGGTTTCATTCAAGCTGTCAAACCACAACAAGACATACTTTTAACCGGAAATACATTGTGTAGTCTATATGTAAAATACATACACTACCGGTCAAAAGTTTTAGAAATTGAGGACTTGGACCAAATAATAAAGAAAAGCAACCAATAAGTGCCCAACATAGATGGGAACTCCTTCAATACGGTTTAAAAAGCATCCCAGGATGATACCTCAAGAAGTTGTTTGAGAAAATGTCAAGGAGTGCATGTCTGCAAATTCTAGGCAAAGGGTGACGACTTTGAAGTTGCTAAAATAAAACCGTTTTGATTTATTTTGGAATTTGTTTAGTCAAAACATAATTCCCATAGTTCCATTTGTTATTACATAGTTTTGATGACTTTACTATTACTCTAAAATGTCAAAAATAAATAAATAAATAATAAAGAATGTGTTTTAAAACTTTTGACCGGTAGTGTATACACTAAATATCATCCAGTGATGGTTAAGATTAAATAATTTATGTCCTTTGACAATGATTTGGGTTGAATTTAATGGAAAACTATGCAAGTTGAGCTTCTTGGCGCTGCAGAATTTTGAGCAGCCTCTGTAGTCATAGCTGGGAGTCATAGGTAGAAATTGTTTTTGTCCACCAGACGCATCCAGTGTGCGACCCCCTTTAATTGACCCTGACGCTCACGCAAAGTGTGTTGAGAAATACGTTTGAGGAGACAAAGACTACTGCTCACATCAATATGCAGGACATGTTTGGTGTGCTTCATCCTCACGTAGTTGTGCAAATAGGCTCCGGTCGGTAGAGTGACATTATTAAGTTTTGCTAGTTACCGTTTTGCCAATAAGACAGAGTTAAACGAGGTCGCTGACAAGATGTTTTATATTAAAAAGATACTTAATGATATTAGTCTAAATTTGGCTATTGATTGACTACACTCATAAAATGGAATAAATAGATTATAATTTAATTGCCAACAAAAGCCTTCATCAGCCAACTAACAAAGGACAATGCATCCATGTGAACTTCTGCAGTTAATCCAGGATGGACTTAAAAAACGTTATTCATTAATCTTAGTTTGAAAAAACGTTATTTATTAAACATCTTTTCTTTTTTTTTTTAACACTGGACCTTAACACTTAGTTTACTAATCTTAAACCATGACATGCACTGCACATAAATAACTAATTACATTAGTTGGAATTATATTCATGCTGGTTAGCCAGAGGTAAACTGGCACCCACAGTGAGCCTGGTTTCTCCCAAGGTTATTTTTATTTTATGGAGTTTTGTGATGCTTGTCCACAGGGGTTCTAAATAAAATTATTATATAATTATTAAATTTGTATACACAATTTACAATCATATTTAATCAAACTACACAATGATCACCAAGACTTTATAGATGGTTGAATTTTTTGTTAATGCATGATTTTCTGTAAAGCTGCTTTACAGGGGTTACTAGGTGAACATCAGCAACTATGAACCTAACTGGACATCCATGACATGTGGAGTCTCACAAGGCTGAATTCTACCATTCTAGTTCAACCTGGATATGCTCCCCTGGATATAATCCCACTAGGCCAAATTATGAAAAAGAAAAAAGTTCTACCTAATGCTATAAATGACTATAGCCCCACTCTCTGTGCCTGTGCATTGATTAAATTAGGTTCAGTAGTCATATCGAAGCAATAAATAAATCAGCCTACTATTATCTCAAAACTACAGTGAGAATGAGATATTTTGTACTTAGTCAAGACTTAGAAACTCGTTCATGCATTCGTCACCAGTAGGGTCAACTATTGCAATAGGATCCACACCGGCCTTCCCAAAAAGACCATTAGACACCTGCAGCTAATTCAAAATGCTGCTGCCAGGATTCTGACCTGACCCAAAAAATAAAAAGAATATTAACTCCAGTCCTCAGGTCTTTACACTGGCTTCCAGTCACATTTAAATTGATTTTAAAGTACTTTTACTCTGTTATAAATTACTCAATGTCCTTGGGCCTAAATACACTGCAGAGATGCTTGTTAAATATAAACTTAACAGACCTCTCAGATCATTAGGATCAAGTCAGTTAGAAATACCAAATATTTCAATCAAAACAAGGTGAGACTGCGTTTAGCCATATTTAAAAATACTTTGTATGATTCAAAATGCATTAGGGAGTTTTTACTGTGATGTGTGCTGCTAAAATAAGTTCCCAAATTTGAGGGTTAGATCAGCTGTCACTCGCACTGGTGCAGCCAAATCATTTTCCACATTTGCACGCAGTAATTTTAAGTCTCATTTAGAAACATCTTAGGGACATGTAGAGCCCTGCCACTAAAAGTTCTCCAAAGAGCTCCTAGTTAAGAGTTTTTGCTAAAAACATTCCCAAAACTCCTAAGAGCAAGTTTTAATAAGGTAATTGTAAGGCAAAGATGACCTCATTGCTATGGATGACGTTGCTACATTCTTGACCAACACAAAATAGGTATTGTTTTAAAGATTATAAGCTGTACTTTACATGCATTTAGGCATTATGACCAAAATTGAACAAGTTCTTTGACATTTGCTGACAAATCAGGTCTTTCGTTAATAATTTATCTATATTATTGTAATCAGTAAAAACACCAAACTAATCATAACCATGCATCATATGTTGGAAAGCTCTCAAATTGTAGAGTACAACTAGCCTATTTATTTTACTCTCAGATAAAAAATATAGTGAGTAACAGCAAAGTACATAACAGGCGCTGCTTATAAGCCGCGTTTTCACTTATAACTTCACGGAATATAAACAGAACATAAAACGTCACACAACATTACTTGGGGATACCTGTTATAACATGTATACACACAATGTAATCGGATGCATAAATCATTAGATAATCCACACATCTAGCTAAAAACACATTAGCATTCCAGGATCAGATGACTTTATTTGGAGAGGCTTTTGGACACTTAGATGTTTTTGGACAAATATAAATTATATTTGTAATGATATAACTTTTGACTCAGGTCATATCAGAGACACAGATATACAGACAGATAAATAGGTATGCTATACATCTGTATACACTGGGTCTGAAACGTACACTCTATGAATGTTCTATATCAGCAAGGAGTCAACAAAATGAGTGTGTGAGTAGAGTCAGCATAAACTAAAACATTGCAGGAATGAAGCTGTATACTGGTGTCCCTTCCTCTCTCTCACTCTAAGCTCGTCTGTTCTCCTCTTGGTGGATTATGGGCAATAAACCATTGGCGAGTGTACATCAGAGTTTGATGGATGATTAGGGTGACAGATGACAAAAATTGCTAATTCATCTGAGCTACAGTTTTATTTTGCCTATGGCCAGGGAGCACAGAGTTGTCAAAAACTTTATCTCCGGAGTAATTTGGTTGTTTCAATTCGCGGGAGAGACATCTCAAAGTTTACAATAATAAAAACTTGCGATTCAGGTGATACCTTTTTAAACGGTCAATATTCTTCTGAACAATATTCTAATACACAGTTTTTTTTATGAATTGATGGCAGCAGCCATGCATTAGAATGTTTGTGATTTATTCTTAGAGATATAGAAGTCCTCAAGATGGTGAGTTGTCGTTGGTTTAGAAGCTACTTTTAGAATTAAAATGCTTCATGATTTGCTCTAGATAAAAATTTAATGGAGTCCTAAACTAGGGCTGAAACGTTCCTAATTGCTCCTAAATCTCTGTGTTGTGAAAATTGACCCAAATCTTCAAATCCCTCACTGTATGCAAATAAAACAAGAGTTCACTTCTGTTACTATGCTACTGCCGGGCAGCGAATTTAAAAGATATGATTATTTGAATTCAAGTGACTTGGACCAGAGCAAAGTATTTTTCCCCTCTGGGATTCTCGTAGGTAAGATGCATCATGCGTGTCAGCTGCGCTATTTGTCAGCTTTTAAATTTTAGTTTTGGTCAGCGATCGGCATCAAATAAATTAAGAAAAATGTTCTGTCTCTCCAACGTCGTTCCTTTCTTTGTAATTATTTATTACATGATGCAAGCCCTATGCAAACAGGTAACAGCTGTGATGTGTAGCTTTTTCCTTATGCTGATGTAGCGCTGTTTGTGCGAAGTTGACATTTTGCCTGAACAGCCAGATGCGTTTACATTTGACAGATATATCAGATTAATTGGGGCAGATAGTAGCATTTTTTAACTATCGGCTATCGTATAAAATCAACTCTTGATAGTTTCCAATACTTCTTAACGGTTTAATTTCTCTGTGGCCAGTGCTGAAGTCTTCTACAGTCTGAACTATATCAACAATATAACGGCACGCTCTCGAGGTTAATAAAAACAATCACTGTCTCTGCATGGAGTTTGTTGAGGAACGTGACTAGGCTATTAATAGAGACAGACGATTCAAATATGGGTTTAAAACATTGACAGAGAAAAGCCAAGGCAGTGGTTCCCAACCCGGTGTCTGGAGGCCCTCAACATTACACAGTTTGTGTATATATCTCTCTTTTCTGACACACCCAAAATTCAGCTCTTGGAGTTCCCACTAACGAGCTGATGAGTTGAATCAGGTGAGTTTGATTAGGGAGATATCCAAAATGTGTTATGTTGGGTGGCCTCCAGGAAAAGGATTGGGAACCACTCAGCCAATGTATACAATTTATTAGAGGTCAAGCCCTGAAGGGGCAAAGACCCCTATTGTTTTTGTTAGTTTTCTTATTATTATTATTATTCCGCTGCTTCTTCCGCACTTCAGTCTATGGCAGCCCATAGAATCGCTTGAGGAAAGTCTGATTTGTTACCACAGCAAATTTGCCGTCTCTACCCTCTAGCGCCACCAACTGCCCAAATTTGCACTCAAGTTTCTGGTAAAAACGTTTGAACCATGAGTCCTACAAATGAAATTCCTCTGATTCCTTGGCACCCTATGACGTCATTTTACATCATGAAAATATTTTCGCCATTTAGAATTTTCTGAAATAACTACTTTTTCTAACTGGTCCTAGGCCGTTTGTCCGATTTGCACGAAACTTGGCCTGCATTATCTAGAGGCACTCACAATAAAGTTATTCACAGAATTTTGATAAACCATAACATTTTCAAATGGCGCTTCAACGAATTTGACAAAGAACACGCAAAATTTAACTTGTGGCTGTATCTCTTGAACGCTTTGAGGGATTGGGACGAAACATGGCCCTGAGGTTACCTGCAGCATTTTGGCACAATGCCCCTTACTGGTCAGGAGCTTATAATTGTTGAACGCTTTCCTGCATCATGCCCAGATACTACCAGAGCAGTTTTAGAACAGCGCCACATACTGGACAAAAATTCTAAGCAGCTATTTTTAAAATAAATAGATTTTTTTATGATTGAAAGTTTACTTTTTATAACTCCTCATACACCGTTAAACTGAGACTTGTCCACCGCCAGCCGGATTGAGGTGAGTAACTGCGCCACCACGAGGACCTACTAAGTAGTTGGAACTAGAATTGGGGAGAAATGGGGATAAAAATAATAATAATATTTTCATTAATTTCAGATGGCAAATGCTTTGAACAAGGTACCAGTGTGGGAGAAATGTATAAAGTATTACCATTGAGAGTGATACTTAAAGTTCAGCACTATTTTACATTGAGTAGAAAGTTTAAATTTATATAATAGATTTTAAAAACTAATCGGCCGATTAAACCACTATCAGCCAGTTTTCCCACCAATCCATCGGTCAACCTCTTTTATATCAGTCTCGAATCCATCTTGGAAGGCATTTACACCTGTTTTTTTCCATGATCTGATAGCTATCCAATCAGTAAAAATGCATGAAGTGACCACATTTGAGGTATAAACGATAATCCGTCCTGAATGCATCTCAGACTGCAGTGAAATGTTGTATTTGTGCTTAGATTGAATTTCAACAGCATCTGGGAGAAACAGAGCGACACATTTATTCATGCTTTGTATTTTATGACTTTTTGTGGTTTATACAGTATAACACTGACATGATGATTGTTTCCCAAAATCTGAACACAAGTGAAGCATAAGCAACCAGGTTTAAACAGCAATGTGTCTCGCTTGCCCACATATGACCAGATCAACAGCATCTTAACACCAGGTGCAAACTGGGTCTTCATTCTACAATTTTGCATACCTCATTTGCAATTATTAATAGTATTATTTAACCAAAGATTTTTCTGCCAATGAAAAACTCATAGGAACCTCTGCGTGGTGTCCCGGGCTCTGGTACACGTGCAGGGGCAGGAACAACACCCTCCACCTGAGGTGCAGCCTGTCTGTCCTGATGTTCCCGAAGCTGACTGATGGCGTAGTCCAGGGCACTGTGGTGAGGCTCCTCACTCTCCACGGGCTGCTGACTGATCACCTGCTCCACCACTTCACCATCACCTTTAGCAAACACAGTGATTTTTAGCAGTTTAAATCAGAAAGACCCATGCACTACTAATCTGCAGTTATTTGACCTGTCTGGAATGTACACAATTATAGTATACTTGTCATCACGATTTGGTGAAATATTTGGTCCAGATATATGTTCTAGGTATGGATATTATTCCTAGAAGAATCAACAACACTTTTTGTAAGTATATAGTTTGGACCAATGAATTATATTAAAGTACCATTTATTATGACAAAACTCTGTTCTGAATGTCTTTCATTGTAATTGTAATCATTGTAATTACTGACTAGTTATTAATATGAAAATGTGAACTTAAAGATTGAAGTCTCTTGAGCCTTAAGCACACGTACACCGATCAGCCACAACATCAAAACCACCTGCCTAATGTCATGTAGGTCCCCATCGTGCCGACAAAACAGCTCTGATCCATCGAGGCATGGACTCCACAAGACCTCTTAAGATGTCCTGTGGTATCTGGCACCAAGATGTTAGCAGCAGATCTTTTAAGTCCAGTAAGATGAAAGTTGGGCCTCCATGGATCAGACATGTTGGTCCAGCACATCCCATAGATGCTCAAACAGACTTAGATGTGGGGAATTTGGAGGCCAAGTCAACACCTTGAACACTTTGTCAAGTTTCTCAAGCCATTGCTGAACAATTTTTGAAGTGTGGCAGGGTGCATTATCCTGCTAAAAGAGGCCACAGCCATCAGGGAATACCATTGCCATGAAGGGGTATACGTGGTCTGCAACAATCTTTAGGTAGGTTGTACGTGTCAAAGTAAAATCCACATGAATGCCAGGACCCAAGCAGAACATTGCCTCCGCCGGGCCTGCCTTTCAATGGTGCATCCTGCTGCCATCTCTTCCCCAGGTAAACGAGACACATGCACCAGACCAGACCATCCACGTGATCTTAAAGAAAACATGATTAATCAGACTAGGCCACCTTCTTCCATTGTCCAGTTCTGACGCTCACGTGCCCATTGTAGGTGCTTTCGGCGGTGGACAGGGGTCACCATGGGCACTCTGACGGTCTGTGGGCATGCAGCCACATACACAGCAAGCTGTGATGCACTGTGTATTTCTGACACCTTTCTATAATGGCCAGCATAAGTTTTTCAGCAATTTGTGCAACAGTAGCTCTTCTGTGGGATCGGACCAGACAGGCTAACCTTCGCTCCTCAAATGCATCAATGAACCTTATGTCCCCATGACCCTGCCCATCACCGGTTGTCCTTCTTTGGACAGCTTTTGGTAGGTACTAACCACTGCATACCAGAAACACCCAACAAGGCCTGCCATTTTGGAGAAGCCCTGACATCTAGCCATCACAATTTGGCCCTTGTCAAAGTTGCTCAGATCCTTACATTTACCCATTTTTCCTGCTTCTAACACATGGAAATCAAGAACTGACTGTTCACTTGCTGCCTAATATATCCCACCCCTTGACAGGTGCCATTGTAACGAGATAAAATGTTATTCACTTCACCTGTCAGTGGTTTTAATGTTGTAGCTGATCAGTGTTAGTACACTCATTTTGACTAGCAATTAATAAATTGCAATTAAGTAAATCAAGAAAAACCACTCAAACGGAGGAGTCACTCAGTCAGTGAGTCATCAGACTGATTCAAACGAATTAAAAATATTTTTTTTTGACTAATAGGAATCATTCAATTGGGAGTCATACCTCACTGGACCCCGATGATTGTGGCTTGTGACTAAATTTTTTGTTTTATTTGTCAATTTCTAGGCAATAATTTTCAGGCTTTAGGGGTGTTGCCTTTTCGATGTACTGGTGTGTATTCAACAACCTATTACGCATCTGAGAAATTAAAATATGGAGTAAAGTTAACTTTTTTTTTTTTTTTTTTAACAACAGTTCAACTGTACCTTTATGTATATTACCTAATGTACATGTATGTACATCATGATAATAACATTATCGAAAATTATTATAATAATGCCATTAACTTGTCGGAAGAACCTGGAAGCGTGGTTGCCTGTTGTGTGATGTCAAACTAATTGCATCTGTAGCAGTGCAGTTTAGTCAGCACCAGTGGAAGAATGCAGATGATCAAGAATGTAAACCGAACTAAATGCCATGAACAGAACCAAATATTCTAAATAATAACCAGTTCCCTATTACCAACCCTAATACGAGCAATGTTCAATGTCTACTTTGGCAAGCTTCAACAATCAACTGTGAACTAGGGACAAACTATGTTATGACAAGGCTAGACTTGCGTAGTCAGACTTATAACTGTGGCACAAGTCTGGGCTCTATAACAGCTTCAATTGGCCAAGAAACACCCATTTAGACAAGAAAGCCATCTACCTGACATGGAAAGCAACCAATCACAGTTGGTTTTGTCATTACAAGGTGTTTAGTGGAGGGGTTATTGGAGATGTTTCATACCATAATAAAAGACAGACATGGGGGGAAAATAACTTATATAAATGGCATGCGAGTATCCACAAGTGATTGCACAGAAAACACACGGGAGTATAGCAAAAATGAGCAGAGTCTAAATACAGCACAGATAACCTCATTATAGAGAATTTCACAGACATGACAAAAGTAAACAAAGCAGAAAATGCAGCTCTGCTTGTGGATATCCGCTTTACTTTCTGCTACATGCCTCAAACAAAATTCTGAATATCTTTAAAAGATTTGATGTCACTAACCTGGCAAACTTGGGTAAATTCTGTGATTATTTCATCCTTAAAACCGCTCATTCTATCAACGCGGAAACTTGAACAACTCTGCTTCCAGGCACTGACAAAACGTCTTGCGTGCATCTACTCACAGAAGTTTCATCGAACCAGCCAATCAAATTTGCGGCAAGTTGATCGAGAAAGCGTTTTCCAGGTTTGTGTGCTATAAGCATCAGATGGTTCCATGGGCGTGCCTTCTGAGGCTGAGACTATGACAAGTCTAGGGCATCTTACTTGTAGCGACGTAGCCGAGTTGAGGAACAAGGTGTTCGTCTGCAATGTTTTCTCTTCCTGGGACCAGTCTTTGGAATCTGGGAGGATGAGGGTTGCCGTCCACGTCCACCAGGAAGGGAGGCGGCATGAGGTGAGGGGCCTGTTGAGTCTGTTCATCCAGAACAAACCCGTTTGAGTCCCGGATCAGTGGCCGGTAGTCTGTGTGGAAGAAGACCTGGTCTGGAAGCTAAGGATAATTTCAGAGAGATTAAAAAACAAAACGGAAATTACAGTGCATCCGGAAAGTATTCACAGCGTTTCACTTTTTCCACATTTTGTTATGGTATAGCCTTATTCCAAAATTGATTAAATTCATTATTTTCCTCAAAATTCTACAAACGATACCCCATAACGACAACGTGAAATAAGTTTGTTTGAAATCTTTGCAAATTTATAAAAAAAACTAAAAACAAAACAAAAAAGAAAATCACATGTACATAAGTATTCACAGCCTTTGCTCAATACTTTGTTGAAGCACCTATGGCACCAATTACAGCCTCAAGTCTTTTTGATGCTACAAGCTTGGCACACCTATTTTTGGGCAGTTTCTCCCATTCTTCTTTGCAGGACCTCTCAAGCTCCATCAGGTTGGATGGGGAGCACATTCATTTTCAGATCGCTCCAGAGATGTTCAATCGGGTTCAATACTGGGCTCTGGCTGGGCCACTCAAGGACATTCACAGAGTTGTCCCATATAGACACTCGTTTGTTATCTTGGCTGCTTGCTTTGTGTCATTGTCCTGTTGGAAGATGAAACAACACCCAGTCTGAGGTCCAGAGCGCTCTGGAGCAGGTTTATCATCAAGGATGTCTCAGTTCATTGCTGCATTCAACTTTCCCTCGATCCTGACTAGTCTCCCAGTACCTGATGCTGAAAAACAACCCCACAGCATGCTGCTGCCACCACCATGCTTCACTGTAGGGATGGTAATGACCAGGTGATGAGTGGTGCCTGGTTTCCTCCAGACATGACGCTTGCCATTCAGGCCAAAAAGTTCAATCTTTGTTTCACCAGACCAGAGAATTTTGTTTCTCATGGTCTGAGAGTCCTTCAGGTGCCTTTTGGCAAACTTTTACCGAGGAGTGGCTTCTGTCTGGCCACCCTACCATACAGGCCTGATTGGTGGAGTGCTGCAGAGATGGTGGTTGTTCTGGAAGGTTCTCCTCTCCCCACAGAGAAACGCTGGAGCTCTGCCAGAGTGACCATCAGGTTCTTGGTCACCTCCCTGACTAAGGCCCTTCTCCCTCGATTGCTCAGTTTGGCCGGGTGGCCAGCTCTAGGAAGAGTCCGGGTGGTTCCAAACTTCTTCCATTTACGGATGGAGGCCAATGTGCTCATTGGGACCTTCAAAGCTACAGACATTTTTCTGTATGCTGCCCTAGATCCTTACCTCGATACAACACAGTCTCGTAGGTCTACAGACAATTCCTTGGACTTCATGGCTTGGTTTGTGCTCTGACATGCACTTTTAACTGTGGGACCTTATATAGACAGGTGTGCGTTTCCAAATCATGTCCAATCAACTGAATTTACCACAGCTGGACTCCAATCAAGTTGTAGAAACATCTGAAGGATCATCAGTGGAAACAGGACGCACCTGAGCTCAATTTTGAGTGTCATGGCAAAGGCTGTGAATACTTATGTACATGTGATTTAAAAAAATAAATAATAATTTAATAAATTTGCAAAGATTTAAAAAAAAAAAATCTTTCACATTGACATTATGGGGTATTGTTTGTAGAATTGAGAAAAATAATGAATTTAACCCATTTTGGAATAAGGCTGTAACAACAAAATGTGGAAAAAGTGAAGCGCTGTGAATATTTTCCAGATGCACTGCATCTTCAGGAATTCTGAGTTGGTTTATATTCATTTTTGCAAGAAAGATATTAGATCATTTTAAATGATCATCTTATTGTTAATGAATAATTAAAACCTTTTCATAAGGCTTGGAGCTCCCAAAGCCAAAAATAACCAGATGTCCATGAGAGTCTGTGCAGGCAAAGCGATGACCATCAGGTGAGAACTTACAGTCAAACACGGCACCATGTCCTTGACCTTCAATCTACACAACACAAACACCATTAAAACCAGGACAAAACATTGTATGCAAAATTTCAGTGTTTATAAACTAGAATCACATCCGATTTAAATTGTATTTAACAGCACATCTTAATAAAACAGTAACAGTATCTTATTGATCTTGTGGATGTACTAGTGCTATAATTGAAACAAAGTTTTGGATACTCTACCATATTAAAGTAATGGAGAATTTTGGTGCCTCTAATGAGGTCCCATATGAAGACATTTCCATCATGGCCAGCAGAAAGCATGACTCGGGGGTCATAGGGGTGTGGCTCCAAAACAAACACCTCCGCCTCATGACCCTGTTGGAGGTTGTATAGGGATGCATTTAATTCTATAGTGCATACAATTCTATATGACTTATCTATTTAACCACTGGTCTTAGTACATAACTGTGCAGACAACCTGTGTAGACAATTTTTGTGAGCTGCCATTGTATTGTGCACAGAAATTGATAGTCATTATATTTAAAATTTTAAGTCTCATTTTTTATTTTTTTACTTCACCAATTTGAATACCAAAAATGTGCATTTAAAGCACTGAAAATGACTTCGGTGGAGGTCTTTGGCAGTTACGTCTTGCTCTCTTGTCAGCGTCAGGGAGTATTCACACCAAGCAGAGCTAGAATTAATAAATTACTACAGAGCCAACTGAAAAATGTAGGGGCCAAATGGCTGCTTACATATATATACATATACATATACATATACATATACATATATATATATATATATATATATATATATTTTATGGCTGTGAATCGATTAAAACATTTTAACTAATTAAATGGCACAGTTTTCTGTGACTAATAGCAATTACACACTTGCAACAATTTTTTTTAATACACACTTGCAACAATTTTTCAGATCCTCAGAATTATTTGCCATGAGGTGCCATGTTGAACTTCCAGTGACCAGTTTGAGGGAGTGTGAGAGCGATGACACCTAATTGAACACACCTGCTCCCCATTCACACCTGAGACCTTGTAACACTAACGAATCACATGACACCGGGAAAATGGCTAATTGGGCCCAATTTGGACATTTTCACTTAGGGGTGTACTCACTTTTGTTGCCAGCAGTTTAGACATTAATGGCTGTGTGTTTAGTTATTTTGAGGGGACAGCAAATGTACACTTTTATACAAGCTGTACACACTACTTTACATTATAGCAAAGTGTCATTTCTTCAGTGTTGTCACATGAAACGATATAATCAAATATTTACAAAAATGTGAAGGGTGCGCTTTTGTGAGATACTGTACACCGCACATAATGAATAAGCATGCACTTCTCCACACAATCAGTTTCTGTGCTAGTAGAGTGTGAACCTCCTGAAAATGTATATATGCCAATTTTAGCTACAAGAAGTGGTACCGGGCTAAGAGGGGGCACGGATCATGAAATATTTATTTTGGTAATAAAAACACCAAATGCGTCATGTGTCTTCAGGTGCTAGCGAACAAAGCCATGAAGCACGCCAAGCTAAAGCGCCATCTGATTATAAATCTCAGAATAGAAGGGCAAAACAAAATATTTTTTGGTCGAAAGAGCGAGGAATACATCCACCAGAAAAAAATGGATGGTGAACCTAACCTCAACTTCAGAGAAAGTAGAGAAGACTTCTTATTTGGTGGCTCAACAGATTGCTAAACGTAAGAAGCAACACACAATTGCACAAGAATTCATACTTCCAGCGGCAGTTGATATGTGTGAAGTTATGCTTGGTACAGAGGCAACTAATAAACTGAAAGCTATACCTCTCTCAAATGACACCATGAGGAGGAGAATTGAAGAACTCTGGACTGACATTAATTCACAGCTACTGGATAGATTGTAATGTTCCTGTAAGCAATTTTTGTATTCAGTTGGACAAAATCAACAGACATAGCAGGTGCAGCTCTGTTGATTGTTTTGGTTCCGCTATCAATGGGAAGGAAAGATTTGAGGATTTTCTGTTCTGCAAGAAGGTTCCTGGCAGGATTATGGCTACGCACTGTATGCTGCATCGGTAGGCGGTCGCATCCAAAGGCATGGAACCAGATCTTCACTCTGTTTTGAAATAAATTTGTAAAGTCAAGGGTACTGCAGTCACATTAGTTTGGACAACTTTGTAGGAAGATGGATGCTGGGCATGACACACTGCTGTATCACACAGAAGTACGATGGCTCTCTCGTGGTAAAGTTTTGCACCGTGTGTTTGAGCAATTTATGAGAGAGTGGACAAACACGACATTGCAGTGTTTTTTTCTGTGTATAGCCAAATTGGCATATCTTGCTGATGTATTTAACTTGCTCAACAGCCTAAACCATTCCATCTAAGGAGGCTATGCAGCTATCCTGGAAGTCAGTAACAAACACACTGCCTTCATGAAGAAAACAGATCTATTGAGAAGGATGCAAGATGGAGCAACACACCGGTTCCCCCAACTGAGTTTCTCCACACAAACAGCCTGTCAGTGGCTATAGTGAGAGAGGCAGCCACCTCTCATCTCACTGCACTGAGCAAGCACTTCAGCTCATACTTCTCAGTACACAGATGTGAACACAGATGCCTAGGACTGGGTGCGGGATCCCTTTGCCCCAGTTGCAACAACAAGTGGCCTTACTGGTAAGGCAGAAGAGGAGCTGTTGGACTTGTCCTATCGCAGGATATTGAATGCCCGATTCCAGCAGGTGCCTCATGCAGACTTTTGGCCCTCACTCTTACACGAGTATCCTGAACTCACTCTGTGAGTCATCGTTCACCACCAAGTACAGGGCTTGTTTGCATGTGGAGAATGATCTTACAGTTTGCCTGTCATCCATCACTCCAAGAATAAACCTAATGTGTTGTGAGAGAGGCTCACCCATCAGTGAGGTATTGTGAATTGTGAGAGAAGAATGTGATGTAGCCTAATGCAAATATTTCAATAAAAAAGGTCTGAATAGGCTTAATTACTATGAAGTGTTATGATTTGTTGTTTGTTCTGCCAATGATTTGAATAAGGATCAATAAGTTCATTATTTTAAAGTTAAAGCACTTACTGAAAGTAACTTTAAACTAGTCATTTTAAATGTTTTGGTTTATTAGGACTATAACAGTCTTGCTACTGTTAATTTTATGAAAGCTTTTAAGATCAATTACTTGAAAAAAGTATAAATGCTAAAAATGTGTCCAAATGCAATTAGAATAAAATTACCCTCTGTTCAGGATTCAAATTGAAATGCGTTTCTGTTTATCACTACGAAACTGGTCTGAGGTATTTAGGTTGAACATTTTAAGAATACAAATAGTTCCAATGGCATCTAAGAGTACAAATGGTAGTAAGCATATACATAATCAGTGTTACAATTATGAGGGGGGGTCCTTGGGAAATGTTCTGCCCTGTAAGGAGTCCCCCTAGCCCCAAACCGTTTGAGAACCTCTGGTCTAGATTGTTAGAATCCATATTTGGAAACAGGCATAATTAAAAGTGTTATATACAGACACAGATTGCTCATACACATACTGCACACAAGAGAGCGCTCAATGCAACAAAACTAATTTTAGTAATGGAATAAGGTGCCAAAGTGATATAATTTTATTGATAGGCACTTTGTTTTAGTGTTCAATAAAACTTGCTTGGAGAGGTTTTTGGACACTTCGATAAATAAAAGTACTCCATCTTTACCTTGGATCCAAATGCTGTAACTTTTGATTGCTTTGTACTATCAACAATTTTTTTTCCTGGCATAGTTGACATGTTGGAGAACAGTGTTTTATTATGAGAGACTCAGAGCATGATTTAAATAAATTTTCTTCAAATTTTGAAAGGTTTTCTATTAATTAATACCATGCAATTGAGCATCTTTGCTATTGTTTTTTTTTTTGTTTTGTTTTTTAGAGCTATAATCGCTTACTTTTAGGTATGCCAATAAACTATGAAATCCTTTAAAATGCATTCAAGGTGTAAGGGGTTCAACTTTCCCATCACCATGCGCAGTCCTAATCCACGTCTACAGTGGACTGTATCCTGCACACTGGCAGTTGTAAAAATTTCTCACTTTAGAATCGCACTAAAACAGCCTTGCGTTGCCATTTTCTGAAGGAGAACGACACCAGGCTTTTGTGCATCTCAAGCTGTAGAGAAACACTGCACACACTTCATGTCGGCAGCAAATAGTCAAGTTGAGAAATTATTTGACATAATAACCTAATGATTTTTGCAATTCTAATATTTCTTTGTGAATGAAAAGATATGTAGCAAATTTCAGTTTAGCTTTTTGTTTTGGATGCATTTTTTAATTAGACACCAAATCCATTCATTTGTCCGGTAAACTTTATAATTCCTGGACACATTGAACAGCACTCTGCCGTGCAGCAAACTCATTGGGTAAAAAGACACAGGCTTGCGTTCCAAAAATGTAATTCAATAACTCACTAGATGATATCTGACAAAACAGCATATGAACATTTCCATGTGCGTTGCGTGGACTTATCAGTGGGCAGGGCTTCACATTAGACAGAGAATCTAAGAAACATGGGTTTTTCCAGCATTTAAACATTTTCTGCGGCTCATACAGACACAGAACAATCCACACTTATCAAGAGCAGGATGAGAACACATTCTTGCGTACAAACACAGCTTCATGGAATGCAAATCCGAAGACAGGGATCTCAAGACACGTATTTGTATGTTTCAAACTTAATTTAACTTGACACAGCGACGCAAAAACGGTACGTTTATGACAACGTAACAGACACGCTCCAAAAGCATTTACTAACTATTAATAACTATTGTTATTTGAGGGGCTTTTTCAGCAAATATTTATGCAATTAATTAATCAGCATACCATGGAATTAATTTGATTAAAAACATTTAACCGAAATGGCGGCTCTAATCATGACAAGATTTTAGTCATATTGCCCACCCCCAGGCAGTGGGTTACTGTCCAGAAGGTTACTGACCAGAAGGTCGGGGTTCAAGCACTAACACTTCCATGATCCCACTGTTGGGCCCTTGAACAAGGCCCTTGACCCCATTTGCTCCAGGGGCACCTTATCATGGCTGAACCTGCTCTGACCCCAGTTTAACTGGATTATGTGAAAAAGAAATTTCACTGTATAAATGAAAAATGTATAATGTGTGGCAATAAACAAGGCTTTCTTCTTCTAACACAGTGTTCCCAAGCGTTGCCAATGGCAACTTGATTTTGAAATGATTGTAAATAAAAGTAAACGTGCTAGATGTTGCACCATGTCGCAGTTTCTTTTTTTCTTTAAGAGTCTTGCACACTGATGTTGTTTTTTCCTCTAACTGAAATAATGTCTTTAAAATGAGAATAATAAAAATTTTGGTTAATATTCATGATTATAATTTAGCTTCTATAAATACAAAATTAAAGGTCTTATAATTTGGCATACTCCTGTAAGTGGGCAGTTCTGGGCCAGAACAAGAAGAAAATTGGACCAGACTACATACTGATAATCAAAAGTCATGTGGCTCTACTAATGGCATTAACTATTTTATCAATGTTCTCTTTCAAATTAAAGTGCAAATGGCCAAGCTTAAACACACATCTATTTTCTATAAACAATCTCAGTGGAAAAATATCTTACTTTTAGTATGTGAAGCAACTGTCCTGTGTAGGAATTCCACACTTTGAGGAGATGATTGTTGACAGCCGTTATGACAGTGTTGTCATGGCGATCCCAGGAAACCATGGTGACTTTGGGTTTAAAGAAACTTTCGTCCTCTGTTAAAGGTGTAGACCTACAGTAAGCATGGAGCAAGCAACTACATTAGATGTAGATTGAGTCACTATCAATGAAAAGTGTTTAAGACAGAAACTGCTCAAACCCTGGAAGAGTGGCAGACATCTCCAATAAAATACTGTTCCACTGATGTCTCTGATGCAGACGCCAAATCCGAGCAGTGCCATCTCGACTGCCACTCACAAACCTGACAGTGATAATTAAAAGAAAGTTTTAGGAATATATAAAACACAAAGAATAAACAAAACTAAAAACATTTTGTTTGCGGTGCACGGTCAATAATACCTCTCTCCTGAATGGCAGAACTGAATACTGTCCACCTTGTCCTGTAAATAAAAAAAACAGTCAGTCTTGATACCCCACAAAAGATAACAAATTCCCCATAAAAACTAACGCATAGGCTTGGATTCGATGCATTGGGATTTTTTCAGACATAAATAGGGCTGCTCAATACACAATAGTCTCTTCGGACATATTTCTCAACACAACTTTAGTAAAGTGGGAGCGATAGGGTAAATTAAAGGGGGGCACATGGTGCGGACTACATGGTGTGTTCTAAAATTCAAAACAATAATTTATTTTCTACAGAAGGTATCAATGCTCAACATCAACATTCTGAAGAGCCAAGGTGTGAAACTCGCATAGTTTGCCATTAAATTTGACCCAAATCATAATCAAATGTACAAAGATTATTTACTGTAGCTAACACTAGATAATTTGCTGTTTATATGTATTCTTCATATAGCCTACACAATGTTTTTTTCAGTTACAAGTATGATGTTTGACAACTTAAGACATACATAATAAACATTGCCATTTCTAATCGTTCAGTTTGCAGTTACACTAACCTGCAAACTCATAAACATCCTCTGAAGTACCAAAACTTTCGTAACTTTGGACTACCATCTCCTGTGACGCTTCAAGTAAAAGTTTTTTGCCCTCGTGGTCTCCCAATGCTCTTACACCAGACTTTTAAACAGAGACCAACTGAGTGTATTGGAAAGCATGCACATTTGACTTCTAATTTAAATGTCGGCTAATTTTAATATATCGATGCCTCAAAAATATATCTATAAAATAACATGCCGATCAATAATCGATATTTTATGACATTCTTACTAACTCACATGACTAACGTTGTGCGAAATGTCTAACGTGCTACATTTGAATTGCTAGAGATTTTAAACTTGAGCTACTGTGTGAGGGGAAGATGCAGTTTAATAACATTCCATTATTGAGCGAGCACATTTATAAAAAACATAAAAATAAAAAAAAATAAAAAAAACTTTCCATTAAAAAAATAAAAAAATCTTGATCAATACAACAATTTCTATTTTTCGAAATACCTTTTCATGTTTCAATATATTTTACCCTAATCAGCCTCACATAGCTGTAATGTAAAACACCGCAGTACCCCCAGCTTCTCACTGAAAAGTGAACTGATATATTAATACAACTCAGAGAGAGAGAGAGAGAGAGAGATGCAAGCCTCCGTTGCTGGTTCTAACATGACATTTTCAAATGAGCAACTAAGACTTGAGCTGTATTAAAGACAATACAACAGGATCTATATTATCTGAGATATCTGTGGGAAACACAGTCGAGGACACACATTATACCTGTAACGCACACACTTGAGGTAGGGATGGGCGATACCACTTATTTTCTTTTCGATACCAATATTTTCAATTCCAATATCGTAGATACCAATACTTCTGTTAAATTAACTTTTTTTGCAATTACTTTGGATAAAATTGGTAATTTTAAATAATATTTTTAGTCATTATTCAAGTCATGATTTTTTTTTTGCCTAAAGAAAATTATTAGAATTCGGTTTTGTTTAGCCTTACAAAAAATTAACCATTTCACTACAGTAATACAGTATAGCTTAACCATGGTATTTAGATAAACCATAGTTACCACACAATTAATCATGGTTACTACTACAATATTACAGGGAAATAAATATGCAGTGCAAATTAGTTCCTCAAGGGATGCTTGTGTGTCAGACGCTGGAAATGTCCTGCCCCTTACTGAAACGGAAAATATGATTGGTTGGCAAATATTCAAATCGCGTCTGAAATTAACTTTCTGATTGGTGGATCAGCTTAATCCGACTGACTTGCCAGTGCTCCCCAGTGCATCTCTGTGCACGTTTAGAGAGAATATCTTTAAAAAAAAATATATATATATATATAATAATAAAACACACCACTCAACGGTGCTGCGGCATCGCGTTATTAGATTGAAAAAGTTCCGGGTGAAATGCTCGTTGTTGTAGCGGCCACACGTATCATCAGTTATTTCATGTGGGCATACACAAAATCCTAAGACAGACAGACAGACAGACAGACAGACAGACAGACAGACAGACAGACAGACAGACAGACATACAGACATACAGACATACAGACATACGCCCAAGACTACCCACCAGAATTGTTTCTCTGATTTTCTATCATTAGCTCTACAAGACACTGATCCATCTTGTTTGAACAAGTCTTGTGACGGCACAAGCGCTTGTCTACTTGTGTCTTTCAGCATTAATGAATGTTAAGAAGAAGAAACAGTTCCCATCCTGCACAAGTATTTGCTAATAAAGGCTAATCCATTTTATTTCACTTTGAAGCTTATGATTATTGTTTGTGGTAATCAATCAACCAACCAGTTAAAAAAAAAATTATATAGAATCTATATTTTTGTGTGAGGATCGATATTCGATACAACATCAGTATCGGAAGTATCGATACTTTTAGGATCGATCCGCCCACCCCTAACTTGAGGCCAAAATGTACTTGTGAGAGAAAAACAGAGTTGTCATGTCAGAGCACTCCTGCATCTCGGTAGGGATGAGAAAAACTTAAGGTTTATAACGGGAATATACCGATTTTGAAGCGATGTTACTTCTGATGAGAGCTGCAACAAAAAAAAGGTAATCCCAGAAGTAATCTCTCTCATTTTCTGAGTTTCTCACTTTCGATCCGTCAAATGCGAACTCACACACATGCACAATTGCACTAACTTGTTCCTCTAGTAAGTCCTCGAAGTAAAGCAGCACAAGCATCCGTTGCTAGTTCTAATGTGCCGTTTTTGAATAAGCAAAATGAAGGCTCCGATTGTATAAAAAGCAAGATGCTGAATATGTGGCAGAATAAAGTAATTCCACTCACAAGAGCGTTTTAGCGACAAAACCAGAAAATGTTTTGAGATAAAACACTGAACGATGTTTTAAGGTGTGTTAACCATGGTATAAGCCGAATAATTGACTCCGGCCCGTTGAGTTGTTTAAAAATAATGCCGCTCCGCTGCGTCTCGTGACCGCTTTACCACCTCGGGTGTGCATTATTTTTAAACAATTCAATGGTCAGTCGTCAATTATTCCTTACATAATTTATAAAGATATAGGGAGCACTTTACCTTACCCTTTCCATAACCTTAACCCTTTTTGTGTTGGCTCAACCCCCTTTTGGAGTAACCCCACCCTCTTTTGGAGCTTCCGCCCCATTTACAAGTCTCTGGCCAGCAGCTATACCTACTTGAGAACAGCAGCGACAGTACAACAGTTTCTGGATGGATGTTTAACTGTTAGGAAAGGCTTTTAGTTTCTGTTATGCCTGGATATTTTTCTGGTAGGGTTGTTGAAACTTATATTGGTTGTCTTGGTTTAAAGCTGATGTAGATTCTGCAACATTAGCACCACCGAACAGAATTGCAAAATTCACAAAGCTTTATCATTATTCACACTAGGGATGGCACCAATCCGACCCGACACAAATATGATACCGCATGTTGGTCATTGACGTTACAGTCAAGCTCAAAGAATGACATAAATAACATTCAAAACACTATTAAAAGTAGTCCATATAACTAGTGCATTTTATTCAGACACTTACAATCATCCAAAAGCTTTTGTGAATTGCAAAAGGCTGCGTTTAATAATAAATATACAATCAGCAAAGTAGTGTCTGGCACTACGCTTTACTGAACGAGCGCCGCTCTGCAAACAAACATGCGCAGAGGCTCGTGATGCACTGCTAAGTGTAAAATGTGGTCCCGCCACACATACTCCATCTCAGATGTATATGATCAATAGTTTGGCCCGCATATAACATGCACTGAAAATGGCACCGTACAAGCATTTTACCAGATGCTGACTGAGAAGCGTTTTACACTACTATGAATTAGCCTACAAACAAACACTCAACACAGACTTCCTGGAGCGCTCAATGCTGGACTTTTAAAATAAAAGCCTGATGAAAATTACCTATGTATTGTAAAATTATTATTCCAAAAAGTACTGTGTGATTGAAAAGTGAATTGATATACTAATACAACTCAAATTAAATAAAAAACACACACACAGAGAGAGAGAGAGAGAACCATTTATCTGTCTAGATCAGGGGTGCCCAATACGTCGATCACAAAGGCAATGCTAGTAGATCGCACACAACTTAAATGTACTCTCGTTAAATTTTAATACAAATAAATATAATGTCTTTCCTTCTTTTAGTTAAATTTATTTTTATTTTTTTTCAATTCAATGGGCTTTATTGGCATGAAAGTTTCAAAAACAATGTTGCCAAAGCATCATATAGAATAAAATAGAATAAAAGTAAAATACATTTTGTCCAATAACTTGGACAGTATATAATTATTAGTAATATATAAATAACAGCAATTTATAAATTATTATTATTAATATTATTATTATTTATTTGACCACATCACATTGTGTGTGTTTGTCTAGATCTTTCACTGTCCCTCAGGTTGTGGCATGCTGATACATATTGGGCAGCAAGATGTGCCCTGTCTCCTTTTCCTAGGAGTATTTTTAATTTTGAGAGGTCATTTAGGTCTTTAAATTCTGAAGTTTCAGAGACAAACTTGTTTAGGTAAACATTCCTTATTTCTCTGAATGTTTCACATTTTAGGAGGAAGTTCATTTCTGTCTCGACCTCACCTGTCCAACAGTGACCACATATGCGGTTTTCTTTTGGTTGCCATGATTTTTAGTTTCTGTCTGAAATGCACTTGACGAGTAAATATTGACCAGGCGAGGTTTTGTTTATTCAGTTGCCATGACAACTAGGTTTGCGCATACCCGCTTTCCAAGGACTTTGAAAAAAATTGCGATGCTACTGCGCTGTTTCAGAAGTCTTTGGAAGGCGCGCATGCGCAAACCTAGTTGTCATGGCAACTGAATAAACAAAACCTCGCCTGGTCAATATTTACTCGTCATCAGAATAAGGTAATTGCCCTGGCTATTGTAAAATATTGTACTGTAGGTGTTTTGGGTTTAGTGTTAAAACTGAATGATATCAACATTGAACATCGTTATATATTTTTTTATTAATTAGAAGATGAATTCCATGTAGGGATACATGCAGTAGTCCCAACAAGCATTTTCTTATTTTAAATGAAACTGTTTTTTTTTAGTTGGTAGATCTTATTGAGTTGGTCATTTAAAAGTAGATCATCACACAAAAAAGTGTGGCCACCCCTGGTCTAGATAGATACAAGTTAAAATGTGTGAAGAGAACTGGTTTCTTTTCTATTTAAGACTTTCACTGGAATTGCGGTTATTTACTGATTAGTTAATGTTTTGTACAAGCTCTTATGTAATTGTTTTTTGTTTTCCTATTTTATAATGTATTGTTTGGGGATTTTGTTTCTTTCACAAAGAGTACTTCTAATCAATTCCACACATTGAATTATAGATGTTCTAAACACATTAATAAAAAACAACACTGGTATCAGATCGGCCAATACTGATATTTCAGGTATCGGAACAGGGTACTTCACACCTCACTTCCTTCTTTATTATAGTCAATAAAACCCTCCTCCAGGGACTTCTTTGAACGCAATATCATGTCTTGTGCCTTATTTTCTCATCATCCCGCTACACAGATTCATTTGTTTAGCATGTAACCACTTATCAATTTTAACATTACTGCCAAAGAAACCAATAAAAGGAAACTGTTTACTAATATAATTGTGACTGTACATTTCATCCATGTCATTATTGAATGATCTATTTGTGTTCTCAGTATAATAGATTTTGTGCACAGTGCATAGGGCTACTTTAGTATTATTACCGTTTACTTGCATTGTCCACTGAGGCTGTATATAGTAATATAAAATAATTATGTGTATTACACAAGTCATATCTCATGTATAATTTCTTAAATTTGGGATAAATGTAGTACAATACTATAAATTATGTGGTGTTTAAAACACTTGAATAATCATTAAAATATGTAAATAAGAGTGCAGTTTATCTTCAACGATGCAAGTAATATTACAGTTATAAATGTTTTAGTGAATAACAATACATCCAAGCGAAAATATAATGTCATGACTCTGCGGGTGAATATCTCGAGTGATCATAGGCAAAGTCCAGGTAACCTCTAACCATATACAACTCATGTTAAACTTTACTCCACAACTTATTTGCAATTTTAGGGAGCCGAAAGTGCTGTAGTGCAACTTCAAATGTCAGTATTTTCTTCAGATAAAGATATCACAAGGCTTCAGAATACTTAAAATATAGAGCCAAGTGCTATAGACTACTTTTACAGCGGTGTGTGTGTGTGCGTAATTTTTGGATCTCAATAGCCCCAGTCCTCATTATAAACGATTATGAAAGAGCATTCAGGACAAGTTTCTATTTTGGAGTGCCATGGGACAAAAGTCATATGGATTTGGAATGACATGAGGGCAAGTAAATGATGACAAAATATACATTTATGGGGTGAACAATCCATTTTAACCAAGAGCACTTACTGTGTGAGAGTCAAGCTCGGCTAGTTTTTCTGGACTGCCACTGCCCATGTAGTATATCCTGATGACATCATCAGTGCTTCCTGTTGCAAGGAACATGCCACCTGTATGAGGGAAAACAAAATGTCAACATTAGGAAACCTTCCATAAACAAGGATACTTTATGTCCAGAGAATAGCATTGCTCCGTTACCAAAACTTTGGCACGATACCTGCCCTGGTGCCCCGGTATCAATACTTGGGCAACAAATAAACAGCCTCAGATTACTAATGAAAGTGCACAGAAAAGGACTTGATTAAAATAACTTATAATAATTTGCCATTATATATTGCGTTTTCCAGTTGTATTTGTTTTGGGATTCTATGTTATTTTTAGAGCTTCACAGTATAAATGGAAACAAATCCCAAAAATGTCTGGAAATGATAGGGACTGAGTAGACAAAGAAATAGAGGAGCAAGATTGATGCGGCAATAACTAATATTAAAAGTAGCAAATCAGCTGGTCTAGAATTGAGCCAGAATGATCTCAAAAATAATATATTTACAAAATACAATTCATAAATGCACAGCACAATTCACATTCACAAAATAAGATGCATACATTCAAAATACAATTCATAAATATACAAGTCAGGGCACAAATATTTCCCCAATTGTCCACACAAATACTTCTCACTTAAATTCAAAATGTTTTTAAAAATATGTATTTAACAAGTCCTTTAATTCATTTGCATTAAAACGTTTGTGAATGTGGTCTCATTTAAGGATTGTTGAATCAGCATTTGTAAATGTTTACATGTGTGTGGATCCCTTTGGATTTGTGTGTGGCTTTTTTGAGACTTACCTGCAAGGTTTCGAATCGTAAATTGCTTTTTCCCCCTTTTCTTTAGCCAGTCACATTGAGCTTTTAATCCACCAATCACAACATGCCTTGCTGAACTCTGGTGGATATCGTTACCAGAGTTGCTCATTCATTCCTGAGAACAACGGGGAGAAATATCTGATAGATTTGGCTGTTTTAACAACTAAAAACATGACGAAAAGTTGTTGTGTAGTTTTTTGCACTTCAGACAAACCCCATAACATAAAATGCCTTTCAAACAATAAATATAGGAGCATAAAGAAAAACACTGTGGCTGCAGTCGACCACATGCTGAATACATGGTTTAGTGTGTTTGAGAAACATCAGAGCGGATTCAAGAATAAATCATTCATCATATAATCACAACAGTGGTTCCAGCAGAGACATAATGATGAGTTAACACCAGAGAACAAGACAACATTCCTGAGAAAACATGACATGATCGGAGTGCTGCTTATATTGGTTTTCATACTTAAATCAAATCAAACTTCTAAGGGGATGTTGTACTTACCATTGGGTTTGGCAAAGTGTTTAATTAATGAAACAAAGTTGCTGTAAATGTTTAGCTACGCAGTACTAGGTATGAATGTATACTCATCACCATAAGCATGGACTTTACTGCCAAACAAGGTACTTATTACGAAGAAACAATAATGAAAACTGCTTATGATAGTGATTAATTGTTTCTACATTGCATATTACTGCTGCATATTTCTTCTTTAATTAGATTTATTTTAATTCCCATAATTACTGCACCCCCCTTTGTTTTTTGCTTAGTTTTATTCTATGTGTACTATTAACTTTACCAAAGTGTAAGCCTTCTTGCATTGTCTGCTGAGGCAGTAAATTGTACTATTAAAATAATTAAAAGGTCTTCCATTGAAATCACATCAACCATTTCACAGGTTTCACCTCTTAAATATTTTTGTGTAGAATAATTTCAAAATATCATTAATGTGTGGACAAAAACACTTTAATGACCATACTAAAGGAGATAAACAAATGTGTTGATGTAAAAAAAAAAAAAAAAAAAAGTTAAACATTGTAGATCCCAATCAAATAAAACATTAACGTGAAAAACATAAATGTAAACTTCTGTACCAAGACTTCTGAACTGTACGACTCAACAGCTTGCAGCCAAGGTGCTCTTCTTTAGGCTTCTATATTTATTGGTTGAAAGGGGATACAAAAATAATTTCCTGTTTTTTTAGCTTTGTCTGAAGTGCAAAAAACTACACAACAGCTTTGTCATATTTTCATTGTTAAAGTAGCCAAATCTATCAGATATTTCTCCACATTGTTCTCATAGTTACTGGTAACAGGGAAACAATATCCACTTCAGCAAGGTGTGTTATGATTGGTGGATTAAAAAAAGCTCAATGTGATTGGCTAAAACGTAATTCAAAGCCATCCACACATGTGACAATATGCAAATACAGATTCAACAATCCATGAATAAATGTAACAACATTTACCAATGTTATGATGCAAATTAATTATATAACTTGATATATCCATATTTGTAAAAACTTTGACTTTAAGTACCTCCCTGGGAACCAGCACCTTATCGTGGTGGAGAGGTCTGTGTGCCCTTATGATCCTGAGGGCTGTGTTGTCTGGAGCCATGTGCTCCTGGTAGGGTCTCCCAAGGCAAAGTGTTCTCAGGTGAGGGGCCAGACTAAGAATGGTTCACAAAGACTCCATGAAAAGAAATGGCAAGAGGAGGAGTTACCCTGCCTGGAGAAATTGAGGGGCACCTGTCTGGAGCCAGGCCCAGATGGAGGGGTCGTCGGCGAGCGCCTGGTGGCCGGGCTTGTCACGGAGCCTGGCCAGGCACAGCCCGAAGAAGCGACGTGACACCCCCTCTACATCCCTTGGGCCCACCACCCATTGGAGAAACCGCAGGAGTCAGGTGAGTTGCCATATGGGTGGCAGTGAAGGCTGTGGGCCTCGACGGACCAGACCCGGGCAGCAAAGGCTAGCTCTAGGGACGTGGAACGTCACCTCACTTGAATCTGGTGGGGCTTACTTCGACGCACAGTTTTGGCTATGGATCCGTACTCCTGGATAGGGGATGAACTCTATTCTTCTCTGAAGTTTCCTAGGTTGCGAGGCGTCAGGGCGGGTGTGGGGATACTCAACTGGTTGTGGGTGGGGGGAACTCTGACTGTTGTCTTGCAAATGCACCGAACAGCAGTTCAGAGTATTCAGCCTTCTTGGAGACCCTGAATGGAGTCCTGAATAGGGCCCCAGTAGGGGACTCCATATGATGCTGGGTGACTTCAACGCGCAAGTGGGAAATGACAGGGACACCTGGAAAGGCGTGATTGGGAGGAACGGCCTCCCCGATCTGAACTCGAGTGGATGTTTGTTATTAGACTTCTGTGCTAGTCATGGAATATCTATAACAAACACCATGTTCGAACATAAGGATGCTCATAAGTGTACGTGGTACCAAAGCACCCTAGGCCGAAGGTTGATGATCAATTTTGTAATTGTGTCGTCGGATCTGAGGCCATATGTTTTGGACACTCAGGTGAAGAGAGGGGCAGAGCTGTCAACCGATCACCATCTGGTGGCGAGTTGGGTCAGGGGGTGGAGAAAGACTCTGGACAGACATGGGAAGCCCAAGCGAGGAGTGGGGGGAACTGGGAACGTTTGGAGGAGGTCCCTGTCCGCGAGATCTTCAACTCACACCTCCAGCGGAGCTTTTCAGGCATCCCTGCGGAGGTTGGGGACATTGAACTGGAGAGGGCAATGTTCAAAGCTTCCATTGCCGAAGCTGAGGTGGAGAGCAGCGGCCTCAAGGTTTTAGGTGCCGCAAGGGGTGGTAACCCTCGAACACCTTGGTGGAAACTGGTGGTCAGGGAAGCCGTCCGACTGAAGAAAGAGACCTTCCAGGAATTGTTGTCCCGGAGGTCTCCAGAGGCAGTTACAAGGTACCGACAGGCCTGAAGGGCTGCGGCCTCGGCCATGAGGGAGGCAAAGCAGTGGGTGTGGGAAAGGTTCAGAGAAGCCATGGAGAAGGACTTTCGGTCCGTACCAAAATGCTTCTGGAAAACCATCCGCCACCTTAGGAGGGGGAAACGGGGAACCATCCAAGCTGTATACAGCAAAGATGGGACTCTGTTAACCTCAAACAAGGGAACTACTAAATCCCAACACGCCCTCTATGCTAGAGGCAGAGCCGGAGGATGATGGGGGATCAGATTCTATTTCCCTGGGGGAAGTCACTGGTCAGCAACTCAGCAGTGGCAAAGCCACGGGATTAATGAGATCCGACCAGAAATGCTGAAAGCTTTGGATGTGGAGGGGGTGTCATGGATGACACGCCTCTTCAACATTTCGTGGAAATCTGGGACAGTGCCTAAGGAGTGGCAGAACGGGGTGGTGGTTCCCCTCTTCAAAAAGGGGGATCAGAGAGTGTGTGCCAACTACAGGGGTATCACATTTCTCAGCCTCCCAGGTAAAGTTTACTCCAAGGTGCTGGAGAGGGGGGTTCGGCCGATTGTCGAACCTCGGATTGAAGAGGAACAATGCGGGTTCCATCCTGGCCGTGGAATGACAGACCAGATCTTTACTCTCGCAAAGAGCCTGGGAGTATGCCCATCTACATGTGTTTTGTGAATCTGGAGAAGGCGTATGACCGGGTCCCTCAGGAGAGACTGTGGGAGGTGATCTTAGGGTGATCCAATCCCTGTACATCCAAAGCGAGAGCGGTGTCCGGGTCCTCGGCACAAAGTAGAGTTCGTTCAATGTGGGGGTTGGTCTCCACCAAGGCTGCGCTTTGTCACCAATCCTGTTTGTGATATTCATGGACATGATATCGAGGCGTAGTCGGGGTGGGAAGGTGTGCGGTTCGTGGGCTGGGGATCTCATCGCTGCTTCTTGCAGATGTTGTTGTCTTCATGTCATCATTGGTCAGTGACCTTCAGCTCTCACTGGATCGCTTGGCAGTCGAGTGTGAAGCGGTTGGGATGAGGATTAGCACCTCTTAATCTCAGGCCATGGTTCTCAGCAGGAAACCGATGGAGTGCGTACTCCAGGTAGGGAAGGAGGTATTGCCCCAAGTGAAGGAGTTCAAGTACCTTGGGGTTTTGTTCACGAGTGAGGGGATAATAGAGTGGGAGGTTAGCTGGAGAATCGGGCAGCGGGGGAGGTATTGCACTTGCTCCATCACACCGTTGTCAAGAAAAGAGAGCTGAGCCGGAAGGCAAAGCTCTCGATCTACCGGTCAATTTTTGTTCCTACCCTCACCTATGGTCATGAAGGCTGGGTCATGACCGATAGAACTAGGTCGAGAGTACAAGCGGCCAAAATGGGCTTCCTCAGAAGAGTGGCGGGCTTCTCCCTTAGAGATAGAGTGAGGAGCTCTGAGTAGAGCCGCTGCGCCTTTGCGTCGAAAGGAGCTCAATTGAGGTGGTTTGGGCATCTGGTAAGAATGCCCCCTGGCCGCCTTCCTAGGGAGGTGTTTCAGGCACGTCCAGATGGGAGGAGGCCTCGGGGAAGACCCAGGATTAGGTGGAGGGATTACATCTCCACACTGGCCTGGGAACACCTCGGGGTCCCCCAGTCAGAGCTGGTTAATGTGGCTCGGTATAGGGAAGTTTGGGACACCCTGCTGGAGTGGCTGCCCCCGCGACCCGACTTCGGATAAGCGGTTGAAGATGGATGGATGGTGAGAAGTATTTGTGTTGGCAATTGGGGAACTATTTGTGCCCTCACTAGTACATTTATTAAATGCATTTTGAATTTAAGGATCAGATTTTGAATTTATGAATCGGATTTTGTGAATATATAATTTTTTAGATCATTCTGAATCCATAGTCTAGATGTCTACTAATTGATATTTACAAAAATCTAATAAATTAGTCTGACCTTTTTTAGAAATGTGTATCCTAGAATGGTATTCTTTCCCCTACTTTAAGAAAGTGCAATTGTCACACCACGGTCTGACCAGCAGAGGGGAACCTAGAGCACAAGTCCTTTCACAACTTCCTCCTAATTTCCAGTTCATTATTAGCTTAATGATATCACCTGTGCCTGGCTTGTTAGTGTGAGTGTGTATGTGTAATATATATATATATATAAGCCCTGCTTTTGATTGTATCTTTGCTCAGTCTTGAATTTCTTTTGTTTGGGCTTATCTTATGTAAATGCCTGTTCCCATTTTACCTACTTTTGATTACACTGACAGACTTTCTCCAATATCTTTTGACCTTCTTGTTTGGGAAGTTTGTTCTATGCTTTTGGACATGTTTTGCCAGCATCAAGCTATTGAGGATCTGTACTTTCTTCAGCCCTGCTTTTTGATGACTGATCTATTGTGTTTATTCAAGAAGAACATCAAGTAAAGACAGCTTTGTTTTCCTTAAAGTCCTGCCTCTTGTGATTCTCTGCAGTTTGGGTCCACACAGCTCCATAGCATAGCGGTTAGTGCTCTGGGTTGCCAGCAGCACACTCTGGGTTCAAGCCCCGGTCCTGACAGCAATAATATATAATCCATGTCATGCAAAACCAAAATTCCACTGATACAATATAAAATAATGCATAATAATAATAATAATAATAATAATGCCCCAGCATTATATCTTTAAAGCATCCTTTGTTAAAGTTCAAATAATATGGAAGCAGGTTATAAAAATAGACTCCGAAACTGGCATTTCTCTGTGTGGTCAGCGTCGCGTCTATGAGTTGTATGAAATGACCGGGGAAGAGAATGAATCTTCTTCCGGCTGATAAGAACTTGCGTCAGCTAGATTTTAACGTGATTGCTTACAATGTAGTGAATCATAATATCTGCATCACGTTCACTGTGTGTATATTATCATGAAGAAAATAGGTGATACGCAGCTCTATTAAGGAGAGATTTTATTTATTTTTTGTGAGTTAAAGATGAATCAAAGTAAACAAAAAGGTGAGAGTGGAGTCTTAGCCCATTATACACCTGTTTTTTTATTCATCTTTTTGGGTTGATTACCAAAATAATATCTAAAACTCCTTTAAAACAACTTAAATTCACCATACTGCATATACTATACTGCAGAAGAATTTTTTTTATTGAGAATGCTGAATACAATATTTTATCAGGGCTCGACATTAACGCTTATCCGGGACAAGTGGATTTTTGAATGGGCAAGTGAAAGAGCATTTTACTTGCCTGACCGTACAAGCTTAATGATTAAAACGTCAATAACTAAATAACCAGCTATATGTGATAGCCTAGGCCTGTGCCACTTATTAGAAAGTGCATATTCTTATTCTGCTGTTGAAAGTAACCCAGAGTATGTAATTGAATAATTTGCTAGTTATCTAGTAATAGCTGTGCCCTGTTTGATTGACAGGCAGCATACGCGTGTTCCGAAAATGATTGCGCTAGTGCGCACCGGAGCGGTCAAATACATTTCAAAATTCTACCAAAATGCCCATCAAAACACAATGAGTTATGTCTAATATTAATGTAAACAGCAGAGAAAAAGAGTCACTGCTCTTGACTGAATAACTTTAGTAGCTTTAAAAATTATTAATTTATTAAAATCATACACTGAAGACCAGTAGAAGTTTTATGTTGCATTACATTCTGAATGTTTACTTGAATGCTTGATAGCCTACTGTTGTTAAAATAAAGCACAATTTTCTTAATTTGTATATTTTGTTCTATTATGTTTTTATCTATTTATTGCCGTTTTTAAATTCTTGACTGTTTACTAGTCTTGAATAATTAAGAACTTGAAAACATTCTTCCATAATTAACATATTAGTTAGTGTTACTATTTGTTGTGGTTTTGAGAAGTCAAAATTTCACTACAGACAACTTAAATTATGGTATGTGATAATTAGGGCTGTCGATTTAACGTGTTAATTCAGTGCGATTAATTTTATAAAAAATAGCGCTTTAAAAAAAAACAATTTACATAATTAAATTGCAATGACCCCGGATTGTAATAAAGAAGATTCCTGAGAAATGCAAGCTTGTAGTACCACCCGTTTACTCCAGAGGGCAGTAATTGAATTTTCAGCTGTGTGGCAACACGCAGTTTATACAGTGAAGAAAACAACCATCCAGCAGACACACAATACAAACATGAGTTACGTTCAAAACATTTGATGGAGCGCAAATTTGAACTAAATGATCTCAAGATGTGTTCGAAGTATTAAACTATATTTAAACAAGTCCTCATAATAATTCTCGAACTAAATGACAAATTCACTTCTGACATGGATTGCTGTGAAATGTATGCCAATGATTGGTTTATGTTCAATAATATGGTAGTAACCAATACATTGTAATTCTCTGAATATATATAAACTTTTTAAATATTTAAAAGATAACTACGTATAATTATTTCATCATTATATATTGAATTATTGTTATACGAGGGGCTTTCTCATCAAGTATGCGATTAAATTAAATCGGGACATCTTGTAATTAATTTGATTAAAAATTAATCGATTGACAGCCCTAGTGATAATGTATAATCTTTATTGTATATGGTAGATCTTGCTGTAATAACATGATGAAAAAGTAGATCTTATTCAATAAAACTGAGCACTCCTGCTGTAAATGGTGGCAATGGAGGCGTTCCATTATTTGACTACCACATTTAACTAAATAATTACCATATGACAATAGCCTCCTCCCCTACCCAGTTTTACTTTTCAAGTTCTAGAAAATCCACTGTTAAAAATATTAATTTTTTTAAAAAGTTCAATAAACGCAAGAGATTTCCAAAGCCAATTAGTAATTGTGTTAAATAATCCTGATCTCAATATTGATCAATAAAATCATGATTATGATTTTTGCCATAATCGAGCAGCCCTACTATAACCTGGACCCCATTTTTTCCAATACCTACAGAACCAATTCCTCTACCATTTATTTGTACAATTTAAGAAATAGGAAATCAAAATGAATATAATGCCCGAGTACAATATGAGTAATATAAATATGAGGAAGCGTATTGCTAAATTTATTTGGAGCAAAAGATATCCAAGACTATGATTATTTCTTTTCAACTTGCCCTATGACAGAGGTGGATTTTAAAACTGCCAATTTACAGTGGTACATTTGGCAGCACAGTTAAGGGCTGCTCTTTTCTGGTTCTGCAGTCCATCTATACAGTGTACAAACAAGGATGGAGACCCAAAATGCCATGAGCCTTGACGCATTTATATTTTGAATCCCTTGAAAAAAATCTCAAAGTATAGCACAAATACCTTTGCTAAGAATACTGTAGAGGTCTGATATGAAGCACAAAAGGCTCTTTGTGAACAGTTTACATCATATTTATCACCTATATAGCGCAATGGGACTTTCACTCCAGGTAAACTTTGGCATTGTAATATGATTGGAGATCTACACATTATTGGATAACATTATTTGTATTTTGTCAACCTAAGGGAAAAGAGCAGAGACCGCTATTCATACGGTAATGTGTTGAGGCAATCAATGCAAATGGTAAATGCCCCCTACTGTGTCTTAAAAACAAAGACAATTCGCTTCTCTGCGCATTAGGAAGAAAATGATACACAAGTGCGAAAACTCCTGGATAGTGACGAAGAGTTAAAATTTTCCTCAGAAGATGAGCGGGACTCCGATGAACGTTTGTATTTTGAAGAGAGACTTGATCCAGCCAAGGATACAATTTCAGACGAGTATGTCATTTAGTTTTCATTAGTTGACATGCTATTTTACATAAACCTGTACATATTTTACTAGTGGGAGTGTTTCCAGACTTGTCAACCAGGATTCAGAGTATTGAAATATGTCTTAATAGGCAAGATTTAGTTACATCTAAATGCTGTTTTGGCTAAAGCAGCATTTATGCTGCCTCATTATCAACAACAAAGCTTGTGTTTGCAAATATGTGTTCAGGTTAAATGAGTAAAATGCACTTTAAATATGCCCATATTAGAAAATCAGCATATTATAATGATTTCTGAAGGATTATGTGACACTTAAGACTGCAGTAATGATGCTGAAAATTCAGCTTTGATCACAACTTACATTTTACAATATATTCAAATAGAAAACTGTTCTTTTAAATTGTAAAAATAGTTAATGATATCACTGTTTTTACTTTGTTTTGGATCAAATAAATGCTGTCTTGGTGAGCAGAAGAGACTTCTTTTAAATGGTAGTGTAGGTCTAAAATTAAGTCTTTATGTAAAGAAAATGTATAGTCAGATTACTTCTAACTTAAAACTTGATTTGAATCATTAAGTCTCCTCGCATTCATTCTCTTTCTGTCACATTCCTCATTGATGGACCCAGGGGAGGGGTCTTCGTCTCCTCAGGTGTGAATTACAATCAATATTCATGATATTTCACGCCTCCTCGCATATGACCTTTCTAACACTAAAAGTGTTTTACAAAAGTTAAATTACTATATTATTTTGTATGAATGTTCTCAAAAGGCTTGTGGACAAATGTTTGGTATGTGTTATATTGCCTTATTTCAATGACTTAAAAATTTAGTTTTCAAAAACCATGCATAAACGTTATTTTCTTAATACAAACCTGTACATACAATTTGCTCACATATTATTTTAGCCCAGTTTGTGCTGAATACAGTGTTATCAGACTTAAGTCATTAATGTGTTTTTAAGCAACTGAAAAAAGCACAAATGCCAAGGCATGTCAAAACTTATCCAGGGCCCAAAACACCCTCAGACCCCAGAGGGTTAAAAGTCCAACATTTGACAATCAACACTAGAAATAAATACAGCTCTCGAAAAAATTAAGAGACCACTCCAAGTTTTCATGTTCTCTAAATGTATTATTTATAGGTATATGCGAGTAAAAAGATTTTTTTTCTTATAAACTTTTTCACAACATTTCTACAATAAAGATTATTTTCATTTAGAGCATTTATTTGCAGAAAATGAAAACAGGTCAAAATAACCAAAAAGATGCAGTGTTTTCAGACCTGGAATAATACAAAGAAAACAAGTTCCTATTCATTTTTAAACACAATACTAATGTTTTACTTTAGTAAGAGTTTAGATATCAATATTTGTGTAATAACCCTGACTTTCAAATCATAGCTTTAATGAGTCCTTGCATGGTTTCTACCAGTCTTCCACATTGCTGTTGGGTGAATTATGCCACTCCTGGCTCAAAAATTCAAGCAAGAACAGACACTGGAATGGGATGGCTGCCATACATATAGAGATGCTGATTTAAGAAACATTTAGAGTTGTCTCTTAATGTTTTCCAGAGCTGTATTTTATATTCCACTGGAAAAATTCTGACATAACTGATGATTATATAAAAAGTTATTGATATAAAAGGTAACTTAATTCACTGTTTGGCAATGCAAAGTATTAAAAAATATTTTAAAAGTGATTGATATAATTTTTTAAATAATAATTGGTCCCTCAGTGCAAAGCTTTTTATTTTAGGCATACTTCCCAAAAATCTATGCTCGCTAATCTCCATGTACTGGAAAAATATCTCCCACCCTTCACTTAGCCATTGGCTAAGAGAATTGTCAGCCTGCTTATCAGTAGAAAAACTGTATGCGTTAAAAGAAAGAAAATTATTTATTTTATAAACATTTTTCTTTTTAGAAATAAACATGACTTGCAATTAGAATAGTAAGAAGAGAAGAAGTCTCTCATGTACAAATTAAGTATGAAATGCATTGGAGTGTGTTATTTTTTTATTTGTTATAGTTTTTCTTCATGTGCATGTGCATTATTTTCTGTGTATAATCGCTATTATGAATATATTATTAAATTGTTTTTTGTTTGTTTCTTTTCATTCTTTATGAGATGGCAATAACCATGTGGGGAGGGGGAATATACATTTTCTATTTTTATTTGCTAAAAAATAAAATAAAAAAGAGAACTTTAATGAAAGCAAATCTGATTACCTGTGGCACAAGGCTGCTACGGCTCAATTACAGCATACTGATATTCAGTACACTTGTATTTGTGATTTTGCACACAGCTGCAGTGTGTGCGTTTGTGATCTGTAACTTTAAGTTCTCATTAAACCATTATTTTGATGGTTCAGCCACTTCCCACCACTTCCTTTCCCATTGTGAACCTTGTTACATAATGATAATAATAAAACCATTTATTATTAAATGATTGATATTAGTTGTGTTATTGCTATAACTTTGCATATTTTATTTTTCTATACAATAGTAATATTTTTCTGTCACAATTTCAGAAGTGTATGTGTCAAGTATGACAGAGCACAGCGGCACCTCTCATTCATTCTGAGGCGTGCAGCGCATGCAGACTGTATATAATTTAATTAAATGACATCCTTCTGCTGTTCATTGATCACACTTGGCCATATCAAGATTTGAATTTAATTCATTAAATTTAACATCGTTTAATATTGCTATTAGCACTATACTGGAGTGTGGTACAGAGTAATCAACAATATGATATTTTACCGTTTTACAATTTTTGGTGTCACAATATTTTGTTACTACTGGTTTACTACTGGCAACCCAACCAGAGAAAACTAGTAAAATACAGCAGCAGTCATGGTCAGTCTTACCAGGGCTGAAGGATGAGCAGACAGTTTGAACACCCGGTCTTGGCTTCTCTGTGAATTTGTGTGGACGATCACTGATGGAAAGGAAATAGGAAAGGTTTACCTCAATCTTTATCCTAGGAGTATGAATACAGCATTATGTACTCTCAAAAAAAGAAGTGTTCCTCGTATTTTCAAGCTAAGAACAACAACACTCACCTGAAACCATTATTATTCACATCCCACTGCCAGAAACACACTGTTGCATCAGTTCCAGTGGAGACCATGTACCTTTTGTAGCCCTTGACAAATGGAGAGAACTACAAACAGAAACGGGAAGAATACAGTAAATACTTAGTTTCATCAAGTAAAGTTCAACAAGCCAGTACGGCAAGCAGAGGCAAAAGCATAACACATGGAAATGATGCTACTGTAAACGAAGGCTGCCCCCTGATAGTCGACCAAATGTTAGTCGATGAGAAGAGTCTTGGCTGACCAAGTTTAAAAAAAAAAAACTCCACAGGAAACCGACGAACATTGTAGTAGTAGTAGTAGTAGTAGTAGTCCTTTATTGTCACATAGTAAACCAGTGAAATTGGCCATCGACCTGTCCATACAAACATACATATGACAAGGGGAGACAGGACAGGAAGACAGGGAATTAGAAGAAATACAGCATGACATGAGGAGAGGAGAGGAGAAAAAAAAAAGGCAGCCCCCAGACTATGCTCCTTAAGAAGTACAGTGTGGGAACAGGGAAAAAAACACCTCAGCAACATTAGCACATAATCAGTACACTCTACAACATGAACAAGACTTGCAACAGGGGAGGGATTGGGGGTGGAGGTGGCCCAGCACAGGCAAGCAGCCATCCGGACCTGCAGCCATGTTCGGCGCTGGTCACAGACCCGCCTGTCAGACTGGGGGTACAAAGCGCTAAGGCGAGGGATAGGGTATCGGGCGGATGATTGCATATCTGTATATATGTGTAAGAGTTAATGTGTGTGTAGGCCTGGAGAGTCGCTATGCCAGCATCTAATCTAGGTGCCTCAGTCCGCAGGGTTGTCATAGCGATACACAGCAAGTTGCCATGGAGACAACCTTGATCAGGTCCCAGACATAGTCAACAATCACCAGGTGCCTGGGGAGTCGGGGAAGGAACGCAGAGTGGCTCACTGCAGTGCTCTTCCGGGGAGTTGTTGTTCCAACAGCTGCCTTGGCCAAGGCCAGTGCTGGTTGAGGGCGGCCGAAACAGATAAGATTGGGATTGTTTGGTCTTAAGGAGAGTAGCCGCATTCTAATTTACACGGCTATTCTCCTGGTCCATTTTGGTCTCTGAAACGATCCATTTGCCTTTGCAAAGCTGTGAGCTTCTCCATGATGTTATCCGTATTTTGGTTCATAGACCCAGTCTGAGTGCAGACAGCTCTGCCCACTGTTTCAATCATGACGGGCAGCCTTGTGAGGCTTTGGACAGCTGTCACCGTCTTCTTAACTCCTCGATAAACCAGGGCAATGCCTAATCCAATCAGCAGAAGACCTGTTATCATGGTACCGAATAGGTAGATATCTTCAACGTCCTCCACGGAAAGAGCCGCCAGACACACGACCCGCCACCTCTCCCACGCGTCCATCGTGTAGCCAGCTGCGAACGTTCCGTCAGGGCAGACAGGTTCCCCCGAACCCAAACTTCTCGTCGAGAAGATGGTGTCAATTGCGTTGAGAGACCAGTTGATCAAATCCATGATGACTTAGTTTGAAGAGCAGTGCTGAGAGAGTCTCTCAAGTACAAGACAGTAGACTAGATATGACGAGAGGAGCAAAGCAGGGAAGATAAGGGTAGGGAGAGGGTGAGAAAATGCGACCGCCTTCGTTGAGAGCCAAGAGAGAATTGGCATTGGTATTACCACCGGTTGGATGCTAGGTGGTCCTATGGGTTAATTTTCATTAAGCAGGGTTAAGGTTAAGCCTACAAAATAAATCAAGACACCTTGATTTCAAACTTTATTTTAACAAAAAAATTCAAATGAAACTGGATATATATGAAACTTCACGATATACAATTGCCCATTCACTTTTTCTATTTTCGAGGGGGCTGACATAAGATCACATGACCAGCAGAGCACTACTCACTGTTTCTTTGTAATTACACTGTTGGTTGCAGAATAAATTATTAATGACTGTGAATACAGTTTTGCTACAATGGCATCAGTAACCAAAAAAAGAATGCTATGGTATGATGCTGCATTTACGCTAATACTGTATTAAGTCAAAGACCACTGTTGTATCACCCAGGACAAAATACAAATAAACCCATGTACACCTCTGCAGATCATACAAGGTTTACATGATGCAGAAATTATTATTTCTTAAAGTATTATAATACTTTTACTATATTAAAGTGTGTGGTCAATTAAATATCACTATATAATATAACCACAACAAAAGAAAAAAATATATTGTAGAATATCTGCCATCTGTGTTACAGAACAATCACAAGATGATATCAACCTATGTATCCAATATAAATCAGCAATGGTCGATGTTCAGTGCTGTATGTAGAGCAGATTAAACTTTTAAATAAACAATCTTCCTAAGATTTCAATGTGAATCTGACAATATCTCATGCAATAATACAATTGCATAATAAAATTGTCAAACTGGCCAATAGCAATTATGTCTGTAAACAGTTAATACTTCTGTAATATTAGCAACACACACGTAAGTGAATAACAATTTCTGAATTAAAGTTATTAAATAGGGTCTTGGTTAGCGAATATCCAGCTTAGATAGCCAAAAGTCAGCTGCAGTCATTTAATGTGCTTTTGCAATGTGAAACAAAAGGTTCTCGTTGCCGTTAATGATTTTAATCCTCCGACATGCCATAGATCCCTCAAACACGATAGAGTTATGTACATGAGCAAATTAATGGGCTAATTAAGTTTTGTGAGGCGCTAAAATAACACGCATTAACACGTGATGGCGTACAGCGTTTAGAAAACTGCGTTTCAAAGCTTAATAGGGCAATACAAAACACGTGAATTTTGACCCATTAGGCTTTCCATACTTTACTGTCATCTGTTCTTAATATAATAGTGTTTTTCTTCAAGCATCTGTGTCTGTGTCTCTTCAGGCAAATTATTTGTAATATTAATATGATAATAATAATAATAATAGCCTAATAATAAAATACATTAATGGGAAAACGAACCAAATATCATCTTGACATTTTCGAAGGCGTTAGATCTTAGCGATCACTCTGACCATTTTCGATCCTCAAGATCATCGTCTGTCTACAAAACCCTAATATGCATTTTTCTATAAATATATATTTTTTTCAGACAGTCTTCTTGCTGCCTTTTCTGACACATTCAGAATCATTACCGTTTTTGTCAGTGTCGCTGCGGCCCGCTTCGAGCAGGGAAAGAACAATGCCATGGTTCTCCCATTAACAAATTTACGGCAGCCTGCTCAAGTGAAATTTAGGCTGCCGATGCAAATTAAATTATATTCTATCGTTCAGCTATCATTCAGTATTATTTGTAAACAAATGATAATAATAATAATAATAATTAGGTCTGTCGATTTAGCACGTTAATTCAGTGCGATTAATTGTATTAAAAATAACGCGTAAAAAAAATTAACGCAATTAATCGCAATGACCCCCGACCATAATAAGGAAGACTCCTGAGAAATGCAAGCAATTAATCGCAATGCCCCCGGACCATAATAAGGAAGATTCCTGAGAAATGCAAGCTTGTAGTACCACCTGTTTACTCCAGAGGGCAGCAATTGAAATTAAATACAGTGAAGAAAAAAAAGACAAAACAGACATTAGTTACGTTCTTGCGTTCAAAACATTTGATGGAGCGCAAATTCGATCTAAGGGATCTCAAGATGTGTTCCAAGTATTAAATTATATTTAACTTGACACAGTGACCTAAACATTTTATGTTTATGATGCAACGCAGACGATACTCAAGCATGTCTGATGCTTGTTGAAATGGATGGGTCCTTAAATAAGCCCTCATAATAAATCTCGAACTGATTTGACAAATTCACTAGCGAAATGGATTGCTGTGAACTGTATTCCAATGATTAGCTTAGGTTCAATAATATGGCAGTAAACAATACATTGTATTCTAAAGCTTATCAATGACTAACTCTTCTGCCACAAGAATGTAATGCAAGTGAATTTGATCCAAGTTCGCAGCGCGGTAGCACGCAGTGGCTGCTCCGGATCCAAAATTGTGCTATTTTTGTTAGTTAGCCCGACTTTTATGGCACAACGGACATCGGAGCAACCGGTGTTCGGGTTTTACCATCGCCAGACACAACTAAAAAGATTCATGCACAAACCAAGCTGCCTGATGATCTGCAGGAGAAGCTACACAACCTCGGCTTGCTACAGAGGCCAGGTCTCCAGTCCTCGGCGTTGTCTGATGCCAGTAACTGGGGGAGAGGACGTTGTACGCGGTGTGCGAGGAAGCGAAAGCGTGGCAAGAGGGCGGGGGTCCATGCTAGGCTAAAAACAAACCCTAGCCGGCCGGCTCTCCCAACTATCCTGCTCTCAAATGTTTGCTCCCTGGACAATAAACTGGACTACATCCGACTCCAGCAGACTGCGCAGCGAGAGTTTAGAGACTGCTGCGTCTTTGCTTTCACAGAGACGTGGCTCAGCGACAAAGTTCTGGTCGCCGCCATTCAGCTAGACGGGCTCGATTAGTTTCATGCCGACAGAAATGCAGCAATGTGCGGTAAGATTTGCGGTGGTAGCTTGTGTGTTAACAAACACTAAATGGTGCAAGAACTACGTGCTAATCTCTAGCTACTGTTCATCGCTGTTGGACCTTGTGACTGTTAGATGCAGACCTTTTTATTTACCACGGGAATTCACCACAGTCATAACCGGGGTTTACATTCCCCCCAGCGCTAATGTTAAGGAAGCACTCTGTGAACTGTATGGGACTATTAGCGAACTGCAGAACACACCCTGACGGACTGTTTATTGTCACCGGAGATTTCAACCATGCGAATCTCAAGACAGTGCTCCCTAAATTCCATCAGTAAGTGGACTTTGCAACGAGAGGGGCGAACACGCTTGATTTTGTTTACACAAACATCCCAGGTCGCGTACCGGGCGGAGCCCCGCCACCACCTCGGATACTCCGACCACATCTCTGTTATGCTAAATCCAGCATACAGACCGCTTGTCAGGTGCACAAAGCCACTTCAGAAGCAGGTGAAAACCTGTGCATTGATGTCACTTTCTTCAACACCATCACCACACGCTCCAACCAGAAGCCGTGGATGACTGCGGAGGTGCGTGCGCTCCCGAGACTCTGCCTTCTGAGCAGGTGACAAGGCAGCCCTAAGAACTGGACTATAGTAACCATAGTCACTTCCAGGACAGCTGCGACACGCGGCACATGTGGCAGGGCATTGAGGCCCTGCCACATCAGTTGCCTGTGACAAAGATGCCTCCCTTCCAGATGCGCTGAGCGACTTCTACGCTCTGTTTGAAGCACAGAACAACGTGGTGGCGAGTAAGACCACCCCTCCTCCCAATGACCAGGTGCTCTGTCTTGCCACGGCTGATGTGAGGAAAACTCTACATTGAGTCAACCCACGGAAGGCTGCTGGACCAGACAACATTCCTGGCAGAGTGCTCAGAGGATGTGCAGACCAGCTGACAGATGTTGCACTCACCCATCATCATGAAGTGCTTCGAGGCTCATCATGAGGCACAATAAGACCCAGCTGCCCCCCTCACTAGACCCACTGCGGTTCACGTATCACCACTACACTCCATCTGGCCCTCACCCATCTAGATAAAAAGGAATCATACATTCGAATGCTGTTCATAGACTTCAGCTCAGAATTCAACACAATCATTCCTCAGCACCTGATTGGAAAGCTGAACCTGCTGGGCCTTGACAGCTCCCTCTGCAACAGGATCCTGGACTTCCTGACTGGGAGACCTCAGTCAGTCCAGAATCAGAAACAGCATCTCCACCACCACCACACTGAGAACTGGGGCCCCCCCAGGGATGTGTGCTCTGCTGACTCACGACTGTGCAGCAATGCACAGCTCGAACCACATCGTCAAGTTCGTCGATGGCACGACCATGGTGGGTCTCATCAGCAAGAACGACGATTCAGCATTCAGAGAGGAAGTGCAGCGGCTAACGGACTGGTGTAGAGCCAACAACCTGTCTCTGAATGTGGACAAAACAAAAGAGATGGTTGTTGACTTCAGGAGAGCACATAGTGAACACTCTCTGCTGAACATCGACGGCTCCTCTGTGGAGATAAGAGCACCAAATTCCTTGGTGTTCACCTGGCGGAGAACCTCACCTGGTCCCTCAACACCAGCTCTATTACCAAGAAAGCCCAGCAGAGGATAGTGAGAACAGCTGAGAAGATCATGCAGGTCTCTTCCCTCCATCAAAGTAATTTACATAAAACACTGCATCCGCAAAGCAACCAGCATTGTGGATGCCCCACACACAAACTCTTCACCCTCCTGCCATCTGGCAAGAGTAGGGCTGGGATAAACGATTATTTTTGAAACGATTAATCTAGCGATTATTTTTTCGATGCATCGATTAATCTAACGATTCGTTTTTTCAGACCGATTCGATTTTTATTCGATTAATCGACTTGTGACAACACCGGTAATACCGGTTTCATCGGGGGTGGGGATGTATAAAATGTAAAAAAAAAAACATTTGCCGGGAGTCTGATTGACTGGCGATCTGATCAATCAATCATAATACTCCATTTTTGTCCGACAAAGTAGTCGGGAGAGAGAGAAGATTAATGTCGGTGGATCTGAATTTGAATAATGGATTGTGTGCTACCGTACTGACGTCTTTCCATGGTTAAAACAACAGTCCTTCTGATGTAGGCTACATTCATGTTTAGCCTATTTGATGCTATAAATTAACCAAGGAAAAGATGATCGGTTCACGAGCAGCTTTAACTGAGGCAATCTGTCACGATACATTAAAGAGCCACAAAATAGTAGGACTATTTATGGTTTAATTTTCTTTGAATGACCAAATTTGAAAGTTGAGACTTTATTAAATGTTACCTGCTTGGTCCTGTCTGTCAGCGCGTTGTCAGTGTCCTCTATGTATTTTTCACTGACATTCATAGCTATAAGCGTATTATTAATAGCTATAGTTTAAAACTTTAGGTGTCGATAACGTATTATAGCCTACTCCAACATCGAAGTGCAAAGTGGGGAGTTGAAAAAAACTTACGGTGCTCTGTCATCTGCAGCTGCAACCGGTGGCCTCTTAAGGTGCTGGTGCATTGCCGTGGTGCTAGAATGGAAGGCCATCTCCATTTTGCAAAGACGACATATCACGGAATTGTTTCCTTTTAAATTAAAGAATTCCCATACTTTAGAGGAACGAGTGCATGCCGCCTTGCACTTCTGATAGTCTGAGGAGCCACTCGTGTTGCTACTACTTGCCGGCGCCGCCATCTTTGTTTTGGGTCCGACGAATCGACGCGCATATTTTGCGTCGACGTCATCGCGTTGTCCCAGCCCTACGCAAGAGGTACCGAAGCAATCGGGCCCTCACGGCCAGACTGTGTAACCGCTTCTTCCCCCAAGCCATCAGACTCCTCAATACTCAGAGACTGGACTGACACAAACACCAGTACACCATCCAACTTTTGCACATGTCCAGAGTTGCACTTTAATTCATTGTCACTTTATATCTGGCTGCTACCTCAATAACGGCTATGTCCATAAAACACCATTTCATAGTATGTTATGTTTACATTTAGCATTTTAGTACTTTTTGCAAAAGTTTGCACGTGCACTTTATGTAGAAATGTTATTTAGTCTGTGTAGTCTCATGTGGTTGTGTTTGTCCCATCTTGTTTTATGTAGCACCCTGGTCCTGGAGGAACGTTCGCTGTGTACTGTACTAACTGTATATGGTTGAACGACAATAAAAAACCTGCGCGTACATTTTCTATATTTACTTAAACACAGCCTTCTGACTGGAACGCGTCGTTTGGAATGAACCGCCACATCCTCACATGGTTCTAAACCAGCACTGTTTTCACCCACCAGCACTGTTTTCACCCAGGACTTTCACCTACTGTTTCACTTGTGTATATGGTTGAGTGACAATAAAGGGATTTGATTTGATATATAAAATCTCACATAAAGTTTATTGTTCAAACAAAATCCCAATATGAACCAGAAAAAATTATGAGGCATAACACGGTACTTTTAAATATAAACAAGCAACATCCTAACATTGTTCTACACCAGCACTGTAGAGAGCATCCTGACTGGCTGCATCACTGCCTGGTATGGCAACAGCACCGCCCTCAACCACATGCAGGGTGGTGCGACATGCCAGACACATCATCGGAGGTGAGCTTCCCTCCCTCCAGTACATCTATACCAGGCGGTATGTGACAAACCAGGGCTCTACAGTGAGGATGTGTCGGTTCATTCCAAATGACGCGTTCCAGTCAGAGAGAGAAAGGTGAACAATGGAAAAAAGTAGCGGTATAGGCGACATCGCATTTTATTTTAAGCGAAAAAGAGATGAGGGGAAAGAGGAATTTGGCGAGGGGGATTCGCATGGTTCAACTAATGAAGTCTCTTCACAAGGTTTACTGGAGACGGCTAACGTTAGGGATGCTGAGAGCAAAGCTACCGTGACCACAGTGGTCACTTCAACGTCCACTGTAGCCGGTGGAGGGAGAACATATAGATTCAATGCAAATTGTCTCAAAATGTTCCCATGGCTAGAGTTTGAAAACATCAACGTCATGTTCTGCAAATATTGTAGAGGGCAGAAACAGGTGGGCATCTCGTCCGTGTCAGGAAACCCGCATCTGAAATAGTGATGGGTCATTTGCGAACGAGTCGGCTCTTGTAGGTGAACGTTGGGAGCCGGCTCGCATATCAGAATCTATTTATACAAACATAAAAAAAAAAAATAAGAAACGAATAATCAAAAGATTTAAAAATAACGAAAAAACTAATAAAATAATATAGGCCTAAATGCTCAAGCGCACACATTAGTTCTAACAGTCTGCTCAGACTAAAAGCCTAACCTGTTGTTCCTGTCACAATCAGACACGTAGTGTCAACCAATGAACCAAAGATGCGTGAGGGAGGGCGGAGCCAACTTATGCTGTTCAGATTGTATTTGAATTGTTACATTTATATGCACTTTGTTTATATACATTGAAAAGTTATACTTTAAATGCACATGTGAAATAACATCCTTTTTTACATTTATTTCAATTTGTGGGATGCTGCAGTTTTGCAAATTATTTATTTTTCTTTGATATGGTGCATTATTCTTTTATCAGTAGGCTAGTGCCGCTACCTACATGCATACTACGCAGCTTGCGTAGGGCATCAACTCCCTAGAGGGGCACCATCTTACCCTAGGATGGCACCAGAAAGTCCACTGGCTGCCCTTACTCGTTCGCTATACGTTATTCAAGGACCCGAAAGCAGTTGCGAAACACAGATAATCGCTTCACGCTCATATCACGTGTAGGGCATCAATTTGGCCAGCGGTGGCCCTGTCTATTATGCTATTCAGACTGTATTCGTTTTGAATGGTTAGATTTATATGCACTTTGTTTATATAAGTTATACTTTAAAATGCAAATGTTTAATAGTATTATTTTTCTTAACAAATCAATGCAATTTTAAATAAATTGTGGTTAAGGTAGAGTGTAATTACATTTAATAATTTAATTCGAATTGTTTTAACTCCAGTTATGAAAAGAGCCGAAATGCCCATTGCTAATCTGAAAAGAGATAGTGTAGCGAAACATCTCACTGCGGAGAAACCATCAAGCTCTGTGTCAGCAGCCGGACAACTGATATCCTTTGATTTTAGTAGGCATGGGTTCAATGTGTGATTTGGGAGGTATGTGCTGTTCCACAAATGTGTGTCCCTTAGTACACGCACACACACTCATACACGCAGTATAAATATGTATGTAATAAATTGTTTGTTAATAAACTCTGTATTTAATTTTCACTGTGCTCCTAAATTTTTTCATTTAGGAGCGCATGTACTCCTTGGGAAAAAAAAAGTTAGCGTAGAGCCCTGCAAACCGGGAATTCTTATTTTGAAATTATGAAAAAATTATCTGCAACTATCACCATAGAATTTGGCCAATAACCAATAGTTCTAAAAAGCAACTATCAGCACCGATAAATCGGTAAAACAGATATGTCGGTGTATCTCTAATTTTCACCACGGAATACCATTAAACACAATACAGAATTTGAGCTGTGGTAAAAGTACCTAAAGTTGAAGTGACACAAAAATTACAGAGCCGCCTCTAATTTTAGGTTATATTTCCAATGGCAGATCAGAGTAGACATAATTCAGAACAACTTATGTGGAATCTTTACAATTTAGAGGCTGCACAGAGACACCTTCACTCACCAAAAAGCTGTGATCCTACAAATGAAAGGAAAATGTAAATCCATTGAGTATCATTTTGTAATTGTATCGTGACACCCAAAATCATAATCAACTCCTGAGGTGCCTAAAGATTTCCAGCTCTACAATGAGTTTTGGGGGATAATTGAAGACCCCATGAAATGGCTTGGCAAGCAGTTTCCTTTCCTTTGTTGACGCATTTCCTATTGAGACAGGAAGTTATGGCAAGCAATATTGAAGCCATTTTTTTTAAATGGTATACACTGTAGCCATCAAGCATGATTTGCTACTCATTACAGCTAGTTGTGGCAGATTGTATTAGGGACATTCCACCTGCATTTGACTGGACAAATTAAATTTGTGAGTTCAAGTTGAGTCAATGTTTTGGTTCTGTTCTCCCAGAAGAGAAGGACTGAAAATATTAAATGCATCCGATACCCTGTCACGTGAAGCTTCCCAAACAACAGGAGTAACGCAGCAACATACACAATCGTAATTGACTGAATAAGGATGCAATGTAGTGAAATAACTTCACCCTGAGTATTTGACATTTATACCTTATGGGATTGCAGTGGAAATCATGTCCATATCCAACTTCAGTGTGAAAAATATTTAAGTTTAATAAACACTGTTCCACTGTTGTAAAAACTGTTCCATGTGACTATTCTGATTTTATTACCGTAATTTCCGGACTATTGAGCGCACCTGAATAAAAGCCGCACCCACTGAATTTTCAAAAAAATATTATTTTGAACATAAATAAGCCGCACCTGTCTATAAGCCGCAGGTGCCTACCGGTACATTGAAACAAATGAACTTTACACAGGCTTTAACGAAACACGGCTTGTAACAAAAATAAATAGGCTTTAACGAAACACGGCTTGTAACAAAAATAAATAGGCTTTAACGAAACACGGTGTGCCGGCGGGGGGCGTGGTCAAGCGCCCGTCCGGGAGAGAAAAGCAGTAGCCTAAGGGCACTTACATCAAGTGCAGAAAACTATCACACGGGACAGAAAAGCGCCCTTATCGCTTTTCTGTCCCGGATGGGTGCTTGACCACGCCCCCGCTGCCACACACGGCTTGTAACAAAAAATAAAAAATTAGCAGTAAACAGTAGCCTAGCAAGAAAGTCATTGGTCACCATCTTCCTCTTGTGCACATGAAACCATTGAAGTCATCTCCTTCGGTGTCGGAGTTGAATAGCCTCAGCTTTAGTTGTCTTTTTGCACTGAGTCAATTCATCACGCTGCTGTTTCCAACGTCTCCCGTGCAGCAGCTCTATTTACTTTTCCAACAGCCAGATCAATCGCATTCAACTTGAAAGCTGCATCATATGCATTTCTCCGTGTCTTGAGGGTGACAAAATGACTACCGTAATCAGAATGATGGGAAGTTTGAGCGCGCTCGATTTAATCTAAACAGTAAACAAAAAAAGTTGTTTGACCTTAACCCGTTCGTCAATTTCATTGGTCTAATGAAAGCTTCATGCCGCCAAAAAACTGAGCACGTCACAGAATGTTTTTTTTTTTTTTTTAAATAAAATTTGAAAGCGGGAAAAATCCATATATTAGCCGCATCGTTGTTTAAGCCGCGAGGTTCAAAGCATGGGAAAAAAGTTGCGGCTTATAGTCCGGAAATTACGGTAGTCATTTAAGTATGGGAGATCCCCACTGCATTGCACAGGTCACATTTATTGTAGACAAACAGACTTCTCACTGGAATGTTCTGGCAGCGCATCTGGTTAGGACATAGTGATAGAGAAGTGCACTAGCATAAAGTCAGCCTCAAAGTTAAAGGAACAGTTCACTGAAAAATTCCCTCATTTACTCAATCTCATGCCATCTCAGATATGTATGACTTCCTTTTTTTTCTGCAGAACACACACAAAAATTTGTATTAAGTCCACACAATGCGAGTGAACTTAGAAGCTCCAAAAAGCACATAATCCAAAAAGCACATAATTAGTCTCAGTCAGTTTTGGGTCAGAACTAGAGGTCGACCGATTAATCGGCATTATTTAACAATCTACATCGGCCAATATCAAAGTATATCAAGCCGATTATTAGGCAGGCGCATCTGTGGGCAGCCTAGTGTTGTTGTGGAACACATGTTCTACGCACGCTGCCCCTAGAGTCATTTTCAAGCAGAGTGAGCAGACCTCATCCAGTGCCTAAGGAAGGAGCGAAGTTCCTTGGAGAAAATGGTAAGGATTAAATTTGTATAACTCCTTTATATTTAATTAAAAACTTTTGATAGGTTACTGCCAACTTCAAGAAAAAACACGACAAACGCGATCGGCGACATGACGTTCAGCTACTTTGGATATTGATAGCGTAGTTGAAGTTGCATTATCACAGCAGAAGGGTTGCTATCATGTCACAATAAGTAAGCAAGAATTTTGCAATTGACAGTGAATGAGACTTTTATTTATTCTGTGTCTTATATTTGAGAGGGTTGTCACTCAATGCACAGAAATAAGTAATAAAAAGATACCAACGCACTATAGGCTAGTGAAGGACTGGCTTTGGTAAGCTCGGACGTTATCGGTTCTGCTGTCGGTACTGGAGAAATTAAGAAAGTACATTTATTATTGCTATAAAGAGAAAGTTATTTTATCTCGCCAGCCATTTCTATGTATAATAATATGAAACCATTTGTCTGTGATGCAATTTAGCTATTCGCAGTCAGAGAGAGAGAGAGAGATCTCGCTCAAGCGGTGCCACAGCGAGCACAACACGAGTCCTGCTTAATGAGTGACAGAACTAAACATTCAAACGTAGCCTGGTTTAGATATGTGATTATTAGTCTGATTTTATTTTAGATTTTGCCTTCCAAAGATTGAATACATAAGCCGCATTCTGTCTAGCACAACTTCCTTCCCTTCACAGCGGTGCACTGACATTTCTCCCTAAAACTCAAACTTAACGTCACAATCAGCACGATCGGTGATTGTTGTAAAATGCAGTCTAGCTACTGTTGCTAAATTGCGGGACGTGTTTAATAATAAAAAATAAAAAAATAAATAAAAAAATTAAAAAAAAAGAGCGCAAGAGATACCGTTCCCAAGGCAGTGCGCTCCGAAACAGACTGCAACGAGACAAGCAAAGTATAGGCTACTTTGGGTTTCATGTGCGTGTCTAAACGATCAACTATACACAATGTCAAAACGACCGGCTTGGAGATTCACATAAACACAGTTTATGTCTTAAATGAACGTAGTTATGGAAATAGTTGGGAGAAAATATGGTGTATCAGGAGCCAATTAGACTCGGTCTTAAAGGGGAAGCAGTCTAATAAACATGCTGACGATTGAGACATTACTGCGAATCAAACAGCAAAAGGCAAAGAGAAAATCACTTACAGCTCTTGAATGAATAAATTCTGCATTAATCTATCTATGATAAACTATGCAGTGTTATTTTACAATTGATTACTTTGTTAGATTTCCTTTTAGACCACACCTGAACAGTAATGTTAGTAGACCTTCCTGAAATTAAATCACTGTGCCTATATAATGTTTATCTTTGTTTAATTATATATATATATATATAGTACCGGATCGATAAGCAGTATTGGTAAGAGTAGTAATACCATTAAAACCTTAAAGATACCCATCCCTAGTTATGCCTGTGCTTCTCTTGGATTACGTGTCTGGATTGCCCCTTAATTAGGGCCCAAGCCTTGAAAAGGCAAGGCCCTATTGATTTCGTTAGAATTATTATTAGGGCCCAAGCCTTGAAAAGGCAAGGCCCTATTGATTTCGTTAGAATTATTATTATCATTATTTATTCATTTTTTTACGCACTTTTGGGGCACTTTTGGGGCTCTTAACGTGCTCGAAAACTCTTGAAACTTTGCACACAGGTCGGAACCAGCGGCCATCAGGGTCGGACCGAAGATGGTACCCGGGCGTGGCAGGGGGGCTCGACAGCGCCCCCTGGAATGGGATTCGAACACTTGTCCATATATCAAACATGCTTGCATGTAATAATATGAAACTCGGTACACTTATAGATCTCATCGGGCCGAACACATTTCGTGCTCTAAGTTTTACGCCAGCCCAACAGGAAGTCGGCTATTATGGGTTGGTTGTAAACATATGCTCTGGAATTATACAGTGGGTACGGAAAGTATTCAGACCCCCTTAAATTTTTCACTCTTTGTTATATTGCAGCCATTTGCTAAAATCATTTAAGTTCATTTTTTTCCTCATTATTGTACACACAGCACCCCATATTGACAGAAAAACACAGAATTGTTGACATTTTTGCACATTTATTAAAAAAGAAAAACTGAAATATCACATGGTCCTAAGTATTCAGACCCTTTGCTGTGACACTCATATATTTAACTCAGGTGCTGTCCATTCCTTCTGATCATCCTTGAGATGGTTCTACACCTTCAATTGAGTCCAGCTGTGTTTGATTATACTGATTGGACTTGATTAGGAAAGCCACACACCTGTCTATATAAGACCTTACAGCTCACAGTGCATGTCAGAGCAAATGAGAATCATGAGGTCAAAGGAACTGCCTGAAGAGCTCAGAGACAGAATTGTGGCAAGGCACAGATCTGGCCAAGGTTACAAAAAATTTCTGCTGCCCTTAAGGTTCATAAGAGCACAGTGGCCTCCATAATCCTTAAATGGAAGATGTTTGGGACGACCAGAACCCTTCCTAGAGCTGGCCGTCCGGCCAAACTGAGCTATCGGGGCAGAAGAGCCTTGGTGAGAGAGGTAAAGAAGAACCCAAAGATCACTGTGGCTGAGCTCCAGAGATGCAGTCGGGAGATGGGAGAAAGTTGTAGAAAGTCAACCATCACTGCAGCCATCCACCAGTCGGGGCTTTATGGCAGAGTGGCCTGACGGAAGCCTCTCCTCAGTGCAAGACACATGAAAGCCTGCATGGAGTTTGCTAAAAAACACCTGAAGGACTCCAAGATGGTGATAAATAAGATTCTCTGGTCTGGTGAGACCAAGATAGAACTTTTTGGCCTTAATTCTAAGCGGTATGCGTGGAGAAAACTAGGCACTGCTCATCACCCGTTCAATACGGTCTCAACAGTGAAGCATGGTGGTGGCAGCATCATGCTGTGGGGGTGTTTTTCAGCTGCAGGGACAGGACGACTGGTTGCAATTAGGGGTGTGCCGGTTTCAGAATTGGTGATGACGGTTATGACTTCAGTCAAATGTGACGGTTCATAACATAACCGTCGGGGTCTTTTGCAGGTAGTGAACGGTCTGGCTCATATATGGGGTCATTCTCACGCTTGACCACATATCTGTTGTCAGTGCAAAATTACTGATTTCCTGGAGTTCTCTTTGCACCTCATCCTTTACCTTACTATACAAGGCCGGAACAGCTGTTTGAGAGAAGAATTTCTCACAGGCAACTCGTACTGTTTGTCGAAAGTATGCAACATTTCTTTAAATGAACTTTTTTCCACTGTCCGGAAGGGTACCATTCCTAATACCAAATATCGAGTCACACTATCTGTTAGTACTCTCCATTTGTCGCAGTCTTTTTTATATTTCGTCGCCTTGGAAAATGCCTCGGCCATATTCAACTGCCTCTGACCAGATGTGGATGGTTGAGCGGCAGCAGAAGCAGTGGTTAATCCAAGGGCCGCGTAAACCGCGGGGTGGTTAATCTTCAGATGGTTACGGAGATTGGTGGTGTTGGCATTTGTAACAAATACCGTCTTTCCGCGATATTCTGCACACAGGCTCATCAAGATTTTCTGGTTTTCCGCTGCCATCTGGTTTAAACCCGAAATGTGCCCATATAGGCGTATGTAACATTATTTTTCGTAACGAGATCCATCTGTTTTACCTTTCTTCACGAAGTTCTCACATGTAAAGTGACGGCTACTGCAGCAGGCAGCGCGTCCGGCTCCCATGCACCACGCGATCACGCGCTATGCGTATGCGCACCAAAAATAGCCTAATGAAAAATCATTCATCATATCATAGTCATAATAATTATAATGCCGATATTATTTCAGAATAGAAATATTATAGGCACTTTATTAGGGATGTATATAACAAAACAGGCGGACAGTGTAGGCCTATTTAATTGCTCTAGAAAGTAATGTGCGCCGCCTCAGTGGTCCGTTGGATTGCGCTGCTTAAAAGTTAAAGTTAAACTGTTGTTTTGAATTAGTATTTAAACATTCTCTATGATTATTTTTTTTTTGTAAAAAATATTTTAATTACACGGTTTTGGCGGTTATGGAGTTCTAATGACGGTTTTCAACTATAACCGTCGGTCTCACGGTTATATAATAACCGTCACACCCCTAGTTGCAATCGAGGGAAAGATGAAAGCGGCCAAGTACAGGGATATCCTGGACGAAAACCTTCTCCAGAGCGCTCTGGACCTCAGACTGGGCCAAAGGTTCACCTTCCAACAAGACAATGACCCTAAGCACACCGCTAAAATAACGAAGGAGTGGCTTCACAACAACTCCGTGACTGTTCTTGAATGGCCCAGCCAGAGCCCTGACTTAAACCCAATTGAGCATCTCTGGAGAGACCTGAAAATGGCTGTCCACCAACGTTTACCATCCAACCTGACAGAACTGGAGAGGATCTGCAAGGAGGAATGGCAGAGGATATCCAAATCCAGATGTGGAAAAACTTGTTGCATCTTTCCCAAAAAGACTCATGGCTGTATTAGATCAAAAGGGTGATTCTACTAAACACTGAACAAAGGGTCTGAATACTTAGGACCATGTGATATTTCAGTTTTTCTTTTTTAATAAATGTGCAAAAATGTCAAAAATTCTGTGTTTTTCTGTCAATACAGGGTGCTGTGTGTACAATAATGAGGAAGAAAAATGAACTTAAATGATTTTAGCAAATGGCTGCAATATAACAAAGAGCGAAACATTTAAGGGGGTCTGAATACTTTCCGTACCCACTGTATATATTCCTCCTAGAGAATGAATCCAATCGCCACCAAACTCTGTCAGCATAAAGTCAAGACATTGAGGATGCTACAATGCGGACAGATTTTTGATATCTCGAACGGTTTGGCCGTGGCGAGGAAATTAATTTATGACTAAAAAAGGACACATAAAGTGTGTTATAACTTAGTTCTATCTACAGTTACAAAACTCGGCATGTATATTGTTCTCGTCAAGCCGAACAACTTTCTAATTTACAGTCATCAGCTCTGACCAACAGAAAGTCAGATATTGTGGTTTGAATGTGGATTTCTTGGAATTTTTCTCTCTCTGACAGACAGAGTGCCCCCTCCCTTTCTGTGTTTTTTCTCTCTCTCTGACAGACAGTGTTATAACTTCTGCATACATTAACTGATCTCGATGAAACATCAGCAGTGTGTCACATGGATGTGACTATTGTGAGTCAAAGTTATAGCACCACCAACTGGCAGAAGGAAGTGTGTCACTTTCAAAATGCTTTGAAATCACCCTCTTATGTCTCAAGTGAACAGACCAACAGAAAGTCAGATATTTTGGTTTTGAATGTGGAACAAATTGCAAATGAACTTTGAAGCTCCAAAAAGCACATAAAGGGAGCATAAAAGCAAGGAAGTGTGTTATAACTTCTGCATACATTAACTGATCTCGATGAAACTTCAGCAGTGCGTAAATTATACATTAATAAACCTTTACAAAGACCTCCAGATAAATACTGGCCTTCTGGATTAACACATTTAAGTGCTGCAAAAGATATTGACCTATGACATCCTATGATATTAAAAATTATTCTACATTTGAATTACCTCATAGATGTGACTATTGTGGTTCACGGTCATAGGCCCTGTCCCAAATGGCACACTTCATATGAATTTTCAGTCTTGTGTACTTATTTCATATGCCCATTAACTCCATGAGACCGTAGGGTGTCTCATTTTTCATTTTAGGTATCAGAAGGGTGCTCGCGCATACTTTGTGGTCGATGTGTGCCCTCGATGCGCACTTTTGCAGAGCCCGCGCTGATGCGAGCTCTACAGCGTGCGGCTTCTCGACGGTCAAAGCGAGGTTACGTTATTGCCCATCGTGCACAGCAACCCTAAAGGCACGGGGGTGGCGGTGCCACCGGCTTGGGCCCGCCATCGCTGGTCGCAGCTATATTTAAAGCTGCATTTGGATTTCAACCTTCGTGTCTCGGAGCAGTTCGTAACACCTGCTTTGTTTATTTAAAATATTTGTTATACATTATTTATACAATATGTTTTTACATTATACATTTTTAATTTACGTGTACAAGTGCAGATTGGTGAAGTGTTCAATAAATGTATTTGAGAAATTTTGTCTATTTTATCTTTAAAATAAAAGGTTCAAAATAAGAGGTTAAAAACAAGCACATATCGGCCAAAATAAATCGGCAGCATTAATCGGCCATCGGCCGACCCGGATTTCAAAAGATCGGCATCGGCCTGAAAAAAAAAAATCAATCAGTCGACCTCTAGTCAGAACGGACCACAATTTAACTAATTTTTTTTTTATGTACGATTCTGCTTCCAAACTCTATTCCATAGTGCTTGATGCATGCGCAGAGTGCAAGAAAGCACTAGGAAGTGTAATAAAGTTGAAATCGTGATTGCCAAGGAGACCGCTGATATCAAGATTTATAGTCAAATTAGTTGCATTTTGGTTTGTTCTCACCCAAAACCGACCACTGAAGTCTTATGGATTACTTTTATGCTGCCTTTGTGTGCTTTTTGGAGCTTCACATTTTTGGTACCCATTCACTTAAGATTATATGGACCTACAGAGCAGAGATATTCTTTGTTTGTGTTCTGCATAAGAAAGAAAGTCTTGCACATCTGGGGTAGCACCAAAGTGAGTAAATGATGAGAATTTTCATTTTTGGGAGAACTATTCCTTTAACAGACATGGACTAAGAGCTACAAAAGTAATTATGACTTTAACAGGGTTGCTGCAGATAAAATGTAAGACTTTAAAACCTTTTTCAAGACCTGAACAGATCAAATTAATACTGTAAAAAATAAAAAAAAAAGGTTTTTATAATTATATAACTTTTAAATACTCAGGTTTTCCAGAAATATCTCATTAAATTTGGTTTATGTACCATTATATAAATAAATACTATTTAGAGGTTGACCAATATTGGATTTTGCTGATAAAATGATGTGTTGAAAGAAAGGCAATTAATCTGCGAATAGTTTTTAAAATTGGTAGCCTACATTACATTTTCTTAATCTTTCCATCCTGTGATATGGAGGGCCAGAAAGAGGCTACATTGGTCCAAATTGAATTAAATTCCATATGCTGTTTATGGTGCAACCAAAATAGATCTCTTTTTTGTTCAATTTAGTTGTAAGATATCAGCTCACTTTTCATTAGCACAGTTATTTTTTGGAACCCATTTGAACTTAAATATTATTATAATTTTGTAAACAAATAATAATATTGTAATAGTAATACATCTCAATCATGCACCTTTTGTCACGGATCCACCAGGTCTTGCTCTCTCTTTCTTCCTCACTGCCGTCAGTACTCACTCTCCCCCGTTTCCCACTCTGCTCAACTGTATTTACTCACAATGTTTACATCACTGTTTCAATCATCTGTTCAATAAACCCTGCTACTGAGTTCATATCTCTGCCTCAGTGAGTCTCTCCATGACACCTTTAACTTTTAAACACTCACGCTTTTATTTTGACATTCTAAACTCTCCAAGAAGTCCTGTATGTGTCTGTTTGTAGGAAAGTTCACAGTAGTTTATACGAGTCTTATTCAAATTCTGGTAAAACTGCACCTCCGGTGCCGTTCTAAATGCACATCAGTGAACTGAACAATTGAGCATCAACATCTGAGATGTTGTTAGAGAGTATCGCTCAAATATTGCGCACGGCCTGAAGGCTAAAAATAGGCACGTGTATGTAAATGGAGCAGCGCCATTCCATAACTGCAAGTGCATTTTATATATTTACTTATAAAACACAGCCTTTTGTGATTCACAGAGCTAATCGCACGTCTTCAGTGACTTTGAATAAAATGCACGAGTCATATGAAGTACTATAATTGTGTTTTAATGGTTCTTTTGTAATTTTTTTGAGCTTGACAGTATAGAAAATGACTAACACACTATCAGATTTGGATCGGTCTAGTCGGACAGATACCCGATCCACTTAATGTCAGTATCGGAGACGATACCAATCCAGGTATCAGATCGTTGCATCCCAAATACATTTTAACTTTAAACTTTAAAGGCTAAAATACACCAGGGACTCGGATGTTTCTAGCTGCTCATTCAAACAGTTAAGGGAAATAAAATGTGCATTCCTACAATAAATTACAATATTTACAATATACCTTTTTCACACTCTGGATTTTGTAATGCAGAAGTAAACGTATGCAGGGTAATCTTCAACATCGGTGACTGAACAAGAATGGGAGCAATTATTATTTTAACTAACCATTTGCTCCAAGACCAAAAGAAAAAAAATCCTCTATTACGCATTGGATTAAGCAAGTCATTCAGCAGCTGTAATCAAACACCCTCGCAGCTGTGGTAACACGTTTTTTTTCAATCTAATTACAAGGTAATGTAACCATAAGCATGTTACAAATTTACACTCAATATTTAACCTTATTTTGCTGCGAAATAAGGTAGAAATCTGTCTTCACAGTCTGTGGAAAAGGTCTTTTAAAAGTAAACATTGTCATATTTCCTCAACACTATATAATCATCATCATCAACTGTTGATCATTAGTAATTGCTTGTCTAAATTTTCGTTATAGATTAATGATTGTGAACTGCTCTGCAACCACTGGGAACACTCACAAACCCTGCGTGCTTGGAGAAATTACAACAATGCAGCATTTTTACTTTGAAAGACGCAGTGCATGCATTTATTTACTTACCGTAATTTCCGGACTATAAGCCGCAAGTTTTTTCCCACGCTTTGAACCTCGCGGCTTATACAATGACGCGGCTAATATATGGATTTTTCCCACTTTCAAATTTTATAAAAAAAAATTAAAAAAACATTCTGTGACGTGCTCAGTTTTTTGGCGGCGTGAAGCTTTCATTAGACCAATGAAATTGCCGAACGGGTTAAGGTCAAAACAACTTTTTTGTTTACTGTTTAGATTAAATCGAAGGCTCAAACTTCCCATCATTCTGATTACGGTAGTAATTTTGTCAACCTCACCATGGCAAAGACATGGAGAAACGAATATGATGCTGCTTTCAAGTTGAAGACGATTGATCTGGCTGCTGCACGGGAGCTTGGTCTTAATGAGTTAATGATAAGACGTTGGAAACAGCAGCGTGATGAATTGACTCAGTGCAAAAAGACAACTAAATCTGAGGCTATTCAACTCCGACACCGAAGGAGATGACTTCAGTGGTTTCATGTGCACAAGAGGAGGAAGATAATGACCAATGACTTTCTTGGTAGGCTACTATTTACTGCAAATATTTTATTACAAGCCGTGTGTGGCAGCGGGGGCGTGGTCAAGCGCTCGTCCGGGAGAGAAAAGCTGTAAGGGCACTTACACCTGCGCTAAATTATGTCTAACACCGGTGTCTAATTTCAAGTGCCCTGCTTCACGTGTCCTTCTTGGGAAAACTGTCACACGGGCACCAGTGTGACAGTTTTCAGCAGGGCACTTGGTGTTCCAGGTAAGGCTTTTAATGGCCACAGCAATGTTTACAATCAATTTTATAAAGTTTCTCAATTCTTCTATGCGCCAACACTAGACTGGCGTGTGTCACTTTCTCAGCTCTGTGGCTGCTGCCTTTTTAAGCCGCTCTCCCTATGCTTACTGAAATTAGACACCGGTGTTAGACATAATTTAGCTCAGGTGTAAGCACCCTTACCACTTTTCTCTCCCGGACGGGCGCTTGACTACATCCCCGCTGCCACACCGTGTTTCGTTAAAGCCTATTTATTTTTGTTACAAGCCGTGTTTCGTTAAAGCCTGAGTAAAGTTAACTTGTTTCAATGTACCGGTAGGCACCTGCGGCTTATAGACAGGTGTGGCTTATTTATGTTCAAAATAATATTTTATTTAAAAATCAGTGGGTGCGGCTTATATTCAGGTGCGCTCAATAGTCCGGAAATTACGGTAAATCATATTCTTTTAAGTTTGATAATCACATTAGGTTATATCATGATTCCTGCCTTTCCGCCCTCAAATTTAAGACCTCTTTAAATGAAAATTAAGACTTTTGTTGAATCATTTAAGATATTTAAGGTTTATGACCTTCAATTTTGAAAAACTGAATTTAAGACATTAAGACTTTGTAAGGATCTGCGGGAACCCCGTTTAAAAGTCCAACACCATTAAGCAAAGCATAACCTGTATCCAGCACTCTCACCTGTAAAGATGTAATAGATCCACTGTGTCCCTGGAGGACTGCCACCGGGGCACAGGTACGAAGGCACCAGACTCTAATGGTTTTGTCGCAGCTCCCAGCCGCAATAAGGGTATTTTCAAAGTTAACAGCAAGATCTGATATCTCTGCATGATGTCCTCTGAGAGTGGAGTGAAGCCTCCCGTCAAAGGAGGACCATATCTTCACCAAGGCATCATCTGAACCCTGAGAGTTAGCAAACAAACAGGAACAAGCATGATTCATTAGTTCACGTTATGGCGATTGTGTAGTCCTTGGCATACATAAAATGGTCTCACCAATACCAATATCCCTTTTCCATAATTGTGCTGGTGCTCTGCTGTGGGATCAGTGGATTTGTGAGACACAAAAAAAACAGCAGCAGTAAGTTGCAATTAACAGCCAGCCTCACCCAGCCAACACTGGGCATGATCACATGCACAGCAAGATACTCATAACTATCAAAAACTAGCTTATTATTAGGGGGGCTGGGTAGCCTAGCGAGTATTGACACTGGATTCAAACTTGAGACTCCAGGGGTGGTAGTCAGAGTGTGCTGAGTGACTCCAGCCAGGTCTCTTAAGCAGCCAAATTGGCCCGGTTGCTAGGGAGGGTACAGTCAAATGGGGTAACCTCCTCGTGGTCGCGATTAGTGGTTCTCGCTCTCAATGGGGCGCATGGTAAGTTGTGCATGGATTGCGGAGAATAGCATGAGCCTCCACGTGCAGAGTCTCCGCGGTGTCATGCACAGCGAGCCACATGATAAGATGGCGGATTGACGGTCTCGGAAGCGAAGGCAACTGAGACTTGTCCTCCACCACGCGGTTTGAGGTGAGTAACCGCACCACAAGGAAGACCTACTAAGTAGTGGGAATTGGCCATTCCAAATTGGTGAGAAGAGAGGATATAAAAAAAAATTAGCTTATTAAAAAAAAATTTAAAATGTATGAACCTTGTCCCCTCCCTCGTCCAGGTAGATGGGGATGACCTGCCGGCAGACCTGGCTTAAAGCACGCCCTCCCCCAGGGAAAGAGGGAGGGGACAAGAGAACGAGGGAGGAATGTGGCAGGGCGGAGGGTGGGGCCGGGTTGTGATTACACACACCCGGTCCCTTATCAGGCTAATTAAGCCTCAGAGGGATAAATGCCGATGGCAGACGGTAGTGCGATGAGAGAAAGATAGTTTACGGACAGGTCCGTCATGTGCATGTTTTGTATTTAAAAATTTGTCATTAAAAATATTATTTATATTGCCAAGCCGGTTCGTGCATCCTTCCCATTGAACTCCTTTACAGTCTTCTAACAGAGCACTCGCAGATTAGAGAAAGTGATTATATTTAGCTTTCAATGCGGTGAGGAACAGTCTTGTGTGCACAAGAGCATGCAGCTACAGAGCACGCTCTCCTAGAACTGTCCTCACTTACTAACAAGTGTCTTAGCAGCAGCCATCGGCGTTATTAGGACTTTTTAGGAGGGCTTCAGCACCCTAAAATTATGTGACTTTGCAACCAGCACGTAACTGTTCTAAACAGCTGCAGACGCAACACTGCACTTGTTTGAATCGTGAGGCACTTTGTTTGCTTTTATCACATGTAATGACTGACTGTAGTGTGAGCCAATAGCATTGGAGTGTGGGCTATGATGGAGCATATTGTTTTGAGCCATTGAAATAATACGCCCCATTTCCTCTAATTTATGAATGGAGGATCAGCGTCTTATGACCGATTGACAGGAGGCAGGTCGCTCGTTTAGTTCAGAAATCCCATTTAACTAGGAGAGAAAAGAGCTAGATTAATTAAGAGTAAAAGTGACTAATGACATTCCAATGACATCAGGACATAATTAAAACATGTAATTACTTTCAGGCTATGTTGTCTTTTTTGTATATTCCTTGATGGTCATGCACAGCAGTTCACAAAATGATATGCTTTGTTGTCATCTGCAGGGAAAACACTTATGATATTTAAGCACTGATAAAATCTCTTAGTAGACACGCTGGTTTGAATAAAGTATAATTAGACTCGTTTCAGACTCTGTGCTTTATCAATGATTTAATGACTCAAAGCACATGAAAGATGTTGATTTGCTGCCACCTAAATGTGAATTACAGAAATGGTTATCTGAAAGAAACACACACACACACACAAGGTCAAAAGTATGCTTAAATGTTTGAAATTAGTTTTGTAGACAAAAATATAATTTGTGCAACCATATTCATTTATCTCATTATAAAACTAAAATTTAAACCAAAAAAAAGGTTTTGAAATTGATGACTTGGACCAAAAAATTCAGAAAAGCAGCCAATAAGTGCCCAACATAGATGGGAACTCCTTCAATACGGTTTAAAAATCATCCCCGGGTGATATCTCAATAAGTTGGTTGAGAAAATGTCAAGAGTACATGTCTTTATTTTGGATTTTGTTTAGTCAAAACATAATTCCCATAAATCCATTTACGTTATTTTAAATTTTACTTTACTATTATTCTAAAATGTAAAAAAAACAACAATATAATTATAATAAAGAATGAGGTGTTTAAAAAAATTTGACCGGTAGTTTATACACAAAATATCATCCAGTGACGGTTAGAGAAAATAATTTATGTCCTTTGACAATGATTTGGGTCGAATTTAATGGAAAACTATGCAAGTTGTACTCTATGGCGCTGCAGAATTTTGAGCAGCCTCTAGAGTCATAGCTGGGAGTCATAGGTAGAAATTGTTTTTGTCCGCCAGACTCATCCATTGAGCGACCCCTTTTAATTTACCCTGACGCTCACGCAAAGTGTTGAGAAATATGTTTGAAGAGACAAAGACTACTGTGAAAAGCAGCCCTATTTATATCTGAAAATGCTGAAATATATTGATAATCATTGGAAAATTCTATTTATGTTACTCCATAGCTTTGATGACTTTACCATTATTCTAAAATGTGAAAACAAAATTATAATAAAGAATGAGTAAGGGTTTAAAAATTTACCGGTAGACTGTCTGTCTGTGTGTGTGTGTGTGTGTCTGTCTGTCTGTCTGTCTGTATATACATATATATATACATACATACACAGCAGTGGCGGCTGCTGGTCTTTCAAAGAGGGGAAGCTCATTTTCGGCCTACATTATAAACTTATTTAAAAGTAAATTCTGCCCTACGTTCCTTTTCGAGAAAATGCACTGTGACTCTGTCGTACCAACTAGGCGTCTTTTCCAGTGACTTGACCAGTGTCTTCTCAATGGCCAGCAGAGCTAGGCTGCTTAAACGACCTTGGCCCATTGTGTTACGGGTGTAGGACTTGAGACGCTTTAAACAGGAGAAGCTCCTTTCTACACCTGCAGATGTAGCTCCAATTGTTGCCACTAATGAGAACAGTTTGTAAAGCTGAGGCATTGCACTGTCCAACTCCGTGTCTTTGAGGAACACCAAGTAATCACACAGCTTTCCCCTGTTACCCTGCAAGTCCTGATCTGAATACAGGACTTGAAGTTCAGACCTCAGTCTCCCTGAATCAAAGTGATGGCCATAACTTTTCAGGACACTTTGGAAGGCCTCCTCTGGAAATTCTTGTCTCATGTCATCAAATTTCCCTGGATTGACTAATTCTAAGAAAAGCATACTTTCCAAATTTTAAAAACGTTGAGGAATCTGCTCCAAGATGTTATCAAGGATGGCCATGTAGAGATTTCTGTAGTGCTCTTGGGGATCCTGCAATTGGGTCAGACGGCGCTTTCTCATGGGCTCATCTCGTGGGTCTGATGTGAGATCTGCTGTTTTGGCATAAACAGCTTGGAAAGCCCCCTCTGACCTTTTCTCTTTGACAAATGCAAGAAGAGATTCAATTCTTTTCTTGCAGTAAAAAACATCTATCGCCCTCTGCTGGACAACATCAAAGACCACATCAGTCTCAGTGAAGATTTGTTCATATGTGTACAACATGAACACAAACTCAAAATCCTCCAGTTTCCTCAGAAAGCCTTTGGCACAATCCAGTGTATCAACATCAATTGTCGTGTCTGCAATGATGTTTTCAAATGTCTGCAGGAGGCCATCATAATTGTTTGCCACAGTGCTCACTATCCGTGATGTGAAATTCCATCGAGTAGGAGCGTTTCTGGGCAACCTTGAACAGCCTGCAGACTCCAGAAAAGACGTCCTCTCTGTGGATTTTGAAAAAAATGTGCCAAACCCAAAGAGTGATGCAAAAAAAATTCTGCACTCAGGCAAGCATTTAGCCCCCTGTGACAACACCAGATTCAGTCTGTGTGCATAGCAATGCACAAACATTGCACTTGGGGCTATTGCTTTCACTTTGGCCTGCAGACCATTGAGTGCTGAAGCCATGACAGCAGCCCCATCATAGGTCTGAGCCACAAGCTTATCCTTAAAATTGCAGGCCTGCATGTTCTCATTTAAAACATCAAAAACGGACTGAGCATCTCGCCCTCCAGAAACATCAAAAAATCCAATAAAGCGCTCCTGAATTTTACCTGCACTATCCACATAGCGAACAATGACAGAGAGTTGGGCACGGCAGGATATATCAGTTGTTTCATCCACCTGCCATCCAAAAAAGGGAGCATCCTGAATTTCATCTCTGATCTGATCAGAAATGGTGGCTGCAAGAGCAGAGATCAAGTCATTTTGAATAGTATGGGACATACCAGAAAACACAGTTGAGGACTCTAATTGTGTGGACAGTACAGAGTCATATTTAGATAATGTTTCTGTGAACTCCCTGTAATTTCCCTTGTTGGATGATTCACTACTCTCATCATGTCCCCTAAATGACAGCTCCTGTCGGCCAAGCAAGGATGTTACATCAATAAGGCGGATTAGGAAGGCCCTGTTTTGTTTGACTGTTTCATTATGTTTAGTCACTTGAATGCGAGCACCTTCATTGATTGCATGCTCAACCCTGATCCTGCCCATGCAACTTAATCTTGCACATGCACTCACATGTTCATTGCTCTTTTCATGTCTTTTATATGCCCTGTCAAAGTTAGACAGATCTCCAAACCCCACTTTTGACCAAACAACACATCCGTGAGATGGTTTCATCAAGAGGCATGGCCAGCAGTACATTTTATTTGTCACAGCACTTCCAGTCAGCCAGCTAACTTTGTCATACCAGGAGAGCTGAAAAGACCTGTTATTTTTCCCTATTTTTTGCACTAAATCAATCTTAGGTGTTGATCTGCCCTGCTGTTTAATTCTAATTTTTCCTCGTAAGGAAGACTTTCAAATGGCTTCGCCAAAATCAGGTCGACAATATTAGCACCGTCTGCCATCGTGCGCAGTTTCACCCGTACGACGCTAGCCTAGCCTACTGTATGAATGAACGAACGAACGCTCTAAAACAAAATATATTAAACTTGGTAAAACTGAAACAAGAAATGTGGTGTATAATTGTGTGAAATGTATTATGCAAATTGACTAGCAATTTCGCCAAACAAATATAAAGAAATAGGTTGCAGCAGTTTGTCTTTCGACTACACTTGAGAAATCCGCGATGGGACTGAGCTGAAATAGCTTCAGTGACTTCTTATAGTACAGATTCGCTGTCAATCAAAAGGAGATGCAGTCTTTCGACAGATCCTCCAATCATCACGCGGAAGCCCGGAGTCCGGGCCAGCCCACTCCTCATTCACCCCCAGAGACGCTGAGCGTCCGTGGGCGGGACATAATCGCAGCATTTATCCAATGACCGTCTATTTTCGGAGCACTGAAAAAAACTGTTCAGAGCAGCCCCATTGAAGTCAATGAATGCTCGGCTTCAACAGGAAAATGCACTGACGCTACGGGAATGTATGAGAAGTAAATCGAGTCAGCCGACCTGCTATATGTAATGTAGCTGATTCTGAACGATCTCGTCTTCAAGATGAACGTGTTCTAACGCATTTTTAGTCAATAAATTGTTTACACAATAGTACATATTTGACCATTATTTTTTTGACATTATAGGGGAGGCTGAGCTTCCCTTGCAGTCTTAAAGAAATCCCCACTGATATAGGTATATATATATATATATATATATATATATATATATATATATATATATATATATATATATATATATATATATATATATATATATATATATAAAATAAAATAGCTTTGGACAATATTTTTAATCCATGATATATCAGCCATTTTTTGTTTTGGGGCCAGTGAAAATTTTGGCAGGGCAATAAAAGTCTGAAGCACTGGACCGACTGGGCCAGAAGAAAAAATCCTTAGCATTGAGCCCTGCACAGGGAAATTAAGTGGCTGGAGCTGCAGTGTGCAGTTCGACATACATTAGGGCTGGGTATCGATACAGCTTTCTCCATTCAATCTAGATTAATTTTGGTATATTTCACCACAACAAAATACACATTTTTAAAAACAAATTTGCATAAACATTGTATCTAGTTCAAATAATAATAATTATTCAATATTAAAAGCCCTAAAGAACAAAGAAACAAATCACAAGCAATAAAAGAAAAACAACAGAACAACAATACAAGTTTTTAACAGCAACAAAGTATGAAATGCGTGGAACGATTCCAGATTGAGAACTAGGGCTGGTTATCATTCAAAATTTGTCGATACTGATACCAGTTACTAAACTATACTTTTTTCGATACTTTGGTCCGAGAAAAAAAACAAAAAAAAAAAACCCTCAACAGGAAAACGACAAACAACTGTATTACCGCTGGCTGGACGCTAGGTGGTACTATGGGATAATGATTCGGGTTAAGCTTACACAAAGCAAGGCACCTTGATTTCAAACTTTTAACTTCATTTTTTATTTATTTTAACTAAAAGTTCAAATGAAACTGGAAAAAAGTAAGTGCATTTAATATGTGTTGTTCAGCTTTTTTAAAGATGGCTTAACAACAGTTGTGAACATCTCTCTGGAAAAGAAGCTTCTTCCGTGCATTCTCTACCAGTCAGGTATTTCGTTATCCAGGAAAGTATATTATGTATGTAAATAAATTTGTTTTGTTCCGTCCTTCACTAATATATATCAAATTACATCGGAAACCTTGGGGCTGTGGGATTAGTGAATATTCTTGGTTTATTGATTTTGCATTGAAAATTAAATAATTTATTTAAAAACACTAACGAGTCACATGACACCTGGGAGGGAAAATGGCTAATTGGGCCCAATTTGGATATTTTCACTTAGGGGTGTACTCACTTTTGTTGCCAGCGGTTTAGACATTAACAATCTGGGGTCGACGGACGCGCCGGCGCATCCTACTGGATATTTTCGTCATTACAGCAGAAACAACTTAAAATACCCATTTTTGGGTATACAGATAAGTGTAAGACATCATTAGAGACTATAAAGGGTCTACTTTTATTTGTGTACACTCACGATAACAACAAAATCTTGTGCTTTTGTAAAATAAAGAAATTAAAAAGGGTGAGCTTTCAGCAGTCTCTGTGTTCACAAACATTTTCAGAAACACGTCACAAAAATTAACTGAAACTCCGCGAATACTTCTCACACAAACATGAAACATATGTCTAAAGAAAGCTTACAGGGCTTGAATTTCGGTGCGGGAATGCAGGGATTGGGCATAATTTAAGCCATTCCCGCAAGGTTAGATTTTGTAGTGCGAGAAATTCCCGCACAAATATATTTGCTTCATCTCAGAGCAAATGATTGAAAAATAAATTCACAGATGCGAGAAAAAAGATGTCAAACTGTATTTTATTTTCGAATTTAATACCTCAATCAGCGCTGGACCGGCATTCTCTTCCGCTGAGCCCTGGCTGTTACAGACAGATCATGTTTCATGCTGTCAATGCAGTGGTCTGCGTTGCGCTGATCTTATCCACACTATCGAGTGTAGGTGCAGCATTCTAACATTGAGTCATAATGAGCTGTTTGTGAAGAAATTATCCGCTTCCAAATAATGTCATTTTAATCACGCAATTGAAACATTAAAAACCATTTTGCTTTTTATGGTGTGCGAGTGATAGAGCGCGGCAGCAACGAACCAACTGATCAGTTTACAGCGTAACATTGAATTCTCGGCCGAACAGCTGATCATGATAGCTGTACAGGGCGCCTTATTATTCATCTCCATAAATATATCTAGTAGTAAAGCAAGGGCTAGAAATCAATTAATCTTTTGCTGATACTTCCTTGTCATCATGGAGAGCGCAGTTCATGGTTGCATAGCAACGACAGACGCCACGGGAGAGCACGCGCTTGTGGAAAGGAGACAGCGCCGCGCCGCGCTTTCACTTGTATTTACACATCTAGAGCGATGTTGTTGATTGTTTGAGCATGTGACTGCGCGTTTTTCCTTGTTTTCTTGTGTTATGCGCAGCATATTTCCCGCGTGCACAAACACGGCCACAGACAATGAATTGTTCGGTTAGCGTAGTTTAAATATCTAAATATGGTTTAAATTTGGACCGCTGGCTGAAGCGAAAGACAAGTTCGGATGATGCAGATCACAATCCAAAGAAAAAAGTCTCCGACAACGAAAGGCCGACAAGCAGCCAAACTGAAGATCCACAAAAAAATCTCACAGAGGTAAAGCAGTCAAAGGATAAATTAAATTGAATGAAATTGAACTGAAACGCATTAAAAAGACTCTGAAACTGATAGACATAAATACATATAGTTTAAACTGAGTTCTTAATATCAATTTGAAGGAGAGCATGGCGTATTTTGTATGAAGTTTAAAAAAAAAAAAAAAAAGCAAAGAATTGAACTGAACCACATGAACGACACTGAAATAGAGAGACATTAATATATAGCCTGGCCTAGTTTAAACTGAGGTCTTAATGTCAATTTGAAGAAGAGCATGGTGTATTTTGTATAAAGTTTTTTTGTTGTTGTTGTTATTAACTGTTTTGAGAACTGGAAATGCACAATTCATGCATACAAATCTGTATAATAAATGAAGATGATGAAATTAGCAATGCATCAAAAGTTACCCCCCACCCCCCATAATCTTTAGATCCCCCCCATGTGACCCATGTAAGGGAGGAATTCCCCCCCCAGTTTAAAAAACGAAATTCAGGCCCTGGCTTAAAATGTCTACTTTTAAATAAAACAATTTAAAACAAATATTCTCCTGCAATGCAATCTGTTTGAAACAGAGATGTACAGTTTTTACTAGGCCATCTAATTATCTGTAATGTGATCCCAACCACCAGCAGAGCACGCCATTCATACGCTAATGTGCTGAGACCATCAATGCAAATGTACACGCCCCCGACTGTGAGGTTTAATGTAAACAACTCAACTTTTCTGCGTGTTTGTAACGATACACAGGCGACTGTGAGGTTTGATTTTAACACATTTCATTCATTTTTCTGCATGTTTGCAGTGATACACTGATGAGAAAGCTCCAGGATAGTATGGAAGTTAACATTTTCCTCAGAAGAAGAGCGGGACTCCGATGAACGTTTGTACTTTGAAGAGAGACTTGATCCAGCAGAGGATACAATTTCAGACGAGTAAGTCATTTAGTTTTCATTAGTTGACATGCTATTTTATATAAACATGCACATATTTTACTAGTGGGAGTGTTTCCAGACTTGTCAACCAGGATTCAGAGTATTGACATTTGAAATATGACTCCTAATAAGCAAGTTTTAGTTACATTTAAATGGTGTTTTGGCTAAAGCAGGTATTTAAATTGTATGCTGTATGATATAAATATGATATGTAATATGATATAAAATTATATGAATGTTTAGATTATATTTTAAATAGCGTTTATGCTGCCTCATTATCATTAACAAAGCTTGTGCTTGCAAATATCTGTTCAAGTGTAAATTAGTAAAATGCACTTTAAATATGCCCAAAATCAGCATATTAAATGAATTCTGAAGGATCATTTGACACTGAAGACTGCAGTAATGATGATGAAAATTCAGCTTTGATCACAAATTGCATTTTACAATATATTTAAATAGAAAACTGTTCTTTTAAATTGTAAAAAGAGTTCAGAATATCAATGTTGTTTCTGTATTTTGGATCAAATAAATCCAGTCTTGGTGAGCAGAAGAGACTTCTTTTAATGGTAGTGTAGGTCTAAAATTAAGTAAAGTCTTTATGTAAAGAAAATGTATAGTCAGATTACTTATTTTAACTTAAAACTTGATTTGGATCATTAAGTCTCCTCACATTCATTCTCTATCCCTCATTGATAGGCCCAGGGGAGGGTCTTTGTCTCTCATGTGTGAATTACAATGAATATTCACGATCATTCACGCCTCCTCGCATATTAACTTCCAAAACCACAATTGTCTTACAAAAGTTAAATTACTATATTGTTTTGTATGAATGAGTTCTCAGGATGGTTTTCACATCATTTTGTAGCAAAAAATCTAGGCTACAAGATCCAGTTCTCAAAAGTCTTGTGGATAAATGTTTAATATGTGTTATATGACCTTATATCAATTACTTAATTTTAGTTTTTACAAAAACCATGCATAAACGTTATTTTCTCAAAAATACAAACATGTACATACATGTAGCTCACATATTATTGTTGCCCAGTTTGTGCTGAATACAGTGTTATCAGACTTTAGCCATTAATATATTTTTAAGCAACTGAAAAAAGCACAAATGTGAAGGCATGTCAAAACTTCTCCAGGGCCCAAAATACCCTCAGACCCCAGAGGGTTAATGTCTGTGTGTTTAATTATTTTGAGGGGACAGCAAATTTACACTGTTATACAAGCTGTACACTCACTACTTTACATTGTAGCAAAGTGTCATTTCTTCAGTGTTGTCACATGAAAAGATATAATCAAATATTTACAAAAATGCGAGGGGTGTACTCACTTTTGTGAGATACTGTGTGTAATGTGTATATATATATATATATATATATATATATATATATATATATACATACACTACACACACACACACACACACACCTTTCCATTTACCGTCAGGCAAGTATCCGTCTAAACATGTAGGCGGAAAATTACTTATACAAATGAAGACAAAACAATTATAAAATGTAAAAATAATAATTATAATGATGATAATCACTGAAATATAAATCATGGTTCGAGGTGAACGTGTTTTTGTATTATTTTATACATTTTGTATTTTATATAGTTTGTATTATATTGTGTTCACCATAAACTGCTCTGTGGAAATAAAGTGAACTGAACTCAAAGCACCACCTGAACTGAGATGTCTGAGGTCATTTGCAGCACTCAAAAAATAAAAGTATATTCTGATATATGCCCATATATGGCTTTTCGGTCATCTGTACTTAATAATATAATAAAGAGTGTTTCTTCAAACGCATGTCTTTCTGTCTACAGGCAAATTATTTGTAATATTAATTTGATAATAATAATTGAATAGATTAATGGGAAAACGAGCCAAATATCGTCATGACATGGTCAAAGGCATCAGCTCTTGGCGATAACTCTGACCATCATTGATCCCGAGATCATCATCCGTTTGCTCAACCCGAATGTGCATTTCTCTCTATAAATTAACACAATGTTCAGACATTCTCTTGCTGCATCGTGTGTGTGCGCTTGTAAAAAATTATATTTTAAAGGCTCATTATTTTGGTTTAGTATTTCTGAGTAATGTAGAACAGTGTTAACAATATTACTGCTAACATGCTCTCTTGGACATGGAACTCAACCAATTTTCTGATACTAGTGTTTTATTCTTGATGCCTAAACAGCCAATAACCAGCACTTTTAGATTTGGGCACATCTAGCATGCTACATGCTTATCACTGACGTTGACGGGATTAACCCCTTAGGTATTGAAATTTGGTACCGAATGTCAAGAAATTTTTAGATATTCAATTGTTTAGAGGCAATTCGGTCGGTGCCTAAAATGTATCGAACTCGATACCCAGCCATATCGGGCACAGACTCCGCACCCCATAGCTGAAAAAAGGGACAAAAAGGTGAGTCTCAGGATGCAACAAGGACTTAGATACTCACCGTAAATATCCTGGAACCTGTCCGATCAAAGGCGATACAGTACACGGCAGAGAGATGGCCCAGAATCCTCCTGTGCATCCTCATGTGTTGATAATTGCTGACGGGGTTCACAGAACTGAAGCTCTGAGCTCCGGTGAGCTCTCTGCCTCGGCACACCTCCACTAAAACAAGAGAGGAAATCCACTCAAACCATGGCCTATGCTACTCAAGATGTGAACACAAATCTAAAACAATAAAAGTGGATAAATTAAGGTGCTCACCTATATTTGGAGCATCCCTGCAGCTTAAAGGCCTCTCTGGTGGTCTCCCTCTGTGAAGTGCAGCAAAAGTCGATGCTTTCCAACTACAACTGCCACAGTCTAGAGATGGTGAAATGAGGCACATTGGTGACATTTCAGCAAAGATTATTGGACTCGCACTTAGGCCAATAATGTTCAAAGTTCCAGGATGGTCTCACCTTTTGATGTTCGCAATAAAGAGTGCTTCCCAGCCCCCAGTAAAGAGTGCACTCCCAGCACACCAGATGGCACCTCTCGGTCCAGAATAGGCCCAATCTGCTTGCATATCTGCAGCAAGTGGTCTGGGGCGATATGTCTGTTGGCAGCAACCTTTACAAAGAATAATTTAAGGATATTCAATAATCTAATTAGTTCTTAAAAGGTACTTTATTTTATCCATTGGGAATCAATTATATTGTTAAAATTAGGGTCTACGTGACAGGTGGTTGGAAGGGAGATGATGAGAAAATAACAGGGGTTGATAACATTGTTTCAGAGTGGTAGCGTGTTATTACAATTTAGTGAAAGATTATAAAGACAAAAAAATGGAATAAGGCCCAGACCATAAAAGTAAACGGGTACATATTGATTTCATGATGACTTCAAGGACAAGGAAAACTAAATCTCAAACATAATTTCTAAAAGAAAAAAGAAAACATTTGTCAAAGCACAAGAGAATTGTGGTGTTACCATAGTAAAGTGATGGTTACTTTGATACTGCATACACATAATGAATGATAACCACTGTGCTGAATGATTACTATATCCATACACTATAGTATTAACTTGGTTCTTAAAAAAATTGCATGCCATTACAATGGTAACTTATGAAAAAAAGATGTCTAAGACAGATGATGACAATAGCATGATACTGAAACTGTATATAAAGTAGCATAGTATATATAAAAGTACCACGCTCTCTTCATTTACTACAAAAAAGAAAAAAGGTAATATATCATGGTATGTTTTGCTAGTGAATCTATTTGATGTCTAGATTGCATTAATGATGTGAAACTAAACGGAAAGTTTTAATAAAAGCAGGAATATACACTTTTATAAGTGTATCTTGTTTAATTTTGAGCTATTTAAACCAGTATTACAACCATAAGGTAACTGACCGGTGGTCATGACCCTTCAGGAAAACATAAATAAAAGCCTGTCTGATGTGGCTGAGCGCAAGGAGTTTAATCAAACAAGGTCCGCATTTGAGCCAATCGCAGCGCAGGTCACATGCAAAACAAAAATAGGACAGCTTTTCCAGATATCGGATTGGACGGTTTAACATCCTGACGTAGCCAAAACCCGACGAGGCCCCACCCTAACTGCAATACAGCACTAAATAATAGGGAAGCAGTCAAAACACAGTATAGGAAAAGCATTGTGGATATAACAACTATCTATACCCTGATTTAAGTTGTCAAATATATTTAGCCAATGAAACAAAATGGCACAAATAATTTCAGATGTCCCTACGCAACTATTCGCTTTTAAACCATAAATGCGTTTTAAATACACAAATGAACACGTGCGAGAATTAAAACACATGCCAACACAGGCTCCAGCAATATCAAAACACTTACCAAATCTGTATAAGATCGCGGGTGCTCATTTCCTTCCCAATCCAATCGACGTGGAAGGAGCTATCAAAAAGTAAGCCTGGTTAATGGCGGCGAATAGAAAGCCACTTAAGCTTAAATGACCTTAATAATAGCATTAACTCAACACAAAAAATTGTGAGAACAGATAATGTTAGAAGTATTAGATTGAAAAATCAATGTCTCAATTCAAGAGTGAGACATACACAATGACTGATAAACAAATGATGAAGCAATCGAGCACACACCTGATTTTCCTCCAGCTCACACACAAGTGCCTGCAACAGATGAGAATGACTTCTGATCAGTGCCTTAATCCACACATCATTTTAAGCATAATTCTCATATAAAAGTCTCGAAGACCAAAGACAACTCACCTCGGCAGCTTTCCGACACGGCCCCGTGCTCAAAAAGCGCGATATCAAGTAATACAACTCTGCGAACGGACACCACCGGATTGTTTATTATTCGATTTACGATTAATAAACTCAAAACAATAGTTCATAATAATTTGTCTTAAATGTGCCTTACCCGATTCAAGTGGTGAAATACTCCCATTTCTGTCTGCAGTATCGGCCATAGCTTAATTGATACGATATGTGTATACGAACTTTATGTGTAGTTTGTGAATTAAATAATTATTTAATGTCGATTGTACGTTTCGAGCCCCTCCACGATTGCTCCCGCTTTCTGTCCGGCCAGTTTTCTGTCGCCATTGGAAGTATAAGGGCCTGAGCTCAACACTATTTCCGCCTGAATACCGGAAACAGGAGGAGGGGCAGCATATAGTGGAGCTCCTTGGGCACAATATAAAAATCAGTCGTCTACTTCAGCAAAGCAGAAACCATGCAATTTAACAGCTTTAACGTTAAGTTTTTAGCATTATTTGAAGTTAAATTAAAATATTTAACTCAAACAATGAAAAACCAGCGTTCTTGTTTGACGTACCATGACGTCACCGCGAATGGCGACTCCGTTAATCTTTTGTCTGTGGCTCAGTCTCCAAGAATATGACTGTTTGAATATTTAAACATGTGCAAACAACCAATATGCACGTCGGATTATTTGCAGTTACGTATATTGTGCTAGAAAGCTTTCGGATAAATACACTGCATCTACAAACTGTCCAGTGTACAGCAACACATGACACAAATCCTGTAATAAAACAGTAGGCTAGTTGACAGACTGTATGATTTGATAATGATTTTGGAAAATGTATAGTTTTCTTACATATTTAACCTGAAAGGCTCTTAATATTACCTTCTAATACTGCAGCAGTTACAGCAGCTTTTTTTGGTGTTACTATACTTAATGTTTGAATGCAGAATTGCCAAAATTTTGGAACTTTATACACAAATCAGCCACAACACTGAAACCACCTGCCATATTGTGTAGGTCCTCCTCATACCGCCAAATCAGCGCCTGCCCGCATTTTAGAAAAGCATTCTGAGATGCTATTCTCATCGCAATTAAACAGTGGTTATCCGAGTTACTGTAGACTTTGTCAGTTCAAACCAGTCTGGCCATTCTCTGTTCAACAAGGCATTTCCATCCACAGAACTGTCGCTCACTGGATGTTTTTTGTTTTTGGCACCATTTGGAGTAAATTCCAGAGGTTGTGTGTGAAAATCCCAGGAGATTAGCCATTTTTATCACATATCAGCCAGAAATACTCACACCAGCCTGTCTGGCACCAACAATCATCCATGCGATTATCTAATCAGCAAATCGTGTGGCAGCAGTGAATAAATCATGCAGACACGGGTCAGGAGCTTCAGTTAATGGAGTAATCAGAATGGGGTCTCAGTGATTTATACCGTGGCATGATTGTTGGTGCCACATGGGCTGGTTTGAGTATTTCTGTAACTGCTGATCTCCTGGGATTTTCTCTAGAATTTACTCCAAATGGTGCCAAAAACCAAAAATATCCAGTGAGAGGAAATGCCTTGTTGATGAGAGAGGTCAACAGAGAATGGCCAGACTGGTTTGAACTGACAAAGTCTATGGTAACTCAGATAACCGCTCTGTATTGTTGTGGTGAGAAGGATCCTGAGATGTGTGTTGGCACTGTTTTGGCAGCACGAAGGGGACCTACTGTACAGAATATTTGGCAGGTGGTTTTATTGTTGTGGCTGATCGGTGTATATTTTTCCAAACTGTAAGCACAGAAATCCAATCAAAGCAGGGTTCCCCACATGTCCTGGAAAACCTAGAAATATGCAATGCACTTAATGGAAAATGCACTTTCATGGAAAATTATAAAAATACTTAAATGTACTTTAATTTCGTTCTGGAAAATATTTTAGTATAATGAAACTAGTGACGCTAACAAGGTTTTTGTTACATGTACAAAAACATGGTAATGATCAGGACTTTGGATAGGTGTCAAATATAAAAAGCTGGTATCGTTTTGTCCCTGCCGGCAGCTGGGCGTTGTGAAACATGTTAACAACATCAGTTTGACTGCTGATCTATTTGACTGTCAAGAACAAGGCTCTTTCACTTACATTCACTGCTCACCTGCTGTCAACATTTGGTTCAAGGAAATAGTTTAAATAAGTATTGATATATTGCAAAATATATTTTTTTCCATCACAGCATTGTTGTTGTGTTACTGTTACGCGTGCAGACAGCGAAGGCAGACGAGGAGAGCGGGTCTAAATGCAAGCTTACTTTATTATAAACAGATAAACAAATAAACAAAGAAAAAAACCCACAATGGGGAAATAAACACAAGACAGAGGAAACGGGCAGGAAACACATACCAGGCTAACAACACTCAACGAACGACAAGGAGTGAACAAAAAGCAGGGCTTAAATACACAGTAAGTGATGACTGAATAAGACACAGGTGAGAACAATGAACAAAATGGCAGTGATGATGGCAGGTGGATTCTGGGAAGTGTAGTTCTAAACAATGACAAGTGAGACAGTGGAGCTAAACAAGGGACAAAACTATGGAATGCAAAGGTGACAAATGGCAGACAGAGGGCAACAGTGAAACAAGACAAGGAATTCCTAACATAGCCCCACCTCAAGGATCGGATTCCAGACGATCAAAGTAACATGAAACAAAACAAAAAATGTCCATGACTGGGGGGAGCTTGAGGTGGGCAGACAGACCAAGGGGGCAACAACGAGCAGACAGGCAGTCCAGGGGGCAACGAGGGGCAGACAGGCAGTCCAGGGGGCACAGAAGGCAGGCAGGAAGTCCAAGGGGGCACAGAGGGCAGGCAGGAAGTCCAGGGGGCAACGAGGGGCAGATAGACAGTCCAGGGGGCAACGAGGGGCAGATAGACAGTCCAGGGGGACACAGAAGGCAGGCAGGAAGTCCAAGGGGGCACAGAGGGCAGGCAGGAAGTCCAAGGGGGCACAGAGGGCAGGCTTGGGGAACCTGGGAGGAGGCCACTGGACAGGGACTGGGTCAGGGGGCCTGGGAAGAGGCCACAGGACAGGGACCGGGTCAGGAGGCCTGGGGGGAGGCCACAGGACGGGAACAGGGTTAGGAGTCCTGGGAGGAGGCCACAGGACAGGGACTGGGTCAGGAGGCCTGGGAGGAGGCCACAGGAAAGGGACTGGGTCCGGAGGCCTGGGAGGAGGCCACAGGACAGGGACTAAGTCAGGAGGCCTGGGAGGAGGCCACAGGACAGGGACCGGGTCAGGAGGCCTGGGAGGAGGCCACAGGACAGGGACCGGGTCAGGAGGCCTGGGAGGAGGCCACAGGACAGGGACCGGGTCAGGAGGCCTGGGAGGAGGCCACAGGACTGGAACAGGGTCAGGAGGCCTGGGAGAAGGCCACAGGACAGGGACCAGGTCAGGAGGCCTGGGAGAAGACCACAGGACAGGGACTAGGTCAGGGGCCCTGGGAGAAGGCCACAGGACAGGGGCCGGGTCAGGAGGCGGAGCTGAGGGAGGCTCTGGGAGCTCAGGAGGCGGAGCTGAGGGAGACTCACGAGATGGAGCTGAGGGCGGTGGTGCCGTAGGCAGCTCTAGAGGCGGAGGCCTGGAAGGCTCTGGAGGCGAAGCTGAGGGAGGCTCTGGAGGCTCAGGAGGCGGAGCTGAGGGAGGCTCTGGAGGCTCAGGTGGCAGAGCAGAGGAAGGCTTAGGAGGCGGAGCTGAGGAAGGTTGCGCCATAGGAGGCTCTAGAGGCGAAGCCCTGGAAGGCTCTGGAGGTGGAGCCGAGGGAGGTGGCGCCATAGGATTCTTTAGAGGCGGAGCCCTAGAAGGCTCAGGAGGCGGAGCAGAGGAATTCGGCGCCATAGGAGGCTTTAGAGTCTCTGGGAGTAGAGCCGTAGGAGGCTCAGGAGGCGGAGCCATATGAGGCTCTGGAATCTCTGGGTGAAGAGCCGTAGGAGGCTCGGGAGGCGGAGCCGTAGGAGGCTCGGGAGTCTCTGGGGGCGGAGCCGTAGGAGGCTCTGGAGGCGGAGGCCTGGAAGGTTCTGGAGGTGGAGCCGTAGGAGGCTCGGGAGGCGGAGCCGTAGGAGGCTCGAGGAGAAGAGCAGTAGGAGGCTCAGGGAGAAGAGCCGTAGGAGGCTCAGGAGGCGGAGCCCTGGAAGGCTCGAGAGGCTTGAGAGGCGGAGCCCTGGAAGGCCCGAGAGGATTGAGAGGCTTGAGGGGCGGAGCCCTAGAAGACTCGAGAGGCTTGAGAGCCAGAGCCCAGGGAGGCTCGAGAGGTGGAGCCCTGGAAGGCTCGAGAGGCTTGAGAGCCAGAGCCCTGGGAGGCTCGAGTGACTTGAGAGGCGGAGCCCTGGGCGGCTCGAGGGGCTCGAAAGGCTGGAGGGGCAGAGTCCTGGAAGGCTCGAGAGGCACAAGAGGCGGAGCTCTGGGAAGCTCAGAGGGCGGAGCTCTGGGAAGCTTGGGAGGCGGAGCTCTGGAAAGCTCGGGAGGCTTGAGGGGCACAGGCTCTAGGACGGGCATGACCATTGGCGCTGGCTTTTGGTCAGTCAGGAGGCCTGGGAGAAGGCCACAGGCGTTGGCCCGGGAACGGTCGAGGCTACAGGCGCTGGCTCAGGGACGGTCGAGGCTACAGGCGCTGGCTCAGGGACGGTCGAGGCTTCAGGCGCTGGCTCAGGGACGGTCGAGGCTTCAGGCGCTGGCTCAGGGACGGTCGAGGCTTCAGGCGCTGGCTCAGGGACGGTCGAGGCTTCAGGCGCTGGCTCAGGGACGGTCGAGGCTTCAGGCGCTGGCTCAGGGACGGTCGAGGCTTCAGGCGCTGGCTCAGGGACGGTCGAGGCTTCAGGCGCTGGCTCAGGGACGACCAAGACAACAGGTACTGGCTCACTGTCCTCTGAGGCGACAGGCTCTGGCTGGGTGACCGTGGTATGCACTGGCTTGGGTTCGCTGACCGTGGCTGACGAGGGCTCTGGCTCGCAGACCGGGGCAGGCGAGGGCTCTGGCTCGCTGACCGTAGCTGACGAGGGCTCTGGCTCGCTGACCGTAGCTGACGAGGGCTCTGGCTCGCAGACGGGGCAGGCGGAGACTGGGGAGCAGAAGCCTCTCCTCTTCTCCTCCTCCGCCGGGCGGACGAAGCTGGCAACGCTGGCTCGTTGGCCGTGGCAGGCACGGAAAGCCCAGTGGCGGAAACCGGGATCGAGAGAGGTGGTTCCCCGGCAGCGAGTTCTCCCAAGACTAGATCCACATATTCCCTCCACGTGAGGTCTCTGGAGTTCGGCAATCCCCTCAGCTGGTATGTTGGTAGCCCGAGCTGGTAGATGGTTTTCAGGGATGTGTCGTCGAAGCCGGTGTGGATGGCAACAGCGGAAAAGAAGTGGGAGTACTCGCGGATGGTCAACTCCGCCTGGATCAGTTCCATCAGGTAAGCTGCTAGATCCATATTGGTTCTGTTACGTTCTGTTACGTGTGCAGACAGCGAAGGCAGACGAGGAGAGCGGGTCTAAATGCAAGCTTACTTTATTATAAACAGATAAACAAATAAACACAAAGAAAAAACCCACAATGGGGAAATAAACACAAGACAGAGGAAACGGGCAGGAAACACATACCAGGCTAACAACACTCAACGAACGACAAGGAGTGAACAAAAAGCAGGGCTTAAATACACAGTGAGTGATGACTGAATAAGACACAGGTGAGAACAATTAACAAAATGGCAGTGATGATGGCAGGTGGATTCTGGGAAGTGTAGTTCTAAACAATGACAAGTGAGACAGTGGAGCTAAACAAGGGACAAAACTATGGAATGCAAAGGTGACAAAAATGGCAGACAGAGGGCAACAGTGAAACAAGACAAGGAATTCCTAACAGTTACTTACAAAACATTTGAGTTGTAAACTTTAGACTATTAAATGACCCCTCCTCAAAGGCCGCCACCCTTCCCATCTCCGAGCACCATTCCTGAAAAGACAGGGCTCCAGCCCCTTAAAATTATCTGCCTGGTGATCATGACTGGTTAAGACCCAACTCTTTATGTGTCTATTTCAATGTCGATGACCGCCCCATCACCCAAAATACAGTGTCTGGGGCAAAATGATATGAAGTACCTAATACATTGCACACCAGACTCTGAACCTTTAACCAAAAATTGTGGATCTTAACACACCCCCAAAAGTTATGTCTCCATCCTCTGATTGGCATCGCCAGCAGGTGGATGTGTCTTAAAGATGTAGACTATACAATCTGGAGGGGGTCCAATAGAACCAATGTAAAATCTTGAATTGCATGAGGCGCTCTGTAAAGTGATCAATGGAAAGGAGGAGGCGAGTACCGGCTTTTCAATATAAATAATAGTTTAATGATAAACTTAACGTGACATGTCCGTAAACGTTCTCTCTCTCCCGCACGATCCTCTGCAGTCAGCCTTTAGCCCTCACGGAGGCATAATTAGCCTAATACGGAGGGGACAAGGGGAGGGAAACAGAAATAATTAAAATGGGGGTACTTCCTGTAACAGTGTAGTACCCCCCAAAAAACTGTAAAATTTTAAAGAGGGAAAAGGCCAACGCAGAGCGACAGTGAGAGAGAGGAGAGAGAGAGATGAAAAAAAAATTCTTACTCGCCAGTTCTCCGATACGCCGCAGCTTGTTCCTCGGCCACTCCTCCACCCTCTATCAGACGACAGCCGCGCCTCTCCGGGCGGATCTAAGGGGTCTCCCCCGCCCCTGGCAGCGGTTCTCTCGCTCCAGGCGGTCAGCAGTGAGCCCCTCCCCGCTCGCGGTCGGCGGTCTTAAACCCCGCCGCGTTTCAGCGGCTGGTAGGGAACTCCTCCGCCCCTGCCCTGACCACTCCGGGCGGTCGGTTAGGAGCCCCTTCTCCCCTCGCGGTCGGCTCCGTTGGGGTGGACTGTAGTGGTGAGAACTCTACTACGGCGTATCCCCCCTCCTTCCCGGGTTTCGGCACTAGTGTAAAGTGATCAATGGAAAGGAGGAGGCGAGAACCAGCTTTTCAATATAAATAATAGTTTAATGATAAACTTGAAAGAAGACACAAACACACACACGACGGACATGTCCGTAAACGATCTCTCTCTCTCTCTCTCTCTCCCGCACTATCCTCTGCAGTCAGCCTTTATCCCTCACGGAGGCATAATTAGCCTAATACGGAACCGGGTGTGTAGGATCACGACCCGGCCCCGCCCTCCGCCCTGCCACATGCACCCTTGTGTCTCTAGATGTAGTTTTTTTTAATCCTAGCCCACACTCCATCCTCCAATACCAAAATTAAAATCTTTCTCACATAATCTCTTGATAGAAGTTAAAGCTCCATCCCCCAGACTCTGAACTAGCAGGGAGTAATACACTGATGCCTCATGACCTTTTCCAAAAGCATTAATCACCTCTCCCAAAGTATCTGTCGCTTTAGGGGGGTGTATGCTACTCCCAAATATAGTACAGAGAAGGTGGCGCAACTGTAAATACCTAAAAAACTGAGATCTGGGAATCCCAAAATGTTGAGCCAAATTTCCAAAGGATCTCAACTCTCCACTCTCATATATGTCACTGAGTGTAGTAACCCCCCTCACAATCCACTCTGACCAGCAGAAGGGGGACTTATCAATACATAATTTTGGGTTCAGCCATATGCAAGAGGCAGCATTCACACAAATGTCTGTATTAAACACTCTGGCCAATTTTGTCCATACTGAGTGTAAATGAGAAATAACGGGGTGCAACTTAGCTTCTCTGGTTAGTTTGATAGAAATGCTTTGCAATGGCGAAATAGGGGCAAGTACTTCTTGTTCAATACGAAACCAGGGAGGTGCTCTCTCAGGTGGAGGCGACCAATGAGCCAAATGCCTGAGACCAAATGCATAATAATAAAAAAGGCCTAGCCCACCTTTGTCCATCGGTCTATGTAATTTGTTGAAATGTAGTCTGGGACGTTTACCATTCCAAATGAGGGACTTTGCTATGCTATCAAATTGCTTGAAATAAGAGAGGGGTACTGTGGCATGGGGGGCATGGTCATGTGTTGGTCTGCGGGAGAGAGAGAGTGATAAGGCTCGTCACCTGGTTCACAATGATCTTTAACACCTGTCTCTCATTATAGTGATGGCGGAGGGAGATTTAAGAGCCACACTACAGCATCAGTGGAGAGAGAATCACCCGAGAGCACAGCAGCCAGTGTGTGCTACATTTTTATTTAAAGGGTAACTAAACACCTGCTCAGAGTCTGACTCCACCCACTAGAAATATTTGAAAATGCTGGAAAAGTGGGCAGACCCCGGCGGGGATAGAGGGAACGAACCGAGTGCGGGGCTGAGGGCACCTGAGACTCGTAGTGACGGATTAATTGACAGCTGCTGTCAGACTCTGTTATTATTATTCCTCACACGGTCGCAAGACGACATGTACATGAATCTGGCGTGGTGAGCTGGAACCTGCTTACGTCAGCTGTCACCGCTTACGTCACGAAGTACCGCAGCAGTCAATAGGAAAATTCAACTGCAGTAGCCACCGTTCAACCTGAAGAGGGCAGCACTCAGATGTTTTTACACCATATATTGTAGAATTAAAACACTTTATACACAAATGTCAAAAAAATTACTTGAATCAATGACCAGTACTAATAAAGCCCCATGCTTAAAGATCATTAACTAAAAAAAGTTGGTTTAGGGTTTAGTTACCCTTTAAACTGATTGATAATGTCGTTGCTGAGAAAAATAAATTGATAATAAAAGAACTGACCTTGAACTTGCTTCGTTGTCTCCTGAATACTCCATTGCCCGAACTAAAGACTTTGTTACAGGGACATCTATAGGGAGTGACTGTAGCAGGTAGTTGAATTTTGGAATACAATTCATGTTAATAACATTAACCTTCCCAATCATCAATAAATGTAATGAAGTCCACCTGTCCACATCATTCGAAAACCTTTTTATTAAGGGATAAAAATTAATCAGACAAATTTGCTGGGAATAAAATTCACAAATACTTAATGCCCAGTTTGGGTCACTGGAAGGCGCCTGTGCTGGAAGGTCGTTACTGGACAGTTCACTGTCAAAGCCAAAGCTTTGGATTTAGACCAATTGCCTTTGTATTCTGAGAACTTGGAAAAGGAATTAATAATTAAAAGGCAAGGCATAGATCTAGCATAGATCAGATACAAATAATAAAATATCATCTGTGTAAAGCAAAAGCTTATGGGCCACACCTCCTGCAATTAACCCTGGAAAATCATTCTCCTTTCTTACCACGGCTGCTAATGGTTCCAGGGCAAGACAGAGCAATAATGGGGAAAGAGGGCAACCCTGCCTGGTGTCCCTATTCTGAGTAAAATAATCTGAAATTAAATCATTTGTTTGTACCGCCGCTAAAGAGTGTCTATAAAGTAACTTATCTAACCAATAAATGTACTCCCGAACTCATACATTTCCAAAATATTAAAAAGATCCTATCATATCAAATGCCTTTTCGGCGTCAAGTGAGATGGCAGTGACCAGAGATTGATCATTCTCTACTGACCACATTATATTGATAAAATGCCTAATGTTATCAGATGAGCTGCTTCACTGAATATACCCCACCTGATCTATATGTAAAAGAGTAGTCATAACTTTACTTAATCGGTTAGCCAGAATTTTTGACACAAATTTTACATCTAGCTGGATCAGGGAAATTGGACGGTAACTTTTACACTTGCTTGAATCAGCAAGTGTAAAAGAATCAGACTGATCCGGGCTTGTTTTATGGTTGGGGTAAGCTTTAAATTGAAAAAAAAATGTTAGCACCTTTCACAACACACATCGTTTCAAAGCAGATTTACGGAAGATCAGGCATTAACAGACGATAAAACGAATGTCTATGATGTCGATGAATCATCATGGTGTAATTAGATAAAGATTGTTTATCGTGTTTAAAAATAAGTAATTAAATAATAATTGTATTAATAACCCCAGTGAGCAAGCTGAAAACAACTGTGTTTGAACTATAAGATTAATGACCAATGTCTTTGAAGTCCATCCTGGATTAACTGCAGAAATTCACATAGCTGCAATTGTCCTTGTTAATTGGCTGAAGAAGACTTTTGTTGGCAATTGTTAGTCTATGCATTCCATTTAAAGATCGTAGTCCATCAATAGACCAAGCTGATGAAGGCAGAGATCAGGGATGTGAAACGCAGTTCAACCTGGCCGGTAATTTCGGTGAGGTTCGGTGTGATCCATCCTAAATCCAAGGTTCAGACAATGGCATATGAAGTATCCCATGTCTTATGGTTGGAGTTGGCATCATCTAATCCTCTGAAGCCCATCATAATAGACTGAAGTGATGTTTGGCTGGCACCGGCTGCATTTAGTCATCATCATTCAGTGACATGTAGCAGTGGAGTCCAACACGAAGCATGAATGGTGCTGGATCCAGCCTGTTCTGGTGACCTCAGTATAGGAGTCCCGAGGTTGAGACAGGGAAACAAATTAAATAATATAAGCATAGATGCCATTCAATTTATTGCAGAAATATAAATCATGATCAATGTTTCTGGATCCAGCAGACTAAACTAAAGCAGCATAATTGTGGGTTGGAGGATAAATTAGGTGTATGCCTGGCTAAATAGATGAGTCTTTAGTCTAGACTTAAACTGAGAGAGTGTGTCTGCATCTCAAACAGTGTTTGGGAGACTATTCCATAGTTTAGGAGCCAAATATGAAAAGGATCTACCTCCTTTTGTGGATTTTGATATTCTTGGAACTATTAACAGGCCAGAATTTTGCGATCTTAATGAACGTGTTGGAATATAGCATGGTAGAAATCACTTAAGTACTGCGGAGCTAGGCCATTCAAAGCTTTGCACGTAGTTAACAGAATTTTAAAATTAATACGGAATTTAACAGGTAGCCAATGTAACGATGATAAAATGGGGCTAATATGATCATATACCTTGGTTCTCGTTAGCACCCTGGCTGCTGCATTTTGAACCAATTGAAGTTTATTTATTGATTTTGCTGGACATCCTCCCAGTAATGTATTACAATAATCTAGTCTTGAGGTCATGAACGCATGAATTTTTTCGGCATCAGCAACAGAGAGCATGTGCCGTAATTTAGCAATATTTCTTAGGTAGGTTTCTTAGGAAATTTCTGGCCATCCAATCTTTCATTTCATTGATACACGCTGTTAATTTTGAGAATTGTGAAATCTCATCAGGTTTTGAAGAAATATAAAAGTTGTGTATCGTCGGCATAGCAGTGGAAACTTATTCCACGATTCCTGATAATATCTCCCAGGGGAAGCATATACATGGAGAAATGAGGCCCTAAAACTGATCCCTGTGGCACTCCATATTTTACTTGTGTTTGGTTTGACAGTTCCTCATTTACATGAGGTCCGCTAATAACCTAAACCATGCTAATGCAACTCCAACAAATTCCAACATAATTCTCCAGCCTATTCAAGAGAATGTCGTGATCTATCGTGTCGAATGCAGCACTAAGATCTAAAAGCACTAGAAGAAAAATGCAGCCGCGATCAGTTGATAAGAGTAAGTCATTTGTAACTCTGATTAGAGCAGTCTCTGTACTGTGATGAGGCCTAAATCCTGACTGAAATTCTTCATATATACTATTTCTCTGTAGATACTAACATATTTGGGAGGATACTACTTTTTCTAGTTTTTTTGACATAAACGGGAGATTTGAAATCGGTCTGTAATTAGACAATTCTCCAGGATCAAGTTGTGGCTTCTTAATAAGCGGTTTGATAACTGCCATTTTAAAGTTTCTTGGGACATGTCCTAAGCATAGCGAGGAGTTAATAATATACCTCTTTTAAGAGCTTAGTTGGTATATGATCTAACAAACATATTGTGGCTTTTGATGTATCGAAAAATTTTGTTAGCTCTTCATGACCTATGACAGAGAAGGATTGCACGTGAGGAAAATTATTAGACATTGTTTTCTGAGGTGCTATGACAGATGATTGCATAATTCCAATTTTATTTCTGATTATTTAAATTTTATCTGTAAAGAAATTCATTAAGTCATTACTCTTGTGCTGCGACGGAATATCTGGTTCTGTTGAGGCTTTATTCCGAACCAATTTAGCCACAGTACTGAATAAACATCTAGGATTGTTGTGGTTATTTTCTATAAGTTTACTAAATTATGCTGACCTGGCAGCTTTTAGTTGCTGTCTGTATCTACCGACACTATCCTTCCATGCACCATTAAATACTTCTAATTTTGTATTTTTCCACATGCGCTCCAATTTCCGAGCTGCTCTCTTGAGAGCATGAGTGTGATCATGGTGTAGGGCTTATTTCTTTAATTTTCTTTAATCGAAGTGGGGCGACAATATCAAGAGTGCTAGAGAAGACTGCATTTATATTTTTTGTTATTTCATCAAGTTCTTCTGGGCTTTGGGGTTTATTGAGTGTATGAGATAGATCTGGAAGATTACTAGTGAAGCTATCTTTAGTGGTCGAAAGAATAGTTCTACCTTAACGATAGCGTGGTGTAGATTGAGTAGCATTAGCTGATTGTAGCATACAAGAGACGAGGTAATGATCCGAGATGTCATCGCTCTGCTGCAGAATTTCTATATTATCAACATCAACTCCATATGACAGAATTAAATCTAGCGTATGATTATGGCGATGAGTTGGTCCTGTTACATTTTGTCTGACTCCAAGAGAGTTGAGAATATGGATAAATGCTAATCCCAATGTATAATTTGTATTATCTATGTGAATGTTGAAGTCACCAACAATTAAAGCTCTATCTACAGTAACTACAATATCTGATAAAAAATTTGCAAATTCACCAAGGAAATCAGAATAAGGCCCGGGTGATCTATACATTGTAGCAAGGATGACAGAGAATTTTTATTTATATCTGACGGTGTCACATTAAGCATTATTAGTTCAAAAGACTTACATTTATATCCTGTCCTCTTAAGTAACACCAAAAACTTCACTGTAAATTGTAGCAACACCTCCTCCTCGACCCTTCAGACGTGGCTCATGTTTATAACAATAACCTGGGGGAGTAGATTCATTTAAACTAATATATTCATCCGGTTTAAGCCAGGTTTCAGTCAAACAGAGTGCATCCAATCTATGGTCTGTAATCATTGCATTAACAATTAGTGCTTTGGTAGAAAGAGATCTAATGTTAAGTAGCCCTATTTTTATATGATGTGTATTTTTAATTTGTTTGTTTTGTTAAAGTTTGACCTTATTCAAACTTTTTCTAAATGATTTAGTGAGGGTATTGTGTTTGGTAGTTTGGGGAACAGACACAGTCTCTATGAGATATCTAGGTGATACAGTCTCAATGTGTTGTAGTTTATGTGACCTGTGTGACATCTCAATTCTTTCCATTCTTTAATGATTCTGTGTAAACTTATAACAACAGTGAATGTTGTTATAACACAGGAATGATGTGTTTCTTGATGTGATAACATGTCTTTTGTTTAAGAAAATAAATAACCTTTCTTCTTTTATGGGGTGTCCCGACCCATTCACATTCCCCAATCAAACCCTGAACTTCCCCCAGAACAAAACAAACTGAAAAAAGAAAAATTTGCGCATTAACCCCATGCACAACAGTGCCAAAAGGCATCGATCCCTCTAAACACAAAAGGTCCATGTACACATACAATGGACCTTTTGTCCCCCGCAACAACTTTGCCTTTGGATTGCTCAAGTCCGTTGCTACTGCCCACATTTTGTATGGCAAAATTACATAACAGTAAACACTTTGTCAATACTACGTTAAAGAGGATGTGCTGTCCTAATCTGGAAGCGCTCTTTATTAACTGTATGCCTTTCTACTCGTCTACTCGTTTTCTTTGTTTATTCTGGTGTGTGTTTACATTCCTCCAAACGTGTCTGGGAATACAGCGCTGCAACAGCTGGCTGATCAAATCACAGACACAGAACAACAATACTTGGACTCCGTTATTATTATTCTTGGGGACAAAGCAAATCTCACATGTGAACTGCCCAAATACAGACAGCACATTACATACCCCATCAGAGACAGAGCAGAGCTGGAACTACAAGCCTGCTTTGACTGCACTGATTACAGTGTTTTGAAGCTGCAGCTATAGACCTGGACGAGCTCACAGATACTGTTACATCATACATCAGTTTCTGTGAGGGCATGTGCATTATCATTCAACAATGATAAACCATGGTTCATAGAAAAACTCAGGCAGATTCGTCATGCCAAAGAGGATGCTTACAGGGGTGGGGATAAAGTCTTGTATAGGCCAGGAACACACTGAATTAAGGTAATCAGTGTGGCTAAAAGAAAGAAGCAACTCTGAGAAGCTGAAAAACAAGTTTTCAGCTAACGACCCTGCATCAGTGTAGCGTGGCCTGAAACAACTTACTAATTACAGGACTCCTACCCCAACCCTGTGGTGGACCAACGACTGGCTGACGACCTGAATGTATTCTACTGCACATTAGAAAGGCCCAATTTCACACCCCACACACACTTCACACAAACATTAACACCTCCTGCAACCCCCCCTCCCCCTCCCCTCCCCCCTCCTGCTGCACAACCGGCACTCAAGATCTGTGAAGAGGATGTGCAGCATGTCTTTCGGAGGAAGGCTTCAGGCCCAGATGGCGTCTCACCAGCGTGCCTTTGTTCCTGTACTAACCAACTGGCCCCCATCTTCACACAGATCTTCAATAGATCACTGGAGCAGTGTGAAATCCCATGCTGCTTCAAATGCTCAATTATTATCCCTGTCCCTAAGAAACCAAAAATCACAGGACTTAATGACTACAGATATGTCGCCCTGACATCTGTGGTCATGAACTCATTTGAGAGACTGGTGTTGGCCCACCTGAAGGACATCACTGGACCCTTTCTGGAACCCCTTCAATTTGCTTAACGAGTAAACAGGTCTGTGGATGATGCAGTCAACATGGGATTGCATCATGTCCTGCAACATCTGGACAGACCGGGGACATATGCAAGGATCCTTTTTGTGGACTTCAGCTCGGCTTTCAACACAATCATCCCAGCTATTCTCCGGACTAAGTTAAACCAACTCCCTGTTCCCATGTCTACCTGTCAGTGGATTACCAGCTTTCTGACGGACAGGCAGCAGCTTGTGAGGCAGGGAAAATTCACTTCCACCACCTGTACCATCAGCACTGGTGCCCTCCATGGATGTGTGCTCTCCCCACTACTCTTCTCCCTCTACACCAATGACTGCACCACCAAGGATCCCTCCGTCAAGCTCCTGAAGTTTGCAGACGACACCACTGTCATCTGCCTCATCCGAGATGACGATGAGTCTGCATATAGAAAGGAGGTTGAACGGCTGGCTGTCTGGTGCAGTCAAAACAACCTGGAGCTGAACACGCTCGAAACGGTGGAGATGATTGTGGACTTTAGGAGGAACACCCCAACATTGTCCCCCCTCACCATTCTAAACAGCACTGTGGCAGCAGTGGAGTCATTCAGGTTCCTGGACACTACCATCTCACAGGACCTGAAGTGGGAGACACACATCGACTCCATTGTGAAAAAGGCCATGCAGAGGTTGTACTTCCTTCGTCAGCTGAGGAAGTTCCACCTGCCACAGGCGCTGCTGATAAAATTCTACACAGCAGTCATTGAGTCTGTCCTCTGCACTACAATAACTGTCTGGTTTGGTGCAGCTAATTAGACGAAATTAGACATCAGAAGACTACAGAGGACAGATCGGACTGCTGAGAGGATTATTGGTTGCCCCCTGCCCCCCCCCCCTTCAAGAACTATACACTACCAGAGTGAGGAAAAAGGCTGGTAAAATCACTGTGGACCCCACTCACCCTGCCCACTACCTTTTAGAACTGTTGCCTTCAGGCCAACGCTTCAGAGCTCTGAGCACCAGAACCGTCAGTCATAGGAACAGTTTTTTCCTCAGGCTATCCATCTCATGAACAGTTAAATTGCCCCATTGAGCAATAATTATGTGCAATACACAGTGAAGTCTATTTATATTATCCAACATATCCACTTCTGCCATTACATACATTGCACTGTACATAATATACTGTATTTTTGTTCTTTATATAACAGATTTGTAATAGATTTGCACTACGTGTGTGTGTGTGTGTGTGTGTGTGTATGTATGAAGATGTGTATTGTTGTACACTGGAAGCTCCTGTCACCAAGACAGGAACAACAACAGATCAGGCAGGCAGCCAGGAGACCAAGGGGACCAGAGAAGATCTGGCGGACAGGAAAGCAGGGCAGATCCAGGAGATGGCCTGGAGACTAGGGCAGATCCAGGAGATGGCCAAGAGACCAAAGGGACTAGAGCAGACCAGACGGGTGGCCAGGAAACCAAGCAGACCAGAGCTGATCAGGCGGATAAATAGTGTCTGGGGGAGTGGGCGGAGCCGCATGAGGAATAGTCTCTGGGGAAGCGGGAGGAGCCGCGGCAGGAATAGTCACTGGGGAAGCGGGCAGAGCCGTGAACGGCATAGCAGTGGAAGTCTCTGGGGGCGGAGCCATGGAAGGCAGAGCAGTGTAAAGCTCTGGGGCAGAGCAGATCAGGCGGGCAGCCAGGAGACCAAGGGCACCGGAGCAGATCAGGCAGTAGGAAGCCACAGGACGGGGACAGGGGGCCTGGGAGTCGGCCGCAGGGCCGAGAGAGGGTCAGGGGGCCTGGGAGGTGGCCGTAGGACAGGGACTGCTAGTAAGGCAGATGAACCGCTGAAGGAGGAGTCTCTGGGGTAGGGAGACTATTCCGGGAGAACTAATCAAGGAATAAAACTACAAAGGTCTACAAAACTAACAGAAAACAGGAACTAAACAAGAATTTCAACATGAAGTACAAAAACAAAAGACAACAGGGAATATGACAGAGCCCCGATTTAAGGAGCGGATTCCAGACGCTCCAAAAAGCACAAAAACAAATCATCCATGGCAGTCCAAGGGGCAAGGGGTGGAGCCGTGGAAGGCTCAGGAGATGGACCCTTCAGAGACGGAGCCTTGGAAGGCTCTGGGGGCAGAGCCGAGGAAGGCTCAGGAGGCGGAGCCGAGGAAGGCTCAGGAGGCGGAGCCGAGGAAGGCTCAGGAGGCGGAGCCGAGGAAGGCTGAGGAGACAGAGCCGTGGAAGGCGGAGCCATGGAAGGCCCAGGAGACGGAGCCATGGAAGGCGGGACCGTGGAAGGCTCTGGAGACGGAGCTGTGGAAGGCGGAGCCATGGAAGAATCTGGGGGCGGAGCAGAAGCCGTTCTTCTTTTCCTCCTCCTCCGGATGGTCGAAGTTGGCAATGCAGGCTCTGGGAAGGACGAGGCTGGCAACGCAGGCTCCGGAACAGACAAGGCTGACAATGCTGGCTCTGGGACGGACAAGACTTCCAGCTCGTTGGCCGTGGCAGGCGTGGCCATTGGATTGTTGGCCATGGCAGGCGTGGGTGTTGGCTCTTTAAGAGTACTCTCAGAAGCAAACCTTTCTAAAATTAAATCCATGCACTCCTCTCACATGTAATTCCTCTGGCAATTCCTTCCATTCCTTCCATGTGCAAGGAAGCCGATCTGGTAAATGGACTTCAAGTGACTATCAGCAAATCCAGTGCATCTGGCAATGGTGCTGAACAGAAGTGAGTATTCAATTATATTGAGATTCGCTCAGCTCAACTGGATGAAGACCGCTACTAGATCCATCTTGGGTTAGTTCTTCTGTGACGAGGCAGGCAAAGAATGAGGATCTAAATGCAGCTTTATTAAAATAAACAAGAAAACTCAGAATAAAGTAAAACACAGGGATCTAGCACAGAGCATAACAAAACATGCAAGAACTGACACAGGACACATAGAAACCAAGAGCTTAAATACACAAGGGAACAAACAAGGGAACGAGGAACACCTGGGGAAACTATCAGGGAATGAGAAATAATCAGGGAGAACCAATCAAGGAATAAAACTACAAAGGACTACAAAACTAACAGGAAACAGGATCTAAACAAGAATTTCAACATGAAGTACAAAAACAAAAGACAACAGGGAATATGACAGCAGTACTGATGCTGAAAATTCAGCTTTGATCACAAATTGCAATTTACAATTTTTTCAAATAGAAAACGGTTTACAATATCACTGTTTTTACTGTATTTTGGATAAAATAAATGCAGTCTTGGTGAGCAGAAGAGACTTCTTTTAAATGGTAGTGTAAGTCTAAAATTAAGTAAAGTCTTTATGTAAAGAAAATGTATAGTCAGATTACTTCTTTTAACTTAAAACTTGATTTTGATCATTAAGTCTCCTCACATTTATTCTCTTTGTCACATTCCTCATTGATAGGCCCAGGGGAGGGGTCTTTTCAATATTCATGATAGTTCACGCCTCCTCGCATATGACCGTTATAACACTAAAAGTGTCATACAAAAGTTAAACGACTTAATTGTTTTGTATGAATGAGTGATCAGGATGGTTTTCACATAATTTTGTTACAAAATCTCTAGGCTGCAAGATCCAGTTCTCAAAAGGCTTGTGGGCAAATGTTTAGCATATGTTATATGGCTTTATTTCAATTACTTAATTTAGTTTTTTCAAAAACCAAGCATAAATGTAATTTTCTCAAAAATACAAACATGTACACACATGTTGCTCACATATTATTGTAGCCCAGTTTGCGCTGAATACAGTATTATCAGACTTTAGCCATTAATGTGTTTTTAAGCAACTGAAAAAAGCACAAATTTCAAGGCATGTCAAAACTTCTTCAGGGCCCAAAACACTCTCAAACCCCAGAAGGTTAAAAACAACCACTCACAATTTTTACTGTTAAGAATTAGCTTTAATAAGTGAATTATGATTAATTCACTTATTGGAGTGATATTATTCTCATGGCTTATTGAAAATAATATCACATGTATTTAGGTACAGCTTTGAAGCAAAATCCTTTTGCAAACTTTATTGCTATTCTAAACATAAATCCACACACACACACACACACACACACACACACACACACACACACACAGTGTGACAGAATGTGAAATAAGTTATCAATACAGTGAAAATGAACTTTATGGAGTCTGTTGACAATGCCTTAAGAACCATTTAACTTTTGGCTTTATGAATGATGAGATTGGCTTTGAAGTGAGGCCTTCTCATGGATCATAGAGAGTGAGAGGCTTCCTTGGGAATTTGAGTCCCGGGATTCCTTGGATCTCACATGGCATGGATCTGGTTCCGACGAGATCCCGAGAAGACCACAAGGGAAGAGTCAGAGCGAAGTCCGAGCAGTCCAAAGAGCAGGAGAGACAAGCAGCGAGGGAAGACGACAAGAGAAGCGACTGAAAAGAGTGTGTTCTTCCTGTTTGGGAACATTTGAACTAAAATTGGCCGCATCCCCAAGGGGGTCCTGCGCCAATCAGAAGTGACTTTTCAGAGTCACATGGTCAACTGGGCTGTCTTTTCTGACAGTTGATTTAGGGTCCTTTGTTTCAGATTCTTTTACAAAATTCCTGCTCAAAATAGTGCATATTTAAACAAACTTTTAAATCTTAAGAATGGTACAAGATACATGTTATTCGTTGTCATCAGCTTCCTCAATGTAACCAAGCAAGCATTTACATCCTAACAAGACATTCTTTCATTAATATTGTACGTTTATGTAACAAAACATGAAAATCCCTGATTACAAATCATTCTGGTTAATTTCTTGGTTATACAACATGGATAAGACATTGCACACATTTTAAAGAAGTACACTGGGCTATAATCATTAATTTGTCAGTTATACAAGTTACCACAGTTCAAAGGTTAAATTGGTAAAGTACTGTGACTTTGGGTAGAATGTTTCTGGATTAAGATGAAATGTGTTAGACAAGGCAAGTTTATTTATATAGCACATTTCATACACAATGGTAAATTCAAAGTGCTAAAATAAGAATAAAAAAAAATAAATAAATAAAGAATAATTGAAACAGTTTAGAATATAAAATAAAAAATACAGTACAAACAGTTGGACACACAGTGGCACAGTGCTCATTCAGTAAATGCACAGCTTAACAGATGTGTTTTGAGTCTGGATTTGAATGTGACTACTGTAGGAGCACATCTGATCTCTTCTGGAAGCTGGTTCCAGCTGTGGTAGGCATAATAGCTAAAAGCAGACTTTCCTTGCTTAGAATGAACCCTTGGTATTTCTAGCTAATGTGATCCTAATGATCCGAGTGATCTGTTGGGTTTATATTCAGTGAGCATATCTGCAATATATTGAGGTCCTAGCCAATTGAGTGATTTATATACCAGTAATAATACTTTAAAATCCTAAATGTAACTGGGAGCCAGTGTAAAGACCTGAGGACTGGTGTGATATGTTCATATTTTCTGGTTCTGCTCAGAATCCTGGCAGCAGCGCTCTGTATGAGCTGCAACTGTCTTATGGTCTTTTTGGGAAGGCCAGTGAGGAGTCCATTACAATAATCCACCCTGCTGGTGATGAAAGCATGCACAAGTTTCTCTAGGTCTTGACTGGAAACAAAGCATCTAATTCTTGCAATATTTTTCAGATGATAGTATGTTGATTTAGTTTTGCTTTGACATGACTACTGAAACTAAGATCTGACTCTAGAGACACACCAAGATTCCTGACTTGATTTTTAGTTGTTTGACCCTTAGCGTCAAGGTATGTATTCACCTTGAGAACTTCATCTTTGTTTCCAAACGCATTGACTTCAGTTTTGTCTTTGTTTAACTGAAGAAAGTTTTGGCACATCCAACTGTTAACTTCATCAATGCATTGGCACAGGGAGTCAATGGGGCTGTAATCGTTAGGTGATAGGGCTAAGTGGATCTGTGTGTGTCGTCTGCATAGATGTGGTAAGCAATTTGGTTCTTTTTCATTATTTGGCTCATTGGGAGCATATACAGGTTGAACAGGAGTGGCGCAAGAATTGAGCCTTGAGGGACTCCGCATGTCATGGACGTCCACTCGGACTTATGGTCTCCTATACTCACATAATAACCTCTCCCTTCTAAGTATGACCTGAACCATTTTAGGACCATCCCAAAAAGCCCCACCCAGTTTTCCAGCATGTCAAGAAGTATGTTGTGATCGACAGTGTCAAATGCAGCACTGAGGTAGAGTAGTACCAGTACTGATAATTTGCCTGTATCAGTATTTAAGCGAACATCGTTTATTATCTTTATGAGCGCTGTCTGTGTGCTGTGATGCGATCGGAAACCAGATTGAAAATTGTCAAAGTATCCATTCGAGTTCAAGAATTTGTTCAGCTGATTGAAGACAACTTTTTCAATGATCTTGCCTATGAAAAGGAAGATTTGAGATCGGTCTATAGTTGCTTAATATGGTCTTATCCAGATTGCTCTTTTTCAAGAGGGGCTTGACAACTGCAGTTTTCAGGGAGTTTGGAAAACTCCCAGAGAGAAGATTATCACTTCTAGGAGATCAGCTTCTAAACAGTTGAACACACTTTTGAAAAAAGATGTGGGAAGTGCATCATGGGCGCAGGTTGATGTTTTAAGGTGCTGTACGGTTTCTTCCAAAATGTTGCCATCAATTTCTTTGAAATCAGACATAGTAACTACTTTCTCAGGTTGTGGTTTGATTTGTCTGACCCCAGCAAAACTCAAGGATGTGCTGATCACCTTTCTGATATTATAGATTTTTTCAGAGAAGAAAGCAAACTCACTTTTGCTCACTGCACTTGCTATCTGAGAGCATTTCACTGGGAATCTGGCATGTTAGTCTCTCTACAGTCGCAAAAAGAGTGAGTGTTGTTTAAGTTGCTGTTTATAATAATCGAGAAGAAAGTCTGTCTAGCTTTGCCTAGTTCCATATTAAAAGCATGGATGCTGTCTTTGTAGATGTTATAACGGACTACAAATTTTGTCTTCCGCCACATGCGCTCTGCTTTTCTGCATTGTCTTTTCATATTTTGCACTGCTGTTGAGTTTCTCCAAGGTGCTTTTTGTCTGCCACTCTTCTTCCTGACTTTCACAGGAGCAATATCATCAATTACACTTTTAACTTTTGAGTTAAAAGAATCAAGGAGAAAATCAACAGAGTCAGCAGATATACTTGGTGTTAAAGATATAGCCTTCATAAATAGTACACTAGTGTTCTCATTTAAGCATCTCTTCTTGACAGACACAGATCTAGCTTCAATGGCAGGAGAGATAAATATATCAAAGAAAACACAGAAATGATCAGATAGTGCTACATCCTTAATAACAATCAATGAAATGTTTAGAACCTTACTGATAAGTAAATCTAGAGTGTGTCCGCGATTGTGTTGTAACAGTTCTGAAAGAATGTTCCATTTCTTGTGCTGTAATTCTACTCCCCACCTCAAGGGGGAGCTATGGAGGTTTCTTTGGGAAGGGCTATCCTTTTAAGAGAGACAAGTAAGAGTGTTTAGAGAGGTACTGGCATGGCTTTGAGTGTTTGCTCAACTGAGCCGTATGCAAGAAACCCTATTATGAGGAATCTTTTTGGTTCAACAGCTCAATGTAAGTTGTATATATTTTGTAATTCTATGTTTATTATCTGTGTCAATTGCATATTTTGATTTGTATATGCCTATTTGTTTAGAGGGTTCTCTTTTGGCTTCATTCAATATGGACACTTCATCTGGACTATGTTGTGCTCTGATTCTACACCTTTGTTGATTACCCAGACTGGCGCTTGGTCATGATTTGAAACACCTTTTTGTTGGACTTCTACTCCGGGACTTCTAATGAACTTTTGGAATATTGGAAACACTCGCTTCTAACCTGAACTGCTTGTGGTGTGGTGAGAAATTGACTATATTTCTGCCTGGACTCAAACATGTGGTGAACTGAAATGTTCTAACATAATGAAGTTATGATTTTCTTTTTCTTTGGATGTGATGATTTGCTGACAATATTGCTGTTGTGTATATATCTATGTAGTTTGGGTTATCTCACAAAAACATAAATACAATTAACTCTACTCTTGGAAGAATGGATCCCCTTCTTTTAGTATGTGACCAAAACAAGAGTGTTACAGTGTGTGTGTCCATGATTGTGTGTGGGTCCATGTACATGCTGAGTCAGATCAAAAGTTTTTAAAACAGTTTTGATTTCTTTTGTCATATTGGTTTCTGCATTATCTATGTGAAAGTCTCCAGCAATGGCAAAACAGTCAAACTCTGAGGTAATTGTTGATAACAGTTCTGTAAAGTCCTCAGCAAAGGCTGGAGAGTATTTTGGAGGCCTGTAAATAATGATAAGTAAAATGCGTGGAGCACCTTTTAACACACTACCCAGATATTCGAAAGACAGGTAATTCCCAAATGATATTTGCTTACATTGATAGACATCTTTAAAAAAAGAGCAGCTAAACCCCCACCTCTCCTACCTTCTCTGCAGACACTCAAAAAAGTAAAGTTAGGAGGGGATGTTTCATTAAGGACTGTTGCACTACAGCTGTCTTCTAGCTAAGTTTCATTTAGAAACGTAAAATCCAGGTTGTATGTGCTTATTAAGTCGTTGACTAGAAGTGAATTATTTTTAAGTGAGCGGATGTTTAAAAGTGCTAACTTAACAGTTTTTGTCCCCACAGCAATCTTAGTTTGGCGTGTAGTAGGCACCAGATTAGATGGGTTTGCTGTACGGCTTTTGAAGGCCTTAGACTTTGTATCATGTAATCGAACAGCAATAGAGAAAGATACAGGCACACTGGGTTCCCGCTTGTTTTGTAAACATTTGAGAAAGTTACTGTTATCATAGTGGGGACCGACACATCACTGAGAGCTGGTATCAGTTGTTTTTGGTTCACCTCGAGCAGATAGTGGAGCGGCTAAGTGATATAATCGTTCAGTTTATGATACAAGCGTGAAAATTGGCATGAGCAGTCTCCATGGGTCACTTGACAAGAAAATTGTCCGAGCCACTTGAAATTTCAAGATGGCGGCCATTTTTCAAGATGGCCGACACCTCAGTGGAGCAGTTAAGTGATATAGTGGTTTATTTGGTGATACTTGCATGAAAATTGGCATGAGCAGTCTCTGATGGTCACTAGACAATAAGCCATCCACAACTACTTGAAATTTCAAGATGGTGGCCATTTTTCAAGATGGCCACCACCTTAGTGGAGCAATTAGGCTTAAGAAATCATTTAGTTGGTGATACAAGCATGAAAATTGCCATGAGCTGTCTCAAAGGGTCAAGGCATGTACTGGAAGGTCTAAGTGCTTCAGATATGGACTCAGTTGCACATGCCTATGTAGTTGCCCCGCTAGAACCTATTTGCATGTTTCTTTTGCCAGTGTTAGTCCTCTATGTTTTCCGGTGTAGGCCTATGGCTCGGCTTCCCCTCGCCACATCGGCGCATCATGTTTTATTTTGTCACCAGACTATCGCTGTGACATTTTCAGTTTAGTTCCTTAGTATTGTTTGAGATACATTCTGTTTGTCATGGTTCCATGGCTGTGTCAGCCAGAGTCGCTGTTGCCTCTGGATCTGTTCTTATTGACATTCAGTATTAGTCATTGCTAAATGTTTTGTTTGGTGCACTGTCCGTTCAGCACCACAACTGTGCTAATTTATTAATCGTATTTTTGTTTCCCCACCTCTCAGTATTAATTTGATGTGTTTAATAACTGTTAGTTTAAAAAAAAAAAAACCTTCCTTGTGACTGTTACCTTGTCGTGGTAAGGGAGCTTGTGTACCTCAATGAACCCTGAGAGCTATGCCGGTGGGAGGCAACTCCTGACAGTCTTTACCAAACTGGACAGGTCATGGGTGAGGAGTCAGACAAAACACAGTCAAACTACCTCTCTTGACAGAGTCTCTTGAGGAACCCAATACATTTCTATGAGAATGTATCATTTAAAGATCCAAATGGCGGGCGGCAGTAATCCTGAAAAATTGCCGCCATCTTGAAATTTCAAGTGGCTCGGACAATTTTCTTGTCAAGTGACCCATGGAGACTGCTCATTCCAATTTTCACGCTTGCATCATAAACTGAACGATTCTGCCAAACATAAGCACTTAGCTGCTCCACTAAGATGGAGGGTGTGAGCCCTGGCGTTGTGGCAGAGGCCGAAGAGCTCTCACAGGAGGAGGGGGAGGGTGAGCTGGGCCCACAGGCTTTGGTGGTTGAGGGGCCTGCCGTTTTTTGCTTGATATCTGGGGGCGTGCAGCAAAAGAGTGGGATAGTTTGGTTCCAGCATACACCAGTTCTTACATTTTCTCTGAGAAGCACAGATGTGGAGATGCTGGAGAGAGGGATAACGTGTCTGGTGAGAGGGGCTGTTGCTCTGGTGTTATCGGAGGCTGTAATATGCTGTCCTGGTTTCCCTGGGTGTTTTCCAGAAAGTCGTCCTTGGGTGCTGAATCTTGGAGCAGTTCTAATATGTCACAGTCTGTCTGTGGTGAGCTTTGTAGGCAGGGCTCAGCTGAGATTGTGTCCGTGAGCAGAAATTGTTGTGGCTGAGTGGTGTTATCATTGTCCTTGTGTGATTTGTCAACCTCATTTCCATTCAGGTGCTGAAGTGAAGTCCTGTGGTCATTCATACTGTGTCCAGGTGTGTGTGTGCCATTCAGATTGAGTGGATTGGCACACACTGCAGAAGCATGATTGAGGGAGAAGTAGATATTGTCCTTTAGCACTCTTGAACCAAGTTTGTTTGGGTGGTGGCCATCCTGTCGAAACAGTTGCATCTGACTCCAGAAAAGATTGAAGTTGTCAATGAAGTTCACTCCTTTTATATTGCAGGTTTTTTGCAGCCATGTATTAAGCCCAAGCAACCGTGAAAACCTGTTTGTTCCTCTTGCTGGAAGTGGTCCACTGATGAATGTTTGAACTTTTAGTCTTTTAGTGTTTCAAAAAGTTAATTGAAATCCTTCTTAAGGAGTTCTGACTGCGCTTTATGAATATCATTCTTCCCCACATGAATGCAGAGTCGATTTGCAGTCTTATGTTTCATCACAATGTTCTGAAGTTCCCGATTTACATCCGAAGTTGTTGCTTGTAGAAGGCAGCATGTAGTTGTAGCCCTGCTGCTAATGTTTCTGATTATGGAGTCACCCACTATCAGAGTCCTGGGCCCAGCTGCGCTCTGAACTGAATGCCGCTGTCTGCTCGACCTAGAGCGGCAGTTAGCATCAGTGTTAGCTACTGGCTGATTCAGTCGGTGTTCGATCAAATTCATCACGTTTGGGGAGTCCTCATTCATTAATACTTCAAATCTGTTCTCATGTATAGGCGGTGGTAGGAAACCAGTGTTTGCAATCCTTGCCAGAGCCGTATCTGGGGTAGAGGATGCTACCGCGGCAATATGTGATGCTCGTGACAATCTGATGTCTCGAGTGCCTTTTGGTCTCGCTCCCTGTTTGTGCCATCGATTTTCATCGTGTTCGTGTGAGTCGTGCAAATCTGATGGTCTTTTGAAAACCTTTCAAAGAGAAGTCTGCTTTAACTCTGTGTGGAAATTCAGAAGGTCGTGCTGATGGGCCTTTCTGAGCAATGTTGATGCCTGGGCCATTTAATTTATGATGGTGAAGAATTCCAGGATTGCAAAGGTTGGGTTTTTACTAGATTCAAATAATGTCGTTTCAATTCTGCATGTATAATAATACACTCGATTTCCAGCTTATGGCCTGTTATGTTGAGCAGACTTGGGAAAAGCTCATCTTGGAATTTCACCATATCTCTGCCCTGCTCCCTTCTCATGCTCAGGAATTCCAACAATCAGGAATATTATTCCTGCTATTCTTATTTTCCAAATCATCCAATTTTTCCAAAATGCAGTCCACGTCCATTTTGGTCACAGGTGGATTAACAGATAATTTCCTCTCCGATGACGTGACCCGTTTCTCAAAATATGCCACTCTTGTAACCAACTCAGATATTTTGTTTCCATCGCCTTAATCGATCGACGTATCCTCCAAGCCAGCAACAACCTTCGTCAGCGTCACAAACATGTTGGATAGTTGATGCTAAAATCTCTCAAATAGAGTCCCCTGTCCACAGGCCCGTCAGAGCTATCATCTTGAACACATAAGTGTCTTTAATTTTTCCAGAGCATTTTGATTTCTTTGCCATGCTTAGTTCAAAGTGCAAATGTGTGTACACTGGATGTATTGAATTTCACCGGATTATTATATGAAAATAATAAAAGTTAGCAAAGTGCGCAGAGCTGTCACTCACAAGTCTGCTTCTCGCATGGCATAACGGGCTTTCCCCCCCTGGAAAAAGGCATTCATAAGGCACAGCATAGCCTTTAGACAGGATGCCCATTATGTTAACCCAATAGATAGGATGCATATTATGTTTAGTTAACCCATTAAACAGGATACTCTTTATATTAATCGGTTTACTTAGAATGTACACTTCCAAAAAAGATGGGTTGCTAGGTTTTCACCATTAGAAAGAAGTCAGATGGTCTAAGAAATAATGGTGGCAAGCAGAGACCGGGGGGGGGGAAGCAAGCCCATTGGTTAGAGATAATGAGAATGAACAATTTATGGCTTCAGAATAGATAAGTGTATAAAGACTGGGAGTCTGGGCCTAAGACAGAAGCAGAATGGACAGCTGGCCTTCTCTGGTTTATTGGTTCACTCGTGATGAAGTGAACCAATATGATGTAGGTTTGACCGAAGTTGTGGTAACTAAGGCCTCTCCAGTCCGAACCTAATTGAACTACGTATTGCCTAAAATAGAAAATTGGTTTCCTGTAAGGGGTTTTAGGAGTGCCCCTTAAATATCAATTCAGGTCTGCACACATACTCCAGATCATATCATATCATTCTCCAATGTTTAATGTTCAATACATCATTATATATTGTTCAGCAATGTAACACTTCCATTAGATTAACCAATAAAATCTTTCTTTAACTTATATGGACGTGACATACATATTTGATATAAGATACGTGAGGGCTTAGGACAGAAAATACAGATACAAAAACACTTCTACAAATGGCAGTTTGTTGACACATCCTTATACGAAACAGGAAACAGCTTGCAACACATCATCTGTCCTGCAGAACATAAAGAACAAGTTGTACTCCCTAAAAAGTTGTTGCGAGGCCTTATAAATTTTACAATTCCATATTTAAAATGCTACACATGCGAAAAGTCCTGCGGATGCCGCTCTCAGTGAGGAAAAAGGAGCCTGCATTAGGACAGTGGCCTTGAGCTGGCTGAGAGGCTGTGAGCCCACAATTAGATGGTTGGCACTGCATCTCAAAGTAGTACTGCTGAGAGGTCTGGTATTGCCAGGTCAGGCAGAAGAGGCATCTACACCCAGAAGTGGGGTTTAAAAAATTATGTAGAAGTAGCATATACACCTAGAGGTAGGTGTGTGGAAAGTCCTGTTAAATACCGCTTTCTGTAGTGACACCAGTAAAAATGGGGAGCCTGTGAACAGTGGCCTCAGGGGGATAGTGAGCCCACGATTTGATAGTTGGCATTGTCCCTCAAAAAAGCACAGCAGATAAGGACTTGATTAATAATGCTGCCACATAGGATATTATGTTCTTTAGTACATAGCAGTGTAAGCCCGGGCTGAGTAGAGTGTAAAGGTCTAAATTTGTGACTTTGTAAATCTAATGTGTTGAGCTATGTGTGGAATTGATTGCTTTGTTTATATGTGTTGCTGGTTTTAACTGTTGTGTGCTTTTGCTGATTGAGCTGTATATGGGAGTGTACAGTTGAGTGTGCTGTGATATGAAGAAACAGGTGTATTAGGCTCAGTGTTTGATAAGTGAAAAATGGAACAATTTAAAGAGTTATAAAAATAATTTCTAGAACTAAGAATATTCCAAGATATTGGCTTTGTCGACTATTCAGGTATCATCCAAATTGCAGTAAAAGGCACCTGTTTCTCTCTCTGGCTGATTGTGTGATATGTTGTGACTGGTAGAGGGAGTGAAGAGAGGGGGCTGAACAAACTTCTGTTTGAAACTGTGAGATTAAGCAATATGTGTGGGAGGGGATAATTATGGTTAATTAGGTAAAGTACAGATAAGAATCTTCTTTTCTCTACAGTGCTTCTCAACTAAGGAAAATTCAGAGATTAACACATTTTGAGAGAGAAGTTCCCCAAAGACAATATGAAGCAGAAGAATTAGAAAGAACATTAATAGAACCATTTCTGGAAAGAATTTGAATATGTAGATTATACTGGAGAAAGAAAGGAATTAACAGAAGAGTTATTGAGAAAACTAAGATCACAAACCTGAGGAAAATAGAATATGAATGGCCTTGGGTAGACTGGCAAGCAATAGTAAGCCGATATCTAACAGTTGAGCCATTGGTAAAACAGTTGGAGGGGCTTTACATGCAGAGTCCTACCCCATTAGGACAGCTGAGAGTAGCAATATGTTAAATTTCCTACCCGTCTAGGGGTCGGGATGAAAACTAACAATTTATAAGGAACTTAAAGATAGAAGAAAAACGTGTTTGGAGGTCTTCACTCCTGTCCCAGCAAACAATAACCACAACAGGTTACGAAAACAGTTACAAGTTTTATTGTCCTCTATTAAATACAAAAGGGGACCAGGCCAAAATAACAAACAAAATGAGTCTAGCTGAAAGGGAGGCACAAACTACTTACCTTTACAGACAAAGAAATAGAAAATAACATAAATATTGCCTCACTCCCTACCTAGCAATAAACAAGAGAAAACAGGTTTAACAACAAAGAAAATGGCACCCACCTCTCTACTGCTTCCGTAAAGATCGCTGGAAAAGGTCGCACACCCAACAAAGGAACTTCTAGTACAATGTTTAAATTGGGGTAAGTTTAACATAAAGAAAAACTTGTAGTTTCCAATTAACAACAGCATTAAAACACAAAGGCTATCAACATTGGGGCAGGAGGAAAGAGTCTCTCCTAGCAGACTTTCCACCTCAGCTTTATTCCCATGTTCTTCTGGTAGTGCACCAATCAGAGCTGCTCAGCACTCAATCTTAATCACTCACAGCTGATGTAAATTAACCTGGTTGGGATGACGGGGAACACAAGGGAGACAACAGAAAACATACAAACAATGTATAGTCAATATACATACAACTTCTACATCCACAGATGTAACAAGGAAATAAAAGAAAGATACGCCCTGGGACGTACCCATCAACATCAACTATATATTCCTTATCTCAAATGTGAAATTCCTTATTTCAGAATCCACCCAACAGAGAAACCAGGAGAGGGAGGAGCAACTGTCTTAAAGAACGTTTTACATAATGTCAATTCAGGCATACAGCAGTGCAGTGGGAAAGTAGGGTGTTGTTCAACAAAAGCAGCAATGGAGAAACAATGCCAGTCTACACAACGAATGGAACAATAGGCAGGATGGAAGTAGAAATTGGCATGAGAAACCCAGAACAGATACGAAATGTGTGGGTGGAAATATATGGAGGAAAGAAAACATAAACAAAATAACATATTTAGCAAACCACTCTTGTAAATAATGAATGAAAATTAGCAATCAACTGCTGTACATAATGAGTGATTTATGCAAAAACAGAAGAGGTAGGAAGAGAGGAAAAGGGGGAGGGGTTTTTACACAAAGAAGAATGGGAAGTCCTAATAAACTTCCTTGAACCTTTTCATCTAGAATATTGTGCTAGAAGTTAATTAAACCTTTCTGTGGTTTTATGCGGAGAGTGTCAAGTAGAATTAACCCCATCTCTCACCTTTATGCATTGGGCAGGAGGAATAACTGCCACAGGCTTCTGGTTTGCTGAAGAAGAGCTTTGGAGTTTTGATATAATTACCCTAAGAGGAGACATTATCTGGATGCCTAATAACTCATACAGGCTAGGAGAAGAGGAATCACCTGTAAAACCATTAAATAGAAAACGAATAAATGCTGTTTTAAAGTATCTGAGAAAAACTAATAAAATCCCTTAAAGAATAGCAACAAGTCCTCAAACCAGCAAAAGTCCAGAGGAAGTCAGGGGCCGGATACTTTCAGTGGTCCTCGTCTGTCCAACCTGGTGAAGATTAGTTTATTAATAAGAACAAGCTGGAGTTAGAGAGGTATAATATAGGCATAGTATACACCTTAGTAATATACAACAATGGCATTAAAACCTGTAGAAAAAAATATGCATAATTTCCTGTATGCAGAGACATTTATAAGGGAGGTTTGTAAGAAATGGGAGAAAAGAACAAACAAAATGAACACAAAACACAAAATGGCCAGCAGAGGGAACATTTGACGTATCTATATGTAGAGACATGGAGATATTGATAAAAAACCATAAGGCTAAAAACAAAGGACAAAAGAGGGAAGAATAAAGAGGCAAGGAGAGGGGGATATTGCAATTGTTCAAAAGTCAAGGAATAAAACAACTAAAAAGTGAGAGATGGCAAAAAAGAGCATTGGATGCTAAAAATGAAGAAAACACAGAAAGACCACCTCCATATGCTCCACCTCTTGAGCAAATTGAGAAACAAATGCCTTTCATAAAAGGAACCGTAGATATAATAGGTGAGGTGGAAATAGAGGATGATACGCAATAAATAATTGATAAAGAAAGAATAAGGGAGGCTTCAAATCTATGAAGATGTGTGACGAAGCAGGCAGAGAATGAGGATCTATATGCAGCAGCTTTATTCCAAAAAACAAAGAAAAACTCAGAGGGAAGCAAAACAAGAGAGACCTGGCACAGAGCATCCAAAAACATACAGAAGAACTAACCACCATTATGGATCTAGCAGCTGTCAGAATTCTTCTCCTCAGGCAAGAGGACCGTCCAGTTGAGGATCACGTTCGTGAGTTCTTAGATCTGGCAAATTTAGTGGACTACCCAGAATTTTCCTTGGTGGTTTTCTTCAGAGCAGGTCTCTGTAGTTCACTAAAGGAGCTGTTGCCTCCGGCAGAACCTCACTGGACGCTCCTCGAGTTTGTGGAGGAGACTCTACGAGTGAGCGGCTCACCGTTCACTGTGGGTGTAGAGGAGGAGAGTGTAACATCTCCTCCCACTGAGGTCACCCCCCAGACTTCCATGGCTCATCCCCCCCATGCCTGCCACGGCCAACGAGCCAACGCCCATGCCTGCCACGGCCACCGAGCCTGCGTTGCCAGCTCCATTCGCTCGGAGGAGGAGGAGGAGAAGAGGAAAGGCTTCTGCTCCCCAGTCTCCGCCTGCCACGGTCAGCGAGCCAGAGCCTACGCCTGCCACGGTCAGCGAGCCAGCGCCTGTAGCCTCGACCGTCCCAGAGCCAGCGCCTCCCGAGCCTTCCAGGGCTCCTCCCTCGAGCCTCTCGAGCCTTATAGGGCTCCGCCTCTCAAGTCTCTCGAGTCTTCCAGGGCTTCTCCTCCCGAGCCTTCCAGGGCTCCGCCTCTCAAGTCTCCCAGGGCTCCTCCTCCCAAGCCTCCCAGGGCTCCGCCTTCCGGGGCTCCGCCTCTCGAGCCTTCCGGGGCTCCACCTCTCGAGCCTCCTAGGGCTCCGCTCCTCAAATCACTCGAGTCTTCCAGGGCTCTGCCTCTCAAGCCTCCTACGGCGCCACCTCACTCAGCTCTGCCTCCTGAGCCTCCCACGGCTCCGCCTCCTGAGCCTCCCACGGCTCCGCCTACCTCGGCTCTGCCTTCAGAGCCTTCCAGGTCACTGCCTCTAGAGCCTCCTATGGCGCCACCTCCCTCAGCTCTGCCTCCCTCGGTTCCGCCTCCTGAGCCCCCCATGGCTCCCAGGCCTCCTGAACCTGCCCCTGTCCGGTGGCCTCCTCCCAGGCCTCCCTCAGCTCTGCCTCCCTCGGCTCAGCCTCCTGAGCCTCCCTCAGCTCCGCCTCCTGAGCCTCCCATGGCTCCGCCTCCCTCTGCTCTGCCTCCAGAGCCTTCCAGGTCACTGCCTCTAGAGCCTCCTATGGCGCCACCTCCTTCAGCTCTGCCTCCCTCGGTTCCGCCTCCTGAGACCCCCATGGCTCCCAGGCCTCCTGAACCTGCCAATGTCCGGTGGCCTCCTCCCAGGCCCCCTGACCCTGTTTGCTTGTTTCTGAGTTTTTCTTTATGTTTTTGAATAAACTGCTGCGTCTAGATCCTCATTCTCCGCCTGCTTCGTCACAAGATGGAAGGGAAGCAGTAGAAAGGATAGAGAAGCACAAACATGTGATTGCGCAGAAAGAATGTATACATATCAGGAGCTAATGCAGATCCTAAAGTAAATGTTAGAAAGACAAAAATAAAAATGTGAGGAAGAGAGGAAGTTATACATGAGAGAGATCTGGGAGAAGCGATAGAAGAACTAAAATAAAATATAATAGAAACTTGGGAGCAGGGAGAGAGAGGGAAAAGAGAGGTAACAATAAGAAAGCTAGCAAAATTGGAATATGGAGAATAACAAAGACGTTCAAAAACAAGAGCCCACTCAAGCAGCCTGAAGAAAGAATATAAACATGTTTCAGGTAAGCTACTTTTGAAGATGTGCCAGAAGAGAAACTACAATGGCAAAGAAGTGACAAGGGCATATTGATAAGAACCACAAACAGTATGTGCCTAACTAATGATCATCCAAGTAGTGGATATATGCCTGATGAGGCAGACATACATAAGGGGCCAGGGAAATGGATTAGAATGGTGGAAGAGGAAACAATGGAAAAACTCTTAGCTATTGGAGATATCAAAGCTCTGCTATCTAAATTTTTGGGTGGATCTAAGATGAATGAGATCCTTAATGCAGTGGGCCTAAAGAAAGCAATTGACAATACAGGAGTGGATGGAGTTCCTTTTGACAGATGCCGTACTAAGATATGGACAGCTTTGAGGAGAGACTACCCCACATGGATGGACCCAAAACCACTGAAGGGAGAACCAATAGGTGAGACAGAGAATCTCACTGCCTAGATTCAATGACAACTGAGAAGATGGAAGTAAGAACCGAAAAAAGATACAGAAAAATTATGGTTAGGACAACATTGTTCAGAACTGCCATAGTGGATGCTATGCCAACACCAGGACAAGTTGTAAGATGTAGTATGATTAAACTCCAAGAGTTCTGTGAACATGTGACTCATGCTGTAGAACAAAACAGGAAGAATGAATCAAGGTTGAGACAGCAAAAAAAAAAGGAAATACAGTGAAAGCTGGCACAACTACTACTTGAAGAACTAACCGGGAAGAAGAAATAGATTCAAGCTGCTGTGAAAGAAAAAGGAGAAAAACAATCAGCAGTAATGGCTCCTCTAAATGCACATGTGCCTGCTGCCCAAACTGTACCTGTCACTCAGAATTTAATGCCAACACCTGGTAGTACACCACCACCACCAGCACCAGTCGTGATCTATGTAAAACCAGAACAATCGAACAATAGAACCTGGACCAATCCACCCCAAAGAAGGAGAGGGAGAGGACGACAGAACAGTGGCCCAAGAAATGATCTCTTCACAGGAACATGTTGGGTATGCAATCAACCAGGACACAGCAAGAAGGACTGCCCCATTAATCCATGGCTGAATGACCAACCACCGAACTCAAGCAATAATCCATGGCAACCAAAGTATCAGGTTAAAGCACAAGGTCCAATTAACCCATGGTGTGGACCACAACAGGGCTACTAAGGGCTGCCCAGCTGATCCTACGGGGAGGAACTTACAAATATGGTGCTCTCCAGAGGGAATATACATAAACAGCAAGGGAATCAATCAAATGACTGTCACAAAACCCGAAGAACTCCAAGAGCCACAGGCAAACATAATAAACAATAACAGTAAACAAATGGGGAAAATACATTGAAGTACAGATCTGTGAATCAAGCATGCCGAAATCTGAATTTCATTGTACCTTAAAATATGATCAGAGTAGAGATCCAGAGCTTGAAAACGAATGGCTAAATGGCCTAGAAGGACAAAAAGTTTCATTAAATTCACAGGACATGATTGTAGGATTAGAGGGAGCTGCGCTATAAATTGAGAAATGGAGCTTCATTGAAAAATGGTTCCAAGTGTCAGATTCAACTCCACACGTTACCTTATATGTAAGTAAGGGAAGCCAGGCAAAAGATGTAGGACCAATGATGAAGGCAGAGAAGAAAAAGTTTGAAGAAACAGATAATCCTATAATTTTTGAGTCACAAGACAAAACGTACTTAAAATTCCTGTGTTCCACAGTTATGAATTCCACAACATTCCAAGGGTTGTGATAACTACTAAAGAAAAAGAAAGGATTCAAGAACAGCAGAATTAATGCTTGAAATAGAAAAACAAGTCCCAGCTAAATTATGGTCTCAACATTACACAGATGTAGGGTTAGTGAAATCTGCTAATCCAACAAAGTAAGACCAGGAACACAACTGCCAAGAAAGCAACAGTAATGGATACTCTAAAGCAAGAAGCTGTAGAAGGAATTAAAAAGACTATTGATGGCCTGCTTAAAGCAGGAGTGTTGATTGAAACAGTAAGCCATTGCAACACACCCATATTGCCATTATCTAAAGCAGACAGATCAAAATGGCAGTTAGTACATGATTTGAGTGTAGTTAATGAAGTAGTAGAAGACTGGCCCGCAGAAGTTCCAAATCCACATACGCTGTTGACTAATGTTCCTCCTGCTGCCAATTATTTCACAGTGATTGATCTGTGTTCTGCTGTTATCCAGCATCCTTTCAAAAGAAGAAAGCAGACACCTTTTTTCATTCACCTACCAAGGTAAACAGTATAAATACACCAAAATGCCCTAGGGATTCAAGCATTCACCACATGTTTTCAAACAAGTGCTGAAAACTGATTTGGAAGATCTCAGAATTGATAGCACATAATACAGTATGTAGATGATCTACCAATTTGTAACCCCAAACTATACTAAACCTTTCCATTTATATTTAGCAGAAAGAGATGGATATGCGTCAGTCATCTTAATACAAGAGATTTGTAGTGGAAGAAAGAAACAACCAATAGCTTATTATAGCACTAAACTGAACAATGTGGCACAAGACTACCCACCATGTTATCAAGGGCTTGCTGCAGTGTAGTATGCCTATGACAAAGCCTTTTATGTGACAATGGGCTACCCAGTAGCAATTTACACTCACCATAAAGTTACATAATTGTTAGAGCAAGGAAGATTTGTCTTAACTCAAGCTAGGTGTTTAACATATTCAACACTGTTGAGGTGATGTACGACAGTAAATCCAGCCAATTACGTTCCTATAGAAGGAGAAGGAACACCTCATGAATGTATGGTGAATTCCCTAGCTTTTACACGTTTAAGACCAGATCTAGAATCAACACCAATCAATGATGCAGAGGCAGATTATTTAGTTGATGGGTCATATTTCAGAGACCATTTGAGAAATCATACTGGATATGACATTGTCAAGCGAGAAGAAAACGATTTTGTCCCAATTGTGGTTCACCTTTGTGAACAACCATACTCCGCACAATTGGCTGAATTAAAATTAGAATATGATTAGAAAAATAATATGACAGGGATATTGGTCCACATATCTACAGGCAATGGTAGATACATTTTTAACTGAATGTGTAGTTTGCGCTCAAAATAATGTCAGAAATGGCACATCTGCACCACATACCAGTTCCAGAGGGACCATTTAAGCATCTGGTAATGGATTATATAGACATGCTAAAATCAGTCAAAAGATACATGTTGGTAATAATAGACAGATTCAGCAGATGGGTAGAAGCAGTACCATCAGCAGACCAGGGAGCTCAAACCATGCTAAAATTTTGACTAGAGAAGTCATACCATCTCAAATTAGTTCTGACAATGGCTGAGCATTCATTAAAAAAAACAGTAAAATATATATTATATTATATAATTGTATAATATATATTATATTATATAATTGTATAATATATATATATATATATATATATATATATATATATATATATAATTATTATTATTATTATTTAATTACTTATTTTCAATCGTATTTTTCTAATTACACAATGATGACTCATAGACATTATAGACATTACAGTTTTATCTTCTGTTAATGCCTGATCTTATGGAAAGATGCTTTGAAACGATGTGTGTTGTGAAAGGTGCTATACAAATAAAAATGACTTGACTACAAACAGTAATACAACAGCTGAGAATAAAACAAAGATTAGGATGTGTCTACCACCTGCAGTCACAGGGAATGGTTGAAAGAATGAATGGAACTCTCAAAGCTAAGATCAACAAAATTTATGTTGACACTTAACTCAATTGGGTTGATGCCCTACCCCTTGCATTGATGAATTACTGCATGCAGACCAATAGAATTACCAATATAACACTGCATGAAATGCTAAGAGGAAGACCCATGTCAGTACCATATCTGAGAGGTCCCTATGAAGGCCCACCTCTAGAACAGTTGCAGATGGAATTAAGGGTCTACATGAGACAATTATCTGCTATACATGAAGCCATTTATTCACAGGAACCAAGACAAGAAGAAGTGCCCTGTCCAATAGTTCCTGGAGGTATACCTGAGAGTTTTTAGGAGGATGTGGAATGAACTGGTTTGGAAGGACCTTTTAAGGTAGTAAAAGTGACCCCCAACAGCAGTACAGGTAGAAGGTAGCACAACGTGGTATCATTCGAATCACAGCACTAGGGCACCTAAACCAAGACCACCATGATACCAGGTACATAAATCAGAAGGGGAACAGGAAGACTCAAAGGTGACTTCCCCTGAGATTGAAAGAGAAACTGAAGTCCATGACCAAGAAAGGGAAGAACAAGGTGAAGGAAGTAAAGAGCAGGAAGGAGAAAGTAGTAATTATGTTACACCTCATTCTAGGGAAACTGAACAGGCTGAAGCAGGAGATGAAGGGCAGATGCAGGAGGATGTACCGCCGGCATTGGAGACAGGACAGGAAGGTGAGAGAAGTCCTGACATTTATAGTAATGTTGATACACCTGATGCAGCAGTTGCCCCAGACCAAAGGCTTTCCAGAAAACAATCTCCTGACGACTAATGGAATGTCGAGTTTCTCACTCTCAACACCGCTGACCTCGAGTGGTCCCCTTCACAATTCCAATGGTATCCATAGTGACACTGAATTAACACAAGGTACCCAAGTTAATAAATCTATTCAAAAGAGGTCCTTTGACCCCTCATATGATGACTATGATTATGAGGACCAGTCCACAGATCCAAAGGATAAGCATTAAGAAAACCATCAGACTACAGGATTGGAATAACAGGCTACAAAACCACCACCATCTCTATTCCAGCCTATACAACCACCCTTAACAATGATGTATGATGATTCAGATTTTGAAGCTGACCCATCATTAAGAAGGGAAAGACTGCTTAAAATGCACATCAAAATGACTGGTTTAGATGGGCTGAATACACAGTAAAACAATCAGGATTGTCTAGTTGCGTGTTATGTTCAACATCACCTATGAAAAAACTTACCGTAGTCCCAAACCGATATGATTTAATACATTGTACGCAATATTAATCACAAAATTGTTTTAAAAGGGAAAAAGCACACTTTTGTGTGCATTTCTAGGAAATCCAAAATTTCAACAATACTACAAGGAAGGATGGGAGGATGAGTGTAAACATCTAGATATTTTAATAGATATGAGAAGAAGAGAAACTGTGATCTTGAATATGAGTGTTTTGATCAGTCTAAAAGAGAGGTAGATATGGAAAAATTTCAAGGAAACTGTGCAGTACTTTGGTATCTAGACGACAAAATGTAGGATCAGGAGGGAGTTTTAAAATTTAGCAGAATGATATTTGCAACAGCCACAATGAAAGAAAATGTTACACTTATAGAAGCTCCAAGGTTTGTTGGCAAGTCAGTGGAAGGATGCCTTATAAATTGTGAGAACCCAACTCTAGTTTCCCCTGTAATAAAAATATATGAAGACCAAACAGCAGCCATAGCAGATTACTTTTGGATTTGTGGAAAAAGATGGTTGAGAGCTATATTACCCAAAAATTGGAAAGGAATATTTACTAGTAAGACTAGTGCAAGAAGTAACCATGTTAACATGGCACCCCAACAATCTGAAGCCAATACTGAACCAAGATAGAGAACAAACATAGAGTGAAAAGAGCATATAAGCCAGACCCTAATGTTACGTGGACAACCCAGAGGGATACCACAGGAATTTAAAGCTAGAGATTAAATAAAATTAGGATTTGAATCTATATTTGTATGGATAACACCCAATAAGAATGCAGAATGGATCAATTATGTTTATTACAATCAACAAAGATTAATTAATTACACTGATGAAGTGCTAAAAGCCTTAGGAGACCAGCTGGCTGCTACAAGCAAAATGACATGGCAAAATAGACGGTATTTTATACAAATAGTGTTGGCTATTGGCAGAGAAGGGAGGTGTCTGTGTAATGTTTGGAGCTGACTGTTGTACTTATATCCAAAATAATACAGTTCCAGATGAATCCTTTACAGAAGCAATGAAGAATTTGAAAAATTTAAGAGAGGAAGTGACCTATTTGGATCCTGGAAAGAATGGCTTCCTAAAGTGGAAATAATAATAGCCACAGTTTTTGCTATCTTTGTGTTGCTGTTTTGTTGTATTATGCCTTTATTTCAGATCAATGATGGCTAATGTTGCAGCCTGACAGATGGTCAATGTGTCTGTGAAACATTCTGGAACTGACATTGCAGCCACAATGCGCCCCATAATCTTAGGTCCTGGACTGGATGAGCTGGATGAATTCTAATAAAATACAAAAGTACACTGAAGTGGTAAGGAATGGGAGCCTTTTTATTTTTGGCTTTCAGTTTTAAATTGTTCTATAGTTTTTGGATAGCAAGGGCATGAGTTTATTCATTGTATTTTTTTAATATAAAAAATTAGGAAGGTCTTTAGATTGGATAGAGATGGCAGGAAGATAGAGGGTGTTATGTTTATTATTTTGGCATATGACCCTTCCTGAAGTCATTACACTTTTACTTTTTAATTAATGCACCCTTTTCTTTTAACATTCTATTTATTGTTTAATCAAGTTATGTACGCCTTAAATATAATTTTGGAATCATTTCTGAAGGTACTCTTAACCAAGAAAATTACTTTTAAAATAGAATATAGTATGCATGTTTAAACTTTTAAAACACTGAAAGTACCACTGGAGGGCTACAGAATAAAACATTACAAGAAGAAGGAAAGGTCGACTAGCACCTCAGTGCTTAGCAGCAAAAGCAAGATTCTACTGGTTGTTTAAAAACCTGCTGTCTGCTCCAACACCACCAGATAGTGAGTGCTCCAGGCTACCGGGAATGTCTGTGAGTTCCTCTGGCACTGTGGGACATGTCATAATTCTAAGCAATCTACTAATATTGTTTAATCTCTGAAGTATGTTAAACTACTAAAATAAGTGTAATCACTGATGTAGTCTACATAATGCAAGGCAAAGATTGCATGCACATGCTATTATACAAAAGGTTTATTTGTATTTGATTAACGTCACCCCCAAGTAAGAATTTAGCTAGGAAGATACGATTTTTTACTCCTTCCTAGCCAACTATGGGGGGAAATGTTTGGTCTTATTTCTCGTCCAGAGTCCATTTCCATAAGAGCAGTAATTGGAAAGAGGAATGTGTGACTTATATTGGTCACTTGGTGGGAAAGAAGGAGGCTGACTTGTGAGGTTGCACTCTGGGAGAGGGACATAGTGGTGAGACTGAAAAATCTTAACGGGGGTATATATATAGTATATTTTCAATATTGAATATAGAAAACTCATACAAAAAAAAGGGGCCGTTCAGTTTCCTTGGACAGTCAATGAATGTTCAGTGAACTGCCTGTTTCATAAGTGCAGCAGATGACCTAATCCTTCCAATGACCTGCACAAAATTCTCCACAAAACAAACTCCAGCCAATAGTAGGAATAAACACAAAGAACGGGCAGATTCATCCACAACTATCCCGAAGGAGTGTAATTCCACAAAACAAACTCCAGCCACTAGGCGGAACCAGCACAAAAAGAAACAAAACAGGAGCCCAGCTTCCTTGAATGGTTAAGAGTTCATTGAGTTGAGCTCACTTTGGGGCCACATGAAAATCAATGCTGAAAGTCAATGCTTGCTTGGGACATGTAAATACATTGAAACAGTGCAAAAGTAATCTTCCATTGAAGTAAGAGTTTCTTGCATTCCTTGAGTGAATCACGTTTCTCTCTTGTCGAATTTGTAAAGTATGGGAACAAGAAAATGCTGTGGTTCTTCCAAGAAATCCTTCCTTTGCTTCTCGCCTCACATAACACAAGTTTCCCTCAGCGGATCTGTGAGCCGGGGCTCTGTGAGCTCACTCGATATCCAGCTTATGGCCTGTTATATCGAGCAGACTAGGGAAGAGCTCATCTAGGAATTTCACCATATCTCGACTTTCTTCATGCTCAGGAATTCCAACAATTTGGATCTTGTTTTGCCGATTACGATTCTCTAAATCTTTTAATTTTTCCAAGACGCGTTCCAAGTCTATCTTGTTCCTAGCGGATTAGCAGCTAATTCCCTCTCAGATTCTCGATCTCCAGATTCTTGATCCGCCTTTCGATGTCCTACAATCTTGTAACCAACTCAGAGAAGTTCGCCTCCATCGCAGTATTCGATCGATGTATTACAGCAATATCCTCCAGGTCCGCTACAATCTTCATTAGCATTTTAGACATGCTCGACAGTTGCCGTTGAAATTTTTCCGACCGCACCACCCAAACTGAGTCCCTGGTCTGCGGCTCTGTCAGAGGTATCAGCTAGAGCACACAAGTGTCTTTTAATATCTCCAGAGCCTGAGGATTTTTAACTCTTTGCCATGTTGACTTCATAGAACAGTTATGTAGCAGGGTGTATTGAATCTCACCGGTTTATGACATAAAAATTATTAAAAACTAGCAAAGTGATCAGAGTTTGCCGTTTACACATCTGACCCCCACATGGCGCCACCGACCACTGATGTTTTTGAAAATGATTTGACAGTTTAATTTAATGATCAGAGTCCACTTATACCATGGTTGTATACAACTCATAAAATGGCATTAGCTACAAATCATGTAATGTCACAGATGCACAACTAATCCAATTAAAATTGTGATTTGTCATATTGTGATGATTAATCTGCCATCCATCCTTTGCTTTAAAAAAAGGCAAAAATCTAAGTTACAGTATGGCACTTACAATGGAAATGAATGGGGCCAGTTTTTGGATGGTTAAAGACAGACATGTTAACCTTATAAGCACATTTATTCTCTTAAAACTCATGTATTATTTGAGAAGTAAATTTGTTTAAATCTGAATTTTTTACAGTCATTTTACGGTGACATTACGCTGACATTACGTTGTCATTGCAATGAAATTGTAAAATGAAAACAAAAACTTTGCACAGAAAACTTTAGTAAGCTATTTTATCACACTAAAATCATATTAACATGCATATTGTTTATGTCTCATGGCTATACTTTTGAAACACTGAGTATTTTAATGTTTACGGATTGGCCCCATTCATTTCCATTGTAACAGCCTCACCGGGGCCCAGATTTTTTATTTTATTTTTTATTTTTTTTAAAAGGAAGGCATTTTTTTTTGCCAATCAGTTTTATGCCAAAAATGCCATGGATTAAGCTTAAATTGCATTGAACCCAGAATATTCCTTTAAAGCTGGCAGGCATTACAAACAGTTACCCCCATGGGGACTCGATTTCCCGGGCAGACTCAATTTATCATAACACTGGAGTCATAACATGCTATTTTCATACTGATATAATTTTATACAATTAAATATTTAAAACTGAAATATTGCTTACTTATATAAAGATAAACAATACTCATATTCACATATTTTGAATGAATGAATTTTACACTTATAGTGCTTTTCTGACACTACACTCAAACCACTTTTACATAGAGAACAGTGGACTCAATCACTACCAGTACATTTTAATATGTTTTTTCCAAGTGTTTTATCTACTATTAATGTTTTGTACTACACTTTTCAATTTAAGAGGTGATACTCGAGTTATGGCTGATACGAGTTCAATGGAAGACTTTATTATTTTTATATTATATTGTACAGCCTCAGTTGATAATGCAAGTGTAACATAATACTACAATAGTATGTCTATGCAATGCACACAATAACACAGTAAACTAAAAACATAAAACAAGTATTCAGTAATGATGGGGATAAAATATATTTTATAAACATTAAAATAATATGCTTAAAAATGCAATATAACAGTTGACAGTCAATATCAGAAGTCCTAAATATTAGTAAATATGTCACAGTAACATCGGTTAACATGAGTATTGTTCAATTCATACAAGCATGACAAGCAATATTGGCTTCATCAACCCTACCAGAAAACTTTACCAAGCATTAAAGCAGATAAACAACTTCAACAAATGGATAACAGATAAACATCCACCCAGATTGTTGTGATGCTTTCTGGAACAGTGTGAGTGTGACTGAACTGAACAGTAGTTTCTTTCTTCTTTTTAAAGGCTGCTTGCAAACTAAAATAGTCCATTAGCACCATCTACTGTTGATATGCCGGTTCTTCTTTCCTATGTTCACGGACATGATGTAATGACACAAGGATGTATGTCATAAGCCAACAATTTTGTAAAAAATCGAACCGACAGCTCAAAATACAAATCATTTTTATAGACTTACCTTCGGGGTAAGGTAAGGACATTGTTTATTGTTTACGTATGCAATCAATAATGGCAATTTGTTCTGAGTTCTTCAAAATGAATGTGTGATGTCTAACGCTCAAACACTGAAAACACTGCATCATGATCATCACACCCGCTCTGAGTGTGTGTAGTAGATGACAGAAAACTATGAGGGGCCGTACAAGACATTATTAATTCTGGCCCGCTCACATACATTCATTCTCCTTTCACATACATGTATTCTGGCCCTCTCACATACATACATTCTCCTTTCACATACATATATTTTCACTCTCACATACATACATTCTCCTTTCACATACATATATTCCCCCTTTCACATACATATATTTTCACTCTCACATACATACATTCCCCTTTCACATACATATATTTTCACTCTCACATACATACATTCCCCTTTCACATACATATATTCTGGCCCTCTCACATACATACATTCCCCTTTCACATACATATATTTTCACTCACACATTCATACTTTTCCTCTCTTGCAAATGCAGTCAATATATACATGTAATATTATATATAATGTATGGATGTAAGAAGAAAATATATGTATGTAAGAGAAGAATGTATGCATGTGTAAGTATAGTGGAAACGGAAGGAGTATAGTGGAAACGGAAGGCAGGACATTTATTGTGCTGTGATTGGTTGAAGCTTTTACTGGGTCATGTTCAGGTCACGATCAGCATGAAGATGAGATGCGAATACTGTAGCAAGCCATCGGGGTGTTACGAAATGATATTTTATCATCCCCTGAAACTGTCACATCCTGTTCTCTTCCCTTGAGCGGCGGGGGACAGGCTCATTTGCACCTAACGTTACTCACAGCACGGCGGAAAGTGAGATGAGAGAACTTCTCAGACCTGGCAACTCCCGAGTAGCTTCAGCAGGACAAGCGGTTCCACAATGCCAAGCTGGAAGCTCAGCAACACTTTGGCAACTGGCGCTCCCGGTCAAGTAAAAGGTGAGAACAATGTACATAGAAACTTAACTGACGGTTTGGAACTGAACTTACTTTGGAAAAAATATGTGTAGTCTACAGACTGTATAAAAATAAGATGTAGCCGCGGTGTTTCTGTATATCAGCACTGTTCTGGCTGGGCAGGTGACAGGTATTTACAGGGTTTGTGTGCTCTGAAAGACGTAACAGCTAACACGCTGTTAGTGTATAGCATGCTAATACTACATAAACATATGGATGAGACGTTCATAGACATCCGCAGATAGAAACAGATGAAAGAGTCGTGGTTTGATTGGTTTGATGTACTCTCTGTCATTTGCAATGTATGCATGATGAAATTAATGAGCCAACTTTTTTAAAAGAGCTGTGGTAAGATTCTTGAAACACAACATTTTGCCATGTTTTATGGATTGCTCAGAATGCAATTAAGGATGAACAAATATAAAATATAATGTCTGCTTTGTCTTGTAGGTCAAAAACAAGTTATCACGATACTTTCAACAAAGATGTCACCCTACTTCCGAGGCCATCAGGCAGCCTTGTCGTCAAGCACCACGCAAAGTAACAATTACATGAAAAGGGACATATATTGTTCTGCATTACCCTCTACCTCAACACAACATCAATCAGCAAACTATGATAACTGCCTTTCAGTAATGGCTGCACTGTCTGTCATGTCTTCTGATGATGAGGAATTGAACCAGGCTATACTAGCAAGCCTACAGTGTGAAAGGTTAGTACAAAATGCTAATTATTTATGGTAGCCATAAATGGTTCCCCGTCTGTCACTCACTCCGACGTTGTGTCGAAGAAGCGACACTAGGGTTCTCTCTTCAGCACCGAATATGCCTCTGATCTATGAAAAAAGGCCAATGAGAAGTTGGCAGACAGTATTTGCATACCCTGCCCCCCGGACATATGGGTATAAAGGCGGGTTCATTCAGAAATTTTCTTCGGAGCCGATGGTCGTGTATGCAGTGAGCTGCGAGTCACACACCTGTTCCTCTACCTCTGAGCGATTACTGCTGTTGGATCTACGGCAGTGCAGTTTGCCCCTGGCAAACTTTACAAATACTAAAAGAGTGTTGTATAAAGAGTGATTTTCGCTAATAGAGTAATTCTCTCTAAAAGAGCAATACACAGCGGCGTTGAACATCCTTTTCAGGACGCGTCTTTATAAAGATGCCCTTCCGCCCCTGTATAGTTCTTGGATGCGGTAGAGTGCTCTCCGCTTCAGACGGCCACAGGTGTTGTCTCGTGTGTATTTCCCCACCTTTATACCCGTATGTCCGGGGGCGGGGTATGCAAATACTGTCTACCAACTTCTCATTGGCCTTTTTTCATAGATCAGAGGCATATGTGGTGCTCAAAAGCGACACTAGCGGTCTCTCTTTCGACACAACGACACATCAGGGAACAGAGGTTACATACGTAACCTAGACGTTTTGTTGTGTTATTGCAGATTTTTTTTAATTGAGGTTTTTCAGTTGGAACCTTTCTCATTTTGATTGGTTGACTGGTCTGTATCAAATGTAGTGAAGGGGCCAGCTCGCATATTCATATATAATGTGTATATTGGCCTTTGACAGTATATATTATATACCCATTTTAAGGAGAAGACTGGCAATTTTCTACATTTTTAATATTGTTGAAAATGAGCTTATTGCGCCACATATCACACAACCTCTTGATTTTGTACTATACTAAATGCCTACCAATATACTTTGTACGTAATAATTATGTAGAAGTTCAAAATTGTCAATGATCATGAACAACACATACATAATGCCACCCTTTTAAAACTAGTGTGTATCTACTATTTGTCTTGTTTTCTTTATTTTTTCAGAAGGACCACATAAATGTCTGTGCCAGCAAGATATATTTAGCATGATCTTGCAACAAAAATAAATCATCAGATGAAATGCATGTTTAACATTAACTGATCCACAATCCTGGATGGAGCAATCAGAGGTTTTAGACGAGGGACATATGATCCATGTCACACCATTTATGTCAGGTTTTCTGATGATATGGGCGTACCTGAAGAGGCTGTGGACTTTGGTGGACCAAGAAGGGAATTTCTAAGACTTCTAATGGAAGCTTTTCCCCAATATCCCATTATTGAGCGAAAAGAAGGCAAAATGAATTTGGCCCTTGACAGTACTGGTATATACTGACTGTAATGCTGAATGCCAGATAATAATTTAATTTATATCACAACATTTTATATGATGGTATTTGTCAAGTCTTTGTATGCATGCAATGTCAAATAAATAATTTTATTTTAATTTTGTGTATTGACTGCTTCTCTATTTCTTGAACAAAGTGCTCCATACAGCCTTTCGTGAACGAAAAAAATCTGTAGCTTCTCTTTGAATTTGTTCGGTACATTCTAAGACATTATTTAAAAAATTTCTAATTTCATTTTCATTGCTACTTACTCCCAAAAGGAAAAACTGCACTTGATAAAAGTACAGGATGAATTTGAATAACATCATTGTAGTTATAGCTGTTTAACATCATGTTAGGATAAGCTAAGCAAGTCTTGCACACATATTTCCAGGTTTGGGAGCGACTTCCTGCTTAAGTAGGAACTTCCTGTGTCAGTGAAAGTAATGGATACTAAAAAGATGAGACAAAATACATGCACGTGAGTGTCAAGTATATACATATGTGAAAGGAGAATGTATGTGTGTGTGTGAGTGTAAAATATATGTATGTGAAAGGAGAATGTATGTATGTATGTGAGAGGGCCAGAATGAATAATGGCTTGTACGGCCCCTCATAGAAAACAGCACACTGAAGCAGTGTTGTAACGTACTCAGATTAATTTTGATAGTACATAGTAAAGTAACAAAATATTTGTATTTTTATTTTAGACCACAATATAAGATACTTTTTTAATAAATTAACGCATTGCTTTTGTACACCTTTACTTTCCCTGTATTGTGAGAAATCAGGAGTAAAAGTGCACACTTTGGGGAGGAGACATAGTGCATGATGGGCATTGTAGTTGTATAGAGTGTGAAGCCAGAGACTATTTAGCAGAGACCAATCACTTCTATTTAAATGAATGTGAGAAATTGGAACGCCCAACCAAGAAGCTCTTACGCCCAACAGTCAATGAATGTAGAAAGGAAGTCCTGCCTTACAGATAAAAGAGCCAATCATCTTATAGATACAGACATTGCCTGTCAATCAACTCACTTACGTGCATCCGCATTAGCTATACAAGCCGGGAAAATTGTGTGTTTTAGCATAATATGAGGTCAACATTCGGTTGAGTGAAACACAATTGATTCATGTGTTAATACACACTGCATTAACAAAGCAGTAAACTTGTTTAGGCAGAGAGATTATAGACTAGTCTTCCAGTGGCCACAACAAGATACACAGGGTGAAATACTTGCTCAATTCACTTACTTTTGCAGCGAACTGCTCCTAGTTACAGCTCCCCGTAACTGTGAGAATGGGATGAGAAAAGCTAATTCTGGATCAGTGGCTCCGAGCAATGTTCTACATAGATCGTGTAAGCAGAGAAAATGTCTTAGTTTCTAAATAGATTCTAAATTTTTGTTTAATAATAAACAAGTAGATTGATTCATGAAACAAACCATTTTCATGACATTTTGGTAGCATTAAAATGGTTTGATTCAAGTTGTATCAACATGAGCCTTTGAAGTTGTATGCGATCAACCAGTGGCGTCTATACGCACCATGGATAAAATATTATTTTATTATCAGACACATTCTTTGAACATGTTAGGATGGCATTCCCCACTGTATTTTATCCTGACTTTTCTTTTTTTATATCCCCTTTTCTCCCAATTTGGAATGGCAAATTCCCACTACTTAGTAGGTCCTCATGGTGGTGCAGTTACTCACCTCAAGACTGACAGCACGTGGAGGCTCATGCTACTCTCCGCGAACCATGCACAACTTACCACGTGCCCCATTGTGACCGAGAACCCCTAATTGTGACCACAAGGAGGTTTCCCCATGGGAATCTACCCTCCCTAGCAACCGGGCCAAGTTGGTACCTTAAGAGACCTGGTTGGTGTCACTCAACACACCCTATTCTCTTGTATGCAATGCATAAAAAACAGTATAATAAAGTAATAGTCCACAAAAAGGAGGTAGATCCTTTTCCTGTTTGGCTCCGAAACTATGGAATAGTCTCTCTAACACTGTTCGGGACGCAGACACACTCACTGAGTTTAAGTCTAGACTAAAGACTCATCTATTTAGCCAGGCATACACCTAATTTATTCTTCACCACATAATTAGGCTGCTTAAGTTTGGTCTGCCGGAACCTGAAACACTGATAATGATCTATAAATCTGCACAAAATTGAATGGCATCTACGATAATTTTATTCTATTTGTTTCCATGTCTCAACCTCGGGACTCCTCGGTGGGTGTCGCTGTCCTTTTCTGCATATTGCACTGCCCCCTTCGGCATTTCGCGGCACTGTTTTGTGGCCCGTTCTGCATAACACTGTGGCCCATTCCAGCTTATCACGGCCCATTCAGCCTCATTTCGCGTCTGGCACAACCTGTGCAGCGCACATGCCATTTTTGCCCTTACACCCCAAAGTGCCCTTTTTGGTGGTGGTGGTGGTGTTGTTTTTTTACACACTGGCCGCAAGTCTTGGTTCTAAATGTAACTGAATTGCACAGTCCATCCGTGCAATGAGCAGACTTGTCTTTCTACCACTGTTGCTCGCTAGTTCTTTTTCTGTCCGCAAGCCTGTAGGATTCTCGCACCCAATATCCAAAACCAAGCCTGTGCGCACGAGACAGAGTGGAGTTTCAGCCTCACTCATCCCGTTTTGGTCAACACAATCTCTTCACCTTGGAGTTGGATGACATTTCACGGACATAGAACCAGCCACAGATGTTTTCTATTTGCTAACAAGCCATGCCAACATAATATGTGGCGATATACAAGAATCGCGGCCATTCATTTTTGTCAATAATCCAAAAATGAAAGAAAATATGTTTGGTTCGAAATTTAAATGTACACATTTTGTATAGTTTAAACCCTGTACTTCATTGTAATATATAACAAAGGTACGATTACTTATGGAAAATAGTACATTTACAAGGATTTCTGGTATGTTAGCTAGCAATTCTCAGGCCAATGAGTAATTGTCACCTGCTCTGGTGAGCGAGTTGCAACTGAAATCACCCAGATAACAGAGCAGTACCGCTGCTCCCTACACGCATACCACGCAGTCTGCGTAGGGCACCAACTCCCTAAGGGGGCACCATCTTAACCTAGGAGGGCACCAGAAAGTCCACCGGCTGCCCTTACTCGCATGGACGGTAGGTTATTCAAGGACCCGAAAGTAGTTGCGGAACACAGATGATCGATTCACGCTAATATCACACGAATCCACCCCCCCCCGATCGCATAGCTCATCGTATGGCATCAGCTTGCCAAGCGACAGCCACGGTAGCAGTCGCGGAACACAGACTATAGCCTCATGCCCCTCAACTCACATTCCACCAACTTCACCTTTCAACTGGATCACACAACCTCAAAGCCCAGGGCCTCAAGGGCCCCTGGGCACTGGCCCCATTGTCCTGGTCGGTAATCCATCCCTGCCTTCATGTCAAATTCAAGTATTTATATAAAAAAACTGATTTTAATTAAATCTGTTGGGAGGCATCCACAAATTGCACATAAATCAAGTGCCTAAATATTACACAATAACAAATTGAAACCACAATAACTTTACAATGTGTTATGATACAATTTGCTATTTAAAAAACGCATCCAGTCGCAACAGAAAAAGACAATCTCTTTGAAGATAAAATTTGTTGCTTTTCGCAAAGTTAAAACATATTTAACATGATACGCATAAAAAATACATATATATGTGGCAGGGCGGAGGGCGGGGCCAGGTCATGATCCTACGCACCCGGTCCCGTATTAGGCTAATCAAGCCTCTGAGGTTTAAGGGCCGACTGCAGAGTATCGTGCGGGAGAGAGAGATCGTTAGTGGACATGTCCGTCATATGTGTTTGTGTCTTTGTTTTAAGTTTCTCATTAAAACTATAATTTATATTATCAAGCCGGTTCTCGCCTCCTCCTTTCCATTGAATACCTTTACACTGGTGCCGAAGCCCGGGAAGGAGGAGGGATACACCATAGTATAGTTCTCGCTATGACCGTCCACCCCAACGGAGCAGCCACGAGGACGATGGCCACCGACCGCGAGGGGAGAAGGGGCTCCTAGCCGACCGCCTGGAGCGGTCAGGGCCGCTGCCAGGGGCGGAGTCGCCGCCTACCGGCCGCAGAAATGCAGTGGGGTTTAAGACCGCCGACCGCAAGCGGGGAGGGGCTCACTGCCGACCGCCTGGAGCGAGAGAACCGCTGCCAGGGGCGGGGGAGTCCCCTTCTGTTCCCCGAGAACGCGGCGGTGTGTTCCGTCCACCAGGGGCTGGAGGACTGCCTCGGATCCGCCCGGAGAGGCGCGGCTGTCGTCTGATAGAGGGTGAAGGAGTGGCCGAGGAACAAGCTGCGGCATATCGGAGAACTGGCAAGTAAGAGTTTTTTTTTTATCTCTTTCTCCTCTCTCTCACTGTCGCTCTGCGTTGGCCTTTTCCCTCTTTTAAATTTTACAGTTTTTGGGGGGTACAACACTGTTACAGGAAGTACCCCCATTTTAATCATTTCTGTTTCCCTCCCCTTGTCCCCTCCCTCGTCCAGGTAGATGGGGATGACCTGCCGGCAGACTAGACGTAAAGCACGCCCTCCCCCAGGGAAAGGGGGTGGGGGGGTGTACGTCAGGCCGGGGGCTCCCCAGCCTGAGAGAACGAGGGAGGAATGCGGCAGGGCGGAGGGCGGTGCCGGGTCATGAACCTACGCACCCGGTCCCGTATTAGGCTAATCAAGCCTCTGAGGTTTAAGGGCCGACTGCAGAGTATCGTGCGGTAGAGAGAGATCGTTAGCGGACATGTCCGTCATATGTGTTTGTGTCTTTGTTTTAATTCTGCTTCGTCTGACAGGAACTGATAGGAAAGTAATATGTTTGATTTAGCCTATGTGAAAGGTGATAGGACAAGTAAATAATTTATAACCAAAGTTTACTGAATTAACATTGCATTACATTTACATATAATAAATGTGACTTTTCTGCAAAGAATCTCTTATTGTCATTCATATATGTACCTTTTAATAAACTCTGAATTGTAAATCCTATAGCTCAATTAAAACGGCAGGTTTTTTTGTGAAAATTTAAGGCAAAATCACCCCATAATTCTAAGTGCATCCTAGCACTTACATCATGTTCCATATTCAAATACTCATAAAACATTTTGCTTTATTGGTTTGTTCACTTTTTTAAAGGATTATAGATTAGAGTGACCCTGACTGTTACTCTCTCAATTTTCAAGTCATTTTACTCTATAATCTTTGAGAATGTTTAAGGCAAAATCACCCCAAAATTCAAAATGCATCCTTGCACTTGGATCATTTCCTCGTATTTATACACTCATAAAAAGATTTCCTTTTATAGGTTTGTTCACTATTTCAATTGATTATACATTAGAGTGACTGTTACTGTATCAATTTCAAGTCATTTTATTGTATAGTTGTTGCGAAAAATTAAAAGGCAAAATCACTCCACAATTCAAAGTACATCATTCCACTTGGATAATTTCCTCATATTCAAACACACATAAAAAAAACTTTCCTTTATTAGCTTTTTTTTTTTTTTTAAAAGGATTATAGATTAAAGTGACCCTTGCTGTTATTGTAACAATTTTCAAGTCATTTTACTGCACAGTTATTGAGAAAATTATAGGCAAATTCACCCCACAATTCAAAATGCATCCTAGCACTTGGATTATTTCTTCATATTCTAACACTCATAAAAAGCTTTCCTTTATAGGTTTGTTCACTCTTTCTAAGGATTATAGATTAGAGTGACCCAGGCTGTTATTGACATTCCTTGTCAGTTGTTATGTTTTTTGAACCCCTGTTCTTGACCCGTTCCATCGTTCATGTTTTCTCCATTCCTGAGTTTTTCCCATCATGGATGCGTCTTTTGGTCCTGTGTTTACCCTGTTAATCTGTTCTTTGTTTATTTTATTAAATACTTTTAAGTTGCATTTAGATCCTGCTCATGTGACCTCCCTCAATGTAACACAATAACTGACCCACTGAAATGGATCTAGCAGCTCCTTTCATTCAGCTGACCCGAGCAAACGTACCTGTCCAGGAATATTCCAATCTGTTTAGTATCCTTGCCAGATACAGGGAGTTTTCTGATTCCACCCTAAAATCCATGTACCAAATCACTCATTGCACACCAGTGGAGGGGGTTGCCGGCGACCGGAGATTACATGTGGGAGGAGTCTGAGTCTTCCACGCCTGAGTCCACTCCACACCATGTCACAGCCACGCCTCCGTCTGCTCCATGCCATGTCACAGCCATGTTCAGGACCACAGAGGTCATCTCAGAGTCTCTGCCCAAGTACACGATCAAGGAGGTCATTTCCAAGTCTCTGCCCATGTTCACGACAGCAGAGGTCGTTTCCAAGTCTCTGCCAATTTTCACGACCACAAAGGTTGTTTCCAAGTCTCTGCCAGTGTTCACAACTACAGAGGTAATTTCCAAGTCTCTGCCAGTGTTCAGGACCACAGAGGTCGTTACGATTATATTACGATTCTCTGCTGTTTGCCCTGTGTTTAGCCTCTGTCATATGTTTCCCTCTGGACAGCACTTCCCATAATTCCCTGAGCTGATCACTAACAGCTGTTCCCCATTGTGCCTCATCTGTTTTTCATTGAACTCTTTTCCCATTATGCATTTAATGCCCTGTTGTTTGCTTTGTCCTTGTCAGTTGTTATGTGTTTTGACCCCCTGTTCTTGACCCGTTCCCATAATTCATGTTTTCTCTGTTCCTGTGTTTTTCCCATTGTGGATGTTTCTTTTGTTCCTGTGTTTAACCCGTTAATCTGTATTTGTTTATTTTATTAAATACTTTTAAGCTGCGATTAGATCCTGCTCCTGTAACTCGCTATCTTCTGCACTCAACAGGAGTCAGAAAGCGAAGTACAGTTATAACTGCAATATGAGCGCACTCAGATTTAAATAGTGGCTGGTTTGACCGTGCAATTCTGAACTGCGGCTGGCTTGACCGAGTTCGTTTTTCTGAGGTAAAACACTTATTACTTCACAACAAATATACGACTTAAAAAATATACTGAAATATTTTGTGTGTAAAGGTTCCTTGAGCTGTAGAAAGACGTAAAATACATAAAACCTGTTTTTACCACTGATCTATATATATAACTGTATTGCTCATTATATATATAGATCAGTGGTATTTACCATTATATAGTGTTAGCAGTGGAGTTGCCATAGCAACCGCACCAAACCCAAACTGAGAACCTCCGTCTCAAAGTTCAAAAACCACATCAGATTGGTTAAGTAATATCACTACCTTCTACTTCAAGTTCTATTAATATTTTTACATCTGTGATTATTTGACAGCTTTAATCACCTGAAATGTCCACTAACATTATGACAAATTTTTTACGGAATTGTCGAGGATAAGCTTTATATATGGGTGATTCTATAATTGTGGGTACATTTGGCATTTCAAAAAGTTAAGGAAAAAAACGTTCACTAACAAAAAATTATTTCCAGTACCGTAATTTCCGGACTATAAGCCGCAACTTTTTTCCCACGCTTTGAACCTCGCGGCTAATATATGGATTTTTCCCGCTTTCAAATTTTATAAAAAACAAAAAACAAAAACATTCTGTGACGTGCTCAGTTTTTTAGCGGCGTGAAGCTTTCATTAGACCAATGAAATTGCCGAACGGGTTAAGGTCAAAACAACTTTTTTTTGTTTACTGTTTAGATTAAATCGAGCGCGCTCAAACTTCCCATCATTCTGATTACGGTAGTAATTTTGTCACCCTCACCATGGCAAAGACATGGAGAAACGCATATGATGCAGCTTTCAAGTTGAAGGCGATTGATCTGGCTGTTGAAAAGGAAATAGAGCTGCTGCACGGGAGCTTGGTCTTAATGAGTCGATGATAAGACGTTGGAAACAGCAGCGTGAGGAATTGACTCAGTGCAAAAAGACAACTAAGCTGAGGCTATTCAACTCCGACACCGAAGGAGATGACTTCAGTGGTTTCAGTGCACAGGACGAGGAAGATAGTGACCAATGACTTTATTGGTAGGCTACTGTTTACTGCAAATGTTTTATTACAAGCCCTGTGTGGCAGCGCGGGCGTGGTCAAGCGCCTGTCCGGGAGAGAAAAGCTGTAAGGGTGCTTACACCTGCGCTAAATTATGTCTAACACCGGTGTCTAATTTCAAGTTCCCTGCTTCACGTGTCCTTCTTGGGAAAACTGTCACACGGGCACCAGTGTGACAGTTTTCAGCAGGGCACTTGACGTTCCAGGTAAGGCTTTTAATGGCCACAGCAATGTTTACAATCAATTTTATAAAGTTTCTCAATTCTTCTATGCGCCAACACTAGACTGACGTGTGTCACTTTCTCAGCTCTGTGCCTGCTGCCTTTTTATGCCACTCTCCCCATGCTTACTGAAATTAGACACCGGTGTTAGACATAATTTAGCTCAGGTGTAAGAGCCCTTACCGCTTTTCTCTACCGGACGGGCGCTTGACCACGCCCCCGCTGCCACACCGTGTTTCGTTAAAGCCTGAGTAAAGTTCATTTGTTTCAATGTACTGGTAGGCACCTGCGGCTTATAGACAGGTGCGGCTTATTTATGTTCAAAATAATATTTTATTTAAAAATCAGTGGGTGCGGCTTATATTCAGGTGCGCTCAATAGTCCGGAAATTACGGTATCTTTTTGAAAACATATTCAATTTTAATAATTCAGTGCTTGCCAAACACAAGTTACTTCCTTTTTTTTATTTTTAACGAAAAAACGGACATTATCAGAGACATGGGATCTTACAACTAACTTCTTGGTCTTACTTTTAGGAGAAAGTCCATCTATTTTCAGTCTCTCATAACGTTTGCGGTACATGTCAGTCTTTTTAAACTGCATTTTCAGTGCTTCTTTTAATTCTCTATCTCTCTGTACAGTTTTGAGGTCCTACGCTGTACCCTCCTTTGTTCTGATCTCCGCCTGAAAATATGTTTTTTCATTACTCAATAAAAGGCATATTGATCGCTTACTCAATACTTATATAGTACTTATATAGTAGCAACTAATACTTGTTTTCTGTTCTTAAGTGTCACAAAAACAGCACAACACCCTTCAACTTCTCATTAAACACACGTTCCATCAACTTTTGGTGCCCTTAGCTGTATGTACCAACATACACCACAGTGTCTACCAACCTCACTTCATGTTTTTGTAGGCCTTTAGAACTCTGTGGTGTGCTTAGTAGTTCTGTATGCGGAGCTCTTCTAGCTCTATTTGCAGCCTGTGCTTCCCTCTAGTATCTCTGTTGTCTTCTCTCTCTTGGTGTTATGTCTGCCACCGATCTGACTCTCCCCATCGCCTTGTTGCGCCTCCATCTTTCCCTGTCTTTTGCTAGGTTCTCTGCTCTTCTCTCTGGGTTGGCATCACACCTCGCCCGATACCTCTTCTGGTTCTCAGCAGCTGAGAGTGGCATATCTAAAGCAGACATGATGTATTGTGATTGTAGCATTTCCGTCACACACACACACGCACAAACACTAATTCACATGAACAATCATTAACACACTCTTACCTCTCTCTCTCTTTCTCTCCCTCACACACTCACACATACATACATGACTGTCAATTCTGTTACATATGTCGTGGAATATCGCGATGAATCTCTCTAAGTTGTAAGAAAACTCTCGGAGTCTTGAGTTCCAGATGCCAAAATTGTAGTTTATTGAACACCAACAAACATGAGACCGGCCAGCTGTCCGTTCTGACTGTCTTAGTCCAAAACCTCCTCTTCTATACAGTTTGTTTTCTGGCATTACCTCATTTCTGTGCCCCTTTGTTATTTTTGTAACCAATGGATACTATTTGCCACCATTATCTCACAGAGCCTTTTGATATCTTTTTAGAAAGAAAAAGATATAGGTAGAAACTTGGCTTTAGTCTATCTTCAAGGTCCTTAGTCTCATTATTTTGTTACAGCTGGGTGCTCTTTGTGGCCTCTGCAGCATCAACACTTTTAGTAACCTCATATGCTCTCTCCTGGGTCACACAAAGGCCAGGAAACTCATATAAGTATTTTGATATATAAGAAACATACTAGAATATTGAAAAATATACTATATATTCCCACCTCTGAGACTTAAAAAAGTCTCACACTCTATTTCCCTCAAACCAGAGTGCAGTCACACAAGCTAGCCTGTCCCATTTCATCATGTAGCCAAAGTAGGTCACTCAGTCCACTATCCAATGCCATTTTTATGGGGCTGCACTCTGCAGAACTTGGGACCAAACCTCTCCATCCACACTTAACTAGGAAGGAGTAAAAGATCCCAGTCCTCTAGCTAGCGCTGTGCCTGGGGGTGGGTGACAAAAATCAACTCATTTGTAATAAGCATGTGCATGCAAATGTGAATCCTTGCGTGATGTAGAGTACAATTGATTATCCATTGAGTAGAAGATATATATATATATATATATATATATATATATATATATATATATATATATATATATATATATATATATATATATATATATATATATATATATACGCTTTAACAAAACACTATTAAAAGTAACATAGTAATATTTATCCTTCGTTGCCAGAGGAACTCACAGACAATTCCGGTAGCCTGGAGCGCTATCTGGTGGTGTGTTGGAGCAGACAGCGTGTTTTTAAACCACCAGTTGAGTCTATTTGCTGTTGCAGCCAAGCACTGAGGTGCTCGCCGCTCCTGTCTTCAAATATAGCTCTTATATGTCTTCTCTCGGCAATAACTTCACATATACATTACATGGAACCATAATCATCAAAAATGCTACTTCTATTTGGTTAGATACAGTGTACTAAAGATATACTTCACCAATAAGTAATAAGTAATTGGTTACATTGATAATAGGGGAATATGTCAAAAATAACAAACAAAACACCCACTAACTCCTTTCTTGAGATGCTATCTATTTTGTTATGTAAAATGAAAGTACAATAGTCTTGCTGTCTCCCTTACTATCAAAAACATTAGAAAAGTGTTCAAAAATAAAATTCCCCTTACATTGTTATTTTCTTGATTGCTTCTCAGTAAATCTCATCAAGTTCATCCAATCCTGGCCCAATGGTATATTGTCTGGTTGCTACACTTGTTTGCGTTGTCATCATTGATACGGCTACCATTTGCTTAGCCTCTGTTCTAGTCATAATTGATCTCAGAATGGGTATAATACAACATAATAATAATGCAAGTAGGGTCAGTCCCATAACTACTATTATACCTATTTTCATTAGCCCCAACTTCCATGAACCAAAAAGATCATCAAACCATTGCCCAAACCGCTGATCTCTCCCTACATTAGATTTAACTTCCTTTCTCAGGTCATCCTCATCGCCTGGGTAAAAGTTCCTTCTGGGGATGTATTATTTGGTATGTATGTATATACAGCAATCTAAATCTAAACCTGATCACATTATTATTAAAAAACATTTCATCATCTAAATGCCATATTACTGCACAATTGCCCTTAAATTGTCCTACATTAGTTTTTCCTTTAGTTTTGTTAAAGCATTCATACTCCAGTTGATCGATTTATTTTATATGATAATGTGCTTTCTTTTTCTCATTATCCACACGTATTTGTCTAATTTTCTGCCTTCATCTCCCCACCCTATCATCTTATAATATTTATCATATTCGGATGACCCAAGAATGCCAAACATTCTGCTGGGCAGTACACTGTTCTCCCTGTTTTACCACAATTTTTTGGCATAATACTCAGCGCAATGCTTATAATCATACTGATTTGGGACTACTACAAATTTTTTCAATGGAGTGGGTGAGCACATTACACAGTTTGTCATTTTTGCTTGCTTAGCTGTCTATCTGGCCCATTTATACCAGTCATTTTGATTTGCATATTGTAATAGTTCCTCTGTTCCTGCTGACTCTATGGGTTCCATATCATTTTCTAAATTTATTTGCTTTTTCAGTCTTTGGGTGATTATTTTGACAGTTGTCTTTTGAGGCCGATTCTTCGGTTTGTTCTGCTTAGCCAAATTGCTTATCCAGATTCTTTGCTTTTCGGGTTCACCTTTGTTTAGTGATCCAGGCGTTCGCTTCTTTCTGATTTCTCGTGCTATGTTATCTAGTCTCTGCTCATTCGGGGGAATAACATTGAAGGTCTGAGATGTCAATTGTAGGAAATTCATCATACCATTGTCGTTGTGACAGTCCTTCACCTGGAGAGTCTGGGCCTTCCTTGATCGCCTGTCCGGTAGGCCCTGTATAGGAGGCAATACCTGTCCCAAATATGTTAGTAACAGCATCATCAACACTAATACCTCCTTGAGCTTCCATTCTTTCTCCATGTGCCACAACTCTTCCTCGAACAACTGCGCTTGTTGGCCTGTTTCATTTCCTTCAGTTGCTTCTGAATCTGTTTCAGCAGGACGATCACTTTCTTCTTGTCTTTCTCCTTCACCTTCTTGGTCCTGTTCCTCTGTGACATGTACTTCCGTCTCACTTTCTATGCTTTCCTGCTCTACTGCGGCACTTCAATCCCTTTTTCTGCAGCAGCGTGCTCTTCCCCTACTTTCGCTTGTCCTTCTACTTCCTCTTCTCTTTCCTCAGATTCTGTAGCCGGTTCCTGCTGATCTTCTTCTTCCTCGGGTTCTTAGTTTTGTGCTTGCTGCTCTTCTTTGTCTGAATCTTGCCTCGTATTCATTGTTGGGAAGTCCATATTCATAGTTTCTTCAATACAGTGCGTCAAGTGCTCTGTACTTTCTTAATTCACATTCTGGAGTATTTTGTTTTAGGTCAGCTTCATTGGAAAGGCCATCCCAGATCCCCAAGGCTGATTGTAGGGAACCCACTCTGCAGTATGCTTTCTTAGAATTGTTCATCTGGTGATCCTGGTCCTTCTTGGGACGTTTCTCTGGTAGGCCCCATCATTGGGGGCAACACTTGTCCCAAGTATGTCAGTAATAACATCCATATTAATATGTCTTTCTTATTCATTGGTATTGTAGGCCGCAATTGTTTTCCACTTTCTCTCCTTCAGCGGGTCATCCTGTCTGTTATGCTTGAGTAACGAGGCAGACGAGGAAATGCGGATCCAAACGCAGTTTGAACTTTATTAGATGAACTAAAACAGGAAAACACAAAGGAACAACCCACGATGGGGAAATGAAACATAAACTGAATAAGCTGACCAAGGTAGACACGAACAGGGAACTCGGGAAGGAAAGATACATCAGGTTAACATCAAACAACGATCGACGGAGACTGAACAAAGACACAGGGTATAAATACATAAACAAGGGGGAAAGGGGCCAATGAACGAACAGAACTCAAACAAGATAATAAGGTGATTAACAGAAGCAAACGGCAAACTAATGAGGGCAGGTGACAACAATGACAGGCAACACGAACGCTAACAGAGGACTATGGAGTTACATAAGGGACTAAAGTGAAAACTAAGAAGTGCAAAAGTGACAAGATGGAAAACAAGAGGGCAACAGTGAAACAAGACAGGGTAACCGTTACATAGCCCCCCCCTCAAGGATCGGATACCAGACGATCCTTGACAACAGACAACAAAAGACAAAAATCCACAAGGACAACATGAGGGCACCAGGGGCAAACAGACAGTACAAGTGGGCACATGGGCAGACAGGCAGACCAGGGGGGCACACTGGGCAGGCAGGAAGTCCGGGGGGCACAGAGGGCAAGACAGGCAGGTCCGGGAGGTGCCAGGGGCAGACAGGAAGTCAGGGGGGGAAATGAGTCAGTCCACGAGGGCACGAACGAAGGTGAGACGGTCCACGGGGGCACAAGTGGAGATGAGGGTTAGGGGCCCAGGGAGGTATCGACCGGGCAGGGACAGGTTTTGATGGTCTGGGAGCGGGCCATCGGGCAAGGACAGGTTTGGGGAGCCTGGGAGGAGGCCACTGGACGGGGACTGGGTCAGGAGGCCAGGAGGGGGGACTCAGGACGGGAACAGGGTCAGGAGGCCAGGAGGGGGGACTCAGGACGGGAACAGGGTCAGGAGGCCTGGGTGGAGGCCACAGGACAGGGACTGGATCAGGGGGCCTGGGAAGAGGCCACGGGACTGGGGCTGGGTCAGGAGGTCTGGGGGGAAGCCACAGGACAGGGACTGGATCAGGGGGCCTGGGAAGAGGCCACAGGACGGGAGCAGGGTCAGAAGCCCTGGGAGGTGGCCACAAGACAGGGACCGGGTCAGGAGGCCTGGGAGGAGGCCACAGGATAGAGGCCGGCTTTGGTGGCCTGGGAGGTGGTCGTGGGCCAAGGGCCGGTTCAGGGGACCTGGGAGGTGACCACGGAACAGAGGCCGGTTTTGGTGGCCTAGGAGATGGAGTGGCCACAGGGGAGGCCGGCGGCGCTGCGTGAGGCGGAGCCAAGGAGGACCTCTGAGGCGGAGCCGAGGGAGGTGATGGCTCAGAAGGCGGGGCTGAGGGAGGCTCAGGAGGTGGAGCTGAAAGAGGCTCAGGAGGCGGAGCCGGGGTAGGCGGCACCGTGGGAGGCTTTAGGAGCGGAGACCAGGAAGACTCTGGAGGCTCTGGGGGCAGAGACATAGGAGGCTCTGAGGGTGAAGCCGTCGAAGGCTTGAGTGGCTCGAGCGGCGGAGCCGTAGGAGGCTCGGGAGGCTCTGAGGGCGGAGCCGTCGAAGGCTTGAGTGGATCGAGAGGCGGAGCCATAGAAGGCTCTGGAGGCGGAGCCGCAGGAGGCCCCGGGGGCGGAGCTGCAGGAGGCTCGAGAGGCGGAGCTGCAGGAGGCTCGAGAGGCTCTGGGGGCAGAGCCGTAGGAGGCTCTGGGGGCGGAGCCGTAGGAGACTCAAGAGGCTCTGGGGACGGAGCCCTGGAAGGCTCGAGAGGCCTGGAAGGCGGAGCCCTGGAAGGCTCGAGAGGCGGAGCCCTGGGAGGCTCGAGAGGCTTGAGAGACGGAGCCCTGGAAGACTCGAGAGACTTGAGAGCGGAGCCCTGGGAGGCTCGAGAGGCTTGAGGGGCGGAGCCCTGGCAGGCTCGAGAGGCTTGAGGGGCGGAGCCCTGGCAGGCTCGAGAGGCGGAGCCCTGGCAGGCTCGAGAGGCTTGAGAGGCGGAGCTCTGGGAAGCTTGGGAGGCTTGAGAGACAGAGCCCTGGAAGACTCGAGAGACTTGAGGAGCGGAGCCCTGGAAGGCTCGAGGGGCTTGAGGGGCGGAGCCCTGGTAAGATCGGAGGGCGGAGCTCTGGAAAGCTTGGGAGGCTTGAGAGGCGGAGCCCTGGGAGACTCGAGAGACTTGAGAGGCGGAGCCCTGGAAGGCTCGAGGGGCTTGAGGGGCGGAGCCCTGGTAGGCTCGAGAGGCTTGGGAGGCGGAGCCCTAGAAGGCTCGAGAGGCGGAGCTCTGGGAAGCTCGGAGGGCGGAGCTCTGGAAAGCTCGGGAAATTCGGACGGCAGAGCTCTGGAAGGCTCGGGAAACTCGGATGGTGGAGCTCTGGAAAGCTCGGGAAACTCGGAAGGCGGAGCTCTGGAAAGCTCGGGAAACTCGGAAGGCGGAGCTCTGGAAAGCTCGGGAAACTCGGATGGCGGAGCTCTGGAAAGCTCGGAAACTCGGAAGGCGGAGCTCTGGAAAGCTCGGGAAACTCGGATGGCGGAGCTCTGGAAAGCTCGGGAGGAGGAGCCTTGGAAGACTCGAGAGACTTGAGAGACTTGGGAGGCGGAGCCCTGGTAGGCTCGAGAGGAGGAGCCCTGGAAGGCTCGGGAGGTGCTGGCTCTAGGATGGGCACGACCACTGGCGCTGGCTCTTGGACGGTCACGGTTACTGGCACTGGCCCTTTGACGGTCATGGCTACTGGCACTGGCTCTTGGACGGTCATGGCTTCAGGCTCTGGCTCTTGGACGATCGAGGCTTCTGGTACTTGCTCTTGGACGGTCACGGCTACTGGCACTGGCTCTTGGACGGTCATGGCTACTGGCACTGGCTCTTGGACGGTCATGGCTTTAGGCACTGGCTCTTGGACGGTCGAGGCGCAGGCGCTGGCTCAGGGACGGTCGAGGCGCAGGCTGGCTCAGGGACGGTCGAGGCTACAGGCGCTGGCTCAGGGATGGTCGAGGCTACAGGCGCTGGCTCAGGGACGGTCGAGGCTACAGGCACTGGCTCATTGACGTTTGAGGCTAACGGCACTGGCTCACTGACGTCTGAGGCTACAGGCTCTGGCTGGGTTACCGTGGTATGTGCCGGCTTAGGTTCGCCGGGCGCTGAGGGCAGAGTCAAGGGGGGTTTAGGGCTTGGGGCTGCGGCAGGCGGAGGCTGGAGCACAGAGACCACTCCCTTTCTCCTCTTCCTCCGGGCTAATGCGACTGGCGAGGCTGGGATGCTGTTCCTGGTCAGCGTGGGTTCAGGCTCGCTGGCCGTGGTTGACGACGACTCAGGCTTGCTGATGGTAGAGGCCGTAGGTGCTGGTTCGCTCACTGAGACATACGTGGCCGCTGGCTCGCTCACTGTGACATACGTGGCCGCTTGCTCGCTCACTGTGACATGCGTGGCTGCTGGCTCGCTCACTGTGACATGCGTGGCTTCTGGCTCGCTCACTGTGACATGCGTGGCCGCTGGCTCGCTCACTGTGGCAGGCGTGGGCCCTGGCTTGCAGACCGGGGCAGGCGTGGGCTCTGGCTTGCAGACCGGGGTAGGTGTGACAGGGGGGGCCCCGGATAGCTGAAGGGTCTCCACAGTGGGCGGAGGGGTAGGGTCCTCCTCCACGACGCCCACGGTGAGCTGTGAGCCGCAAACTAGTAGGGTCGCCTCCAGGAAGTCGCAGAGCGTCCAGCCGTGCGTTGCCTGTGGCAACCGCTCCCTCAGCGCCGCGTTCAAATTGCCCCTAAAGAAGGCCGGGAAGTCTGAGACACTCGCCAGGTTCAGGAAATCGTGGATGTGGTCTTCAATGGGGCGGTCCTCTTGCTTTAAGCAGAGCAGATGGTAGTTCGCACGTTGGACTGCTGGATCCATGGGTGGTTCGATCGTTCTGTTATGCTTGAGTAACGAGGCAGACGAGGAAATGCGGATCCAAACGCAGTTTGAACTTTATTAGATGAACTAAAACAGGAAAACACAAAGGAACAACCCACGATGGGGAAATGAAACATAAACTGAATAAGCTGACCAAGGTAGACACGAACAGGGAACTCGGGAAGGAAAGATACATCAGGTTAACATCAAACGACGATCGACGGAGACTGAACAAAGACACAGGGTATAAATACATAAACAAGGGGGAAAGGGGCCAATGAACGAACAGAACTCAAACAAGATAATAAGGTGATTAACAGAAGCAAACGGCAAACTAATGAGGGCAGGTGACAACAATGACAGGCAACACGAACACTAACAGAGGACTATGGAGTTACATACGGGACTAAAGTGAAAACTAAGAAGTACAAAAGTGACAAGATGGAAAACAAGAGGGCAACAGTGAAACAAGACAGGGTAACCGTTACACTGTCCTAACTTGCTTCAATGATGGCAACAGTATGACTATTTCATTTTATATGCATAAAGAACACTGTAATCACCTCATATGGTTACATGTTTTATATTAACTAACAATCATTACTTTCTGCATTCATTTGGTTAATATATTAAATGATTTCCCTTATTAGAGTCATTTGCTACACACGCATTTGTTGCATCTCATTTCTAGCACTAAATAACACATGGGTCCTCTGCCTCCTCCAGGCAGGAGCCAGGCATAGCCTGACTTTGTTCCAATTAAAAACATTAGATCATCCCATATCTATACACAACATTTTTCATGGTCATTCACTACAGGTAAACTACCACAGGTGTTCCTTATCTTAAAACTCCCTACTCATTCACTTATCACATACATTTCATTTCCTCCTGTTTCCCAAGGACTCTCAATGTCTGTATCACATTAATTAATTTTCCCTGCAAGCTAAGCTGTTTTTCATAGTTTCAGACTATATCAGAGTAATTCAGAGTATTAAATCAATAAAAGAATTATCAAATATATAACATATCATTGGAGGAATCAATTTCCTCCCAGTTTGGTCTTTCTGTTGCATTGGGCCATTTACATTGATCAGTACTTCATCTGGTTTTTATTTAATCAATGGTAACACACAATATTATATTATTCCTTCTCACAAATTGTTGTTTCAATTATTATACCAATTGTAGCCAACCCTGCACCCTATTTCTTAATTAATTCCATTTATATTGTTACAAACAAACAAGACAAGCAATCGTAATCTTTAGTCACCACCATGTATCTTTTCCATTCCTCATTACTTTTAAAATGTACATGAGTTCAATTAAAGCATAAGTAAAAGTAATAAATCATCTTCCAGTCTAAATTCATTATCATACAAACATTCCCCATGTTTGTTTAATACTTCTATAAAATGTCAAGCACTCCTTTGTCTGCAACGGTTCTCAAAACTTTACCCCCAAAACCAATCCATAAATAATCCTCTACACAGGGTATGATCCCCTGACAACACAGTGACAGAATGCTTAGTATTTAACACTGTGATAAGTTATTTTAGTAAAGTGGTTATTAAAATGCTGTCGGGTTCAGTGGAACTTTTAAATTTTTGAGCAGGTCTCTTCTAGACCTCCCTTTTGATGCTTCTGATCTAAGAGCATTCATCCACTTCCTTAAACCCCTTTCAAACCTTCTTAGTCAGGTCTCCAGGGCGGTGACGCCCTGCTTTGGTTGCTTAACCTTTTATGCCATTGTCAAGTCTTACCCGTCATTGGGTCGTCACCTCTTGCCACTGGTCTTGATGCTGCTCAGTCCTCAATCCTTAATAATTTGGTATCAGTAAACAGATATTTTCTTTTTCAGGGAGTATCACCAGAGAACCGACACAGCCAATGGAACATCTACAAATGCTTAAATATGGAGACAATTCAAAACATGGTTAAACTCAAAAAAGCATTATTAAAAATTCATCAATATTTTAAAATTGTCCAAAGTAAAAGTAAAATATGCTAAAATTGAACTCATTTAAAGATCATTCATTTCCATTCAGGTTTTATTTCTGCTACTTTAGCAAATGTTACACAAAACTATGTATCATGGTGGGGACTAACATCAGAACAAAGCCTCTCAAGCTTCTAGGAAGCTTAATTAAAAACATCACCTCAATTCAATAATAGTCTCTAGATAGTTTTTGAACCTACATTTATTCTTTCAGATGAATTTTCAACTTAATCTGTTTTCTTTAGTATAAACCCTTAACTTTAGATTGCCCTCTTAATATATAAAATCTTTAATCATTGATGAGGAGAGCTGTTTGAACTCTTTCATATCACTCTATCTAACATTAGTGTCAAGGCACATCATTTTACATATAAAAATAAAATCAAACCAAAATAAAATGAAATAAAACACTTATGAATATTTCTTCAAATTCTGCTCTTGTGTTTCTGTTTCAAGCAGACACTTATCAATTTTAGACTGAGAGTGAGGAGTGGGGCATTACACTGTTTCACAATAATACATTTAATTTATTCTTCAACAGTAAAAATAGTGATATTTATAATAACTGATTATATTAACTGCTTTCAAACTTTCTCATCTCACACCATTTAAAAACAAAAACTACTCTCATCAAAAACTACTCTCATCTTACTTTCTTCTGTCCATTCAAACAACATACAAATAAACTTCTAATCTTTAATAAAACAGAACACAATGTCTTTTTCGACATTCTCTATATAATCAATACAACTTATGTTTAGCCTTCTGTTCATGCAGAGCTTTACATTTACAACACCTATCTTATTATTAATATATTATAATCCCTTTTTTATTATTAAGTAATAATTTATTATTACTACTTTCTCCATTTCTTACACTTTCTCAGGTGAAGGAACTTCCATTCTATCTAATAAAATAATATAAATCAAGTTTTTAAACTAACAGAAAAGTAAAAGATTAAACATAATAAAGTCTTAAAGACAAACATATCTAAAAACATATCTCTTTTCTTGTGTTTTGAAATAATTGCTCAGTAAGATACACTACTTACTTTTAATTTCTCATGACTCGTTACATTATTTATTTATTTATTTTTTTATTCAAATGTTTCATCATCTTTTAACAGTTATCACTATTATACCTCTAAAATTACACTTTCATGTATTAACTATGGCAAACTAAAATAGTAGTAATAGAAATAGACACTCAATCAGCACTTTATAGCACACACTAAGCTCCTTTTTTTTTTTTATTATGAGGGTACTCTCTGGAAAATTTGGGGGAGTAACCCATCCAATAGGTAACTCTATAACTTTGCCACATGTTTGTAATATTTACTCTTCAAATCAATAAATCAGAGGTTAGCTGCTGGATTTAAATTTAGACCCCCTAGACACGGGCATTGAACCCATTGATGGCATTCTGGAAAATCATAAAGTGATCGTATAAGATTGAAATCAACTTTTCCAGAGAAATTTTAATCCATATTATAAATGGCAAATCAATAATGATTACCAGCAGCAATGAGCGCAGGAAGATCAATCAGATCAATCACATCATTTTCAGTCTTCTTTGTGTCCGGATTTCCTCCTGCAGCATTAGTAACTTCTATAAAATCATCTTTCTCAGCCGTCTGCAATGGGGAGAAACTAGTTCCAGAATGAGTTAGTGAAACAACACACATAATAATAACAAATGAAACACAGAATAGACACATGAATATGAACTTATTAACATTCATATATGAGGAAGTTATGATGTTCAATTTAATCTTAACCTTTCTCTATGGGCTTCACCTGCCCCAAAGACTAATTTTTAAATGATCCAAATCATTCTTAAATTTATTTTCCTTTAATTTTAGTCTCAAATGCAGCTTCTCAGTGTATCCACGATCAACCAAGACCTATTCTGTGTATACCAAACAAAAATAAATAAAATAAAAATAAAATAGCTATCTATCTGCTTTCTATCTTTTTCTAAAGTCGGGGCCCCTTTCTGTCTGTCTGAAGACATCAAGAGAGGCCTGTTTCCCCTCAAAGTCATCCTCAATGCCTTCATCAGACAGTTCCTAACAAAAATAAAAAATCTTTGCCTATCTTTTGTTGGTTGATCAAGTTTACACCGATAACGCTGCATTCACATTTAAATTGTTCTCCAGACATTTTTAAAATCATAGAAAATTCAAAAACAACTTTCTTGTGTTTAATTTAATAATGTTAAAATAGTATTCTCTCATAAACTGGACCAGACAGAACATAAAATGGACACATGAATGTGAAGTTTTCACATTTAAGGTTTAACTGCATAAGATACAAAATATAATTTTCTTATTTTATCATATCTTTGGTCCTCTTTTGCCATTTGCTTTAATATAACAACACTTATCTTAAATACAACCTTGGTTTAAAATACAATTACTTATTTGACTTTAGTTTAGCGCTAATACACTCGACTCAAAGCTTTATTGTTTGTCCAGATAATGTTATTTCCCAAATGCAATTCAATCACTTTAAAGTTATCACTTTTTTATAATCTAAATATTCTTACTCATCACTTTGATATAAAAGGAGTTATGATCTGACACATGTCCATTCAACAGCTGCTCCCTCTCAGTTTAGTTAATCTTACATCAGGCTTCATTCATGACATGAAAAGAACAGCCCAAGAATAAACAATGTCCAGTCCGCTAAGAGTTAACTTTTTGATTTCATGCACATTTTTGTTTTAAAGCTATTTGTTTGTTTATACTGTATTATATTTATCCTTATACATACATACATACATATACATATACATACATTTACACAGACATACAAATATAATTTTTATCATTGGTTTTAATTCTACAATCATAATATTTATTAAGTGCCCTCTTTGTTTTTAATCATCAGATCTCTTCTGCCTCTTATATTGATGAAATCTTCAATTTCTTTTATGTAAATTGCATACATACTCCTCATTAGTTATGCAGCAAAGGATCAACCTCTCTATCTGGATGGATATTGATAGGGCTCATATAACATACACTTCCATACGCAATCACACGTCAGTCATACTTCCCATACTTTAAAACACAGATTCTCTCACAAACACAGAACCTTTCACACTTTTTACAAACACAAGGCCTTTATAAACACAGAGCTCTCAAAAAATATTATACTAAAACAAACCTATTACTTCTGCCCCTCCTTTTGCTCTCCTCTTTTTATCCCTCTCCTTTATTTCCATAAAAAACACTCATTATTTACAGTGGTTGATTGCTATATCTGTTACTTCTTCTTATATTAAAACTCATATACTGCCACCCACAGAGGTCACATCCATTTTGGGTCTCTGTTCAAGACAATTTCTACATTGGTGCTAATTCTCCTTTACTCTCTCTATTAAAAATCACCTTAACATTTTTGACTGTATTTAATTTGTTCATAACTCCAGAAATGATCACTAATTCCCTGTGTTTCTATTATTAATCTTAATTCGATTTCTTTTCTCCTCTCAGTTAGTCTCCTCTCAAATTCATTAACATCTTATTTCCACATTATTATTTCTGCTTCAGGAGGAAAACTGAGACAAGGAAAAAAAAAGTATTGTTCTGTTTCTCTGTGCCTGCTCAAAGCCCTCCCTTTACAGCTCCCTATTCTCTCTAGCAGCCCCTCCCTTCTCTCTTTCCCAGCACTCAGTCTCCAGCGAACTGTAAGAGAGAGAGAATGAAAAAATCAACAACTGTGCTCATTTATCCGAGTCTTATCAACTATACTTCTGGATAACATCCAACTAAATAAACTAAATATTTATTACTACTAATAATTATTTATATATTTATTATACTTATTTTTATTTCTTATCTCTTCCCCTTATATTTATTTATTATCTTTTATTTCTTTCTTTTTACTCTTTTGTTATCCTCTTTATTTTCTTAACTTATATTTTCTCTTATTCTTTTATTTTATTATTTGCTTATGTTCCTTCTTTTATTGCTTATATGGTTTCACTTTATTTCTTCTCAAAACCAACTATTTGTTTATTCATGCTTTATGTTTGTTAGTATAATCTTATTTTGTGAATTACAAAACTTTTCTTAAAACATGGTTATACCTCACATACTACTTATACATACATCTTGGGTACAAAGTCTAAACTGGATAATAAGATTATACATTACTTATTTCTTATACATACAGCATGGTCACAAGTGTTTAAACTAATGCATTCATTTTTCTAATTATTTGCTTTATCATGCATTATACTTTCATTTTTGATTACATATGTATTTCAACATGAGCAATACATTGCTTTCACATAAGTAATGCATCATTATCTATGTCTATATTAGCAATACACATTTAAGGTTTGCATTCTGCTTTATATCATGCATATCTATGTTTCCCTATCCAAGTCTGCCCTCTTAAAACAACGTTTCCCAATAATGTGCCACTTCAGATTTCAAGTAAGGAATATTCGCCTCCTTGACTGACACTTTCAAATGTCCCTTGTATATATCTATCTCATCTCTATGGCCTGCTTTACAGAGTGTAGTTATGTGATCCACAAATAATTTAGGATCTATGTTCCTAACCGCAACATCCAACCACTTAACAAATGGCCACTCCTGTTCTATTTCTCCTAAATTCACCACTTCAGTTAAGGTTCTCATTAACTCCTTTTTTGCAGTTAATTTTCTCTTCTGCCCTGCGTAATCTATGTACTCTGATTCTTTCCAAAAATGATCGCTGATTCCCTTTAACTCTATCAGCTCTTTCCAATTCTCTCTCCCACTCTTCAGATCTGCATTGATCTCCAACTTTACAAAACTCGCTTGTCTCTGCATTTTTCTCTAGTCTTGTTCACTGTAATGGAAAACTTTTTGCCTTTTCTTTATCTTTTTCCCAATTATTCTATTTTTTCTCTTCTGAATCTCCCTTCCCTCACTCACAGAGCTGTCCGTTCAGCTGACCAGTGAGTGAGAGCAAGGCAGGGAGATATCAGAGAAGCCGATGCCATTTTATGCGTCTTTATACTTTTTCAACAATTGTTTTATTCAATTCACTGTTTCAATTCATTTTCCACTTTTGCTCTCATTTAGCATTTCCTTTGTGCACCTGATTCTCTGTATTATTCTGCCTCTGCACACAATACATCATCAACACTGCAATCATGCATTTGAATAAACACAAAAACAAGCGCATTTAGTACCGTAAGCACACATGCACCAACAACATAGTTAGTCATGCACATTATACATTATCTCAAACATTCACATAGTTCAACATTTCCCGTTTTCTACACAGTCCGGGTTCCGTCAAACACTTCAATAAATAACTAAATCTAACACCTGGAGGAATTTTACGCGAATTTCACTTCTCCACCCGTGTTAGGATTTTCACCTGTACAGGATTTTCAGCCACTCTTCTGGCAAAACCTTGAATAAATGCACCTAACCGGGAATTTTCACGCGTACGCTTCTCGACTCACCCCAGGCTTTTCTACCTTCTTCAAATAAACTTTCTTAAACTCTCTTTAAACAATCCCACCCCCTATTTTTGAAATCTGGAACTCGCCTCTATTTTAGCCAATTAGTTCAAATTATTCTATGTCCGGACTGGCAAAAGTCTTAGGAAGCCACTTACGGGACTCGCTACCACAGATCACACAAAAACACCTTAAGCAAAGATGCTTACCTCAGTTTCTGGCGCCGGTGTTTCTGTGCGATTCGTGCAAGCCGTCCCACCAGCGACCTCTGCCCCCTTGACCTCAATGCCAGCCCCACGTTGGGCGCCAAAGATATGTCGTGGAATATCGCGATGAATCTCTCTAAGTTGTAAGAAAACTCTCGGAGTCTTGAGTTCCAGATGCCAAAATTGTAGTTTATTGAACACCAACAAACATGAGACCAGCCAGCTGTCCGTTCTGACTGTCTTAATCCAAAACCTCCTCTTCTATACAGTTTGTTATCTGGCATTACCTCATTTCTGTGCCCCTTTGTTATTTTTGTAACCAATGGATACTATTTGCCACCATTATCTCACAGAGCCTTTTGATATCTTTTTACTGGTAGAAACTTGGCTTTAGTCTATCTTCAAGGTCCTTAGTCTCATTATTTTGTTACAGCTGGGTGCTCTTTGTGGCCTCTGCAGCATCAACACTTTTAGTAACCTCATATGCTCTCTCCTGGGTCACACAAAGGCTAGGAAACTCATATAAGTATTTTGATATATAAGAAACATACTAGAATATTGAAAAATATACTATACATACTGTCAACATTGTTAATCTACCACGGTAACAGAGTTTGATGGCAACAGAATTGACTATTTTTAACTTTTTAGCCTAAAACTCCACTTGCTAGCATAAATGCTAAGAGCACATGGCACTAATGAAATCATAATTAAAAGACTTATAAACAACCCACTGTGTGATTTGTGATAAATTCTGCTTTCCTTTTGATATTATGGTAACAGTTTTGACGTTTTACAAAATAACTCTTGGTGTAAATATTTTCTCAGAGTAAGCACACATACCTTTCAGTGTTTAGATCCTATCAGTGAGGGAAGTGATATCATTTCCTGTATCTTACATAGTTGTGAGAGATAATTCCACCAATTTAAAGGCAAAGTATGGTACGGTAACAGAATTGAAGCAAGATTTATGGACACACATTTTTATAAGATAAAAGATATTTTTTAATAATTTAATGTTGTAGAGTTAGGAAAATGACTATTTAGGCGTTTATAAATAAAATAAATAAAACATTACCAAAATAAATTTTAAATAAAATATTTTGATTACTCAATGGTACATGATGAAAAAATATACTGACTAATTCAGACAACAAGAAATCATGATTTTCAGCTATATAAGACACTTTTTACAGAAAATATTATATTGTTATGGCCTGTAACATCTTGTGATCCTTGAAAATGTGTTACAAACTATTAAAATAATAAAAACTATAACCATTTAAAAAAAATGTTTTTTAAATAATGACTTTGGACACCAAATGTACCCGCAATTATAGAATCACCCATATGTAAATATGTTTGATGCTATTCATTCATATATTTTTACATATTATAATATAAATGTGAATCTTTCTATCTATCTATTCATTTAATTGTTAATTTAGAATTTTTTGCTAACTGATTAATTGTACATTTTTGCTATAATTTAATATAATGATTTATTATCCATTTTTAGATATACTTTAAATTGCTTTAAATGAAATTAACAAATGTAATTCAAGGCATTAGGTGTTAAGCACAAAAGTAATTTAGGCTTGTAATTTCATCGCAATTCTGTACATGGCAATAGGTTTAAATTTCTTGTATTGTTGCATTTGTTTCTATATTCTCTGTCAAAATAAATTAAGTATATTAACTTTGAGTCTGCATTCGTTATTCACACACACAACTCTTCAAATAGCCTCTAAAATAATGTTGGGAAAATGAGGTTAGAATACTGAATGTCCACCCATAGAATAATTATTCAAAGTAAAAATTACCAACTGTTTACCAACAAACAACTATTGATCCTCAACATTGCCACAACATCGTCATGATAGACTGGCACCAGTGCAAAGTTATGTTGTGGCTACAAATCAAGGAATTTCACTTTTCTGGTTGTCATAATCAGTTAGGTTGCCACAATGAAAGTTTTTTTAATCAAATTACGTTGTTGTTTCGTAATGGCACGCTGCCGAAAAAAAAGAGGGAGGAAGGGGTGTGATCGTCTACCCAGGGCCAGAGGACCCACTAGCCTCCACTGGGGGAGAAGCAGGCTGTCATCCGCCAGAGGTTGGGGAGTGGCTGAGGGCCGGCCAACAGCGTATCTTGTCTCCGGCAAACTAGGTATTTCCTCTCTCTCGCTGTTGCTCTGCTTTGCCCTTTCCCTCTCCTCTTTTTTTTTGTTTTTCCCTTCCCTCGTCCCCCTCCCCAGCTTTAGAGAGGTGGGGAAAAGCCTGCCGGAAGGAGAAGCCAAAAGGGCAGTGGCCCCCCAGAAAGGCAGGGGGATGTACGTCATGCCAGGGTTTGCCTCTAAAAAATCAAGTATGGAAAAATGTCTTGTCATTCAGTACAACATTTAGATACCTAAGGGGTTAATCTCATCAACGTCAGTGGTTCTAATCAGGCTAATCAGCTGAGGAAAGGGATAAATGCACTGGGATGCAGCAGTTCGGGAGAGAGAGAGCCACGTGCAGCTGCAGTGTGTGCATTTATGTTTTGTGTCTTTTTGTTTTTATTAAACATTATTTTGTTGGTTCATCCAGTTCCAGCCTCCTCCTTTCCCATGAAGCTTGTAACTCTGTTACAACAAGCCTCCATGAAAAGACCCCAAGTCAGGAGCCAGAATGACATGATAAGGTCCTTCATTAGGAGGGAAATACAGAAGGAATTCGAAGATGCTCAAATATCCTCCATCCTTCTGGATGAGACCACAGATGTCTCTCACAAAGAGCAAGTTTCCTTTATAGCTTGCTACATAAGTGACATGGAAATGAAGGAGGGTTTTCTCCAGGTCTGGACTGTTGAGTCCACAACAGGACAAGAGTTGGAGAATGTTGTCATCTCTCTCCTTCAGGAAAATGGACTTGACTTGAAGAACGATGCGTGTGGTTGAGCCGCAGAAGTTGTCTCACACTCAGTGGGCCTGCCAAGAAAGATCCCTGACAGCCCTCAAAAAGTTTCTGAAAGCTTTAATCAAGCTGTTGACAGTGAGCTAGATCTACCTGACACAGCTGCTGGGGATGCAAAGATGTACCTGAAGGCTATCAACTTTGAATTCCTTGTTTGCTTAGAAATCACCACCCCAGCGTTCCAGGTAACTGGAGTGGCCTCTGATGCTCTGCAACAAAAAGATCTGGATCTGTCCACTGCCTACACAGTAACTGACGGAGTGCTGGGCACAGAGCACAACCTGAGGTCTGAGGAGGAATTTAAAACCATATTCCAGAAAGCATTGAAAAGGCAGAAAATGAAAGCAGGGTTTCTGCAGGTATCATCAAATCTAATTGAATGCTTTTTAATGCCTTTTTTAATGCCATACATGACCCATGACTAACCACGTATATATATATATATATATATATATATATATATATATATATATATATACACACACACACATACATACATTATATATGTGTGTGTATATATATAATACATATATGTGTGTGTGTGTGTGTGTGTATATATATATATATATATATACACACACACATATACTGATATATTTTTAAAAAGCCCATGTCCCAATTGTAACCATTCAAATTGACAATGATGCAATGATGATAATCTTGGATATTTGAGACAATCTACATAATTAAAATAAACTTTATCACTCTGAACTGAATTAAAAAAGGCTCAGGAGACAGATTAAAATATAAAACTTTATTTGCAGATATGTCCAATTTAATTTAACATAGTACCAATCAACTAGATATTGAATGCTATAGTCATACTGAAAAATCAGGCCATGACTGGAAAAAAGCCATTATGTTTCTGTTTGTGTAAATTGTAAATCGAAAACACGTGACCTCCTTCAACTAGAACCACAAATTCTATCAGTCTGGACAGTGAAGGAAAAACTCTGAACATTTTAAGGCTGGAACTTAATGTATGCAAAATTCAAGTGCTATAGAAATTACAGTTTTAACTTTGTGTAAATAAGAGAATGAATCCATGTGCCTTAGTTCGCTCACTTTTAGTTCAAACTCTGACTCAACATTTTTCTATTCATTTCATTTGTCCTTGTATCTCCTCATAGTATTAGATTTTGTAATCATTTGAGCCATGAGTGTGTTAGATTTGTTTTTGGCCTGCTCAGCTAGTTGATCGACGTCATTCTGAAGGCTGGCGCACATCTCCATCAACACCTCCCTTTTCTTTTTCAGTTCTTCCAGCTCATCTTCCAAAGCTTTTCTCGTAAGTCCATGCATGGCACCATCTCTCTTGCTCCTCTCTTCATCAAGGTAGATCCTGTATATGGTCCTGGCTGAGGCTACAGAAGGCAGTAGTTCACAATTGTCCTGCATTGTTAATCGCAGAAATCAGTTCGGTACGGGGCAAGTCCACATTTTAAAATGTAGCTGGTTTTGTCCTTTCAACATGTGAAAGATTTGGCTATTTGCGAATCAGGAAACATTCCCTGGAACAACTCAGAAACACCTTCATTTGATGTGTATGAGTGTTGCTGCACCTCTGCCTGCGGCGTCGCATTCGAACCAAACACTGGTCAAAGTTCGATCGATTTTCCTTCGGTAGTGGCTCCGCAGGAAGCTGTGGTCATTACAGCAGCAGTTGTGGTGGTAGTAGTAGTTGCTGAAGATGCTACTTTGTCGGTCACGGCGAAGTAACTTGAGATAGTTAACTGCTGTCTGCCTTTTACAGCCGATTTGTGGTCGGACTGCATATGAAATTTAACGGCTCCATGTTGACAACCAACCATGTAAGCAACCATGTCCTAAATTCTTTGTCTTCTAGCCACTTTTGCTGGAATTTGCACTTACCCATTTCTTTGCAACTTTACTAAATTTACGTTCTCTGTTCTAACTCCTCCAGGTCCCAGCCCGCTGCTGTCCAAACATCCGGCGTTATGTCAATTTTGCACCAGCCGGAGGCAATTACCAAACTGGTTCCGCGTGTTTATCACACCAATGTACATATACAAGTTATTAATTGTGAAGGCTATATTCAAAATGAATTGGTAATATTATTTTTTCAAAACTATCTAAAATTTGTAATGCCTGTAGGAATAACATGTAATGCTTTTTAAGGCCTTAATTTTCGCAAAATCCATTTAATGACTTTTAATGCCCCGCGGAAACCCTGTGCAAGTATCAACATTCCCACATTACCTCCCAGCCAGGAAGGGAAAAGGAAAGTACCAGCACGATACATGCATAGTGCCACAGCTGCTCAAGACAGCCATACTTTCCAAACTGTTGAGGAGTTCTACCGGGCCAAGATTATCTTCACTTTCCTGGATACAATCACAGAGGAACTCAGAAGATTTAAAGAAGATGGGAGAATGGCCAGAGGGAAGATTCTGCAGTCATTCCACAGCCTGACAGTTCATGACAACTGGGTGGGCACACCAAACACAGATGCTGCCCTTTTATGGTATTGAGGAGGAACAGCAGCAGGTGAAGACAGAGCTGAAGATGTACCATACCACATTCAAGTCAAGTAGCATGAAGACTATGCTTTACACTCTAAAAGAATCCAGTGGCCAGCACGTTTTCCCTACACTGGTAGAAATGCTCAGAGTATATGCAACCCTGCCTGTATCAACTTCATCTGTAAAGAGATCCTTTTAAAAAATGAGGTTACTTAAGAAACAACTCTGAAGCATCTGTTCAGAGGAGACTCTCGGACCATCTCCTCACAGCCATAGAGAGAGACATCCCAGTGGATTATGGTGAGGTCATAAACATCTTCAAGCATATGGCTCACAAAAGATTGCAGTTGAAATTAGGTTTAAAGAAGAGTTGAAACTGTTTTATTTTTATTTGTACTTTTCCTTTATTTATTCCTATCACATGCCAACTTGTTAGGCACAGAGAGTACCCAGGCCATACAATACATTTTATTTTTATGTTGAGGAGAAACTGAAAACAGAGTTTACAACACTAAGGTTTAAGACTGTTTGCTCTATGATGTCTTTCATTTGATAAAAAAAAAAATTAATCTGTTTTTCATGTCCTGCATTTAAAAGTTATGCAAGTAAACTGAAAAATACAATATATGTTATATATTCTTAATCATTACTACGGTTGTTTACATTTATGCATTTGGCAGACGCTTTTTTTTTTTTTTTTTTTAAGCGACTTCAGTTCACTTATTACAGGGACGATCCCCCCAGAGCAACCTGGAGTTAAGTGCCTTGCTCAGACACAATGGTGGTGGCCGTGGTGATCGAACCAGTGACCTTCTGATTAACAGTCATGTGCTTTAGCCCACTACGCCACCACCACCACTCCCATTAATATTTAGATTCCTCCGTAAGGAGGGAATCTATTGTATTTGACGGTTTTATTATTATTATTATTATTATTATTATTATTATTATTATTATTATTATTCTTCTTCTCCTTGAGCCCAAATAGCTCAAAAGTCACTGGTCAAAAGTTTTCTAAATTGGCACATTGATAGTCCATGCCAACGGGTACCCCCAAACCAAGAATGGTCAACATTCAGCCCATAGGTGGCGCTTACAGGCCACGCCAAAAAAAATATTTTCAAAGTGATACCATTTCCACGCCATTTGTCCAAATCTCCTGAAACTTGGTGTACATGCCTCATTTCTCATGGGGAACAAAAAGCCTCAAGAACCCATAACTTCCGCCATGATGGATTTTTCCGTGACGTTGAAAATTTGCGAAAACCTACAAAACTCTTCTTCTCCTGAACCGTAGCTCCAATTGACTTGAAATTTGGTACACATGTGTAGAATTGAAGTCTTTGAAAGCGTTACTTAGGAAAAATGAATACTGATACAAAATGGCTGAAAGGGGCGTGTTTATGTAAATGTCCAAATTTTAACAATATATACGTGTCAATAAATCAAATGTAATTTTGACTGATGGTTTTTCAAACCTAACATGCTTCAAGATGACATCACTCTGAAGTACTGCATAAAGAATGGCCAACATTCAGCCCCTAGGGGCGCTACAGGCCATGCCGAAATTCCCATTTTCTGGTCTAAAATGTTCTAATTTGGTACAATGGTACTACAGGCCAACAGGAACCCACAAACCAAGAATGGCCGACATTAGCCACTAGGGGCGCTAAAGGCCACGCCAAAATTCCCGTTTTCTGGTCAAAAATGTTCTAATTTGGTACGTTGATACTACAGGCCAACAGGAACCCACAAACCAAGAATGGCCAACATTCACCCCTAGGGGCGCTACAGGCCATGCAGAAATTCCCATTTTCTGGTCTAAAATGTTCTAATTTGGTACAATGGTACTACAGGCCAACAGGAACCCACAAACCAAGAATGGCCAACACTAGCCATTAGGGAGCTTACAGGTAATTCCCAAAAGTCCCATTTTCTGGTCAAACATTTTCTAATTTGGTACATTGATTCTACAGGCCAAAAGGAACCCACAAACCAAGAATGGCCCACATTCAGCCCCTAGGGGCGCTACAGGCCACTCCAAAATTCCCATTTTCTGGTCAAATATTTTCTAATTTTGTACATTGATACTACAGGCCAACAGGAACCCACAAACCAAGAATGGCCCACATTCGACCATAGGTGGTGCTACAGGCCACGCCCCAAAAAAATATTTTCAAAGTGATACCATTTCCACGCCATTTGTCCAATTCTTCTGAAACTTGGTGTACATGCCTCATTTCTCATTGGGAACAAAAAGCCTCAAGGATCCATAAGGTCCGGTATGGATTTTCCTGTACATTGAAAATGTTTCGTTTAGGATTCAGACAAAGACATGTTTTTTTGAATTCCTTAATTGGGAGGGTTTATCCCCAACCATCTACTGATCAATTTTAAATGATTTGCCATTTTGAGGAGGAATCCGCATTGCTGCTTGCAGCTATATTTAATAATTGTTATTAATGTGAATAAAACTAAAGCTTTTGAGAATATTTTGTATTATTTAATTTGTCATTAAGATGTGACAATTTCTTCCTTTTATGTAGGCTTACTAAATAATCTAAAAAAAATAAAAAGGTGGGTGCCCTTTTTTGTTTCAGCACGTGCCTCTCAAAAGGTCTGTGCACAGCCCTGGCTATGTGGCAGCCAGTCGTTTCTAACTTGAATTTAAAAGACAACAAGGCAAAACACTAAGGTGAAATGACAACTGTTTTATTGGCATATTAATCCAATCATTACAGATACATAAAAATAAAAAAAGTTAACTGTACATTTGTACTTAAAGATAGTGTGATATTGCTACTTCTGGCATGTTCACGTTAATTAAATTACAGTAATTTTCATATCATCTGCAACCTGCATGTTTAACACTGTAGCACAGTTGTGTTATTAGCTTTACAAACACACCATTCATTTTTTTTTTAAATCCTCTTAAAGTACCATCACATACTGCATATAGAAATTTTGTAAAACAGCAGCTACACAACCATGTTCTGGCAATGCTATCACCAAACACAGACAAAACTCATTGTAATTCACACATCGGATAAGCAATCCATTAGTTCGCAGGATAATTTGTCAAAGCTGCTTATTCATGATTTGTTTAAATTTTATAGAACACAGCTTACAATCAATCCCAACCCTTTAGAAACAATACGAATTTTCTTGTAGAACCCCCTTAACATATAATACAGGTATGTCCCTCATATTGCCCATGGAATGTTAGTGTCTCAGGCAAACTCCCAGTTTTAATTCAAAAGACTTGAGATTTTTTTTTGTTGTTGTCATATTTAAAAACAATGTCATAATCACGTGTTCTCATTCCCTCCCTTCTTAAAAAACAATTAAAACAAAGAGAAAGAACAAAATAAGAGGAAATCAAGTTGCTTCATGACTAGTTTTTCAGGAGAACTGGAGTGGAACAAGATGGTATCCCTCTTATAAAGCTTTTCTCTCAGACATCATCTATAAAATTATCTTTTAATATTGGACTACAAAAAAAAGAAAAGAAAAGTAAAATAGACAAAAATATTCCTCTGTATAGTACAAGAAAAGAGGTATGGGTCTGGTCAAACACAATGTTATTTAGAAGCCTCGTCTGACTTATCTCCTGCCTCTCCATCGGAGTTAGTTTCCTATAACATACAAACAAAATTGTTTAAGTCTTAACAGATTTGGCCACAGCTACAATCACTGTTGTCTACATAAGCAGATAGATTACGAACTAAAATAACTTACTTCTTCAGCTTTGGCCTCTCCATTTTCTGCAGGCATCGTCTCCTCTGTCTCCCGCTTTGCATCCTCTTTCTTCTCCTCTGGTTTAGTCTTTTCTACAAATTTGGTCTTCTTGCCTTTGACAGTCGCCTTCTGTAATGGACCCACTTATTTAAACCAATGCTGTATTTTTATAATTTTTTTATAAAAAAAATTTCTCCCCAATTTGGCACGCCCAATTCCTACTAATTACTAGGTCCACATAGTGGCGTGGTTACTCACCTCAATACAGGTGGCGGTGGACAAGTCTCAGTTGCCACACATCTTATCACGTGGCCCGCTGTGCATGACACCGTGGAGACTCACAGGACGTGGTGACTCATGCTATTCTCCACGATCCACGCACAACTTACAACATGCCCCATCGAGAGAGAACCACTAATCGCGACCACAAGGAGGTTACTAGAGTTGCAGCTGTATACCGGTTTCACGGTATGAAAATTTACGGTTATCATACCATTAACATTTGCTTGTCTACGGTATTTAGAAAACAAATGCAACGTGTGCGCATCTCCATTCCTCCAAGACTGCCTGTCAGACTAGTCAATTTGCCCCACACACACAGTGGAGAAAATGTCAGAGTAGCAAGGCAAGAGGGTCTGACATAAGTGAGTGTGAGTTAAAGCAGCGTTTCTCAACTGGTGGGTCGCGGACAACAGGGAAAGAGCAATGCTTTGAAGACATTTCAGCAGCCGTCCAAGTAATGGCCTATTTAGGACTGCCGAGGAAGATTTAATGATAATCTCGCAATCAGTTCAAAAGGTTCTCATCTGCACTGTTACACGAGTGTAACGGAACCAGCTTGCGCAAATGATCTGCTCTGCTTCTAGTGAGACTTTTCTAGTTTAAAGCGTTACAGAGGAAGTCAACCCATAAAACAGTAGGCAACCCTGACATGCAAAACAACACTGAGGAAAAGAGCAACACTGTGCCATGCGCCATTTTTTTCCAATATACATCAATCACCTTTACAACATTTTTCACAATTTTACACGTGTAAAATTAACTTATATTTTGGGGAAAAATAAATACATTTTTGTATGAAATGATCTAAACGGTAGAATATATTAGACCTCATTTTATATCAACAATTGGCAGTTAAAGTTCCAAGATGTGTTTCAGCTAGTATTGATTTTTTCATAAATAATATATTTGTTATTATTATTACTAGAGATGCACCGATCGACCGGCCAGGGACCGGAATTAGCCGATTTTCCGCATGCTCGGCCGGTCAGCCTCACGTCTTTCCGATTCAAAGATGGCCCGTTTTGTTGCCAGCGGCGCAGGCAATAACGTCACAGCCGCACGTAAACATGTCATTGCCATGGAAGATCTTAACTGTGAGTATACATAAAGTTCGAAATGTGTAATAATTGTAAGGCCAAAGTAAACTGCGGGAGAACCACCACAATAACTTTCGGAACAACAAACCTAATTAGACATTTAAAACACCATCACCCAGCTGAAAATGCCCATTTTAAAAAAGAAGCTAAAAAGGGAAAGCGGCTAAAGCTAGCCAGAAACAGCCTCTCCTATCATTCCTTGTAATGAGCAGCAAAAAGACCAAAGCAATCACGAGGAAAATTATGGAATTCATGGACCTGGAATACATTTCCTCGATACAGAGTAGGAGGTACTTTCCGACGTCACGATGCCAGAGTTGTTTAATCTCGTGTCATGTCACACACGCAGCCTGTTATCTGTCAACATTTGGGTACACAAATCCGGGAGAGGGGAAGTGGGGTGCTGGATGGCAGAGGCAGGCTAAATACTAGAGGTCGACCGATTAATCGGCCGATTTTTTACATAATCGGCCAATATCCACGCATATCAAGCCGATTATTAGGCAGGCGCATCTGTGGGCAGCCTAGTGTTGTTGTGGAACACGTGTTCGACGCACGCTGCCCCTAGAGTCATTTTCCAGCAGAGTGAACAGACCTCATCCAGTGCCTAAGGAAGGAGCTAAGTTCCTTGGAGAAAACAGTAAGGGTTAAATTTGTATAACTTCTTTAGATTTAATTAAAAACTTTTGATACATTACTGCCAACTTCAAGAAAAAACGTGACAAACGCGATAGTTGACATGACGTGCAGCTACTTTGGATATTGATAGCGTAGTTGAAGTTGCATTATCACAGCAGAAGGGTTGCTATCATGTCACAATAAGCAAGCAAGAATTTTGCAATTACAGACAGTGAATCTGAGACTTTTATTTGTTCTGTTTGTGTGTCTTATATTTGAGAGGGTTGTCACTCAATGCACAGAAATAAGTAATAAAAAGATACCAACGCAGTATTGAAGGACTGGCTTTGGTAAGCTCGGACGTTACCGGTTCTGCTGTCGGTACTGGAGAAATTAAGAAAATACATTCTTTATTGCTATAAAGAGAAAGTTATTTTATCTCGCCAGCCATTTCTATGTATAATAATATGAAACCATTTGTCTGTGCTATTCGCAGTGAGAGAGAGAGAGAACTCGCTCACGCGGTGCCACAGCGAGCACAAAACGAGCCCAACACGAGCCCAGCATAATGAGTGACAGAACTAAACATTCAAACATAGCCTGGTTTAGATATGTGATTATTAGTCTGATTTTATTTTAGATTTCGCCTTCCAAAGATTATAAAAAGAATATTTATACATAAGCCGCATTCTGTCTAGCACAACTTCCTTCCCTTCACAGCGGTGCACTGACATTTCTCCCTAAAACTCAAACTTAACGTCAGAATCAGCACGATCGGTGATTGTTGTAAAATGCAGTCTAGCTACTGTTGCTAAATTGCGGGACGCGTTTAATAATAAAAAGAGCGCAAGAGATACCGTTCCCAAGGAGGTGCGTGCTCCGAAACACACCGCAAAGAGACAAGCAAAGTATAGGCTACTTTGGGTTTCATGCGTCTAAACGATCAACTATACACAAAAATATGTCAAAATGACCGGCTTGGAGATTCACTTAAACACAGTTTATGTCTTAAATGGAAGTAGTTATGGAAATAGTTGGGGAGAAAATATGCTGCATCAGGAACTTATTAGATCTGAACTCGGTCTTAAAGGGGAAGCTGTCTATTAAACGTGTGACGATTGAGCCACTGCGAATCAAACAACAAAATGCAAAGAGAAAATCACTTACAGCTCTTGAATGAATAACTTCTGCATTAATAAGGATTAATCTATCTATGATAAACTCTGCAGTGTTATTTTACAATTGATTGCTTTATTAGATTTCTTTTTAGACCACACCTGAACAGTAATGTTAGTAGACCTTCCTGAAATAAATTTATTTATATATATATATATATATATATATATATATATATATATATATATATATATATATATATACACACACACACACAGGTATATAACAAAAAGAACCGTTAAGAATACCGTTAAAGTACCGGATCGATAAGCAGTATCTGTAAGATTGTAATACCATTAAAACCTTAACGATAACCACCCCTAGTTATGCCTGTGCTTCTCTTGGATGCTCTGAATATTTGATTACGTGTCTGGATTGCCCCTTAATTAAAGCTGCATTTGGATCTCAACCTTCGTGTCTCGGAGCAGTTCGTAACACCTGCTTTGTTTATTTAATATATTTGTTATACATTATTTATACAATATGTTTTTACATTATACAAGCGCAGATTGGTCAAGTGTTCAATAAATGTATTTGTTGAGAAATGTTGTCTATCTTAAGTAATTATGTGTGTTACATTTTATCTTACAAACCTTTCAAATAAAAGGTTCAAATAAGAGGTTAAAAACAAGCACATATCGGCCAAAATAAATCGCCAGCATTAATCGGCCGACCCGGATTTCAAAAGATCGGCATCGGCCTGAAAAAAAACAATACTGGTCGACCTCTACTAAATACTATACAAATTGTGCCGTTGTGATTTAATGTGCTGAGTAACGAAATTTTTCCCACCGTGTCCGATATAAAAATCAGTGCAACACACATTGCAAAAGGCGTGGGCATTGTCGATATGGCTTCGGGATATGAAATTAAATTCTTCCATCCAGCTGTTGTTAAATGTACATGTAGTTTTTTTCACCACAGCACCAGCTGAGTCTTCTCCTCCCATCTACCGGTGATGCTTGATTTAACATCCCGCGTCTACTACCTGCGCAGATATCAACAGCGCAAATGGGCTGTAGGTTGCCAGGTTGAGGACACAAATGATTTGCAATTTGTATGATGTGTCGATTGTGTGAGTAGGATGCGTTTCATTCAAGATCTGGCAACTGGACAACCTTGGAATAATATACTGATGTGATTATTCATATAACGTGGGCCATTCAAATTACGGGAGTTTGTTTTGGAGAAATAACAAAACGGGAGACTCCCGGGAAAAACGGGAGAGTTGACAGGTATGGTTACAACTGATATTTGGACATCTAAATGGAAGTGGAGCGTATTGGACAATTCAGTTTTTCAGATCTTTGGAATTGTTTTGTTAGACGAGTAATAAAGAGAAAAAGGTCCATTTATAAAAATTGTGGAAAATGACATCTGTTATATAAACAACTCATTTGCAGTTAATTGTTATTTCTACCTCTTTCCAGTCACAGAGCACTTTATTTTGAGAGTTGTTTAAGTGAGTGAAGATCCTGTAACTTAGTGCAGTTTGGGGGAAATTGTAATGTTTAATAATTTATTTTATTATGAAAATAAAATTTAGCATTGAAGAAAGGTAGATTTTGTTTGTATATGCGGTCAATAATAGTTCTTAGAAAGAAAATCAGAAAAATGTTTGTATATGCGGTCAATAATAGTTCTTAGAAAGAAAATCAGAAGAAAAAATAAATAAATAAATAAATAAATAGGCCAAGAAAATTACAATAGGTGCATCTCTAATTATTACTGTTATTTAAGACTAGCTACACTGACCTAACCATGGTGATGAGGAGCCTTTCTTCCTGTGTAATATGAATGTTCTGTTTGAATTAGGTTTGAAATTAGGAAACAAACGGGATAGTAATGGGCTCATAAGTAAATATGCTCTTAAATTCTTAAAATGGGGAGAGAAAACTACCTGTTGGCATCAACAACAAAAATAATGTTATTGATGCATGTCCTTGTACTTGAAAACCATGAACAAAACTATGCAAGATAAAAAGAAATGCGATCCAGGATACATTAAATACAGGTACGTTTTTACTATGGTGGGTCGCCACTTGATTTCCAACGTAAAATATGGGTCCTGAAGCAAAACCAGTTGAGAACCACGGAGCTAAAAGGTACAGACAGGAGCAGTCTGACTGTGCTTTTGTGCACCTACAGTATTAATTATCATAAGACATTACTATAGAACCTCACACAGCTGATGTTATTTTTTATTAGTATATGATTTAACATGCTATGCTAACATGCAAACAAACATGCTTTAGTTATATAACATGTTATAGTTACATACTATTTTTATTATTATTATAATTCTGTTAGCTTTCTTATTTATTTTCAAAAAGGGAGACTTTTTTTCTACACATACTTCCATAAATAAAAATGGTTTCAAATTTCAATTATAATAAAGTGTTTGTTCAACCAAAAAAAAATCCCTTCCATTTTCACTCCTTAAAGGGTCATTGTAACTGATAATAATAGTGTAATACTGTATACTGTGATATTTTCTAAAATGGTTATCATACCGCAAAAATCTCATACCGTTGCAACCCTAGAGGTGACCCCATGCGACTCTACCCTCCCTAGCAACCGGGCCAATTTGGTTGCTTAGGAGACCTGGCTGGAGTCACTCAGCACACCCTGGATTCAAACTCACGACTCCATATGTGGTAGTAATCATCAATACTCACTTAGCTACCCAGGCCCCCTACACTATTATTCTAAATAAAATGCATGTAGAATTTATTTATTTTTTTACCTTTGGCTCAGAGTTTGGCGTTTCAGGTTTCTGTAAAACAGTATTCAGTGTTAGTCATATGCATCTTTAAATAGGTAAATTTAATATGACCAACATATTGAAATTGATGAAAATAAACTTACAGCTTGAAGTCTCTCTGACCTTCTCTTGGGCTGTTTGAGTATTTGATGGGGGTGGGATTGACATAAACAACAAAAGAACAAATATCAATTATGTGTAAGGTAATGAAGAAAAAAAACATGCACGCATCACAAGTTGAAACTCCAGTGAAAAACTCACCTCAGCTGCTTCAGTGCCATTGTTACCCTGTAGAGGAAACACAATCTGTTAAATCTATCTGTAGGTATATAATTTGGGGGTATGTGCAATTATGTAACCTGAAAGTGAATGTGGGGGAGGGTAAGAGGAATTGCTCTGTAAATCAATTCAGTTCCTTGATGGTCATTCTACAAGTACTAGCCCAACGTTATTTGTCGCGAAGGCAGCAAGATTACACGTAGCAAACAACGAAATAATTGCTGCCAAAAACTAGAACAATACAACGCAAATAGACAATTAATATGAAGTACAGATATTACCATTTTTACAACAGATTTGTAAATTAATAGTCACTTTGCTATCGAAAAATTCCAATGCCAAAGTAGTCACAGAGAGGGGAGAAATCAACAGAGAAAAACGGGAAAATCAAAGTCGAAGCGTAACATCAGCGGTAGTAAAAGAAAATAAAATCAATGAAAACTTTACCTCACTTCACAAAGTCACAATTTAAGGGTCGTATGAAAACACAAGGTGGACCACAGCCGCATAATACCCGAATAACAGACTTAACTGGCTGAGGAAGGATTCAAATTGGTTTAGTGCAAAGGCAGCCATGACACCAAAGACTACAGTGCATGTGTCCATCGCCAAGAACCATATGGAATCGTGCACAACACAAAAACTATTCCAAATGTATTTACAGCATGATACAAAATAGTATACAAAAAAATACACTTCAAACTTTATGGTGAATCCGTTTAGTTACTCAAAGGCTGGGCATGCACATATGTTGAAACGAAAACATTTGCCGGACAAACGCGTCATAAGAAACAACAAGCCCTAACGTTAGAAGATACACCCCTTTGTCTGATCATTGTTCTGTGTATTATATACCGGGTTTCAATGCAAATACACCACGCGCAAAAAAACAAAAAACAAAACGCGTTTAATTACACGCACTCTTGATATATATCCCCATGCATTCAACATAATAGTGCAAACACAGCTCCAAGTAAAAAGGCGCCAAATTCATGCACAGTCTCACATGCCCTTGTTCACGAATTATCATATACACCAATACAGAAAACACTCACATAACTTTACATACAGTCTCCCACGGACATGTAAATGATATTACAACACAAAATGTATAACCATGCATTTGAATCCCAAATATTGTTGAACTTACTGGGCTTCTTTTCGGCATGGCTTTACGCTTGAACGCTATTAAAAGAAAAGGGAAACTAAAACAGCTTAAGCCCTGATAAAGGTTTAGCGTAAAATTCGAAGTGTCTTGGAAAAACTGAACCCAACATAAGCGTTCAATCGGAACAGAAACTAGCTGAGACCGGATTGGATCTGCCCTTTCTATATTCTTTTCATTACTGCACTAAGCTCCGGCCTGCCCCTTCTCAACGCTGATTGGCTAAACGTCTTAGTAACAACATTTCAAAACAAAATACCTCCGTGGATGGGTTGATATGTCAATCAAATGTTTGTATAGACTTTAGGCGCCACTTAATGCACGTTAGTTCCCGTAAGCATGCAAATGTATATTTAGTTGTAGTTGCATGGTCACAAGTTCACTTAAAAATTCGAATACATATGAAGACACACGACTCTTTAGACAGAGAGAAAAAAAACACTTTTGTATTTTGTTAGAGAAGATAATTTATTAAATTGTAAGTGTGTGTCTGTGTGTGTGTATTGGGGATGGACCGTGGATCACACTTATGAACAGAAAATGGCTGCCGGGTTTAACCGGTTACTTGTTCTATGCTCTGTGTGTCTGTGCAATCTGGTCAAATCATTCCTGCCGTCTATTTCTTCATTTGTAAGTACTGATTCAGGAGCATATAAGGATCGCATGTGTCCACGTTTGTTTTTAGTGTATAGGATCATAATGCAACAAAGCCAAAATTGGTTGTAATTTAGCATATGTGCTAGTCCTCTAATGGAACGTCTCACATCATGTCACAGTAAACAAAAACTGCTGTGAAAACCACCATTTACAGCAGAGAAACAGCATCCAACTGTAGTTTACAGTATATAAATCAGCTAATAGTACCAAATACTTGTTTAATATGGGGTATGTATATTTTTACTATGCAAAATACAATACAATTCCCTGCAAAAATACTGTGCAGTGATGGTATCATATATTTGTGAGACATGGCTCTGGTTACAGATGTGTCTAGACTATTTTTTATTATTGTAAAAGATGAATGAGGATTTAGAGTATGTTTAATCAAAATTGTTTGCCAAATAGATCTGAAACATATATATGTTTTGTTGTCATTATTGTGAGATTAATTGAAAAAGGTTTGTCTAATTTTGCATCATATAGATCCTTCACTATGTTACAGTGAATCTTAGTACAGTGCATTGCAAGCTATCTAAAAGATCTTGTATGATTGCTTTCACTGCTGTCAAAGATCTTTCAGAAAGAAGCTGATCAAGAGATGGAGATGCGGACAGAGATCCAGAACATGAGGATGGAGCTGTCCACCATCAGCATGATGGACGAGTTCGCCAGATATACTAGACTGGAGCGCAAGATCAACAAGATGACTGATCAACTTAAGACTCGGTAATATGCTTGATCTAGTTTTTCTGAGATGCATTACAAATCTACATACACAAAAGGGAGGCCAATATAGCAACAATCTGAAAAAATATTTATTTTACACGGCCAGCATGCATGTTATTTCCACAAGAAGTCCAGAGAACAAAATTAGTCCTGTTTACACAGAGATTAGTGTGAGGTGAAAACAAGGCCAATATGATTTTTAATTAGTGTAGAAAAACCCAAATATTGAGCTGTTTTTGATTCAGGGGTGGTAGTCAGCGTATTTAATATATAATATATATATATATATATATAACTGGATTGCTCATAGAATTCTAAACTGCCAGCAGTAGGTGAAGCCACCGGAAGTGCTCTGGCAGCCATCTTACTATTCCCTACCGACAGAGGGCATCGCGGCATGTGCAGCATTTATCCGCAAAACAACACTCACTAAAGGATGCGGCAAATGTGCCCACAGGTTGTAATTTATACATACAATGTGCCGATTAAACACAAATGATCCCAATGTAGAGCGGGTATAATGATCATAATCTTTAATAATCAACAGTAAAAATACAACACCAAAGTGTATTAATACCCTTTTTTAAAGCAAAAGTATCCAAGAGCGACATCTACATATTGTTACAGGATACAAAGTTTCTCTGCCTTCATAGTTTAAACCTGTTGATGCTCATTGTTCATAATATTGACATAATTTGCCAACATTATTAACCCTTTTTTTTTTTTTTTTTTGCTTGATTATATAGTAAATGTGAACTCATTTAAGCAAAGTGACATCAGTTCTAGGGGGGATGCACATCAAAAAGTTTTACATTTGTTAATAAAAAGACTTGCTTTGTGTTGATATTGTAACTAGACAGTACCTCTTCAGAATAAATTCAGAAGAACCAAATATAAAAATGTAGTATTGTGTATATATATATATATATATATATATATATACACACACACACTCACACGTTCATATGCAGTATGTGTGAGTGTGTGTGTATATATATATATATATATATATATATATATATATATATATATATATATATATATATATATATATATATATGCTGTGTCAAAAAGCAGCCAGCCATAATCAAGACTAATCAGGCAGTAACAAAATGTTCCCCTGTCAGATCTGTTGTCATAACTGTGCCACGATAGTGACATACGTAAGGCACATGAGAATTCATAAAAATACACCTAATTTAACTTTTAAGTGTGTTTTGCCAGATTGCAGTCAGACTTTTCAAAACTTTTCAACGTTTAAGTGTCACACTTACAGACATAACAAACGTGTAGTTATGACTACTTTGTCTGGTGTTGAACTAACATGTCATGTTAATATCTGCAGTGCAAGGTGTGAGACTTTGACAGCATTTTACTCTCATTTGAAAACACACATTAGAGAGGGGAAAACAGTCGCTTGTCCTTATAGACAATGTAGCAAGAGTTTTACAGTTTTATCAACATTCACATCACACATGTCGGAAAAACACACATGTCGGAAAAAGTCGGAAACATAAAAATGGTACTGAGGAAAATTTGGCTGAGTCCGTTGTGACTCCTGGTGTTTCCCATGAGAGTGAACAAGATCAGTCTGATATGCAGATTGAGCCTCCCAGTGATGCAGGTGATGAACAAGAGATTTACCCAGAAATTGCTGATGAATCACAGTTCTTTAAAAATTTAGCCCTTTTTTATTTGAAATTGCAAGCAAAGTGTTTGCTTCCATCCTCTGTCATCCAAACAATTATTGAAGATTTTCAGGAAATACATGATATATGCCAGTCACATTTGCTTTTCAAACTAAAAGAGAAGTTGATAACACTTGGGATTTCTGAACCTAACACAAACAATGTGACTGAAGTCATGAAAACTGAGGATCTCTTTAGGACCTGCAACACTCAGCCACTGAAAACTGATCAGAAAAGAAAAACAGTTTTCAAGAACAGCTTCAACTATGTTGAGCCAGTTCAGATCTGTCTAGGTCAGAATGAGGCAGGCAAAGAGTGTTTTGCCCAGTATGTTCCTATTAAACAGACAATTGATTCTCTATTCCATTGCCAATCAGTGCAGGAACAATATAAGCAAGTACACTCCAGTATTGGTTCTAACGATATTCTTAAGGATGTGTGGGATGGCAAAAATATGGCTGAGAATGTTCTCTTCCAGACGGAGAGCTCATCACTGAGCTTGATCCTGTATCAGGATGCATTTGAAGTGGTAAACCCACTGGGATCTGGAAAGAAAAAACACAAGATACTTGCAGTGTATCTAACTCTTCCAGATTTAATGCCACACAACAGATCCAGCACTGATCAAATGCAACTTGTTCTTCTCTGTAAAGAACATGATTTTAAGTATTGTGGTCAAGACTTGGTTATGGGCACCCTCGTCAATGACCTTAAAGATCTTGAGCTCAATGGTGTTACCCTGTTTGATGGAAAGGTCTACAAGGGAACTTTGTGTGCCATTGCAGGCGACAACCTAGGCTCACATAACATAGGAGGCTTTGTGGAGAACTTCAGCAGGAGTTCACACTTCTGCAGATATTGTGATATCAGCAGAGAAGCATTCCATGCAGATCCTCTTATCCAGGGCACAAAACGCACAGTGCAGTCATACAGTGGTCATGTTCAGAGCAGTGAAGGAAAGTCTACATCTAGTGGAGGTGTTAAATTTGACTCTGTGTTCAATACGCTCAAATACTTCCATGTATGTCAGCCAGGGTTGCCTCCATGTCTTGGCCACGATCTTTTTGAAGGTATTGTATCCTCTGATCTGGCACTGTACATTAACCATCTTGTTAAGGTGGATAAAATGTTTAACTATCTTGAGTTGAATCGACGAATAAATCGGTTCAAGTATCTCGGTAGGGATGCTAATGACAAACCGTGTGAGGTTAATCCAGAGGGTGTAAAACTTGGTGGACATGCTGTGCAGAATTGGTGTTTGCTGAGAATGTTGCCCGTTTTGATCGGAGACAAAGTAAAAAAATCCAGGTGACAACAAAGTATGGCAGTTGGTTTTGCAACTTAGAGAAGTTGTGGACCTCATTTGTGCACCTGCAATTTCAAATGGCCAGATAGCCTACCTAAGAGTTCTGATTGATGAATATTTGCATTGCTGAATACAAACCTTTCCTGACAACCCACTGAAGCCCAAACATCATTATGTCAGTCATTATCCTGAGCTCATTATCCAGTTTGGGCCACTTATTCGCCTATGGACTTTAAGATTCGAGAGCAAACACACATATTTTAAGCAGTGTATGAGAAAATTGCGCAACTTTAAGAATCCATGTTCTACTCTTGCAGAGAGACATCAGCTTCTGCAGGCCTTTCTGAGTGCTGGCACCTTCTTCCCTCCAGGTGTTTCAGTGGAGAGGGGCACACAGTTTTTCTCAGATGACTACAATCATAGAAGCAGTTGCACATCACAATTTTAAGTCCACAAACACTCTGATAGCCAATGAAGTGACTGTGAAGGGGACAAAATACAAAAAGAACATGCTCATTGTGATTGATGATGATGAGGGGCTTGTCACTGGAAAAATCAAAGTGGTTCTCGTTCATAAGGATTCAGCAGTATATTTTACTGCTGAAAAGTATCATGCCCTGCGTATTCCTGGCATGGGTGTTTACGGCCTCACACTGATGCAGAGAAGCTACTGTTGTATTAATCAGGAGAATCTGCTAGATTACTATTCCTTGCCTGAGTACACTGTCCATGGCACACCACTGATCATTCTTCACCATTCTTTCCCTCTAGTCCAGAATGATGGTGAACATGAGTGAAGAGATCTGATCTGAGAGATAATCTGCAAGACCTTGCCAAATCTGTCTGAGGAGACCCAGTTGCAAATAGTATCGAAACTTCAGAGCTCCGGCTTGGAGTCAAAAGAAGACTTAGAATATGTACAACAGGAAGACATTGCTGATCTGTTACCTGTTATCCAGTGCAGAAAACTCCTGGATGCATTCAAATTAGGTAACGTATGGTTAATTTAGTGTGGCATTCTCTTGTCAAATTCTCTTGTTTATGCAGTTGTGGAATTTCTTTTTTCTAAAACTACATAATGCACCTTTAAACTTTTCAAATATGCCTAATAAGGAAAGTTAAGTAGACTTTTGGCCAAATCTCTGCAGTGACTCTGATATAGCTTATTAGTTATGTGCCCTAATTCTTTTTGTTTTTAGAAACCGAGACAGTTACATTGGATCTTCAAGTCATTCCAACTTCGTCACCACTGACAAGTAGTGATCGATCGGTGTCTAGGTCTTCATCACCAACATTATGCACTCCGCCTAATTCTAGCTCATCACAGCTATCGGCCATTTCATCATGTTCAAGCCAGACAAGAAACAGCGAGCCAAGCAACAGACCTTCCACATCTCAGATACTGAAAACATGGCCAGAAACATTCCAGGTCCCTTGGGAACAAATGCCACAGGAAATTCGTTCTGCAATTGCAGATGGCAAGAGACCTAAACCAGTGGAGCGACGCCAGATGGTACGAGTACTCACGGATGAAATGAGAAGGTATGAAGCTAACCCCACTCGCGCACAGTGCCTAACTGTGGTTCGAAATATCATCAGGCAGTATCCAAAGTGTTTTGCTGATATTGCACCAGATGGGTCACTTCTGTGTGGAGGTTATAAATCACTTTTGATTCAAGTGAAAAACCGCATTGAGAATGTGAACCGTGACGGAAGCTTCTCATGCCACCGATCCTCTACAGGCAAGAGGGGTCCAACTGACACATATGGATGTACACGATTTCAGCCAGAGCTACCCCCAGAAGAAACTGACGACACTGTGGAGCAGCACCGCCAGAGACTGGAGGAGATTTATAGACAGGAGGGTGCAGGTGGAGCAGAAAGAGCAGAAGTTAAAAATCTAATGGAGATCACATTCTCTCTACAACGTCGCCATATAAATACACTTCCACCACCTGACATTGAAGATGTGAAAAGCAAATGGCCTTTTCTTTTCACGCCAAGGTATATAAACGCAAATTTTGAGTTGCTCACAGACATCAATGTGCTTCGTAGCTTGGAACTCAGTATGGAGGAATGTGGAAGAGCCATCACAGAATACTTCAGGGGAAAACCTACCAACAAAGATGTCAAGGATATCCTCTCTAATGGTGAAGATAATGAGATGGCACTTTGTGTTGTTCAGCTGCTCATGGCACACTTTGGAGAGGACCTAACCGGGCTGATCCTTCTTACAGATGTAAGTTTTATTTATTCTTTCTAACCCTGTGTTTTAAAGGGTGACTCCACCAGTCTTCAGTGTCCAGACACCTAATTTGTGTACTAGTTTTGGGGAGTACTACTACATTATGTGAAAACAGTACTGTATATTATTTTGTGGCTCAGAAGAAGCTGCATGTAAGCTGATAAATTTCTTCAATGTTTTCACACAGTTGCTAAATTGCATTATGGGTAAAGTAGGTGCAAGGTTTTAAAAAGTATTTCACTTGTCTCCTTTGCCCTACTATGACACTGTTGAACGTTTTAAAAGCAAATGATCAAATCAAAACAGCAGAAACAGAAATATAATTTTTTTTATTCCAAATATTCTTCTTCCTTTTCAAAAGCTGGTGCCTACATTATCCACAATGCAACTTGACCACTGAGTGACATTACTTGAGGCAATTTATTAGATTATGTGCGGTTTCCTCTGGAACCACAAAAGGGTTCATACTACTTTTTAGACATTTACAGTAGAACTCCCCAAGACCTGTAAAAATAAAATTGTTACCCTTTAAATTTTGAATGCCAAATCTATTTAGCAGTTTGACTGTAGGTAGACAGAAGCCTATCTCATTTGCCTCTAGGTTACTCTCACCTAGTGTTTACTAATTATTGACCTTTTTATAATTTTTCTTCTTAAAAATTTTATTATGGTAAGCATAATGTATTTGTTCCCTAAAGGTGTCTGCCACTGCAGCTGACGTTGAGACAACTCTCAGTCTTCCTGCAAGTCCTCGCCTGATACTTCCTGGTATACATTTCATTTAGATAATTGATAGACACATTATATATCATAGCGGCCATTCATCTTGAGTTTACAAATGTTTTTCAAGGTAACATGCATTCTCATGTTGCTATGACTTGAAGTTTCAGGTGCAACAGGGCAAGTCACAATTAAAGGTTGGATGATCACCTTAGAGGGCCGTGTAATCTCTGAGGGCATCACACCAACATTTGCAACGGGGCTTGCTGCTGTGTTTGCAATCTACTACATATTCAACCTTCAGTATCAAGATGAGGCAGCCTGCACTCTGGAATTCATTCAGAGGTAAAACCCCTTCATTTCTTGTCATCATTATATGGATATATACAATTCAATTAATGTATTTGTATTGTTTGCATAAAATGGTATTACATTACAAGCCACAACACACACACACACACACACACACACACACACACACACACACACACACACACACACACACACACACAGTATTTTGTTGTACTATAGGCTTTATCATAATTCCATTTGATGTCACTTCTATATGTCATTCAAGTCAACTCTATTTGTGCAATGAAGAAAGGCAAAACAAAAACAATTCATTGCATTTAATTGAATGTACACAAAACAGCATGTTGTTGCAACCCCACTCTGATCTTAGACTATTTTGATTTCAGGCGCTTCATTGGTATAAATCCAGAGAGAGGGACAAAGGCTAAAAGGGGCAAGGTTGTCTCCAAGAAGAAAGGTGTGATCGTCCAGAAGAAGTCTTCTGCAGTCAATACACACGTCGCCATGCTACTGAAGAATCTCCTTGACTTTGAATGGAACTTCATATAGATCGGTGAGCTCTCTTTAATCTCACTCTCTTTGTTTTGACAGTCTGGCATTGCCACATTAAGCCACAAGAGAACTGGTATTATTACTTTATAAACATTAGCTTGGAGTGTATCAGGATACTGTACATTCCTGATTGTATAGTTTATTTATTATTATGATAATGATTGTTTGTTGTTGTTTGACAGTGGCAACACTGGAATAATGCTGCAGAGAGGAGCAGCGGCTACAAAAGTGATGGTCATCTCTCCTGGATCCACAAGTACTAAGACGTATAAACACACGCCTACCTCACAGGACTATTTTATGAGGTAAAAACACAAGCCTACCTCACCAGGACCATTTTAAGAGGTAAAAACACAAGCCTACCTCACAGGACAATTTTATTAAGAATTTACCTGCAAGTCTAGCTCGCAGTGGCACAGGTGCCTACCTTACAGTTTCATCCCTAAATGTTTTTATGTTTTTATGCATATTATGCATATTGTCAAAATGTTCTACTGTACTATAATAGTTTCAAATGGCCTTAATGTACATTTTCAAAATGTTCTCAAGTTTGTTTTCGAAATGTTGCCAATTCTGCATATGTTCAAAATGTTATAATGAAAGTATATTTTTACAGACAGCAGAGAATACATTGCAGAATATATATGTAAATCTTTTATATTGACTTTTGAGGAAATTGTAATCTAACTCAGAGGACTATTTTAAGAGGAAAAACATGTGCCTGTGGGATCTGCCAAAGATGCTTGGATGCTGAATGTTCTTACTCATGTAATCAAAAAGGTCTTAAAGGAACACTCCACTTTTTTTTGGAAATAGGCTCATTTTCCAACTCCCCTAGAGTTAATCAGTTGAGTTTTACCGTTTTTGAATCCATTCTGCCGATCTCCGGGTCTGGCGGTAGCACTTTTAGCATAGCTTAGCATTGATCATTGAATCTGATTAGACCGTTAGCATCTCTCTCAAAAAAATGACCGATATGGCTAGGAACTATAATCTCTTTCCTGCGTAACAATCAAGGAACTTTGCTGCAGTACCATGGGTGCAGCAGGTGCAATGATATTACGCCACGATTGAAACTTGGTGCCGGTCACGTTGGAAGTTATAGCTGGGGACTATTTTCAGGTGCTGCGTAATAACATTGTGCCTGCTCACCCATGGTATGGCAGCAAAGTTCATTGATTGTTACGCAGGAAAGAGATTATAGTTCCTTCCTAGCCATATCGGCCTAGAGAATCGCAATTTTTAATTTTCCGTCTGTCTCAGTACACGATGTAACTACAGAAGAGTCACGTTTTAAATAGGAACAATATCGAAACTCTTTGGTCATTTTTTTGAGAGAGATGCTAACGGTCTAATCAGATTCAATGATCAATGCTAAGCTATGCTAAAAGTGCTACCGCCAGACCCGGAGATCGGCTGAATGGATTCAAAAACGGTAAAACTCAACTGATTAACTCTAGGGGAGTTGGAAAATGAGCCTATTTCCAAAAAAAGTGGAGTGTTCCTTTAATGTTCCTTAAATAGTCTTTAAGTTTATTGCCATAGTCTAAAGCAGACACTACTAGGCTGTTTCTGTTTGCTATTAGAAATCTCTTCTCAGTGTCGTCCAACAGGGTTTATTTTCTTTTTTTCAATTTTTTTGTATTGATGTTAATATTGACATTGCTCTTTGAAATAAAGGTTTTTGATTTTGAAGTTTGTATTGCTTATTTTGCATAATATTCACAATAATGCATATCTTAAGAAACTGTCTATAGGCCTGAGAATAGTTCATTGCAATCAATATTGAATAAATTAATACATTTAGTTATTGTATTATCTATTGTGCCTGTCTACAGTATACTGTGAGAAGTTAAAGTAACAACCTAAACAATATTATTGTAATTTCCAAATAATCACAGAAATATGCTGCATTTATTTTTTTACTGTATTAGACTGTGAAATCATTTAACAGTGTGACTACAGAAATATACTGTATTTCTGGTTTACAGACTACTACTGTAAAATAACTGTATATTGCTGGCGTCTTTGCAGCAGCTCTTTACTGTAAATTATAGAAATACAGAAATATACAGTTTTTCTGGTTTACAGACTACTACCGTAAAGTCATTTCATGTATGAATACCGTAAAAATAACGGTATACTGCTGGCGTCTCTGCTGCCAGCTCTTTACTGTTATTTTACAGGAAAATTTTTTACAGTGTAGGCAAGCTTGTACTGCCAAAAAGAAGAAAAAAGTAAAGTTTGATATAAAGATCAGGGGCCGGTTGCACCAGCTATACGCAAGTTAAAACTTAGCTTAATGTGGCGTAAATGGGCACTAAGTCACAATTTACACACTACTAAATATTTGAGAGTTGTACCATTAAACTTCGGTAAGACGTAACCCTACGTATAAACTAAATATTAACTGATGTAATAAAAAAGCAGACTGATATTTTATCACATTAATGAGCTCATGTTTTGCATGACAGGCATCAGTCATTTCGACATACAGTAAGACATTGATATTTACGAGAGAGAAAAAAACCTTACTTTTAAGCGTCTCTTCAGCATGAAACCGTTCAAACTTTTCCGACAAGTTTCAACACACAGGCATGTGATCAGCAAAGGACAAAAAAGAAGGAAGGCTGCAACCCCAGCTAACCCCATTTCTCATTTGGCCACACAAAATATGAATCATTGTAATTACTCAATTCTGATGGGCAATTTTAGTTTTATCAGTACATTTTGTGCTGCCTGCATTAATCCGCATGTAATAATAGTATTTAAAATGCAGCATTTTGCAGATTTAGTACATTTAAGTAGACCCTTTCAACCCTCTATGATCATGTTGGAGAAAGAAGCGTCCTTGGCTAATACATTTTTGTTTTTATTCGCCAGAGTTTTGACGACATGTGAGCATAATATAACAAAATATAATAAGCAAACTGAGGGGGGACACTTCATATATATTCACACAATATAGTAAATTATTATTTTTTTATATTTTCCTTTATGATTTTAATATAATTTTAGCTTTTTAAAAATGTAAAAATGTCACATTTTATAAATTTATATGATGTCATGAAATCACATTTTTAATAATGATACAAGCTGTTTTCACTGTTTGAAATTTCATACACATTTTTAACAAAACAATTCACAAGATAGGAACCTAATAATGAAAATTAGGGGTTGCGATTGTGAAATTTGGCAGACAATTAATTATCAAACAAATAATTGTGATTATGATGATTAATTGCCATACAAACTCACTAAGTCATGTATACAAATTTAGCTTGGGTCATATAATAAAATAAGGGTATGATTTCCTCTTCAGGCTTCAAAAACATATATGACAGTCAAATATAAAAGTATAAAGGTAAACGTCATATTATGTGACTACGCTTTATATACGGAAAGCTTACGACCTACTAGTTAAGACTTGCCTTAAGAAAAGATGGTGCAACCAAATTAAGCACTGTCTTACTCTTAGTCACAAACTAACTAGTAGTTACTAAGCCCTTAGTGTGAACATTACACCCCAACTTATGTGAGACCTTACGCACAGCTATTTACTCAACCTCATGTCCTTCCAATCCTGTATGAATTTTTCTGTGGAACACAAAAGATGATATTTTAAAGAGTGTTTTTGTCCATATAATGAAAGTCGATGGTGACCAAAACAAGCTATTTTGTTCACCATTTACTTCTCATATGGAATACAAAATACCTTTTTTGGGGGGTTCTGCAAAAGAAAGTCACATGGATTTGGAAGGACATGAGGTTGAGTATATGATGACAGAATTTACATTTTTGGGTCAATTTTTCTATTAACATTAAAAGTTATAACTATCTGAAACAGTGATTTTATAAGACTATTGTTACACTGCATGTTAAAAAAGTATCTTCATTGCAAATAAAAACTGATAGTATAATATTTTTTACTCTGCTAATGTTGTCTGTTCTCTTACCTGTTAAAACAGCTCTTCACAGGGCTTAAAGTATTCCGGCCGGGGGCCGGATTTCCGGCTTGAGGGCAGGTCCGGCCTCCGGCGCAGGCAAAATTTATTAATCAGGCTGCAAATTCGCTATGTGCACAGGTGACGCGACGAACGTTCGAAATCTGCGTGGTGGGCGGGGGACTTCCGGTTTAGGTTACTACCGGTATTTCCGATGTAGATGTTGTGGAAGAGTGAGTGGCAAGCTATCAGTGAGTACCGTATGTAAAATGTTAACAGTAAATAAGAAACATCTTACATATCAGTATCAAATTGGCAACTCTAAATTGTGTTCCTCGATGTGCCGTTTCATCGAGGTATAATTCTGAAGTTTTCATCGTTTTCCGCATCAGCCTGAGGTACGAGCTCAGTGGCTAGTCAAGATAAGACGCGAGAACTTCACTCCTACCGATAACACCCGGGTATGCAGTCGACATTTTAAGCTAGAAGATTTCATCATAACCACAGGACGCCGAAAACTTGTTCAAGGAGCTGTGCCATGTCTTTTGAGTGGAACAATTTGTGTTTACCAGCGCCAAGGACTGTATTTTTCTCTATGAGCTTCCATATACTGCTTATATATTTTGTAATTTACTATGCTGTTTGTTTTTTGTATCTTGTGATATACCTTTCAGAAAATTGTCTGAAATATTGACAATGTTTACATGTCATTTATTGTCTTTTACACTGCCAGGAGGAACACAAATACATGAGTTAATTCAGACATTTATTATACAAAGACACAAGCTGTCATAGGCCTACTACACTCAACAACAACATGGCTCCTATAATTGTAACATTGTGATGCAACGTTTGACATTTTGTATGAGTTATGAGTTTGTAGATAACTAGTCCACATAACTGCACATAATACAGTACTCAACAGTACTTTAATGCTTCTTTGCACTTCTGGTTGGATGTCAACTGCATTTCATTGGCTCTGTACCTGTACTCTGCTAAATGACAATAAAATTTAATGTAATCTAATAACTACTAACACTGAATTCATAATAACAAAAGGTACCTTGTATAGGTTTGTTGTTTATGTATATACATGTGCATTTCTTAAAGAGAACTATTTACATTGATTTTCACACAAACACATGTTTTGTACAGTCTGATACAGTAATGCAACATTATGATTGCATAAGGCTCTGCCAGCCACACAGGAGCACTCAACCTCATAGAGCTGAACAGGAGTGGAGTCTTCTAGGACAATCTTTTAAAAAACAAAAAAGTGTGTTATAATCAGCAGAGATCACAAACTGATCAGATATCTCAAAGTCAAAAGTGCATTTTGCATTATTTTTCAAGTTAGCTACTGTGAGTTAGAGAATGAGGTTACTTTAGGGTTAGTAAGAAAGTAAGTAAGTTAAACACAACACAATATAAACAGCAAAGCAACTGTCTCAACAACCAGCTTCTGGGGTTTCATATAGGAATGGTAGGTCTACTAGAACACTAATAGGGCAGGCAAGTGTCATCATAGTGTTACCTACTTCAAACGTTTGGCTAGCTAGATAGTTGTCGAAGATGTTCAACTTGTTTAGGTAATTATACATTTGTTTGCCAGTTTAACCCATCATTGCCAAATTGAAGCCCCAGAACAGAACTGGTTGGATCAGACGAACAACTGAACTGTCTTTCATCCTACTCTGATGGTGTGAGGTTTCTCATGTTTCCTCAAAGATCTATGACAGGTAGCACGGATGCTGACTCTCCCTGTCTGTCTTTACTTGATACTGGGGATAACCAAATACTGTCAATACATGAAACTGAACAACACAAGTCATTAGTATATGGGTGATTCTTAGACTATGGGCACTTTTATGTACTTTGTAACCAAAAATGTCATTTTTTAAAAATATGACCAAAGTACAATTGATATGGATTGCAAGAGTAGATTTGTGTAATACTTTTTATATTATAATACATTACAATACTTTTTATATTTAGATTATAATATTATTTTTATTTCTAAATTATACTTTTATATTAATTGATTTCATTTAGATGAATGAAAATTCAATTTTGTTGCATCATTTATTGCTTATATTTTTGCCTTGCCATAAGTTGTGTCAGTTATTTACACGCACTGTAACCGTTCATCTGTGAGACAAATCAGTTGTATACGTCAAACTCAGCACTACACTAAAAACAGTTGTGGTTATGTTTAATGGCTTTGTGAATTGAGTTTACTGAGTGTGATGAGTTTAATTGTTTTTCTAATAAATATCTCCACTGTTTCTCTACATTCACGTTAATTCATTGTAATTTCCATCACCATCCACATTTTTTAAAAATATTTAAAGGGGTCATGACATGAGAAACCAAATTTGCCTTGATCTTTTGGTATATAAGAGGTCTTTGTATCATTAAAACGTCCTGCAAGTTTAATATTTTAAGACGTCCTCCCCATTCTAAACGAATCATTTATTTAATCAAACTCAAAATACAGCTCGTTCTGGATTCATGGTTAGAAGTGACGTGTCGGTTAGAAGTGACGTAACAGCGTTTGCATATGACCGCCTCCAGCACAAGATAACTACGCTTTAAGCGCAAGACAACTACGCTCATTTCAGTATCGCCGTGCGCCTCACAAGTGTTCAGTCGATGGACAGCGAGCTCTGACAGAGACTACTTGTGCACAGGAAAATTACGATGCCACACAGATGTGCTGTTCCTGGCTGTGGTCAAACAAAACCTCTGAATAAGCTGCCGAAAGATCCAGACGTCAGGGAAAAATGGATGCAGTTTATTTTTTGCGGACGTCCCAGTCACGGCAGTGTTAACTTAAGCGTTTGTTCTGTACATTTTAAGGATGACTGTTTTGAGAACAAATCTCAATATGATGCTGGCTTTGCCAGAAAACTGTTGCTCAAAGATAAGTCCGTGCCGACTATTCTGGGAACAACGACAACGCAAACTGTAAGTAATCTATTTTAAACTTTAAACTTCTTTTTAAAGCGCAATTTCATTCATTATGAATAATCACAGTGTTTTTACTTAGTTTACTTGCATATTGTTCTGGCTGGGGGCGTCAATAATTGATACATAGGCACTGACGTTAGCCAATCATAACAGTGGGCGTTAACACTGAAGTCTTAAATGGAAAACGACCCCAAAACAGACTGTTTGAATCAGAGGATGAGAAACAGGGTGGGAAAAGGTCATAAATCACTAGATTTTAAAAGTTTTTCTTAAAAAAAATATATATTAATACTATAATTGCACCTAAGGGAACATAATAATACAATAAAAAAAACCATGTCATGACCCCTTTAAAAAGTTCTCATCACACATAAAAAATGTATCCACGATTTACGAGATCATGCTCTACTTAATATAAAAATGCAAGTCATTTATTTTCTAATAAGCTCTTGCCCAAACCAGTATTACATTTCAGAGTGTGGCGTTGCAACCCAGTCTCCACGGCAGTTCAGTGACATAGTCGCGAAATTTAATCTATTGATTCGTGTCCATGAACACGAATCAATAGATTAAATCTCGTGACTATATCCTGAACTACCGTGAACTGGGTTGCATGGTTTATCTGGTCCTAGTCTTACCTGACAGTTACCGGCGTCGTCGATGAACCTAACGTAGCGTTAGACCGGAAATACCATCGCCCACCAGTGACGTCTGACAATCATGGAACGTTCGTAAAATCAACTAGCCAATTACAGTCGGACGCACTTTCGGCGCGGACGCGCTTGGAAAAAACGAGTGCGCCGCTTCCATTATGAGCGCGCATACCGCGCGGCTGCATTTGAAACTGGGAACTTGAATGCGGTTTAATATTTTAGAGTCAATTGATTTCACCTACCAATCATATGAGAGGAGCGCAGCTCTAACTAACGTCACAAGCCTATCAGAAGCCGAGCAGGGCGGGTCCTGGCAACAGTGTTATTGAGATCCATACCTCACGTTAGCGTCGTCGGTGAAAGCATGGAGCGCAGAACTCCAGAAACAACATTAGGTGACTTAATGTCATCATGGATGAAAAGAAAGGAGATGTGAGTTGGTTGATTTCGTAAATTAGCTCAGGTCAGCATAATCATATTTTCTGTCTACACCTTTTGATGTTAGCCTTACGTTCACTGAGCTAACATTAACATACGCTGCTGCTAGGTAACTTCAGACTGTTAGTTAAATATTTAATGTAGAACATTCTGTGTAGCTTACTAAAAAAAACATTATGTGTAGGCCTACCATGAAAACGAGTCCACTTTAAACCGCTTTAATTTCTGTCAGCAATGTATGACAAGTAACGTTGCAGTGTGTACGCACCTTTAGTGCTGTCAACGTTAACGTATGCGATTTCTTTTTTTTTTTGTCCAGCTTTAATGTTTTAAAATATTTAACACAATTAACGCTGCATCCGTTCTTTGTCATTCTTTAGCTCTTATTAGTTATTAGTTTGTCCACCAAATGCTTTAAACCATTAATGTGCGACAAGACAAAAGAGAACGCACTTCAGTAAATGTCCTCACACACACACACACACACACACACACACACACACACACACACGAGGCACAAAAAGTCGCGAACCAGTATCGAATTCTCTTTCGCGCTTGAACGAACAATAACACACACATTTATGCCAAAATGTCCGTTTTGTCGAGTATCCTCACAAGAATCAATCATTATTAACTTTAAATGAGTTAAATAAAATCTTAAATGGAAGTAAAGAGTAGTGAGAGAATGAGACGCGTGAGATCCTGTCACCAGCTGTACATCTTAAAGTGACAGTAGCCACTAATTCTGTCTGTCAGTAAAGTTAACCAAAGAACAAAGGGAACAGAGAAAACTACTAACTACTCTTTGACTAAAGAACGCTTGTAGCTTTAATAAGGATTAATCGAATTTAATTTATAATTTATGCATTGCGGACTATTTTATAACCATAAAATTTAGTATACTAAATAAAATATCAGTGATACTGGCCTTCATTAATAAAAAGATGCCATTAAGATACAGCCGTAATACTTAAAAATAAATGGTTCCATTTGAAGATAAGTCCGTCTCTGCAAAACAACCCCCCAAAAAAAGTTCAGGCTCAGCAATTTTTTTCACTTTAAGCCCTGTCTTCAGTGAAGCCAGGCTGACATCTGTCTCTTACAGCTTTTCTTCCTTTTGCAAACCAATTACAGTTTTATCTAACATTCAGTGGGATGTTTATTGAAATCCAAACTTACCTTGTTTAACTTCTACAATATCCATGTGCTCCTTGACAGGGCTGGACTGGGAAGAGAAGTCGGCCTGGGATTTTACATAGCAACTGGCCCAAAAGTTGTAGTGGGGGAAGTTCGCTGTCCTTTTCTGCATATCGCGGCGTAGTTTTGTGGTCCGTTCAGCATAACGTGGCGGCTCATTTTAGATTATCGCGGCCGACACAGCGGCCCGCTCGGTTCTCCTGATGGCAAATCAACACTGCTTCTATTGAGGTAACACGTGCACCACTGAAGGTAATGCTGCTGCAAAGAGTAAAATTACACGCTCACACTTACAATAAGCAGGGGAAAAAATAAATAACTAATTACATATTTAGGAAGATTGCATTGTGATGCAGTATATGCAGACTTAAATTTTTTTTTTTAAAGTGACTGGATAGGTAAAAATTACTCACCAAAATAGACGATTTCCCATTGAGACCCATAGGAATACAGAATGTTAGGAATACCAGGAAGGCGGCGCAGTAGCTTCACTGTTGTGACGTCATGAGCAATCCAGTTATATATATATATATATATATATATATATATATATATAGATCAGTGATATTCTCCCCTTTTTCTCCCCAATTTGGCACGCCCAATTCCCAATGCACCAATTTGGTGCTTGTGGTGGTTTAGTAACTCGCCTCAATCCGGGTGGCAGAGGACGTATCTTAGTTGCCTTGGCGTCTGAGACGGCAACCCGCGCATCTTATCACATGGCTCGTTGAGTGCGTTACCACGGAGATCTAGTGCGTGTGGAGGCTTCACACTATTCTCTGCGGCATCCACGCAAAAACCGCATTATAGCGACCACAAGGAGGTTAGCCCAAAGCGACTCTACCCCCCTTGTAACTGGGCCAATTGGTTGCTTATAAAGCCTGACTGGATGCACTCAGCACACCCAGACTCCATGTGTGGTATTAAGCATCTTTACTTCCTGAGCTACCCAGGCCCCCCTCCAAATGCATCTTTAATATAGGCACATTTCTGGTTCATGTTACATCCACCAAACCTTAAATAGCAGCAGTTAATAGTTGTTTAGATTTAAAAATTTGTAATCTGAATTTGACAATTACATCTATTTTTCAAATTAATAGCTTTTAAAGATGCACTCAGTATTTTCTTTCCTAATTTAGAAAGTTTTACTTCTTTTTTTTTTTTTTCAAAAATATTTTTATTGAGAGAAAAAAGGCATACTTCCTGTCATAATGACACAATACAATTAACATTTTTGTTATATACAAATACGCACATATATATACACACATAAAAAAAATTAGCCATGAATTAGCCATGTTGAGCCCCCCGGCTCAACATGGCTAATTCACATATATTTCAGGTTGTTTATATGTTATAAAATCCAACAACAGGCAAAAATTCAAATGGGTAGTGTCTGTAACTCCATAAAATAAGAAATAAAGAGTTGCCATTTGTGGAAAAACTTGTCAGTACATCCCCTCAACATATACTTTATTTTCTCGAGTTTTAAAAAAAAACATTGTGTCCCTAAGCCACTGGGAGATGGATGGATATTTAGCAGACTTCCAATGCAACAGTAAGGAACATTTTGTTATTAAGGATGTGAAAGCTATAATATCCTTCTGTATAGTACTTAATGGAAGTGAGGCATCAGGGATCCCGAATATAGCAATCAGTGGACAAGGTTTTAAATCTACTCTGAGAATAGAGGACATAATAATAAAGAAACCAGTCCAAAAACCATACAGATCAGGGCAAAGAAAAAACATATGACTAAGATGACAGGGAGAGCCATGACACTTATAACATTTGTCTTCCACTTCTGGATATATTACAGAAAGTATCGACTTAGACCAATGGACCCTGCAAAACTTTGAATTGGATGAGTCCGAGACGAGCACAAGAAGTGGTAGACTGTATCCTATCTATAGCACATTCCCAAAACTCTTCACTTATTTGTACTCCTAATTCCATTTCCCATGCATTCTTAATTGTGGTACTCAACTGACTGCTTAAGGCCAGAATAACGTAATATATCTTTGAAATCATTCCTTTCTGATGAGGATTATATGAGAGCAAGCTCTCACAAGGCTGTTCTGGAGGTGCAGAGGGGAAATTAGGGAAACATCTAGATACAAAATTTCGAATTTGAAAATAGCGAAACAGATGTGTAGCAGGCAGGTCGGCAAAACTATCAAAGACACCATCAACATACAAATTTTTGAATTGTTTAATGCCCTTGTCATACCACACTGAAAATGATGAGTCCAAACACGATGGAGGAAATATGTGGTTATTGCATAATGGACCCAAAAAGGATGCATCTATAAATTTAAAGCGCCATCTAAATTGATACCAGATCTTAAGGTAAGGTTGCCACCTGACCTGTAATATATGGGATCGACCCGTATTTAAATATAAATGATGTGTCATGTATCAAATCAAAACGAGAAGCGGTTTGTCTCGTTAAACTGGTCAGATGGTGCCACTGCAACATTTTTCAGATTGTTTATTTAACATTGATGTATCTTGGAAATTGTTCATGTGGTGGGTATGGGATCGTCTGAAAAGTCCACACATTGTGCTGAAATGTGCTAGTACTGTAAAGGGTGTGATGAGGGACTGTCTGAAAAGTTCACACATTGTGCTAAAATGGTGGATATTTTTATTGAAAAACAGAAGGTTAAATGTTCAATGAGATGTACAAAATGACACAGAAATAACAATGTATGAATACAATTACAGAGTCATAAAGACTAGGTCACAGGTGAAGGAAAAATAATAAATTTAAATAAAGTAAATAAAAATACATATAAATCGACACAGATGTATATATAAAGAAGATAAATAATCGAAGAAATAAAATGTGTATTTATTAGAATTCATGGGTCAGGAAAGTTCTCAGCATATAAGAAAGGATATTCACTTTTTATTATTAGTTATAACTCAAAAAGCATTTATTTCTAAAACTGTCAAACTGCCGCTCCCTGTACGCATATTGTGCAGTCTGCATAGTGCACCTACTCCCTACAGGGGGGCACCAGAACAATACAAGATACAAGTACAACTGATACAAGTTCAATGGAAGACTTTCTTATTTTTATATACTACAATAGTATGTCTATACAATGCATACAATAACACAGTTAACTAAAAACATAAAATGATGTTTCAAAAATGATGGGGATGAAATATACTTTATTAAACATGAAAATAATGTATTTAAATATGCAATATAACAATTACAAGAAGTCAATTTCAGAAGTCATAAATATTAGTAAACATGTCACACTAACTTCCCCTGACAACATGGATACATAACTATGGTGATGGGGGCATGGTCGTGTGTCTGTCTGCGGGAGACAGGGAGTGGTGTGGCTCGTCAAGCTGGTTGACATGATCTCTAACAGCTGTTTCTCATTACAGTGATAGCGGAGAGATGCCTTAAAACAGCTGAACATGCAATAAGAGCGAGATAGAGAATGAGTGTGCAGCATTGTCAAACTGTTTACATTACCAGGGGCAAGAGGAGGAGCTGTCATCCACTGGAGGAGGAGCGAGCTGGTGCCCACCAGCAGTTAAGGGGCAGTTGAGGACCTGGCGACAGCGCGTCCTGGAGATGGGAAGCAAGTTCTTCTCTCTCTCTCTTTGAGTCTCTGCTCGCCCTTTCCCTCTCCCCATGCCTCCCCTTGTCTCTCTCACAGGAGGCGGTGTGGGCCACCAGCTGACAGAACAGCCATCAGACTTGTGGCGCCCGGCCTGAATCGGCCAGGGGAAGAGGGTGATGACTAGGTATGTGCATGAGTAGTCAAATATTCATGCTGCAATAATTATTAAAATAGTAAAAATACTATTTGAATTTTGCAAAGTTTTGCTTTGCTGGCCATATATACAGTGAGATGCACGTTAAATCCTGAACACACAAGCTAAAACTGCCAGTTATTACAGAATGCACTGGGTGGCGCTGTTGAGTGTGGACACAAGTTGATCACATTTGTTGAGCAATCGTTTCTGTCAGTATGTTCAGATGGACACCAAAAAAGCAGGTTACTGTGAGAAAGCTTGGTTCCTGATTAAATGTACTGGATAAGCGGTGTACAATGTACTCTCATCTATGTGCAGCTCATCAGAAAGTAGTGTCCCCATTGCAACGTAATCCCCGCAATGCTTCTATAAACATCAAACATGGCATCCGAGAAAGACTATGCTAGAGAAGGTAAGGGACATTCCATCATATAAACTGGTGTGTATAAATGAGTATAGTTTATTGAGCACATGGATATGCTTGTTTTTCTCAACAAAAACATGACACGAGATACAATATAAACATGATAACTATTATATGGCGAGTGTTTATAGTCGTCCTGTACATTAACTGTGTCAGTCTACTTCATTAGCGATTTCTTTTTCTTTGATTTGCGTGAGCTAAAATGCTTTCATTCTATTCTTTTTTTGTTTTCACGCATTGCTTGTTTAAATATATATATTTTTTAAAACACAGGACATGATATAAGCTAGTTTTGAATATAATTAGAAGCTTGTTTTTTTTAATGGTGACGCAACCTTTATGACAAAAAAATTTATTTTACGTCTCTTTCTCATTAATTGGCTTAATTTAAATAATAGAATAATGGAATATTCGTTTGATGAATGCCCATCCCTAGTGACGACGAGGAGTGAGTGGCCGGCTGAATCAGCTGATCAGTGGGATAGCGAGATAAGGGGCAGCCGGAGATACCGGTTCGTAGGAGAGAGAGACTGTTCTTTTATGCTTTATGTTGTGTTTTACCATTAAACGTTATGTTTCAGCTGGTTCCCACCTCCTCCTTGCCTATCCTTGATCTGTTGCAAACAATCGGTTAGCACACAAGTAATGTTTGATTCATACAAGCATGACAATGTTGGGGGTTCATTCAGGGGCGGGTTTGATTATTAGCAATAATTAATAATTATCAAAGATAATTATTAATTATTTAATCAATAGAACATTGATTAGAATCAACATTAGCGTATTACTCCTTCAAATCAACAATTATCAAAGATAATTATTAATTATTTAATCAATAGAACATTGATTAGAATCAACATTAGTGTATTAATCCGTCAAATCAACAATTATCAAAGATAATTATTAATTAAGAAAATCAATAGAACATTGATTAGAATCAACATTAGCTTATTAATCCTTCAAATCAACAATTATCAAAGATAATTATTAATTATTAAAAGCAATAGAACATTGATTAGAATCAACATGAGCTTATTAATCCTTCAAATCATCAAAGATAACTATCAGTTATCAAATTCAATAGAATATTAATAAGTAATAATATTGCCTGGGCACCACCCTGAATCAGGCACTTATAACCAGACAGTACAGCAGTCTCAATATAGGATTGTTCTCTTAGAAAAGTCGACATCCGGAGAACATCAACATTCAAAAGATGAACAATGAAGGCTGAAATCTAAGCACTGATGTCCCCTGCCAGCCCTTTGCACAGGTGCATGCAGAACAATAGCAAAACGCTCCTCTTTAAAGTATAACAAAATTTATTGATGCAGTAATACCAATTAATAATAAACTTCTGACTTCCAACTTCAAACTAAACAGTAACATGATTAGATATGGTAATGGATAAGCTTATTGTACATGAGAAGATGGTAGAGGTGTGTATGAATAGGTGTATGAATGCGTATGGACAGAAGGATTGCACAAAATGGCCGCAAATGTGGACAGAGAGACTTGTTAATGGCATCTGCCCGGTTAACACGTGCCTCTGCTGATACGGTAACTTGGGGACAAAGCAGGGCTCCATCGCCAAGTTGTCTGTTTGCCAAATGTGTGTTCGGGTATGTTTGTGAGGGGTCATGTGTTACTATGAGAGAGAGAACAGGGTGATGGCACTGTGTGGAGCGGAGCGGAGGAGTGCGGGCCAAAGGGTGAGATGTGGATTGCTCAGCTGTCTCCTTCGAATCCGTTAGCGTGCTCGTTGCAACACGGAGAATCTCGTCCAATGAGGAAATTATATGGCAAAAGTTCAGTTACGTACGTTACTTCCTTGGGCAACGAGGCTACACCTGGGAGCAGCAGGGCTGCAACTAGAGTGGTGGTGGCGTAATGGCTAAAGCACAGGGCTGTTAATCAGAAGGTTACAGGTTCTAACCCCACAGCCACCACCATTGAGTCCTTGAGCAAGACACTTAACTCCAGGTTGCTCCGGGGGGATTGTCCCTGTAATAAGTGCACTGTAAGTCGCTTTGGATAAAAGCGTCTGCCAAATGCATAAATGTAAATGTAAATGTAACTAGACATGTCGCATACTGTCTTTGGAAGCAAGCTTAGGGGGAATCTCTGGAGTTTTATATTCTCGATGACATCATGGTTGAGGGACGCGCACTGTCGTGCGTTTCATCCAATAGAAGTTGAGAGTTCGATCCTTCAGAATCTCACACCTATGTGTAAAGCAAACAAGGCTTGATGGGATCTGTTTGGACTCCCTTTGTTTGATTTTGCCATTGTTTTCATGTTATCAGGTTGAGTGTTCCTATAGGCTTCAGTCAGGCTTTATGACAGTGTGTAGGCCTGTCTCCTATCTGAGCACATGAGTGTCAACAACAAGCAATATTAGCTTCAACAACCCTACTACAACATATCCAGCATTATAGCAGGTAAACAACTTCACCAAACTGATAACAGAATAAACATCCATCCAGATTGCTGCGATGCTGTCCTGAACTGTGTGAGTGTGACTGACTGAACTGAACGTAGTTTCTTCAGCCGGAACATGAGACAGCCGGTTCTTCTTTTCTGTGTTTAAGGACAGAAAACAATGATGCGAAATACAAATAATTTATGTTGGCTTACTGTAGTGAATCGGCGTAGGCTAAGGACATTGCTTTGAGCACTGTTTATGTGCTAAATCAATGATGGCAATTTGTTAATTAAAAAAAAAAATATTACCTAGTGCAGCTTTAATTACCTAGAAGTTCCATTTTAAAAGATTATAAATTCAAATGCTTTTTAAAATTTTTTCTTTATTATTATCAGTTATTGTTTCTGCAACAATGAGCTGTTGGAGGCCTGGGTAGCTCAGCGAATATTGACGCTGAGTACCACCCCTGTATGGAGGCCCAAACCTGCATAAATAATAAATGAATAAATGTAATAATAATAAAAAAAAAAATAAAGGAATAAATGTCTTGATAAAACAAATATAATTAGTTTTTAATTACATTTATTCCTGAATTTATTATTGTATGACTTTATTCCTTTATTATTTTCTATATTTATTTGTAACTTTATTTTTATTCTTTTTAGATTTTAATTATTTATTCTGCATATTTTTTTATTTATGTGTTAATTTATTTTTTATATTTATTTATTCCCACATATATTTATTTCCATATTTATATATTCCCATATATATTTATTTATTTATACATGTATTTATTTTTTTGTGTGCAACATGGAAATGAGGGATGCGTCCCACCTTAGCACCCTTTGACTCGCACAGATTTTGAATATGCAGGGACAGTATAAATGCAGAGAGTTTAACAATCCAGGATGTGCTTCGACATTCATACCGGCATACAGCTCTCCTAAAACATCAATCAGCACCTCTACTCTAAATGAAACATAGTTATTTGATGCGTGGTTATCGACTTCATTCGCATGCCGCGCAACTCTCTAGATATATGTGAAGAGTCAGCTATAGATTTTTTTTTTATTTTTATTGCAGATGTATACATACATAAACGATCAGGGAAATGAAGCATGGTTGTATCTTTTACAATGAACAATCATAACAACAGAAAACAATATTATGGATTTGCAGACATCAAAATATGAAGTTATATACACAGAAAAAAAAAAGAAAAGGACAAAGTTAAATCATATCATTTATGAAACTTGCTCATTTTGTGGTTTTGTTGAAGAAACAGCTCCCCATTTATTTTGTGATTGTAGTATAACCAATACATCTTGGATTGACTTAAGCTCTTATGTTTTTAGCCCCACAAATAGCTATAGTTTACACGATATGGCTATGACCTAACGTCACATCAAAACAAGTCAAGAGTAATTGAGCATACGCTTCAATCTACAATAAGCCAATGGTGAGCAGGACCCGCCCACATAATTATCATACAAGAGACAGAAATGTAAGAATAAATACAAAAATAAATAAATGTGGGAATATTTAAATATAGAAATAAATACATGTGGGAATAAATTAATATAAAAATAAATGAATGCATAAATAAATAATAAAAAACAAAAAAAAACAAATGAAAGAATATTTTTTTTTTAAATAAAAATAAAAAGAGAAAATAATAAAAGAGAAAATAATAAATAAAGGAAAAAAAAGTCATACAAAAATAAATTCAGGAATAACTTTCATTAAAAACGAATTATATTTGTTTTATCAAGACATTTATCCTTTATTTATTTTCTTATTGTTACATTTATGTATTTATGTATTTATTTATTATTTTTGCATCTTTTGTCCTCCATACCCCTGGAGTAGTGAGTTCAAATCCAGGTCGTGCTGAGTGACTCCAGCCAGGTCTTCTAAGCAACCAAATTGGCCCGGTTGCTAGGGAGGGTATAGTCACATGGGGTAACCTTCTCGTGGTCACGATTAGTGGTTCTCCCTCTCAATGGGGTGCATGGTAACTTGTGCGTGGATCGTGGAGAGTAGCATGAGCTGGAGGCTGTCAGTTTCCGCAGTGTCATGCACAGCGAGTCACGTGATAAGATGCGCGGATTGACTGTCTCAGAAGCGAAGGCAACTGAGATTTGTCCACCACCACCCAGATTGAAGTGAGTAAACGCGCCACCTCGAGGACCTACAAAGTAGGGCGAATTGGGCATTTCAAATTGGGGAGAAAAAGGGGATAAAAATAAATAAAACAATTAGCTGTTAATTATGGGTTATTGGTTATCAGTATCGGCATAGAAATTCCATATCAGTGCATCCGTATTAACTGTTTTATCACTATGGAGAATTTAAAGACTCAAGCCACGTGTGGAAAATGGCAGGTTTTTTGTATTTATGAAGGCAGTCAACTTGCTCAGTGGCTGCCTGTTGCTGTCCTTCATGCAAGTTGTAGCCACAGTTCACAGTTATTGGGCTTCCATTGCAAGAGGAGCACAGCAAGAAGTTAGATATGACGGAGAGCATTGAAGTGTTTCTTAAACAAATCTGCTATTGGAGCTTGGTTTTGCTCCTTCCATCCTAAACTTTAATATCCTGCTGATTATGTGATTGAGTGCACTGGCAGTCAACTGTGCTGTTTTTATTAGTGATTACTGATTATTAGTTAAAAATAATTAAGTTTGAATGGATCTTTCAACACAGTGGTCATAATTATAACTTATTTAAGCACTTTAGGAATATACCTTCAAAAACATTGATTTTATTGAATTAGAATTATATAAAGGATCTACCACTTAATTACTTATCAAAAGGTACGTCAGTGCTTGACATTAAGGATTGTCTTGTGCTTGTACTTTGGACAAGTAAATTGGTCATTCACTTGTCCAGGTAAAAATGTTACTTGTCAGGAGAGGAAAATTATTATAATTTGTTTCTACTGTGGTGTAAATATATTTATTTTTCAGAAGCAATATTCTCATCATTATTCTTATTCAGTCACTTGTTTTCCAGTAAGATGTGATACAGTCATGTACCAGCTTACATTAACATTGTTTTTCTTGGAAAATCAAATACTTAAACAGGTCATTAAAAGGATAGTTCACAGAGAAATTTCAATTCTGTGACAATTACTCAACCTCACGTTGTTCCAAGCCCACAGAAGAGAGACATTTACATTTATGCATTTGGCAGACGCTTTTATCCAAAGCAACTTACAGTGCAGTTATTACAGGGACAATCCCCCCGGAGCAACCTGGAGTTAAGTGCCTTGTTCAAGGACACAATGGTGGTGGCTGTGGGGTTAGAACCTGTGACCTTCTGATTAACAGCCCTGTGCTTTAGCCACTACACCACCACCACTCCATTTAAATGGAAAAATAACATTCTGCTTAACAATTTTATTTGTGGTCCAAGGATGAAAGAACAAATGCCATATGTGTATGCGATACATTAGGTAAATTATGACAGTATTTACATTTTTGGGTAAACTATCCCTTTAATAGTTCAAGTCAATGCTCACCAGACTATAGTTGACACACTGCCTCAAATTAACAGATGGAATCCTGAAAGAGGGTTATGATGTTATGAATCAGTTATGATGTTTATGAATATATATATATACATATACATGCACCATGGGGATAGAAAAACACTGAACCGCTTAATAGCCCGATGTAACCCATGTTAAAATATGACATAAATAAAAATAAATAGTTTAAAAAGCTGCATAAATAAGTTTGGAAGTGAAGTAATTCATTTAATGTAAGTTAATTCATCAGAGTTAATTAAAAATGTCAATACAACAATTTAATGTTTAAAATTAAAAGCGTGCTGATGAAAATTCACGTCACTGCCCTTTAAGAGATTAGTGACGTCAGACGCAGCACGTCAGTATGTGTTAGCAGAGACGTGAGGGAGAGAACGAGCTGCGTTTAATAAGCAGAGAAAAGAGTGAAAAGTTGATTTTGCAGTTGAAAGAAAACATAATTTGCCTGGTCGGGAACTGACAGGGATTTTATGAGAACTAAGTAACACCGGTTTTGGTGAGTTTGTGTTGTTTTCTTGTATTTTGTCATGTTGTATTTTTCTTTCCTTCTTTGGTGAGAGCTAACACTGAAACGTAGCTGTTTACAAGGAAATACTTAGTATTAAACTGTTTACCAGTTAATATTTTGTGTTTATGGAAACTGTGAATGTTATAAAAGTGAATGTATGCTCTGTAAATGAAAGATGTGTGCGGTAGTTGTGAGTTAAAAAAGACCGCGCCGCCGCCATTTTGAGGTGGAAAAACACCGTAGCAGTAACGTTACAACTCAGAGACTGTGAAACAATTATTTGTGTAAATTGAGAATTTAAAAAGAGATTTATTGTGTTTATGACCTGTTGTACAGGACAGGTTTGTTTGCTTGGTTTGAAGCTTGGTCGGAGCGGAGATTCGTCTGCAGTGTGCGGGCGCGTACGTGCGCAGACGGAATTCAAGATGGCGAGCCAGACCCAGATTTTCAACTCATCTTTTCCATCGCGTCAGTGAGGAAATCTCCTGCGTATGGTGACTCGCTGCCAGAGTGGTAGGAGTATCAGGAATTGATTTTGAACTGAACTTGAAATCGATTGAACTATTATTTTTGGACTGAATTGAATTGAATCTCTCCATTGAACTGAATCTCTTCATTGAACTGAACAATTGAACTCACATTGGCCTTGAACTTTAATTTGAGGTGTTATATTTTTATTTTCATATTGAGTTCATATGTTGAATGTGATTTGAAATGTTGTGGTCCACTTTGAGTAAATTGAAGGTATTTTCTTACCTGTAAAAGAAAGGAAAAGAGTTAACTCAGGGAGATAAATCATCCTAAAATAGGTGCAACCTAAGAAAAGACTGGTTTAACTTAGGTTAGTTGACTAAAATAACTTATAGGTGAACTAAAGAACAAAAAGAGTGAAATATCTTTTAGTTTATTATACTTACCTCAATATTAAGAACCTGCAGGGAATTTTATTTTTGTTTTTGTTTCGTGAACTGTATATGTGTTTTGCATTCAGTAAATTGCCGGCCTTTTATATATAAAGAAACGGTCTCTGGTGTAATTATTATTTTTGCTCCCCACTCCTTAGAACCTGGAACTGGTCCAGTGGCGCAGTAAGTGGTGTGACACCGGTGCTACACCATTTTTATTGGCCGGGCATTGGTGGCGATGTCCGCAGGTGGTGTGTGGCGTGCTGTGAATGTCAGCTGGTGAACCCACCGGCCACACCAAAAGCGCCATTGTGCACTCTTCCGCTAATCGAGGTTCCCTTCTAAAGAATTGGCATGGACCTTGCTGGGCCATTAGCGCGGTCAGCACACAGACATCGCTTTGTATTAGTCCTAGTGGATTATGCAACATGATATCCAGAAGCAGTGCCTGAGTGCCAGTGTGCAACATCTCCGCACGTAGTGTTGCGGAGGCACTCTTCAAAATAATCTCCCGGGTGGGGATTCCAAAAGAAATCCTCACCGACCAGGGCACAACCTTTGTCACGAACACTACGCGAGCTTTATGAACTATTGGGTATTAAATCGATTTGCACCAGCTTTTACCATCCAGAGACAGAAGGCCTGGTGGAGCGATTTAAAAAAAACCCTTAAGAACATGATTCGTAAGTTTGTGCACGATGATGCTAGAAATTGGGATAAATGGCTCGACCCTCTGTTATTCGCAGTGCGAGAGGTCCTGCAAGCCTCCACGGGATTTTCCCCATTCGAGCTGATGTGTGGGCGGCGCCCGCGTGGGGTGCTTGATGTCATCCGCGAAGCTTGGGTGGAGGGACCTTCAAATAGCAACAATGAAATTCAGTACGTTCTTGATCTTAGAACAAATCTCCACACACTGGGGCAACTAACACAGGAGAATTTGCTCCAAGGTCAAGAACAACAGAGCAGGCTGTATAACAGGGGAACTCTGCTGAGGATTTGCGAATTTGCATTGGGAGAGATAAGGTACTCATATTACTCCCCACATCGAGCTCCAAATTACTCGCCAATTGGCAAGGAACCTTTGAGGTCACACAACGAGTCGCGGAACATACAGCTTATGCCGCTGCCTACTTGGATGATATTAGAATTCATAGGAATGATTGGCAGCGGCACATGCAGCATCTGAGTGTGGTTCTGGGATCGCTGCAACGGGCCGTACTCTCACAGGTGGTGGGGGAGGAGGAGCGCCTTGTGCTGTACCTAGCCTTAAGCTCTCCTTAAGGTAGACAAAGTACAGCACCGTGAAGGAGTGTCTGGCCATCAAGTGGGTGGACCTCACTCTCCGGTACTACCTGCTGGGGCGGGCCTTCACTCTCTGCTCGTATCATGCCCCACTCCAATGTCTCCACCGCATGAAGGATACCAACGCACGGATCACCCGGTGGTATCTGGCTCTCCAGCCCTTTAAATTCAAGGGGATCTATAGACATATCTACAGATATGGCTGTCACGAATTCCATTCCAGATATGGGGAGGGGGACAGGTAAGCAGGCCGGAGTGCTGGCCGGCCTGAGTCGGGCAGTGGGGACGTGGTCAAGCGTCCGTCTGGACAGAGAGAGAGAGAAAGCGGTAAGGGCACTTACACCTGAGCTAAATTATGTCTAACACCTGTTTCTAATTCCAGTGAGCATGGGGAGAGCAGCATATAAACAGCCACGCCACCGCCAGATAGAGAGAGAACGACACGAGTGACCAGTGACTGGCTTATCTTATTAAATGTTTATTGTGAAGCTGAAGAGTTTATTTTGAAGTTTATATGTACTGTGAAGCTGAAGTCTCAGAAGTTTGTGTTGACAAAATTTGTGACACTGATCTGATTGAACTGAGAAAAGCTCAGAGAAGATTGCATGCAGAGTAATAAAAAGTCTTACTTGTCTGCATCATTGCTTTCTGTCTCCTCCCTTCAATCTCAGAACTTTGAATTCTTACAATATCCATTGTTTTTTTGTTTGTTTTTGTTTTGTTTGTGCTTTTAAGTCCTTGTGGTCGCGTAGTGATTCGCCTCAATCTGGCGAAGGACGAATCCCAGCTGCCTCAGCGTCTGAGACCGTCAACCCATCTTATCACGTAGCTTGTTGAGCGCACTGCCATGGAGACATAGCATGTGTGGAGGCTTCACGTCATCCACGCTCCATTCACCACACGCCCCACCATGAACGAACCACATCATAGTGCCCACGAGGAGGTTACCCCATGTGACTCTACCCTCCCTTGCAACTGGGCCAGTTTGGTTGCTTAGGAGACCACGAGGAGGTTACCCCATGTGACTCTACCCTCCCTAGCAACTGGGCCAATTTGGTTGCATTGGAGTCCTAGCTGGAGTCACTCAGCACACCCTGGGATTCGAACTAGCGAACTCCAGGGGTGGTAGCAGCGCCTTTACCACTGAGCTACCCAGGCCCCCAAACATGTCCTTTGTTAATGTGGTGGTTACCTGTGTTAACTCTGCTAGGACACCTGTGTGAACTTGAGGGGAACTGACTTTGTTAATCCACTAAAAATCTTCCACCAGCTGCTTGAAAATCATTGCAAAAATGGCTCAGAAAAGTGGTTGGTTCTGAGAAAAGTTAGTTTGCATTTGTTAGCAAATGCCGCTTGGCTTGATATTTAAAATAATGACATTCATACACTTGTTAGTGTGACTTAAGTGGCCAAATACTTTGAGGCCATTGTAAAAGATACTTTTCAGTAACTACAGGTTTAAATTGAGTATTTGGCCTTTAAATGTGATTGTATACTTTGTATGTTTATTTTTTTACAGCCAAATCAAGAACTGCACAGCAGGCAAAAATTAAGTGGATAGTGAATATTGTATTTTACATTCTTCAGGTTGGTGAAAGAAATTAAATTTGTTTATCTATCAGTTTTCTTTTGTGAGATTAAAATAAATTGTTGTCTGTTTGTAGGGGGCTTTAATGATCTCGCTCATATTAAAGTATTATGCAGAGCTAGTCACTGTGGTTTCCATTATATGGATTGCTCCTCTGGAGAGACTATTTGCCTTCCCTTCTGGAGTCACAGGTAAGTCCACTTTTGAGAAACCGTGGGATAAATGATTGATTATGCAATACTTCATGTCATAGTAAAAAATATTTAATACATTGTATGAAAAGTTTGAAGTGTTAAGGGCTATTCACACCAAATCCATAAAGATTTTGCAAGATGAACTGCCAACAAAGGTCAATTCACACCGAGACCGATAAAAGAAAAAAACATTCCAGCTTTCAGTGGATGAGAATAATATTTTTAATGCAGTTTTTTACCTAATTTGGCATAACGGTTTCATTTATGTTCTTTCATAATTTTAGATGCATTTAAAGGAATACAGATTCTGTGTTTTTGTGCGAGTAAAGAGCATTGTTGCGTACGTCCAGTGTCTTCTGTCTTTATAATTATTCATGTATTTTGATATAAGTATATTCCAAACGAACTCCCAAATCCAGCTTCTATTTTTTTTTAATGCCTGGATAAAACAACACCAGGTAGAGTGATAAACAGTTGAAGTCAGAAGTTTACATACACTTTGGTTGAAGTCAATAAATTTAAACCACTCCACAGATTTCATATTAGCAAACTAAAGTTTTGGACAGTGATTTAGGACATCTACTTTGAGCATGACTCAAGTCATTTTTCCAACAATTGTTTACAGACAGATACCACGTTCATCTGTACAAACAATAGTATGCAAATATAAACACCATGAGACCACTCAGCCATCATACCCCTCCTAGAGATGAATGTAGTTTAGTGTGAAAAGTGCAAATCAATCCCAGAACAACAGCAAAGGAGCTTGTGAAGATGCTGGAGGAAATGGGTAGACAAGTATCTGTTTCCACAGTAAAACGAGTCCTATATCAGCATAACCTGACAGGCTGCTTAGCAAGGAAAAAGGCACTGCTCCAAAACCACTATAAAAAAAAAGGCCAGACTACAGTTTGCAAATGCACATGGGACAAAGATCTTACTTTTTGGAGAAATGTTCTCTGGTCTGATGAAACAAATTTAACTGTTTGGCCATAATGGCCATCATTATGTTTGGAGGAAAAAGGGTGAGGTTTGCAAGCTGAAGAATACATCCCAACCATGAATCATGGGGGTGCTTTGCTGCTGGAGGGACTTAAAGCTTGGTTGGAAATGGGTCTTCCAAATGGACAGTGACCCAAAACATACCTCAAGTTGTGGCAAAATGGCTTAAGGACAACAAAGTCAATGTATTGGAGTGGCCATCACAAAGCCCTGACCTCAGTCTGATAGATAGTTCTGTCTGGAGGAATGGGCCAAAATTCAAGCAACTTATTGTGAGAAGCTTGTGGAAGGCTACCCAAAAGGTTTGACCCAAGTAATACAATTTTAAGGCAATGCTACCAAATACTAAGAAAGTGTACGTAAACGTCTTACCCACTGGGAGTGTGATTGAAGAAATAAATCATTCTCTTTTCTATTATTCTGATATTTCACATTCTTAAAATAATGTAGTGATCCTAACTGACCTAAGACAGGGTATGTTTTCTTAAATGTATTTGGCTAAGGTGTATGTAAACTTCTGACTTCAACCGTACACTCACTTAGCACTAAAAACAAAAAAACATCCAGTGAGCAGCAGTTCTGCGGACGGAAATGCCTTGTTGAGAGAGGTCAATGGAGAATGGCCAGACTGGTTCGAGCTGACAGAAAGACTATGGTTACTCAGATAACCACTCTGTACAAATCTAGTGAGTAGAATAGTATCTACAAGCTTAGTCCAAACAAATTGACCAACCTCATTGCTGTATTGAATGCCTCAATAATATAACAGGTACAGTAATACAAATATTAAATTATGTTCAGCCGTGGCCAAAAGTATTGGCAGTGATATAAATGTTGTGTTTTGCAAAGTTTGCTGCTTCAGTATTTGTAAATAATGTTTTCACGTTTCTATGGTATACTGGAAAACAATAAGAATTTCATGAGTTTTAAAGGCTTTTATTGGCAAAAACATTCAATATAAGCAAAGAGTCAATATTTACAGTATTGACCCTTGTTCATCATAACCTCTGCTATTCACTCTGGCATGCTGGATATCAGCTTTTGGGCCAAATCCTGACTGATGGCGATCCATTCTTGCCTTATTAGTGCTCGGAGTTGATCACAATTTGTGGGCTTCTGCTTGTCCGCTCCTCTTTTGAGGATTGACCACAGGTTCACTATGGGATTAAGATCCGGGGAGTTGCCTGGCCATGGATCCAAAAAACACGGATCATCACCAAATTGCTCCTGGATCGTTGGGAGAAGTTGCTCTTGCAGGACGTTTTGATACCATTCTTTATTCATTGCAGTGTTTTGGGGCAGAATTGTGAGAGATCCCACTCCCTTTGATGAAAAGCAACCCCACACATAAATGGTCTCAGTATGCTTCACTGTTGGCACAACACAGGACTCATGGTAGCGTTCACCTTTTCTTCTCCGGACTATCGATTTTCCAGATGTCCCAAACAGTCGGAAAGGGGCTTCATCAGATAAAATAACTTTGCACCAGTCTTCTGCTCTCCAATCCTTGTTCTTCCTGCAGATGTTTAGTCTGTCCTTGATGTTTTTCTTGGAGAGATGTGGCTTCTTTGCGGCCCTTCTTGACACCAGGCCATTGTCCAAAAGTCTTCCCTGTGCATGCAGATGCACTCACATCAACCTGCTGCCAATAATTCAGCAAGCTCTGCACTGGTGGTGACACGATTCTGTAGCTGACTCCTTAGCAGGAGACGGTCCTGGCACTTGCTGGACACTCTGGGACGTCCTGAAGCCTTCTTCACTGCAGTTGAACCTCTCTTGAAGTTCTTGATGATCCAGTAAATATTTTTTTCAGGTGCAATATTCTTTGCTGCAATTTCCTTGCATGTGAGGCCAGCGATGATGGCTGCATGTCTTTCTTTAGAGGTAACCATTGCTAACAAGATTACAATGATTGGAAGCACTTTTTCCCTCCTTTATAGCGATCAGTCTGCTCTTATAATCCAATCAGAATGATAGATTGATTTCACCTGACTCGTACTCGTTCACACTTTCCCAGGTGCTGCTGATATGATTAGTGAAATGATGTTTGCTGGTCATTTTGTGCCAGGGCCAAAAAACAGTGAAATTTTGGTTTTGTGATTAAAGTCAAGTAATTTTTTTGGCCAATGAAGCTTTTTGCCATTTATTTAAAATAAATCTGTTCACTCTGCAAAATAATCTAAAAACAATGTGAATCAACAACACAACAACTGAAGCAGAACATTTTGTGAATCACAAAATGTATGTCACTGCCAATACTTTTGGCCACGGCTGTACATTAAGACAAAACACCAAGTATATTGAGGTATCAGCACATTACATAAGTATCCTAAAAAAGTACCAGCAGGCTTTGTGGTATTTACAGGAGAGCGCAGAGCAGGATCATTAACACTACTCAATAATTTTTGACCCAAGAAAAACCCTGAAAAAACATCTGCAAAGAACGGGACAACTCCCAAAGAAAATGGAGCTTGTTATGAAAACAAGTGCAACATCTGTGGTGTAGGTTCACAAAAGTCAACACAGAGCAGGAAAATGTCATTTGTGTCGCACCATATATTTCTGATGGATTATTCTTTTTAAACGTATACATTATTTCCTTTGTTGCATTGCTTTCTTGAGTGTCTTGAGGAAATTTTATAATAATATATTGGTCAACAACATATGATACTGAAATGTGGCAAAATGTAAAATGTAGCATTATGGAAAGAATGATTTTAAACCAAGTTGAGTTTTTTTTTTGTTAGTATTATTACTTGGACTATTGTCAAGTTCCAAATAAAGAGAAAATTATGTAAGAGGAAGTATATAATTCACTGACTGAATTATCCAAAAATAGGCAGTACAATATGGTTATTTAATATATTAAACAATTGTTTATAGATTTTCCAAAAACAATTACTATATTGTGATTTATATTGTTATCAGGATATAAAAATACTCATATCGTGATAAGATTTTGGTCATATCACCCATCCCATAAACAGCTTCTTTTACTGATCTCATGTGAACTCTACTCATAGAATGATGCATGAAGTCATCAGTCATGTTTTAATGTTGCATTTGTGCTTCCTCATCTTTAAATGCTCCAAACGCCTTCCCCAGCGACGGGACCAGTGTCTGAATATTCGAAAAAAGTATAACATTGCTCAGCTATTTAAAACGTATTTTTCGTTCTTAAACATCGCCACGAATATACCGGGGCCTTAAGAGTCACATGCTTTTCTGCACCCATATTACAAGGTTACATCATTCACACTGTATGCATAAGCAGAAAAAAATCTGAATAGCGTAATCTTAGATTTACTGCACGTTGTGTTCTGAATGCAGATTATAGTGTATTTATCAACATACTCTTTGCAATAATGGCTTTTATGAAGCAACTTAAGGGATAGTTGACTCAAAATTGACTTTTTTTCTCTGGAACATGAACAAAGATTTGAAGTAGGTATGAGGTGTTTTTGTCCATACAATATTAGTCAATAGGGTCCAAAACTTTAAAGTTCCAAAAAGAAAATAAAGGCAGCATAGGAGCAATCCATAAGATCGCTTTGGGTAAGAAACAGACCAAAAATGTACATAAACATTTAGAGAAGCTTATTCACAAACTTCCTTGTGTTTGATGCTGTACACGAACCAGACAGTTTTGCCAGGTTCGCTGTTTTCATGTATAATACCGGCATAGAGTACCTTGCTTCCACGTGCAGCCTCAGAGAATCACCTTCTTGAAGCCTGTACTGTTTTCTAATCAAGCTGGATGATTTACAGTGAAATAAGGATTAAAAATGTTGGTCTGTTTCTCACCCAAACCGATTGTATCACTTCAGAAGACATGGATTAAACACTCAGTAAGACATAGGTAATTAAAAACAAAAAAGAACACAAAATAGATAATTATACATATACGTACATACACTCACCTTCATACATACCCACATACACACACGTAGTGCAAATCTAATACAATCTGTATATAAAAGAACAAAAAACAGTATATTATGTACAGAGCAATGTAAGTAATGGCAGAAGTGGATATGTTGGATAATATAAATTAAAATTAAACTGTGTATTGCACATCATTATTGCTCAATGGGGCAATTTAATTGTTCATTAGATGGATGGCCTGAGGAAAAAACTGTGTCTGACGGTTCTGGTGTTCAGAGCTCTGAAGCGCCGGCCAGAAGGCAACAGTTCAAAAAGGTAGTGGGCAGGGTGAGTGGTGTCCAGAGTGATTTTACCACCCTTTTTCCTCACTCTGGAAGTGTATAGTTCTTGAAGGGGGGGGCAGGGGGCAACCAATAATCCTCTCAGCAGACCGAACTGTCCTTTGTAGTGTTCTGATGTCTGATTTCATAGCTGCACCAAACCAGACAGTTATTGAAGTGCAGAGGACAGACTCAATGACTGCTGAGTAGAACTGTTTCAGCAGCACTGGTGGCAGGTTGAACTTCCTCAGCTGGCGAAGGAAGTACAACCTCTGCTGGGCCTTTTTCACAATGGAGTCAATGTGTATCTCCCACTTCAGGTCCTGTGAGATGGTAGTGCCCAGGAACCTGAATGACTCCACTGCTGCCACAGTGCTGTTTAGAATGGTGAGGGGGGACAATGATGGGGTGTTCCTCCTAAAGTCCACAATCATCTCCACTGTTTTGAACATGTTCAGCTCCAGGTTGTTTTGACTGCACCAGAAAGCCAGCCGTTCAACCTCCTTTCTATATGCAGACTCAACATCATCTCGGATAAGGCCGATGACAGTGGTGTCGTCTGCAAACTTCAGGAGCTTGACAGAGGGGTCCTTGGTGGTGCAGTCATTGGTGTAGAGGGAGAAGAGTAGTGGGGAGAGCACACATCCCTGGGGGGCACCAGTGCTGATGGTACAGGTGGTGGAAGTTAATTTTCCCTGCCTCACAAGCTGCTGCCTGTCCGGCCAGAAAGCTGGTCATCCACTGACAGGTAGAGGTGGGAACAGGGAGTTGGTTTAACTTAGTCCGAGTATATCTGGTATGATTGTGTTGAAAGCCGAGCTGAAGTCCACAAAAGGATCCTCACGTATGTCCCCGGTCTGTCCAGATGTTGCAGGACGTGATGCAAACCCATGTTGACTGCATCATCCACAGACCTGTTTGCTCGATAAGCAAATTGAAGGGGATCCAGAAAGGGTCCAGTGATGTCCTTCAGGTGGGCCAACACCAGTCTCTCAAATGACTTCATGACCACAGATGTCAGGGCGACAGGTCTGTAGTCATTAAGTCCTGTGATTTTAGGTTTCTTAGGGACGGGGATAATAACGGAGCGTTTGAAGCAGCATGGGACTTCACACTGCTCCAGTGATCTATTGAAGATCTGAGTGAAGATGGGGGCCAGTTGGTTAGCACAGGAACAAAGGCACGCTGGTGAGATGCCATCTGGACCTGGAGCCTTCCTTGACCTTTGCTTCCGAAAGACACGGCACACATCGTCCTCACAGATCTTGAGTGCAGGTAGTGTAGCAGGAGGTGTTAATGGTTGTGTGAAATGAAGGTCCGAGTGCATGTGGGGTGTGAAATTGGGCCTTTCAAATCTGCAATAAAACACATTCAGGTCGTCAGCCAGTCATTGGTCCGCCACAGGGTTGGGGATAGGAGTCCTGTAATTAGTAAGTTGTCCACTCCACACTGATGCAGGGTTGTTAGCTGAAAACTTCTAAAAGCTTCTTTTAGCCACTCTGATTTCCCTATTCAGTGTGTTCCTGGCCTATACAAGACTCTATACCCACCCCTGTAAGCCTCCTCTTTGGCATGACGAAGCTGTCTGAGTTTTCCTGTGAACCATGGTTTATCATTGTTGAATGATAAAAATGTCCTAGTAGGGATGCACATATCCTCACAGAAACTGATGTATGATGTAACAGTATCTGTGAGCTCGTCCAGGTCTGTAGCTGCAGCTTCAAAAACACTCCAATCAGTGCAGTCAAAGCGGGCTTGTAGTTCCAGCTCTGCTTCATTAGTCCATCTCCTTACAGTCCTTACAACTGGCTTTGTTGATTTTAATTTCTGCCTGTAGGACGGGAGAAGATGAACCAGACAGTGATCAGAGAGTCCCAAAGCTGCACGTGGGACAGAGCGATATGCATCCTTTAATGTTGTATAGCAGTGATCCAATATATTCCTGTCTCTGGTGGGGCATGTAATGTGCTGTCTGTATTTGGGCAGTTCGCGTGTGAGATTTGTTTTGTTAAAGTCCCCAAGAATAATAATAACTGAGTCCGGGTATTGTTGTTCTGTGTCTGTGATTTGATCAGCCAGCTGTTGCAGCGCTAAGTTCCCAGACGCTTTGGAGGAATGTAAACACTCACCAAAATAAACGAAGAAAACTCCCGCGGCGAGTAGAACGGCTTACAGTTAATAAAGAGCGCTTCCAGATTAGGGCAGCACATCCGCTTTAATGTTGTTACATCTGTACACCAACTTTCGTTGATGTAAAAGCATGTTCCACCGCCTCTCGTTTTCCCCGTTAACTCCGCGATGCGATCCGCTCTGAACAGCTGGAAGCCCGGCAGATGTAATGTCTCCCTCGCCTGCGTCTCGTAGCGTGTCTAAACAACACAGCAGCGCCTCCAACTAAAATGTCCAGCAAAACGTCAGAATATTCAAAAACCGGGAAAAGATTATCTGGTATGTGCTGCCGAATGTTCAGCAGTTCGTCCATGGTAAAACTGACTGGTAAAAGATTGATAAACACAGGACATACAAACAAAAACAACAAAAGAATTGGAGAGCTCCACACCGAGGCAGCCATCTGCGGCGCCATCATGATCGTTCTTTTCCTATCAACATGAATGTGCTGTAACTGTTTTACTTTCCCTATGTTTTTGCTTCAAATTTGTCCCATGTACTTACTTAAAGCCACAGTCTGTGATGTGTACTTAAAGGGACTGAGTTTGAAGGTAGGCCTTAAAATACATCCACAGATACACTTCCAATTGATGCCAATTAGCAATCAGAAGCTAATTGGCTAATTGCCTAAAGTGTTGACATACTTTTCTGGAATTTTCCAAGCTGCTTAAATGGCACAGTTAACTTGGTTTATGTAAACTTCTGACCCACTGGAATTGTGATATAGTCAATTAAAAGTGAAGCAATCTGTCTGTAAACAACTGCTGGGAAAATGACTTGTCGTGCATAAAGTAGATGTCCTAAATGACTTACAAAAACTATAGGTTGTTAATATGAAATCTATGGAGTGGTTAAAACATTTGTTTTAATGACTTCAACCTAAGTGTATGTAAACTTATGACTTCTACTGTACATGCATATCGGTATATAATTTACAAAATTAAAATGTGTCTATGGGTGCGTCTCAATTAGCTCCCATCTCTACGAATTCGGGCACTGGCCAGGGTGTTCTTCCACTGAACATTGGGACACTTATGTCTCAATCACCTAGCTGCCACACCAGTATGAGTTCATGCTTTTAAACGTAGCTGGAATTAGTCAACAACATCGCTAAACGTATAAATAAACACTGTTGAGCATTTTTGTGGTAGATATTTAAATGTACTGTTATTATGAAAGATAAATTACATAAATAAAAATATAAAGGAGTTTTAACAAATGTAATATTTAAAAGATTTTTGCCATTTCATGGTCATTACGGATAAAAGACATTACAAACAACATCTTTTTTAAAGAGAAAATAAGGCTTTGACCTTTTTTTACACTTGTGCTTGTCTGGTAACAACTTGAAGGACTTCAGAAAACATTACGATGCTTACATATATAATATGGAATGGTGAGCAACGATGCTCCCTGGTTTTTACGGTGCATTCTGGGAATTTATAGGGTGTGAACGTTTCAGTAATCTGGAAAGATTTTACGAAAGGGACAGCCCTAGAAATGGCCGACTCCCTGATCAGTGCCCTAACTACTGAACCAGGGAGCTGATTAAGGCGTACACTGCTATGTTTTGTTTACAAAACGTGTTTTTTTTTTTTTTGTTAGTTTGTTTGGTTTGTTTGTTGTAAGATTAGTTTATTCAATAAATTATAATAACTTTGTCCCTGAATCTATGCAGGCAAAAAAACGAATTATTTACCCTTGTAATACACATACTATATCTCAAGACTTTAAACTAAATGTATATGCTTGGGCTGCTTTGTGTTACATATTGCAATGCCACAGTTCACAGAGTACATTTATTATTTTATTTATTGTATTTAATTTGTATTATTATTATTAATATTATTGTATTAAAACAATCATATTAGTTTTAGTTAAGCCTGTGAGCCAACTTACCATTAATGTTTGACTTTTCTTGTATTAATCCAGTAAGTATATTTGTAAAATGTTGTGAGCTTCATCTAAGAACAGTAATGTAGTTGGACCAACATGTTAATAATATAGATTAACATGTTGTTATAAAATAACATTGAATTAACAGAAGGATGAAACACAAAATGGCAATCAAGAACTTTCCTTTCTTTAGTTGGATGCATTTCCCTTACTAATGAGCATCCCGTTTTAGAGAAGATTATGATAGCAAAGAAGGATTAAAACCTTATAATAACCATGGATATTTCCTTACATTTTAATTATATATGGTTTATAAAAAAACATTCTGTGTTTACTCTTATTTGATTGTGTATGATACCAGTGTTATGGAAGCTACTGTGAAAATGTTAATTAGAAAATAATTAGTAGCTTAGTCAAGCTTCTCTTTTAAAAAAGTATTTAGCTAATTTACGAACAAAAGGTAGCTAACTACATTGAAGCTTTTTAAAAAAGAAAATACAGTGTGTGCATACAGTGTATCCGGAAAGTATTCACAGCGCTTGACTTTTTCCACATTTTGTTATGTTAAAGCCTTATTGCAAAATTGATACCCCATAATGACAACGTGAAAGAAGTTTGTTTGAAATCTTTGCAAATTTATTAAATATAAAAAACAAACTATTTCAGCAGTGAGTGAACGAAATGAGTGAGCGATTTCAGACGCTGTTGTAAATTCCATGTGTCAGAGAGCTGTCGGGAGCTGTCGCAGACATTCTTTCCTGAACATTTCACCTGTGTATATAGTTATATATATATATATATATATATAATTACTTTTATAATAGGCAATTCAATGTTTTACTGTGCAAACACCGGCATGTTTTATTTTTGCATTAATAAAAAATGTATCATAATTCAATGACCATAATAGTTAATCTTTTCACAACTGTTCATTTGTTATGCGTATTGCATTAATGAGAAAATACTTCAATTTGTCATGTTTATATTATATTTTTTTACTAACCCAAGTGCACAAGCACACATTTTTGCGTTGTTCTTATCAGTGTCCTCCACCCGAGTCCGGAGGCAAACTTGATGCAAAAATGTTCTCTGTGTTGTTGGTTTTGTTTCTGGTGAATTTAATTTTCTTGAGAAGAAAAAGGCATTTACACAAAGAGCAACAACTTTGAGTGCGTTGTCGGTACGTCGACTCCACCCATCAGTAAGAAGTTATTAAGACAATATACATTTAGCTGTTGCCTAAATAAATGAAGAATAGATCCATTGAACTCCTGGAAAATTTCTTGCAGGATATTTAAAAACTTAGACTGAAGTCTTAAGTTTACAGTTGAATGTATTTTGTCTACATAAGATTTATGTTGATGAAAAGTTGATGTTAATAATACACTGTGGATCATTTGTGTATCTTATGTTTATATAAATAAAAAAAAAATGTAATGTCCAGAAGAATGGTTTACACATTTATCACATTTTACCATTACACATTACCTTACACTATACTATAGTGTGTAAATATATATATATATATTCTACTGACTGCAATAGAAAGATGCCCAGGGTCCTTGCTCATCTGTGTGAATGTGCCTTAGGCATGCTGCATGGATGCATGAGGACTGCAGATGTGGACAGGGCAATAAATTGCAATGTCCACACTGTGAGATGCCTACGTCACTTTGATCATCCTTGCAGTGGCAGACCAAGTGTAAAAATACCTGCACAGGATCGGTACATCCGAATATCACACCTGCGGGACAGGTACAGGATGGCAACAACAACTGCCCGAGTTACACAAGTAATGCACAATCCCTCCATTAGTGCTCAGACTGTCCACAATAGGCTGAGAGAGGCTGGACTGAGGGCTTATATGCCTGTTGTAAGGCAGGTCCTTACCAGAGATCACTGGCAACAATGTCACCTATGTGCACAAACCCACCTTCACTGGACCAGACAGGACTGGCAAAAAGTGCTCTTCACTGATGAGTCATGGTTTTGTCTCACCAGGGGTGATGGTCGGACTTGCATTTATCGTCGAAGAAATAATGGAGGTGGATTGTCCATCGTGGTCTGGGGTGGTGTGTCACAGCATCAATGGACTGAGCTTGCTGGCATTGTAGGCAATCTCAATGCTGTGCGTTACAGGGAAGACACCCTACTCCCTCATGTGTTACCATTCCTGCAGGCTCATCCTGACTTGACCCTCCTGCATGACAATGCCACCAGACATACTGCTTGTTCAGTGTGTGATTTCCTGCAGGAATGTCAGTGTTCTGCCATGGCCAGCGAAGAGCCCGGATCTCAATCCCATTGAGCACATCTGGGACCTGTTGGATCGGAGGGTGAGGACTAGGGCCATTCCCCTCAGAAATGTCCGGGAACTTGCAAGTGCCTTGGAATAAGAGTGGGGTAACATCTCACAGCAAGAACTGGCTAATCTGGTGCAGTCCATGAGAACTGGCCAATCTGGTGCAGTCCATGAGGAGTCGTGTGGCTTCCTTGGCTCCTAAAAATGATATATCTCACAGAGATACAATATAAAGTCATTCAGTATAATTTTAAAGGAATAGCTCATCCAATAATTATAATTTACTCCATTTACTCACCCTTAAGTGTACTCAAACTTATACGACTTTCTTCCACAGAGCACAAATACAATTTTTTAGTGATATGATCTGTTTATCTCCATACAATGCAAGGCATAAAGGCGGCAAAAAGGTTATGTGTAAGACTAATAGATTTTGATTAGAACAGACAAAAATTGTTTTTTTTTACTCCTTTTTCACTATAAATCTTGACATAAGCAGTCTATTCTAGCCCTAGATTTTATGTTCAGGTCTCCAAGATTTCAAGTTTGATTACACTTCCTGGCACCATCTAGCATTCTGGCATGCATTAAGCACTATGAAGTGTAATTGAGCTTGAAATCATGATCGGCTAGGAGACTACTGGTGTCAAGATAGATGGCGAAAAAGGAGTTACAGTTTGGTCTGTTCTCACACAAAACTGATTGGATCGCTTCAGAAGACAGTCATGTGTATTACAGTGCATCCGGAAAGTATTCACAGCGCTTCACTTTTTCCACATTTTGTTATGTTACAGCCTTTTCCAAAATTGATTAAATTCATTATTTTCCTCAACATTCTACAAATAATTCCCCATAATGACAATGTGAAATAAGTTATAAATCTTTGCAAATTTATAAAAAAAATGTAACATTTAAAAATCACATGTACATAAGTATTCACAGCCTTTGCCATGACACTCAATATTGAGCTCAGGTGCATCCTGTTTCCACTGATCATCCTTGAGATGTTTCTACAACTTGATTGGAGTCCACCTGTGGTAAATTCAGTTGATTGGACATGATTTGGAAAGGCACACGCCTGTCTATGTAAGATCCCACAGTTAACAGTGCATTTCAGAGCACAAACCAAGCCATGAAGTCCAAGGAATTGTCTGTAGACCTCCAAGACAGGATTGTATCGAGGCACAGATCTGGGGAAGGGTACAGAAAGATTTCTGCTGCCCACTGAGCACAGTGGCCTTCATCATCTGTAAATGGAAGAAGTTTGGAACCACCAGGACTCTTCCTAGAGCTGGCCACCCAGCCAAACTGAGCGATTAGGTAAGAGTAAGATAAGGGCCTTAGTCAGGGAGGTGACCAAGAACCCGATGGTCACTCTGACAGAGCTCCAGCATTTATCTGTGTAGAGAGGAGAAACTTACAGAAGAACAACCATCTCTGCAGCACTCCACCAATCAGGCCTGTATGGAAGTTCCAGACGGAAGCCACTCCTCAGTACAAGGCACATGACCGCCTGCCTGTAGTTTGCCAAAAGGCACCTGAAGGACTCTCAAGCTATGAGAAACAAAATTCTCTGGTCTGATGAAACAAAGATTGGCCTGAATGGCAAGCATCATGTCTGGAGGAAACCAGGCACCGCTCATCACCTGGCCAATACCATCCCTACAGTGAAGCATGGTGGTGGCAGCATCATGCTGTGGGGATGTTTTTCTGCGGCAGGTACTGGGAGACTAGTCAAGGTTGAGGGAAAGATGAATGCAGCTATGTACAGAGACATCCTTGATGAAAACCTGCTCCAGAGCTCTCTGGACCTCAGACTTGGGTGAAGGTTCATCTTCCAACAGGACAACGACCCTAAGCACACAGCCAAGATAACAAAGGAGTGGCTACAGGACAACTCTGTGAATGTCCTTGAGTGGCCCAGCCAGAGCCCAGACTTGAACCCGATTGAACATCTCTGGAGAGATCTGAAAATGGCTGTGCAGCAACGCTCCCCATCCAACCTGATGGAGCTTGAGAGGTTCTTGAGGCTGTAATTGATGCCACAAGTGCTTCAACACAGTATTGAGCAAATGCTGTGAATACTTATGTATATGTGATTTTTTTTTATTTTGATGAATTTGCAAAGATTTCAAACAAACTTATTTCACGTTGTCTTTATGGGGTTTTGTTTGTAGAATTTTGAGGAAAATAATGAATTTAATCCATTTTGGAATAAGGCTGTTACATAGCAAAATGTGGAAAAAGTGAAGTGCTATGAATACTTTCCGGATGCACTCTACCTTAATGCTGTCTTTATGTCCTTTTTGGAGCTAAAAGATTTGGTCACCATTCACCTGCAATGTGTGAACAAACAGACCTCATATTTCCATTAAAATATCTTTGTTTAACAACCTCAGCATTTTTACCATAGGAGAGAGTATAATGGTCAACTAGCTTGTTACAACTACCTGTCTCAAAATCGTCTGTGACTTCCCTTATAAAACAGAAAATGTATTGTTAACTCCACACATAGTTCACTCCAAAACTATTGTTTTGTGTAAAACATCTTGAAGATTGACAGGCAGTCAAATCATTAAATGATTAACTGTTTTCTAAAAAAGCATTTTATTCAGTGTCGGGAAGCATCTCCTCCATAGACATCCATCATCCTTGCCAGTGTACTGCCGATATAATGTCTATGGGACTGTTGTGTGTTATACTATTCTATGCTAACCTTGTTGGCTCACCCTTCAGACAGGCTCTGGTAAAAGATTTAGAGTAAAAAAGGGACTTAAATTTTGATCTGTTTCTCACCCACACCTATCATATCTCTTCTGAAAATATAGATTTAACCACTGAAGGCATATGGATTACTTTTATCTTTTTTTATGTGATTTACAAATGTTAATGCACAAATGTCTGGCCACCATTCACATGCATTGTAAGGACCTACAGAGCAGAGATATTCTTCTAAACATCTTTGTTTGTGTCCTGCTGAAGAAAGAAAGTCTTACACATCTGGGATGGCATGAGGGTGATTAAATGATTAGATAATATTTGGGTGAACTACTCCTTTAAGTCCTTTGCTTTCTCCGCTTCCCCAGGGAGACATTATAAGGAACCATGGAATTCGTTTTTACTGTTATTCTCTGCTTTATATATCCTCGATACCTAATGAAATTTATGTTAGCAAAGTGTATCAATGATATCAAAGTCTGGATGGCTAGAAATTTCTTTCTGCTCAATTCTGACAAAACAGAGGTACTAATTATTGGACCAAAAACCTCTAAACAAAAGATGCAAGATATTATTTGTCTCTTGATTGATGTATTTATGCATCATCTTCTACAGTTCAGAATTTGGGTGTTATTTTTTGATAGAAATCTGTCCTTTTTGTAGAACAGCATTCTTCCACCTCAGAAATATTGCTAAGTTACAACACATGATCTCTGGTTCTGATGCCGAAAAGCTAATTCATGCGTTCATGACCTCAAGGCAAGATTTTTTTCACGATTTTTGTAATGCTGCTGGGAAATACTGCATGTTTCATAAATAAGCTTCAGTTGGTTAAAAATGCAGTAGCTAGACTGCTGACTATAACCAAGAAATATGATCATAGGAGGCAGTGGAGATGTTGCCGTCAGCCAGGGGGCGGAGGAGCCCTCTGCTGTCCACTGGGAGGAGTGGCTGAGGACCAGGGGGGCGGCGTTATTAGCAATTATTAATAATTATCAAAGATGGTAGTCACTTGGCGACATGCGTGGTTCGGACGTGTGAACAGCGAATCTCACCAGTTTAAGACACAAAACGTTTTTAATACTTTTGATTTATTGTTTATTTATGGGTCATTGTTGGTTTGCTGTCGGGCCACTGGGGTGTGTGTTTGTGTCGGGTGGGTGAGGGAAATGTTCGCAGGGAAGAGTTTAGGTTCATATAGTTTGATTCCGTGTTTCCTGTTACATTTGTTTGATCTGTCATTGAAATCAATAAAAAAGTGTAATAACAATAAATTATTATCAAAGATAATTATTAATTATTAAAATCAATGGAACATTGATTATAATTAACATAAGCTTATTAATCCTTCAAATCAATAATCACCAAAGCCAACTATCAATTATCAAAATCAATAGAATATCAATAAGGATTAATATTGCTGGGGTTATCAGGGACTAATAACCAGACAGTATAGCAATATATATATATATATATATATATATATATATATATATATATATATATATATATATATATATATATATATATATATATATAGCAATATAGTCTCAATATAGGATTGTTTTCTTAGGAAAATTGACTTCCTGAGAACATTCAAAATGAAAACAATGAAGTCTTGAATCCGAGCACTGACATCCCCTGTCAGCCCTTGACAAAGGTGCATGCAGAACAATACCAAAACACTTCTCTTTAAAGTATAACAAAGTTTAATGATGCAGTAATATTAGTTATTAATTTTCCAACTACAAACTAAACAGTAACATGATTAGATATGGTAACAAATAAACCAATAATACATGAGAGGAAGGTATGTGTGTGTGTGTAAGGAGAGAAGGAGTGCACAAAATGGCAGACATGGCTATCGTTGAGAGTACAGCATGCAATGTTTCCGGCCAGAGAATATGTCCACGAATGTGGGCGAAGAGACTGTTTAATGGCATCTGCCCATTTAACACATGTCTCCACTGGTACGATAACTTAAGGAAAAAGCAGGGCTCAATCACCAAGTTATCTGCTCACCAAATGTTTGTGCGGGTATGTTTGTGTGGGTTCGTATGTGTGCGGTTAGTTCGAGAGAGAGAACAGAGTGACGGCATCAAAGCTGGTTTTAGCGATCGTGGGAGAGAAGGCAACCATTAGTTTTATCACTCAGAGACACTGCAAACTGTTCGTAATCGGTCATTGTTTCTTTAATGGATAAACTCAGTGTGCCTGTCTCAAATGTACAAACAGCCCAACAACAATACAGCAAATCTCATTCGTGGTAACAGTAAGCTACGATAATACCTTGAGAATTATTAGCAGCAATGAGCGGACTCGGCATTCCGTAAACTGTACAAGCAATAACCTTGATACAATAGAATAATACACTATAATAATTGGTCTCTGCCTAGACGTAAACCTCTTACTTGGGATACACCTGGGAGCAGCAGGGCTGCAACTATACGTAGCGAACACTGTCGCTGGAAGCAATTCCCAGAAGGATCTCTGAAGTTTTATACTCTCGATTACGTCATGGCTGAGGGACGAATTCTGTCGTGCATTTCATTCAATAGGAGTTGAGAGTTTGGTCCTTCAGAATTTCACACATAGGTGTAAAGTGAACAAGGCTTCATAGGATCTGTTGTCTATTATGTACTCCCTTTGTTTTATTTTGGTGACATTGTTATGGCTGTGCGGCATCTAGTGTTCCTAAATGACTGTGTGTAGGCCTTCCTTTGTCTCTTATCTGAGTACATGTAGCCCAACATTCCCCACTTTGGTCTGAAGAGTTGGTTGTTTACAGTGCCTTTAGAGCAACTGAAGGGCCTAACAGTTCCTGTAGGTTCACAGTAACCGGTGGGTTATGTCGTCCGTGTCTTCACCATGAAAAGAAAATGGTTGCACAGTCCATACAGTTCATTATAGTTTACAGAAGCTTTATCCTCTGGGCAGAGACTGAGGCACATCTGGGCATAGAACTTCTAGCTAAGACTAAAAAATACATTCATCACACATCAAGACAAAAATTCCAAGTTATGGGTAGGCACAGCATTAACTGTAACACAATCCTTTGCTGTTCTTTGGTCGTAACACAAAATCATAGTAGAACATGACAATGGACACTAGGACCAAAACATTAGAGGAAAGAAGGGTTAGAGGTTAAAAGGTTTTATCCATGGAAAGGTTTGTGGTTAACCTGTGGGATGGGCTCAGACTGGTGTGTAAAACACAGCTGTACGAGAAGGAGGGAGTCCAGTCTGGCCTGTAGGTTTTGAATGTACCTTTACATAGCGTGTACAATAATTGCCATGATGATCCAACCACTAAGGAGGAGCCAGAGGGTGACCAGACTGATCTTCTTTGGGAAGATGACGATCTGCTTATGTAACTGCGAAATATAGTGGTCAATCCAGCCGGATTCTAACTTCACTTTTTCATCCATTCAGCCTGAAGCTGCTGTTGAAAGGTGCCATCAATGGTGAGGTTGTGCCCTCCATGCATCCATGATCTCAATTTCCGCATTATGTTTGTCAACGCTGAGATGATGGAGGACAATGTCGTCAATGTACACCATCTGGTTGGGTAGCGTTAGTTTAGTGCCTGCTCACTCTACCTTTGTCTCTGTTCCTTCATCTTTGACAGACATGCTACCTTGACACTTTTGTTCAGGGGATTCAGCTCTCAGGCCGCAGAGGTAATTAGTCACCTCTCTAACAAAGGGGTTGCCTGGACAAACGCAATGAATGTCCTTTGTCTTGATACACATGCTTAGGTTAAGGATAAGGTGGAGCAAGGGGTCCTCATCATGGTTTTGGTGTTTTGAGGTGAATGTGTGTTTTACCTCTTTGAAAACCAACATTCAATTCGGACTTTAGTCTGTATATATTCTTCTTTTCTTATGATGGGTAGATTGAGGATGAATCCTATTTCGAGTTTCTGAGGATTTACATTGATTGGAATTGCACTGCCAAGACTATATGTCTAAAACAACCGTGAAGGTTGCAAAATGCAGGTAGTAGCAGATCTAAGGATTTGTTTGACAAGGCCCTGGCCCAAGGCCATTATATGGTTCTGGGCATACTTGACCTCAATTACATAGCCTTGCAGTGCCATTATCCAAGTGGCAATGCGGCTGTTGGATACCCGCCCCTCCAGCCATTGGTTCAGGAGGGTGACAGGTTGGTGACAAGACTCAATGACTGTCTTCTGACCCCCAATGTAACTTAATCTCATCAACACTAGAGATCAGCTCGCATAGGTGACGACACGTTTGTCTATGTCTTGTTTCTGTGTCAGGGAGGCACTGAGACAGTGGGACGAGAAGCTTGCCTCTAGGTGGAACTCTTTATCCTTGTCTGGGTTGGCCAGACAGGGCGCAGAGCTGAGCTTGTCTTTCATCTGGAGGAAAGACTGTTCCTGGGGCTCTCCCCACTCGAATATTTTGTCTTCATGGAGTAGTTCAGTGAGGGGTCTGGCTATTTCCGCATATTCCTTGATGAACTGTCGGGAGTAGTTGCAGACACCTATGAAGCTTCTGAGTTCTGACAAACCTGTCGGAGCTTTGATGTCACAGATGGTTTGAACTCTCCCAACTTGGGGATCGATACCATCTGCACTCACATTTAGACCCATGTACTCAACCTTGGTGCTGCACCACTGGCCCTAGACTAGTGCAAGCTTGGCTCCAGCAGTGGAGAGTTGGTTGTATATGTCAAGTGCATGTTGGATCTCTGTCCAGTGTTCCTCAAAGGTCTGGTTCCTCATGTAGGGATATTTGGTATGTGACATTTAGATGGGAACCACTGGTGTATGAGTGTGTGTGTGAATGGGTGATTGGGACACAGTTTAAAGTGCTTTGGTAATCTATAAGGTTAAATAAAGCACTATATAAGTGCAGACCATTTACCATGAACTAAATTAAACTCCTTATTGTACATTATTAGGTAATGAATGTATAATGGAATTAGTCTTGTTCAACAACCATTATAAATTAAATAAATTACAAATAACTAGATTATTATCCACCATTAAAATCGTAATACAACGTCTAGTTGTATCTGCTCACAATTTCTACTTTAAGGAATTAGCTTTAATAAGTGAATTATGATTAATTAACTTATTGGAGTGATAGTATTCTCATGGCTTATTGAAAATAATATCACACATATTTAGGTATAGCTTTGAAGCGAAATCTTTTAGAAATGGGGATGAGATTATTTATCAAAATATACCACAGTCATGTCGTCTTTGAACACAGACAAACTTTATTACCTTTCTAAACATAATCTAATCTAAGACATATATACATATTACAGGTTGGTGAAAAGAGTGACAGAATGTGAAATAAATGATCAATACAGTGAAAATGAACTTTATGGAGTCTGTTGACAATACCTGAAGAAACATTTACCCTTTGAGTCTACATCGATTTGCTATCGGATTACCCAATGTATTTAATAAATATACCAGTGCTTTGAGCACAATATTGGAGATGTACTTGCGTGTAGTGGAGTTTCCTTACATTCTTTGTGTTGCTTGGTTCTTGGTCGAAAGTTTGTTCCATCGATGTTTTGGACCTCTTTAACCCTCTGGGGTCTGAGGGTATTTTGGGCCCTGGAGAAGTTTTGACATGCCTTGACATTTTTGCATTTTTCAGTTGCTTAAAAACATATTAATGGTTAAAGTAACACTGTATTCAGCACAAACTGGGCTACAATAATATGTGAGCAACATGTATGTACAGGTTTGTATTTACGTTTTTGCGTGGTTTTTGAAAAAACTAAAATTTTAAGTCACTGAAATAAGGCCATATAACACATACTAAACATTTGTCCACAAGACTTTTGAGAACTGGATCTTGTAGCCTAAATTTTCTGCTACAAAATGATGTGAAAACCATCCTGATCACTCATTCATACAAAACAATATAGTAATTGAACTTTTGTAAGACAATTTTAGTGTTGAAAGGTAATATGCAAGGAGGCGTGAATGATCACGAATATTCATTGTAATTCACACATGAGAGACAAAGACCCTCCCCTGGGACTATCAATGAGGGATAGAGAATGAATGTGAGGAGACTTAATGATCCAAATCAAGTTTTAAGTTAAAAGAAGAAATCTGACTATATATTTTCTTTACATAAAGACTTTACTTAATTTTAGACCTACACTACCGTTAAAAGAAGTCTCTTCTGCTCACCAAGACTGGATTTATTTGATCCAAAATACAGAAACAACATTGATATTCTGAACTCTTTTTACAATTTAAAAGAACAGTTTTCTATTTAAATATATTTTAAAATGCAATTTGTGATCAAAGCTGAATTTTCAGCAACATTACTACAGTCTTCAGTGTCACATGATCCTTCAGAAATCATTATAATATGCTGATTTTCTGGGCATATTTAAAGTGCATTTTACTCATTTACACCTGAACAGATATTTGCAAGCACAAGCTTTGTTGATGATAATGAGGCAGCATAAACACTATTTAAAATATAATCTAAACATTCATATAATTTTATATCATATTACATATCATATTTATATTATACAGCATACAATTTAAATACCTGCATTAAACGTTCATGGTAGTCCCGCTCTTCTTATGAGGAAAATGTTAACTCTTCCGTAATATCCTGTAGCTTTCTCGTCTGTGTATCTTTGCAAACGTGCAGATAAATGAATGAAATGTGTTTAAATCAAACCTCACAGTCGCCTATGTATCGTTACAAACATGCAGAAAAGTTGAGTTGTGTTGTGTTTACATTAAACCTCAGAGTCGGGGGCGTGTACATTTGCATTGATCGTCTCAGCACATTAGCGTATGAATGGCGCGCTCTGCTGGTGGGTGGGATCACATTACAGGTAATTAGATAGCCTAGTAAAAACTGTACATCGCTTTGTTTCAAACAGATTGCATTGCAGGAGAATATTTGTTTTAAATTTGGATTGTTTTATTTAAAAGTAGACATTTTAAGCTTTCTTTAGACATATGTTTCATGTTTGTGTGATAAGTATTCGCAGAGTTTCAGTTCATTTTTGTGACGTGTTTCTGAAAATGCTTGTGAACACAGAGACTGCTGAAAGCTCACCCTTTTTATTATTAAGCTAGATTTTGTTGTTATTGTGAGTGTACACAAATAAAGGTAGACCCTTTATTGTCTCTAATGATGTCTTAAAATTATCTGTATACCCAAAATGATGGTGTATTTTAAGTTGTTTCTGCTGTAATGATGAAAATATCCAGCAGGACGCGCCGGCGCGTCCGTCGACCCCAGAGGGTTAAGAACTCTTATCTCTGTAAGAGTTATTGTCTCTATGAATTATGAGGTTGGCTTTGAACTGAGGCCTTTTCATGGGTGTGTAAATCGTAGAGAGTGACAAGCTTTCACAGGACATCGAGTCCCGAGCTTCCTTGGACTTCACATGGCATGGACCTGGTTCCGACAAGATCCCGAGAAGACCACGAGGGAAGAGTCAGAGCGATTAAATGCATTCTGTACATTTTAGAAGGCTAAATCGGTAAAGTACTGTGACTTTGTGTAAAATGTTACTGGATTAAGATGAAATGTCTTAGTATTGGAGTCTTGCAAATCTGATGGTCTTTTGAAAACCTTTCAAGGAAAAGTCTGCTTTAACTCTGTGTGGAAGTTCAGAAGGTTAGACTGAGGTGCCTTTCTCACCATTGATGATGCCTGGGCTGTTTAATTTATGATGGTGAAGAATTCCAGCATTGCAAAGGTTGAAAATCCCTAGATTCAAATCATGTAGTTTCAGTTCTTCTGCATGTATAATACTACACTCATGAGGATGTCGTCGAGATAGATGAGGCGCAGGCAGTGGCATCACTCATGGCCTTATGGAGGAAGATATTGAACTTGGTTGGGGAGTTCGAATAGCAAATTGACAACGGTTCCAGGTGTACTGGCGGTTACCAAAAAAGGTAAGGTCGTCTGACCTCTGAGGAGCTTCAGCTCCAGCCACGTTGGGTGAATGTCGACACATTTGTGTTACAGTTGTTATAATGCTGACACAAACTCACATGTGAGAAGCTTCGACCTGTGGCTTACGGGTTACTGTTATGCAATGTGCGAATTTCATTGTGACTTCTCCTTGGTGGACATTAATTAGATGACCTGACACCTCTCTGTAACATCAAGGTGAAAGAGTTAGGAGTTAACTAACAACAACAGCAGGCTTGGAGCTGACTATCATAAACTTTCCAACCCCTAATTCACTCTAAGAGCATATTAACGCCACACTGGCTTATGCTTGGCAAGTCTGAGAAAAGTCAATCGTCTAACAGAACCAAACTTTGAACCAATGCATGATCCTTATGCATGCACACTGTTACAAAACTAGCACGTAGGAGGCCTCACATGGGGCACCATTAATGTTGGGCACTTTGTTCAGGAGTTGGTTTGGTTATTAGTAATAATTATTTATGATTAATTATTAAAATCAATAGAACATTGATTAGAATAAATATTATCTTTTTAATTCTTTAAATTAACAATCATCAAATATATTATCAATTATCAAGTACAATAGAATATTAATTATTATTAAAGATAATTATTAATTATTAAAATCAAGAGAACATTGATTAGAATTAACATTAGCTCATTGATACTTCAAATAAACAATCATCAAACTATCAATTATCAGAATCAATGGAATATCAATAAGGATTAATATCGCCAAGGCACCACCCTGGAATCAGTGACTAATAACAGTAGTCGCAATATAGGATTTTTTTCTTAGGAAAATCGACGTCCGGAGAACATCGACATTCAAAAGGAAAACAATGAAGGCTTGAATCTGAGCGCTAACATGCGAGACTGCACACCTCCGTATCAGCGTGTCATACTTGCACATAGACGGCTTTTCTGTCATCTGTTGTTAATATCATAAAGTGTTTCTTGAAGCGCTTGTCTGTGTGCCGCAGGGAAAATTATTTGTAAAATGAATTTGATAATAATAGCCTAATAATAATACAAATTTAATACATGGGAAAATGAGCCAAATATCGTCTTGACATCATCAAAGGCATCAGCTATTGGTGATCACTCTGACCATTGTTGATCCCCGAGATCATCGTCTGTTGGGACAACCCTAATGTACATTTCTCTCTATAATTTAACAAAATATTCAGTCTCCTTGCTGGTTTTTCCCACACATTCCGGATCATTACATCTTTTGCTGGTGTCACGGCTCACTTCGTGAGTGTACTTGTAAAATGTATATTTTAAAGGCTCATTATTAAGGTTTAGTATTTCTCTGTAATGTAGGACAGTGTTAGCAATGTTACTTATAACAATCTTTATTAAGATTGTATATGTTAAGCCCTAGTATACTAGGAATACTCCAGTGCATACAGTATATCTGCCTGTGTGTGTGAGCGTGTGAGTTTGCAGCAGTGGGTGAGGAGCTGACTGAACTGATTGCTGACTGGCATGCGTGAGAGAGAGCGCGAAACACAACCTTTTATTTTATGTTATTATGAGACTGAGAAGTGCAAAATATTTTAGATGAGAAGTGTAAAAATTATTTTGGTTCATTATGAGTCTGCGGTGGGGCAAATTAGACTGTGGTGGGCCACCAGATTCAAGTCAATTAATGTGAAACACTGAGCCCAGCAATCGCCATCCAGAACCCAGCCCAGAGCCCATGCAACTCAATCACTCTCACTCCAGTGGAAAGAAACCGGAGATTCAACTATAAGTTATGTCTGTACTGTAGCAATAATGGACACTTTGTAGCTACCTGCCCCTTGAAGACTACACGCCCTGCGGTGAGTTCCATCACAGCAGTTTTTGCAAGCAATGCCCCTTTATGTACAAGAGTAAATGTGTCCTCTGGTTATATGTCCCTCACTGTCATTGCGCTTCTTGACTCCGGGGCTGCGGGGGACTTAATCGCAGACAACCTCTGTCTTAAGCTCCAGCTCACAAATTTCCCCTACGATACCGACCTCCCCATTCACTCCGTGACTGGAGACTGTAGTATATTTTTATCAAGTTAAGTATACATTAATCAGGTGTAATCAATGAAAACATTGTTGATTTGTACCACAGTTATGTCTGACGGGCAAACATGCAGTTTACTGTATGTGTGTAAAGGCCTGTGGACGTGATGGAATGTGTGCTCAACATATGTGTGACTATTTGAAGGTGTGTGCAGAAACAGGAATAGCTTTACATGTGTGCTCACATGACCACTGGGATAATTTATGTCCTCCAAAGGTGGTTTCTGTTCACTTCTAAAAATGGTCAGACCAGAGTCAAAGAAGAGGATGATAGATAATGCATGTTTAAAAAAGTGTAAGCCCCACATTGTTTGAGGAGATGTATTTAAGTTAACAAAACCCAGAGATGCTTTAGTTGTTGTTGTGGTTGTACTGCAGGCAACTCGGCTTTATGGTATGATAATAAAGTCTATTCTTCTGAAATCAAAATCCCAAAGATGTTGAGTGATTTTTCACCAAATTGGCAGAAACTACTACAAGACCCACTAGGCAAACGATACATCCATCACCATACCACCCTGGTGACCCTACAGGTGGGCTTCCTGCATCTTAAGGAGATTGAGTTTATGGTTCTGGAGGGCTTGACTGTGGACATCGTTCTGGGGGATCACTCCCCCGTCCTTTCTTGGAAGACCAGTGAAATCCTGTGATGGGGCAGAACTGTTTCAAGACATTTCTTCGCCCAGTACTCCATCGTCATAATCGAAGAGGAGAGGCCCTGTCTACCTCCAAGCCCGTAAATGTCTTCACTACTGTTGTGGAGAATATTGAAGATTCTTTCCCTATTCACAAGAAATCTCTCGGAGTCAGGGGTTCCAGATGTCAAAGATAAAAGTTTATTGAGCAACCAATAAACCTGAGAAGGCCAGCTGTCCGTTTTGGCTTCACTATTTCACACTTCCAGCTTTATACACTTTCTTCTATCTCTTCTGAGTTCATAAATCGCCCAACCTGATTATCTCCAACCAATGGACTTGCATCTTACATAATTTCGGCTCGCCACCATCATTTCCTAGACCATCTGACTTCTTTCTAATGGTTGAAATCTAGCAACCTATCTCATTTTTAAAAAACATTTATTTTTAATAAGTGTACATTTCCAACAAACAAATTAATGTAATAATAGCCAGTTAGCCTTCTTGTCATTAACCATTATGAGCTTCTTGCTTAATGACCATACTGCATATCATGAGTGTCTGTTTTTGCTCTGTGTGTTGGCTGAGCGTGTTCATACATGTGCTTTTCTCAGTACAATTGGTTCTATCAAGTGTACATGCATTCTAGCTTATATTATGCTTGTTAATACTTTTATTTCTATGATTAATACTGAAAATATACCATACTACCACCATCGAAAGCCCAGCCAGTGATGGTCACCTGAATGTACCAACCTGCTATCAACAGTATCTTGATGTCTTCTGCCCCAAGAAAGCTTTCCAACTTCCTCCGCACCGCCCATGAGATTATGCCATTGAGATTCTACTGGGTGCACCATTGCCCAGAGGAAGGATTTACCCTTTGTTGCTCCTGGAACAAATGGTCATGGAGGAAGCTCTAGTTCAAGCTTATATCTGCCCATCCACTTCCCCTGCCGCTTCCAGCTTCTTTTTCATGCAAAAGAAGGATGGAGGTTTGAGGCCCTGTATTGATTATCAGGATCTGAACAACACCACGGTCGAGTACCGTAATCCCCTTCCCCTTGTCCCCGCTGCCTTGTAGTTGCTAATAGGAGCAACGGTCTACACCAAGTTCAACCTCAGCAGTGCTTATAACCCTGTTCACATTTGGAAAGGGGATGAGTGGAAGACCTTTGTAACACCTACTGGGTACTATGAGTACAGGGTCATGCCGTAGGGCCTGGTCAATGCCCCCTCCCTCCAGGGCTTCATGAACAAGATTGTCTACTGTCATGGGTCCAATAACTCTAAAGCCGATGCCCTGTCTCGCAGACACTCTCCCGAAAACAAACCTGCAGAGACAGAAGCAATTCTGCCCTCATTCATGTTCCCTATACAATGGGCTTTAGAAGACCAATCCACTGTCCTGGATCCTGCTCCACCTGAATGTCCAGAGGGCAGATGCTATATGCCGGCAACACTTCGGGCCTCCCTCCTCGAATCTGTTCACTGGGCACTGATCACCCTGGTATTCATCAGACCCTCTTGCACCTCCAGTCCAAATACTAGTGGCCTTGTCCCAAGACATACGGCGCTTCGTCCTAGGATGTCCTGAATTTGCCATCACGAAATATCCCTGCCACTTACCAGCCGGCATTCTCCTCCCGCTGCCCGTACCCCAACGTCCATGGTCACACTTGGGAGTTAATTTCATCACCAACCTGCCTGAATCAGAAGGTAATACCTGTGTCTTAGTTGCTGTGGATAGATTATCCAAGGGTTGCCAGCTATTCCTCTGAAACAACTACCTACAGCCATGGAGACTGCCAATTCACTATTACTTCATCATGTATTCAGAGACTTTGAACTACCCGAGGATATAGTGTCTGATAGAGGCCCGCAGTTTATCTCACAGGTATGGCACAGCTTCTTCTCACTCCTAAGTGTGACTGTGAGTCTGTCTTCAGGTTACCATCTACAGACAAATGGGCAGGTGGAGAGGAAGATCCAGGAAATTGTCAGCTTCCTGAGGACTAACTTCCACACAAACCAACATAGCTGGAGCCGGCTTTTCGCCCTGGGCCGAGTACACACAGAACTCAATCCGGCAGGCGGCAACTGGCCTTACCCCCTTCCAGTGCATACTTTGCTTTCAACCACCCCTGTTTCCCTGGGCAGGGGAACCATCAGAGGTTCCAGCTGTATACCATTGGTTCAAGGAGAAGAAGAGGGTATGGGATGCGGCCCATGCCCACCTAAGCAGGGCAGTATAGTGCCAGAAGAGCCAGGCCGATGTTAGGAGGTCAGCACCCCCATCTTACCAACTTTGTCAGAAGGTCTGGCTCTCAACCAGAGACATCCTGTTACGTCTCCCCTGTAAGAAGTTAAGTCCCAGTTTTATTGGCCCTTTTCACAAAGTAAAACAAATAGGTTAACCCCGTAACCTACCTTCTCAAACTCCCTAGCACTTACCGTATCCACCCCAGTTTTCATGTCTCCCTTTTAAAACTTTACAGACCCTCATTGTCTGATTCCTCCACAGATTCCAGTGCTGCTGACGGCCCTCCACTGCCGTCTCCTAGATAATGGGCCAGTCTACATTGTCAATGACATCCTCGACTCCCGACGTCATGGTAGGCGCCTCGAATACTTGGTGGGTTAATCGACAGTTATGGCCCCGAGGAAAGGTTGTGGGTTTCTAGGGAAGACATCCTCAACCCTGCACTGATCACCAATTTCCACGCTTCACATCCCAACCACCCAGCGCCTTGGGTTAGATGTAGACCAAGACGTAGTGATCGTCGGCCCGCAGGAGCAGTCCGTGGAGGAGGGGGTACTGTTACAAGCCCACAGGGCTCACCGTCAATCAATAAGGGGCGGCTGTGGCTCAGTTGGTAGAGCGGGTTGGCCACTAATCGCAGGATTGGTGGTTCAAATCCCGGCCTTATGAAACCACATGCCGAAGTGCCCTTGGGCAAGACACTGAACCCCAAGTTGCTCCCAATGGCAGGCTAGCGCCTTGTATGGCAGCTGTGCCGCCATTGGTGTATGAATGTGTGTATGAATGGGTGAATGTGCCACAGTGTAAAGCGTTTTGAATACCGATAAGGTTAAAAAGGCGCTATATACGTGCATACCATTTACCATTTACCTGCTCTCACTCACTCGAGTTTTAACCCAATACACCTGCAGCTTATTATCATCCTGTTAAGACTTGTACTTAACCCTCTGGGGCCTGAGGGTGTTTTGGGCCCTGGAGAAGTTTTGACATGCCATGAAATTTGTGCTTTTTTCAGTTGCTTAAAAAACATATTAATGGCTTAAGTCTGATAACATTGTATTCAGCACAAACTGGGCTACAATAATATGTGAGCAACATGTGTGAACATGTTTGTATTTTTGAGAAAATAACGTTTATGAATGTTTTTTGAAAAACAAAACTTTTTAGTCATTGAAATAAGGCCATATAAGACATACTAAACATTTGTCTGCAATACTTTTGAGAACTGGATCTTGTAGCCTAGAGTTTTTACTACAAAATGATGTGAAAACCAACCTGATATACAAAACAATATAGTAATTTAACTTTGGTAAGACACTTTTAGTGTTAGAAAGGTCATATGTGAGGAGGCGTGAACTATAATGAATAATGATGTGATTCACACCTGAGGAGACAAAGACCCCTCCCCTGGGCTTATCAATGAGGAATGTGACAGAAAGAGAATAAATGTGAGGAGACTTAATGATCAAAATCAAGTTTTAAGTTAAAAGAAGTAATCTGACTGTACATTTTCTTTACATAAAGACTTTACTTCATTTTAAACCTACACTACCATTTAAAAGAAGTCTCTTCTTTTACAATTTAACAGTTTTCTATTTGAATATATTGTAAAATGTAAATTGTGATCAAAGCTGAATTTTCAGAATCATTACTGCAGTCTTCAATGTCACATGATCCTTCAGAAATCATAATAATATGCTGATTTTCTAATATGGGCATATTTACATCACATTTGACACATTTACACTTGAACACATATTTGCAAGCACAAGCTTTTTTGATAATAATGAGGCAGCATAAACAGTAGTTAAAATATAATCTAAACATTCATATTATTTTTATATCATATTACATATCAGATTTATATCATACAGCATACAATTGAAATGCCTGCTTTAGCCGAAACAGCATTTAAATGTAAATAAAACGTGCTTATTAGGACATATTTCAAATTTCAATACTCTGAATCCTGGCTGGCAAGTCTGGAAACAGTCCCACTAGTAAAATATGTACATGTTTATATAAAATAGCATGTCAACTAAGTAAATTGAAATGACTTACTCATCCAAAATTCAAGAGATCAAGTCAAAGATTTTGTTGTTACTGTGAGTGTACACAAATAAAAGTAGATCCTTTATAGTCTCTAATGATGTCTTACACTTATCTGTCAAGGGTGATCTCGCACTTAAAGAGTCAGTATACATATATTGGTTTTCTACAGGAGACTCACCTCAGGATTAGTGATCAGATTAGACTACGTAAACCATGGATTGGTCAAGGTTTTCATTCAAATTTTAACAGTAAATCTAGAGGCACTGCTATTTTAATACACAAACGGATAAATTTTGTCTCACACAATGCGATCTCCGATCCTGGTGGGCGTATGTAATAGTATCTGGAATTCTGTATCAGGCACCTGTCATATTAGCTAGCATTTATGCTCCTAATTATGATAACCCTGTTTTTATGACTACGCTCTTTTCCCACCTTCCAAATTTGGGCACTCACCGCCTTATATTTGGCGAAGATCTTAATTTCACGATCAACCCAAATTTTGACTGCTCACAGCCCAAGTCATCAGCTCCTACGTCAATGTCTAGGTCCTTCTCATCTCTAATGGATCAGTAGGGGTGCATCCTCAATCTAACTGCAAAAGAGTTCTCTTTCTTTTCTAATATCCATCGTGTTTATTCGAATATTGATAATTTTTTTTATAGACAAAGTTCTTTTATCTCTTGTTATATTCACAGAATATTCAGCAATAATTATCTCAGAACAAGCCCCAAACATTTTAGCCTTCTCCCCCCAAAATTCATGTAGATATGACGAGGGCTAAAATTACAAACTGAATTTGACTTATTGACAAAAAACATGATTGAGTTTCTGATAAAACGCACAAGAGCAAACTATTATGAGTATGGAGATAGAGCTAGCTGTCTTTTAGCATCTCAGCTCAGACGTCAAACTGCTTCTCAATTAATCTCACAGGTCTATGACTCTTCAAATAACCTTGTTACCGATCCAATTAAAATAAACGATTCTTTCTACTCTAATCTTTACAAATCAGAAGCCTGCTCGGACATTGCTACTATTGAGTCCTTCCTCTCTCAATTAGAAATACCTAAGATAAGCCCAGATATAGCCAGTCGCCTAGATGAGCCTCTTAGCTTGGAGGAGGTAGTATCTTGCATTTTAACAATGAAAAACAACAAAACTCCTGGTCCTGACAGATTCCCAAGTTTTCCACTCAGTTATCCCCCTTATTATTAGAACTGTACAATCTTTCCCTAGAACAAGGCAAGGCAAGGCCAGGCAAGTTTATTTATATAGCACATTTCATACACAATGGTAATTCAAAGTGCTTTACATAGAAGAGATTAAAATAAGAATTAAAAAATAAGAATAATTGAAACAGTTTAGAATATAAAATAAAATAAAATACAGCACAAACAGTCGGACACACAGTGGCACAGTGCGCATTCAGTAAATGCACAGCTAAGTCTGGATTTGAATGCGACTACTGTAGGAGCACATCTGATCTCTTCTGGAAGTTGGTTCCAGCTGCGGCTGGCATAATAGCTAAAAGCAGACTCTCCTTGCTTAGAATGAACCCTTGGTATTTCTAGCTGTTACGATCCCGCCTTGTCTGCCCTGTGTTTCACTGTCCGTGTGAGAAACTACATTTCCCATTTCCCTCTTCACTGCCTGCACTGTGTTATTGTCTGCACCTGTTCATGATTTTGTTATTACCGTGTCTGTCTACTTAAACCTTGTTGTTTTCCCTTTCCTTTGTGGTTCGTTATCGTCGCACGTTTACATTTCATGTTCATGCTAATGCTCTCTCTCTGTCCCCCTTGTTCGTTCGAGGTTTACCCTACCCTTCGTGGATGTTTCGCTGTCTGTTCTACCCGCTGTGTGTTCTTTTGTGTTTGAGTTAGTTTTTCCCCTTGTGGACTTTTCTTTTTGTTTTGCTTATTTGTTATTTTGGATCCTAACCACCCGTCTGCCTTCTCCTGCTTCCCGCACCCATAACAGAACGAACCACCACTATGGATCCAGCGGTACAACAGGCAAACTACCGGCTGCTCTGCCTAAAGCAAGAAGACCGCCCTATAGAGGACCACATCCGCGATTTCCTTAACCTGGCGAGTGTTTCAGACTTCCCTGACTCCTCCCTTGTGGTCTTCTTCAGGGACAACCTGAGTGGCTGGCTGAAGGAGCGGTTGCCACCAGCAACGCGCTACTTGACGCTCCGTGACTTCATGGAGGCGACTTTACTGGTCTGCGGCTCACAGTTCACCGTGGGCGTCGCTGAGGACGACGCTACCTCTCCTCCCTCATTGGTGACTCTCCAGTCACCCGTGGCACTTCCTGTCATGCAAGCCCCATCTGTCAGCAAGCTCACCCCCACGCCAGTCGCCTTCCACGAGCCTGCACGGTCCACTTCGTCTGCCCGGAGGAGGAAGAGAAGACGGGCTTCCGCCTCCCGGTCCACGCCTGCCCCGGTCTGCGAGCCAGAGCCCACGCCTGCCACGGTGAGTGAGCCTGCGCCCACGTCAGCCACGGTGAGCGAGCCTGACCCCTCGTCAGCCCTGGTCAGCGAGCCTAAGCCCTCGTCAGCCCCGGTCAACGAGCCTGAGCCCTCGTTAGCCCCGGTCAGCGAGCCAGAGCCCGCGTCACCCACGGTCAACCATCCAGAGACATTAGCCCCCGATGTCAGTGAGCCAGCACCTGTCGCCTCAACCGTCGTTGAGCCAGCGCCTGTCGCCACCGCCAGCAGTGAGCCAGCGCCTGTAGCCTCGAACGTCCCTGAGCCAGCGCCTGTAGCCTCGACCGTCCCTGTGCCAGCGCCAGTAGCCTCGGCCGTCCAAGAGCCAGCGCCAGTAGCCTCGACCGTCCAAGAGCCAGCGCCAGTAGCCATGACCGTCCAAGAGCCAGTGCCAGTAGCCATGACCATCCAAGAGCCAGCGCCAGTAGCCATGACCGTCCAAGAACCAGCACCAATAGCCATGACCGTCCAAGAGCCAGCACCCCCCGAGCCTTCCAAGGCTCCGCCTCTCGAGCCTTCTAGGGCTCTGCCTCCCGAGCCTCCCAGGGCTCCTCCTCCCGAGCCTCCCAGGGCTCTGCCTCCCAAGTCTCTCGAGCCTCCCAGGGCTCCTCCTCCTGAGCCTCCTAGGGCTCCGCTCCTCAAGTCACTCGAGTCTTCCAGGGCTCCACCTCTCAAGCCTCTCGAGCCTTCCAGGGCTCCGCCTCTCGAGCCTTCTTGGGCTCCGCCTCCCGAGCCTCCCAGGGCTCCGCCTCCCAATCTCTTGAGTCTTCCAGGGCTCCTCCTCCTGAGCCTCCCAGGGCTCCACCTCTCAAGCCTCCCAGGGCTCTGCCTCCCAAGTCTCTTGAGTCGTCCAGGGCTCCTCCCCCAAGCCTCCTAGGGCTCCACCTCTCAAGTCACTCGAGTCTTCCAGGGCTCCACCTCTCAAGCCTCTCGAGCCTTCCAGGGCTCCGCCTCTCAAGCCTTCCAGGGCTCCACCTCTCGAGCCTCCCAGGTCTCCACCTCTCGAGCCTTCCAGGGCTCCACCTCTCGAGCCTCCTAGGGCTCCGCCCCTGAAGTCACTCGAGTCATCCAGGGCTCCGCCTCTCGATCCTTCCAGGGCTCCGCCTCTCAAGTCACTCGAGCCTTCCAGGGCTCCGCCTCTCAAGTCACTCGAGCCTTCCAGGGCTCTGCCTCTCAAGCTTCCCGAGCCTCCCAGGGCTCTGCCTCTCAAGCTTCTCGAGCCTTTCAGAACTCCGCCTCCAAGCCTCTCAAGCCTTCCAGGGCTCCGCCTCTCGAGCCTTCCAGGGCTCCGCCTCTCAAGTCTCTCAAGCCTCCCAGGACCCTGCCCCTCAAGTCACTCGAGTCTTCTAGGGCTCCGCCCCTCAAGCCTCTCTAGCCTTCCAGGGCCCCGCATCTCAAGCCTCTCGGGCCTTCCAGGGCTCTGCCTCCAGAGCCTCTCGAGTCTTCCACGGCCCTTCTCCCTGAGCCTCCTACGGCTCCGCCTCCCGAGCCTCCTACGGCTCCACCTCCAGAGCCTCCTACGGCTCTGCTCCCAGAGACTCCAGAGCTTTCTAGGGCTCCGCCTCTCGAGCCTCCTACGGCTCCGCCTCCCGAGCCTCCTACGGCTCTGCTCCCAGAGACTCCAGAGCTTTCTGGGGCTCCGCCTCCTGAGCGTCCTATGGCTCTTCTCCCCGAGCCTCCTACGACTCCGCCACCAGAGACTCCTGAGCCTCCTACGGCTCCGCCTCCCGAGCCTCCTACGGCTCCGCTTCCAGAGACTCCAGAGCCTTCCAGGCCTCCGCCTCTAGAGCCACCTACGGCGCCATCTCCCTCGGCTCCGTCTCCTGAGCCTTCCACGGCTCCGCCTCCTGAGCCCCCAGGGCTTTCCATGGTTCCGCCTCCTGAGACTCCCTCGGCTCAGCCTCCTGAGCCTCCCGAGCCTTCCTCGGCTCCGCCTTCCTCGGCTCTGCCTCATGAGCCTCCCTCAGCTCCGCCTCCAGAACCTCCCTCGGCTCTGCCTCCTGAGTCTCCTTCAGCTCCACCTCCTGAGTCTCCCGAGCCTCTCCCGGCTCCGCCTCCTGAGCCTCCCTCGGCTCCACCTCCCGAGCATCCTACGACTCCGCCTCCAGATCCTATCTTCAGTTCCACCTCCTGAGCCTCCCCCGGCTCCGCCTCCAGTGGCTCCCTCAGCTCCGCCTTCTAAGCCATCGCCTCCCGAGCCTCCCTCGGCTCCGCCCCCGGGGCCTCCCTCGGCCCACCTCACGCGGCTCCGCCGGCTCCCCCAGAGGCCACTCCTCCTCCCACGCCCCCTGAACCGGCCCTTGCCCTACGGCTGCCTCCTAGGCCACCTCGACCGGCCTCTGTCCTGTGGCCGCCTCCCAGGTCCCCTGAACCAGCCCGTGCCCTTTGGCCAGCTCCCGGGCCATCTAAACCTGTCCCTGTCCTGTGGCCACCTCCCAGACCTCCTGAACAGGTCTTTGCCTTGTGGCCGCCTCCCAGACCACCTAAACCTGTCCCTGCCCGGTCAACACCTCCCAGACCACCTAAACCTGTCCCTGCTTGGTCGACACCTCCCTGGCCTCCTAAACCTGTCCCTACCCGGTGGACGCCCCCAGGCCACCTGACCCGTTCCCCGTCTCATACCCCCATGGACTGCTTGTCGGCCCTCTCGGCCTCTCTGGTCTACCTGTCCGTCCCTCGTGCCTCCATGGACTGCCTAATTGCCCCTTGTGCCTCCTTGGTCTGTCTCTGTGTCCCTTGTGCCCCCTTTGGTCTGTCTGTTCTCCCCTTCTTCTAGCCCCCCTCTCCTGGAACATTTTGTGTTTGTTGTTTTTGTGTTTCTTCAGACCGTCTGGAATCCGGTCCTTTTGAGGGGGTGCTATGTTACGATCCCGCATTGTCTGCCCCGTGTTTTCTGTTTCACATATCACTTATCACGTTCCATGTCATGTTTTCCTTGTTGTCCGCCCCGCGTTTCACTGTCCGTGTAAGAAACTACATTTCCCATGTTTCCCGGCCCTCTTCACTGCCTGCACTGTGTTATTGTCCGCACCTGTTCGTGATTTTGTTATTACCGTGTCTGTCTACTTAAACCCTGTTGTTTTCCCTTTCCTTTGTGGTTCGTTATCGTTGCACGTTTACGTTTCATGTTCATGCAAATGCTCTCTCTCTGTCCCCCTTGTTCATTCGAGGTTTACCCTACCCTCCGTGGATGTTTCGCTGTCTGTTCTACCCGCTGTGTGTTCTTTTGTGTTTGAGTTAGTTTTTCCCCTCGTGGACTTTTCTTTTTGTTTTGCTTATTTGTTATTTTGAAATAAACCGCATTTGGATCCTAACCACCCTACTGCCTTCTCCTGCTTCCTGCACCCATAACACTAGCTGATGTGATCCTAATGATCTGAGTGATCTGTTGGGTTTATATTCAGTGAGCATATCTGCAATATATTGAGGTCCTAGCCCACTGAGTGATTTATATACCAGTAATAATACTTTAAAATCAATCCTAAATGTAACTGGGAGCAAGTGTAAAGACCTGAGGACTGGTGTGATATGTTCATATTTTCTGGTTCTGCTCAGAATCCTGGCAGCAGCGTTCTGTATGAGCGGCAACTGTCTTATGGTCTTTTTGGGAAGGCCAGTGAGGAGTCCATTACAATAATCCACAATGCTGGTGATGAAAGCATGCACAAGTTTCTCTAGGTCTTGACTGGAAACAAGAGTGCGTGTGTTGCTTAAGTTGCTGTTTATAATATTCGAGAAGAAAGTCTGTCTAGCTTTGCCTAGTTCCATATTAAAAGCATGGATGCTGTCTTTGTAGATCTTATAATGGACTACAAGTTTTGTCTTCCGCCACATTCGCTCTGCTTTTCTGCATTGTCTTTTCATATTTTGCACTGCTGTTGAGTTTCTCCAAGGTGCTTTTTGTCTGCCACTCTTCTTGACAGACACAGATCTAGCTTCAATGGCAGGAGAGATTAATATATCAAAGAAAATACAGAAATGATCAGACAGTGCTACATCCTTAATAACAATCGATGAAATGTTTAGACCCTTACTGATAAGTAAATCTAGAGTGTGTCCATGATTGTGTGTGGGTCCATGTACATACTGAGTCAGATCAAAAGTTTTAAAACAGTTATGATTTCTTTTGTCATATTGTTTTCTGCATTATCTATGTGAATGTTAAAGTCTCCAGCAATGGCAAAACAGTCAAACTCTGAGGTAATTGTTGATAACAGTTCTGTAAAGTCCTCAGCAAAGGCTGGAGAGTATTTTGGAGGCCTGTAAATAATGATAAGTAAAATGCGTGGAGCACCTTTTAACACACTACCCAGATATTCGAAAGACGGGTAATTCCCAAATGATATTTGCTTACATTGATAGACATCTTTAAAAGAGCAGCCGAAACCCCCACCTCTCCTACCTTCTCTGCAGACACTCAAAAAAGTAAAGTTAGGAGGGGATGTTTCATTAAGGACTGTTGCACTACAGCTGTCTTCTAGCCAAGTTTAATTTAGAAACATAAAATCCAGGTTTTATGTGCTTATTAAGTCGTTGACTAGAAGTGATTTCTTTTTAAGTGAGCGGATGTTTAAAAGTGCTAACTTAACAGTTTTTGTCCCCACAGCAATCTTAGTTTGGCGTGTAGTAGGCACCAGATTAGATGGGTTTGCTGAACAGCTTTTGAAGGCCTTATCATGTAATCAAACAGCAATAGAGAAAGATACAGACACACTGGGTTCCCGCTTGTTTTGTAAACATTTGAGAAAGTTACAGTTATCATAGCGGGGACCCGACACATATCACTGAGAGCTGGTATCAGTTGTTTTTGGTTCACCTCGAGCAGATGAAGGAGGGTGTGAGCCCTGGCGTTGTGGCAGAGGTCGAAGAGCTCTCACAGGAGGAGGGAGAGGGCGAGCTGGGCCCGCAGGTGGTTGAGGGGCCTGATGTTTTTTGCTTGATATCTGGGGGCTTGCAATAAAAGAGTGGGATAGTTTGGTTCCAGCATACACCAGTTCTTCCATTTTGTCTGAGAAGCACAGATGTGGAGATGCTGGAGAGAGGGATAACGTGTCTGGTGAGAGGGGCTGTTTCTCTTGTTATTGGAGGCTGTAATATGCTGTCCTGGTTTCCCAGGGTGTTTTCAAGAAAGTCGTCCTTGGGTGCTGAATCTTGGAGCAGTTCTAATATGTCACCGTCTGTCTGTGGTGAACTTTGTGGGCAGATGAGGCTCAGATGAGATTGTGTCCATGAGCAGAAATTGTTGTGGCTGAGTGGTGTTATCATTGTTCTTGTGTGATTTGTCAACCGCATTTCCATTCAGGTGCTGAAGTGAAGTCCTGTGGTCATTCATACTGTGTCCAGGTGTGTGTGTGCCATTCAGATTGAGTGGATTGGCACACACTGCAGAAGGATGATTGAGGGAGAAGTAGATATTGTCCTTTAGCACCAAGTTTGTTTGGGTGGTGGCCATCCTGTCGAAACAGTTGCCTCTGACTCCAGAAAAGATTTAAGTTGTCAATGAAGTTAACTCCTTTTATATTGCAGGTTTTTTGCAGCCATGTATTAAGCCCAAGCAACTGTGAAAACCTGTTTGTTCCTCTTGCTGGAAGTGGTACACTGATGAATGTTTGAACTTTCAGTCTTTTAAGTGTTTCAAAAAGTTCATTGAAATCCTTCTTAAGGAGTTCTGACTGCTCTTTATGAATATCATTCTTCCCCATATGAATGATGAGACAGTTTGCAGTCTGATGTTTCATCAGAATGTTCTGAAGTTCCCTGTTTACATCCGAGGTTGTTGCTTGTGGAAGGCAGCATGTAGTTGTATCCCTGCTGCTAATGTTTCTGATTATGGAGTCACCCACTATCAGAGTCCTGGGCCCGGCTGCGCTCTGAGCTGAATGTCGCTGTCTGCTCGACCTTGAGCGCCAGTTGACATCAGTGTTAGCTACTGGCTGATTCAGTCTGTGTTCGATCACATTCATCACGTTTGGGGATTCCTCATTCATTAATACTTCAAATCTGTTCTCAAGATGTATAGGCGGTGGTTGGAAACCAGTGTTTGCAAGCCTTGTCAGAGCCGTATCTGTGGTAGAGGATGCTACTGCGGCAATATGAGATGCTCGTGACAATCTGATGTCTCGAGTGCCTTTTGGTCTCGCTCCCTGTTTTTGCCATCGATTTGTAAGTCGATCGGCTTGTTTCTCTACACTCAGTATGGCCTGTCGAGGAGCACTAGATTCATGGGACTCACCGGCTGTATGCTGAGGGCATCCATGATGAAGCTCTGTTGTGTGTTCCGTCTGGTTTGGTGGTCCTGTAAATAACTTTGTTTCAAGAACTGCAATCCTTTGTAAAAGTCTGTGGCAGTTAGTGCAGCAAGTAGATTCCAGAAGAGGCATTTGTGTTTTCCCTTCCCTGGAATGAAAACTTTCAGTGGGAGGCTGGTCAGATAAAAGAATTCTGCTTTTTTTTTGTAGTAGTCCAAGCTTTTGAGCACTGTGCTGATTTGTTTAAGTTAAAATTATTTGATAAAAGGAGATAAAATATGAAAATATAAAAGCGATAGAGCAAAGCACAGAGCAGTAAGCAAGAGCGTCTGAACAGAAGCTGAGCAGGAAGAAACAAGGTTTCCTATCGTCATTCTTAAACCAAGATTTGATTTCCTTAATATTTAAAGAAAAAGACCCTAAACTTTGTGGCAGCTACAGCATGTTAGCCTAATTTATCATGATGTTAAATTACTAGCTAAAATTTTTAATTACTGGCCAAACGTTTAGAGGCTCATCTTCCTTCCATTATATCAGATGATTAAACTGGTTTTATACTAGGTCGTCAGTTGTCATCCAATATATGGAGGCTTCTGAATGTAATCCTTACTCCATCTAGGTCATTAAGGCCAGAAATGGTTATCTCGTTTTATTGTTTTAGTTAGGATTTTTGTTATTAGGGGTTCAAGCCTGAAGGGCTAGAAACCTATTGTTTTGTTAGGATTATTATTATGATTATTAGGGGTTAAAGCCGAAGGGCTAGAAACCTATTATTTTTGTTAAGATTTTTATTATTAGGGGTTCAAGCCCGATGGGCTATAAACTTATTGTTTTTGTTAGGATTATTATTGTAGGGCTCACAATTTTTGGAGTGGGTGTGTTCATTAGCAATAATTAACACATCACAGACAACCATCAATCATTACAATAAAAGAGCATTGATTAGAATCAATGTTACACGGGCACCAATTTATGTAGGCTCAAAGGTTGGTTAGATCAGTTTTACTATCAAATATAAATTAATAATTAATGTTTATTAATTAAGAATTAAATTAAATAATAGAATTTAGTTCGTCAAATTCTATCCTCGGGGCACCACTCATTGATAAGAGAAAAATGATAGTAAGTGACTGATCAAATCTCATAAACTTCTACCATGCAGATTGAGTATTCTGATCGAGAATCAAAATAATCAAAAAAGGTAGTTGTTAGTCAAATCGTTGCATATGAACCCAACAGTAATCTGGTTACAGTTGGCTTCGAACAACAACAATTTAACAATACTGAAGTAATGTTGGAGTTCTTGACGTGGCAGAGGCTGGCTTCAACACAATATTCAAACAAACAAGGAATACTTATTATAATATAATAAGATTTATTATAATCAAACAATAATGAACATTGTCAATACTAAATGAATATAATACAAAAACATAAAATGGAAATCCTAAACTAAATGGTGGAGCTATATGCTAGTGTATGTGTATGTGTGTTTGTCTCGAGTCGGTAACCAAGACACAAAATGGCGGACTAAACTCCTCGTGAGGAACTAGTCAAAATGGAGGAGCCAACGATTATGGGAAGGTGTAGGGAAAACAAGATGGCTGGATCAGATCCATCACAATGGAGCTAATACCACGTGCGGGTGATAATGAGCAGACACACAGAGGAACTGAACAAAACAGGCGGGAGAATTTGGGAAAACACCAGCCTGATTCATACATAAACCGTGGTGCTGCTCGCTCCGTGAATTTCCGTGTGTGAGAGAGCGAGGGAGAGAGAGAGAACGAACAAACAGGGGTTCATGCAATTTAACAGAGGAGACACGCTGGTAACAGTGCGATTGACTCGTTGATTCGGATCACTCACTAAATAAACATTTTCCCCAAAAATGATGATCTCATAACTCCAAAGAGCAATCAACGATCGTAGTTAAATGTACAGTGTAAACAAAACATTAAACGTTCAACAATCGTGGTTAACATACAAATGAAACAAAAACATCAAAACATTCAGCAATCAAATATATATGATTTAGATTTATAAGAAAAGTCACAGTTTCTACACTAAATCTGCCCAGATATCAAGCCTTACTTGTGAAATCCTGTGTGATTTCAGCAGGGTTGTCTGCTGGATTCCTGTTGCATTGAGTTGTCAGGAGAAAGCAATCTGGAACAAAGCGAAGTTAATCTTACTCTACCGTGGCCAAATGCTAAGGTTTAGAAAAACGTGATCTTTCTTTGTCCAGAAGGAGGGATTCCTTGGTGTAGATGTCTCTTTAGAGCGCAGCGGAGCTGCAGGCAGAGAGAGAGTTATGTCCCTTTAGAGCACAGCGAATCTGCCGGCAGAGAGAGAGAGTTATGTCCCTTTAGAGCACAGCGAATCTGCCGGGAGAGAGAGCTAAATCAAATGTGCTCGCTGGTTTTGTTAAGAAGATGACGTCATCGGTCATCGGCCGCTTTTGACCAATGACGTCTGAGATGGAGTCCATGGGCGGGACTTCCGTCCGGTTGTGATGCATTCTGGGAAATGGAGTTCAATGTCTCCCCTTTGGTCATAGAACAAAGGGCCATGCTGTCTCTGCTGCCATTTTCAGTGGGGCAAGGCCCTACATTATTATGATTATTAGGGGTTCAAGCCCGAAGTGCTAGAAACCTATTATTTTTGTTAGGATTTGTATTATTAGGGGTTCAAGCCGGAAGGGCTAGATACCTATTGTTTTTGTTAGGATTTTTATTATTATTATTAGGGGTTCAAGCGCTTCGTGCTGAAACCCTATTGTAATTGTAAGGATTATTATTATTAGGGGTTCAAGCACAAACTGCAAGAAACCTATTGTTTTTGCTAGGATTTTTGTTATATTTTTTGTTGTCTATAAACCCTATTTTAATTGTAAGGATTTGTATTATTATTAGGGCCCAAGCACTGAAAGTGCGGAGCCCTATTGTTCTTCTAAGGATTCTTATTATTATTACGCTTCTTTTCAAGGTTTTCAGTACTTTTGGGATACATAACATGCGTGAAAACTCTTGAAAGTTGCACACACATCAGAGTCGCTGGCCATTAGGGCGTGGCAGATTTACAGGTGGGGGGGTGCAGAAGGGGCTCTTTGGCACCACCTAGAACATGGGCATGTTCGTGGGGCTATCTAGTACATCCCTTTTGGGGTACAGTCACCAAACTTTGTACACATATAGATCTCATCAAGCCGGACAACTTTTGTGCAGACAGTCATAGGCTCTGCCCAAAAGGAAGTTGGCATTTTGGATTGTTTGAAAAATGCATTCTGAGGAATATGATATACTCCTCCCAGGGATTTAATGGTACAGGTACCAAATGTGTGCAACATCATGCCAAGACATAGACGATGCTAAATTGCGAAGGGATTTTTGATATATCAAACGGTGTTGCCATGGCGAAACGACAACATAAAAAAAAAAAAATGGAATAAGGAAAAGTATCATATCTTCTGCGTGCAGAAAATTTAAAACATCAAAATTGAGCCAAATGTTTGTCCTTGCGGCCTGATCACTTTGATGTGACTATTGTGGGTCACGGTCGTAGTGCCACCAACTGGTGGAAGGAAGTGTGTCACATTTTTTTGTTATTAAAAAATTATGTTAGCCTGAATTTCTTCAAAAAAATACAGAATATTGTCAAGGCATTGCACATTTAAAATTCTAAAGGGTTTCTTGATATCTTAAATAATGTTGGCATGGCAATTCATAAAATGTCATCATCCTTTTTGTGCATATTCACATGTTTTGTGGTATTTGGCATAATTTAATTTTAAAGTTGAATGATAATGAACATATTTATTACATTTTATATAAATAATATATAGTAAAAATATCAACTGAAATATAAAAATAAAAGAAAACCCATGTCTAATCCACTCTGTTAGTTATCTGACTGGCAATTACAAGAAATGTCCAATAGAGCCCCATTGTTCAATGATTCAGAGTACAGAATGGGTGGGTGCTGAGTTCATGAGTTGATTGAGGTCTTTTGCAGTCGAATCCCATAAAAAAAATGCAAACAATGTGTCCCCACTCAATATATTCATTAACTGAGGTGCAGATGCAATCTTTGTTAAGAACCTTTAACCATTTCCAGCCGGAGCGTTCATATTTGGGAACAATTATTTCCATGGTTCCTGTCTCAGTTTCTTTGCAGTCCAATCAACGATTTTATTTCTGAAATCTGCCAGATACTCATGACAATATAACCTAAAGGCACATTTGATTGGTTAAGGGGTTACTGGGCGTGAATAATAAATGTATCGTCATCACTGTCATCCTTCATATGACTGGGCGGAGACAGATGGGATATCCCGGGAGATTTACTCCAGTTTTGAACTTACTGCTTCAAATTGAAAAACTGAGGCAATTTTTGCAAGGTAAGACACGTTAATTAACACATGTTGTCTATATATTTCTATTGAAAGTCAAAACGTTTTAGTTACGAAGCATTTATTTGTAGGAGTAATGCTAGTTATTTCTGGAAAAAATGACATGACCGTCTGTGTTCATTGGACTGGCAGCTACCCTCTATTTTTAAGAAAATATCAGTGAAACTTGCTAAATAAACATTAGCTAGCAATAATATATACTAATTATCTGTTTAACTAAATATCAATAACTTTATTTTGCCAATGTTGTCACTTGTGAAAGATCCACCTGAAGAAATGTGAGGCAGAGAGAAGACGCTGTTTAGACTTTTTTTTTTGTCACTGTTCAGACATTTTCTTTAAGCTGTTCAGACCTCCCTGGAAACTGGCCTTGTTTGTTAGATAAGTTATCTAGCTTGTTAATTTACCCATGTAATTAAAAAAAATTGTACATTAGATATATTTCTGTAGTTTAGCTGATAACCTTACCCATTCATCACACAGACATGATTTTAGCTTGTGCGGGGCTTCAGACTGTGACCAAATGGTCATATTTTACGGCAAAATTTGGAGACAGTGTGAATATTTTTTCAACTGCGCACACATGTGCAACCTGCAAATTTGACGATTTAAATTGTTTTTTATTTCATGTTGAAAAATGAGGAGGGATCGAGTCTGCCAGAGTTAGGTGGTCTGTGAGTGATAAGTCAACTGCGTGGGTAACGTCATCTACACTTGTGTCTCGCTTCGTGGCGTCTCACTCATCGTCCGTAAAAGTAAACCATGGCGAAACGAACCATTGAATTTCTTTCCATCTACGGCTCCTCATGTACCAGAGCCAGGCCCTTAAGAGCAGGAAATTTGTAGAGGTTGACAAGTTAGAGGAGTCTGTGGCGAAAAAGGCAAGAACACTGTTTCCGATAGGAATGGCTGAGGGTGTTTAGCAAAACAGGGTTTCCGTGGGTCCTTAAAAAGTCTTAAATTGAATGTAAATGTAAGGCCATAAAAAGTCTTAATATTTTAAATAAATTACAAGAAGTCTTTAATTTCCTTTGCTGAGGCCTTAAATTTTGGTATGTGAATAGAGGAGACGCCTAAAACAGCAGAATCTACAAAATCATCTCTCACTCTCTCTCGTGCATTTAGTAGCTGATGGTTGAGTTTAGTGTGAGCACGTGCAGGGAAGCTCATTTTATGGAATTTACGATGTTAAACGTATATATGAAGCGGACGCACAAATGGCCGACATGCTTGCCCAGGCTGCCGTGAGCGTGGGCTTGGACTGGAACCCTCCGTCCTTCCCACAGCCTTTGCGGCTTGATGACTGGTACCTTGGCTCCGCGCACAGCTCCCAGCCCCCCCCACCCCCACCCTACACACCATTCTTCCCGGAAGTGCACGACGAGCTGACGCAGTTGTGGAGTACACCTTTTACTGCCCAGAACCGACCCCTCCGCTTGTCCACTCTCACTACCCAGGATGGCGGGCCGGCCCATGGGTTCACGGAGGTCCCTCAGGTGGACAGAGCAGTTGAGATCCTCCTATGTCCCGAGAAAAGCTCTTTGTCTGCTTTTGCGGACGGTGGAAAGGGAACGGCATCTCCAAACAGAGGTTAGCGCACTGATGCCATCTCATTGGCCTACCAGACCCAGGCCGTGCCCACCCCTTGCGGGTTCGAGCACACTCAATAAGAAGTGTGGCATTCTCGTGGGCACCCCCCAGCTGACATCTGCAGAGCAGCAGGTTGGACAACACCCAATACCTTTGCCAGGTTTTACAATCTCAGGGTTGAGTCGGTCTCGTCCCGTGTTTTGTCAGATGCTACCTCCCCCTATCTCGGACAGGATGTGGCCTCCACAGGGTCTTTCCCCCTGAAAGAATAGGATCGGGAAAGACTGCCTTCCCCGACACATTCATAGCGCTAAGATAGCCCCAGCCGCTTCACATCCTATGCGAGAGAGGGGTACGTGCAGCCGACACAGTTGCCTCTAGCACGCAGCAGACTGCTTGCACCTGTCTCGTCAGTTCACGTAAAACGGACTAGTGCGTGGCATTTTTGGATGGGACCCCTTGTGTCACTTCATTCGACACACGTTGAGTGAGTGACAGAAGGGGAACGTCATGGTTACGGATGTAACCTCCGTTCCCTGAGGGAGGGAACAAGGCGTTGTGTCCCTCCTGACACAGCACTAGACCTACCATTCTGGTAAATTATTGGACTCTCTAATAATCTTAAACTTGAGCCAAAAATTTACTTTTTTATTTTTTTCTGAATTTTCATTATTTATTTAAATAAGGTAGCTCCGAAAAATGTTTTGTTGATACGATAAAACAATGAAAAATTATGGCATTACAAATATAATTTATCCTAGTGTCCAAAAGCATTTCCAAACAAATAAAACATAATTGTACATAAGAACTAATTACACATAAAATACAACAATGACTAAAGGTATGCTCTCTCTCCAAAGCATGCAGGCATGAGTAACTAGTTCTCATTAAGTTCCATTCTGAGCCATCGAGTCTGTTACTCAACCTGTTATTACCTGGTGGTAGGACTGAACGATTAATTCAAAATAAAATCAAAATAGCGATATGAGGTAGTGTGATTATCAAATTGCAAGGGCTGTGATTTAATTAAATAAATAAATGGTCTGCACGCAATGCTCAATATTAAGTACTTGCACATTTTTCATGTTTCCAAATATGCTTGTCTGCTAAAAGTTACTACCCAAATCTTAAGCAACCCCATAACACCAGGTTTTTGTGGACAGAAGAGTGGATCTGCAGTAAACAGCCACTGTAAAGACAACTAAAACAAATGTCTTCCTACATGTTCTTTCAAAATAAAAACTCATCGCATTGCAATGCCACAAGCAAGTGTACATTAGTGCATGAAATTAGTACATAAATATGCTACTGTTTTATAACAAAAAATATTGTCATGACTTTGTCAGGACAGTTCCTCCTCCTTTGTCGGTATTGTCATGTTTGTGTGTGTGTCTGCATGTTTATCTCTCCCTCTTGTGTTTTGCAGGTGTCACGTGGAGAACGGTAGCTCAGTTGCCCTGACAACACCCGTTACTCCACTCCACAAGATCATCAGCGGCACATGTTCCCTATTACCCTTTCCCTATTTATACTCTTCCTTGTGTACTGTTCCCTGTTAGATAATTGTGTATGTCTAGTAGTGTTTATTCTAGTCTTGTTCTAAGTCAGTAAATGTTCTAGTTTAGTTTTCTATAGTTTTGTTTTTTATACTTTCACTACCCAGCCAGCATTTGGAGCTTTGTATTTCTGTTTGTTGCTGAGCTTAATAAGTACCATCACTGCATCTCTGCGATTAGGTCCTTCTCCTCTGAAATTATGTGACAAAAAATAACAATAATAATAATTGGTAGTAGTAATAGAATTTTACCAAAATATATTTCCATAATTTCTTAAACTTATTGGGTTTCAAAAAATAATAGTGAAAAGTGGTCTATGACCCTATCACAAAGTGGACAAAAAAGGTACACACTAAAGAGATACAATGTGAAGATTATGTGAATCTGTTCCCTTTTCAAAAAGCTACACTTCTGATGCTGCGCTGAAAAGCGCTTTGGGAACAGCTTTAGGTGTGACCAGCTGTGAATATGTGTGCAACATGTCAATGAACATTGACCGGAAATTATAGCCTCTGCCGGCTTAATCATTGGATGCACCTGCGGCAGGGCTATATATAGATGCGTCACAGGTGCGTCGTCAGATCTTTTGTCTTCAGATCACTCTGTGTTTGTGTGCTTCACGAGCCTGTCAGAACTTTCTTTCCTCTGTTAGGAGTTAGAATTTGTTAGGCAGTGTGCAGAAAACCTTTCTCTTCCTTAAAAAAAAAGAGAGAATGACTGAAAGTCAGAGCAAACGATGCGTGTTCCCTTGTTTACGCTCTATGGCTGAGAGGGACACGCATCAGTTTTGCTTTGTTTGGGGGAAGAGCATGCTGCTCTCGCATTGGGGCAGGGCTGGTGCACGCATTGCGATCTTCTCTCGGTCAAAATGCTTCGCGCTCGCCTTCCTTACTTCTGAGAGTCGGCACCCACACTTCATTTGTGGGGCTCTCGTATGGATTTGGCTGAGGAGCGAGAGATGGGTCCGTCCCTTTTGCTCGCTCTCTCTCCAGACCCAGCTGGTCCTTCCCGTGATCTTGCAGCGCGCTCCGGCACCTCTTCAGTTCATGAGGGGGACCTTGAATCTCTTGAGTCTGCGGACTACGAGTTACCCACCTCCGAGCATTCCGTGTATGATAGTAAATCATCAGAGGAATTACTCGATGTGATTACCCATGCGGTGGCCAGGCTTCAATTAGACTGGCCGCACGAACAAGAGACCCCAATCGCTCCCAAAAAGTTGGAGGACAGATTTCTGTCTGGTGGCCAAGGGAAGGGAACGCCTCATCAGTCCCTTCCTTTTTTGATGACCTCCACGTCAAGCTCTTTCGTTCACAGAGGAAACCTTATACTTCCCGTGTCCACGTGCCCTCAACGTCGATATATTCGACTATCGTGGGTGCTGAGACACAGGGGTATTTGATGATGCTGCTGGTTGAAGAGACACTTGCAGTTTATCTCTCGCCGGGTTCGGCATCATCCCTAAAAAGTCCTTCTCTCCCCACTAAGCCGTGCAGGACAACCTCCACGTTAGTGGGGAAGGCTTATCAAGCAGCAGGTCAGGCTGGTGCTGCTCTGCACACTATGGCAGTGTTACAGGCATACCAGGCTGATCTGCTGAAGGACCTGAGTGCGGGTACCATGCTCGACGATGAAGCTTTCTCTGAGCTTCGTCGAGCAACGGACCTATCTCTCCATGCGACCAAGCAGACAGCCCATGCCATTGGCCGGTCTATGTCTGCTTTAGTTAGCACAGAGAGACACCTATGGCTTAACCTTTCGGCATCAGAGATAAGGATAAAGTTTTCCTCCTTGATGCCCTGGTTTCGCCTTCTGGCCAGTTTGAAGATGCTATGAATACAGTTATCTCCAGGTTCCAGGAGGCAAAAAGCCACGAGGAAGCATTTGGGCAGTTTTTTCCTTGCGGCACTCAGGGGGCGGGGTCGTTGGCCACCCAGACCCGCCCCGGTCCTGCTAGAAGGGAGGCTCAGAAACAAAGCGTGGCGAGTTGTGCTCCCCCTCGTAAAGACTGGAGACAGGCTCGTCGCCCTTAGCAGCCCCCAAAGCAAGACCTCAGGGGAGTAATTTCTAAGAGGAAGAAACCCTTGGGACAGGGTGCGTGTATCATCCACTTCGGCCCTCCCGGTACCTCCACGAAACCTCTCCATTCCCGCCGCCTCTGGTGTTTCGGGAGTTAGAGGCTTCCAACGAAAAGTTGGATGTACCATTGTACCCGACATCCCCTTAACAGTGTCAAAATTAATACCCATCTCAGAGAACCTCAAATCCAACATCACGATTGACTGGTCATGATCGATCTCATGGACGCATATTTCCATATAGGAATTCTGCCACAGCACAGGAAGTTCCTGAGGTTCCTGGGGGCGAAGCCTTCCAGTATCAGGTCCTTCCATTCAGCCTAGCCCTATTACCCCGCACATTCACGAAATGCATGGATGCAGCACTGTCTCCTTTGCGAATCCGGGGCATCCGCACTCTGAATTACATAGACGACTGGCTGGTCTCAAGAACTGGCAGTTCAGCACAGGGATATTGTTTTAGCTCATCTGGTTTCTCTGGGTCTGAGACTCAACGTCAAAAGAGCGTTCTCTCTTCCACTCAGGAAATCACCTATCTGGGGGTTATATGGAATTCTATCACGAAGTGATCACAATTGTCTCCTGCTCGAATCATGTCCATTTAGAACACCCTGAACAAAGTCAGGCTAGGTCAAGGTTGCACTGTTCGTCAGTATCAACGAATGGTAGGTCTCATGGCGTCTGCATCCACGGTGATCCCTTTGGGCCTTCTGCACATGAGACCGTTTCAGCTGTGGCTAAAAGCCAGGGGATTTCATCCAAGGGCTAGTCCCCTAAGGCAAATAAAGTTTACGTGCCGCATGCTTCGTTCCCTTTCTATGTGGTTCAGACCCTGGTTTCTTACCTTGGGTCCCACTCTAGGTGCGTCTTGTCGTCGAAGGTTGCTAATGACAGATGCCTCCCTGATGGGCTGGGTAGCGGTCGTCCAGCTCACGGGAATGGGAGGGTCGTCAGCTCCATTGTCACATTAACTGTCTCTAGTTGATGGCTGTATTTCTGTCCCTGAAATACTTCCTCCAGAGGCTGCCATGTCTTGGTGCGGGTGGACAACACAGTGGTAGTCTCTTACATAAACCATCAAGGAGGTCTACGTTCACACCAGCTGAACAGACTTGCACGGCAGATTCTCCTTTGGGCCCAGGGCAAGCTCCTGTTAATCGGAGCAGCTTGTATCCCTGGATGCCTGAATGGGAGCAGATTTACTGTCCAGACAGAAAATACAGATGGGGTAGTGGAAACTCCACCCTGAGGTAGTGGAACAAATCTGGTTGAGATTTTACAAGAGCAGAAGTGGACCCTCTACTTCTCTCTGAGTCACCCATCCCCCCCGGGATCTGGACGCGATGGGACATACATTGCCCAGAATGCGCCTGTATGATTTCCCCCCGGTTTCTCTGCTCCCGGGAGTCTTGGCCTGAGTTCGCCAGCAAGGGTCTTGCCTCTTACTGATAGTGCCACGCTGGCCGAACAGGGTATGGTTCTCGGAGATAATATCTCTCCTCAACGGCTCGCCTTGGGCTATTCCGGACAGGAGGGACCTTTTGTCTCAGACACAGGGGACAATATTTCATCCCCAGCCCGAATTGTGGAACCTTCATGTTTGGCCCCTGAGGGGTACCAACTTAGGGACACAGAGCTTTCTCCTGAGGTTATCGAGACCATTTTAAGTGCAAAGGCTCCCTCTACTTGGAACAGATTTTACAGGGCAGAAGTGGACCCCTTCGCCTCAACAAACAGCGCAAGGTCTCCCCTACTTCTCTCTGAGTTACCCAGCCGTGTAGCTTTTTGAAAAGGGAACGTCTCGGGTTACTTAAGTGTAACCCTTGTTCCCTGAAAAAGCGGAACGAGATGCTGCGCTTCATTACCGCACTGGGATGCCCCAGGACTGCTCTTCAGACAAAATACCTGACGCATCTTTTTATAGCCCTTCCGCAGGTGCATCCAATGATTACACCGGCAGAGGCTATAAATTCCGGTCAATGTTCATTGACGTGTTGCACACATATTCACAGTTGGTCACACCTAAAGCTGTTCCTAAAGCACTTTTCTGCACAGCATCTCGTTCCGCTTTTTTCAGGGAACAAGGGTTACACTTAAGTAACCCGAGATGTTTTTCTCCCTCTATGTTTCACTTGATTTTTATTTTCTTTTTGTCTTTTAAGAGGACTCAAATGTGAACACCCTATCTTAAACAGTAATTTTATTGGCAGAAGACCATGTTTCTCCATGACTTTTCATAAAAACAAAAGACTTACATTTTTTTAAATAATGTAAATAGGAAAAAATAGCATGTTAACAATCAGTTATCGTAATAACAATATTTTTCAAAATAATTGCAATTACATTTTTTGTAATTGGACATATGTAATTACAGTGAACGATCCTCTCTGCCCATATTTGTACAAATTCCACCTCTGGTTGCAGACATCTGAATCCTAATAGGATTGGTTTAACATTCCATGATGCTGGACAACGTACTACATCATTTCAGATGAAGGCATCTGATCCAGGAAAGCTAACGTGTTTTTAGCCAGATAGCACATTATGTGCTGTGCACACATTGTGCTTTGTGTGGATTATCTAGTGATCAATTAATCAGATTTTGTTGTGTGTGGGCTCGTTTAATGTGAATCCTCTTCTCTAAGTAACAATATGTGATATTTTATGTTCTGTTTTTTTTTTTTTTTTGAAGTTATAAGTGAAAACACGACATATAATAATGATAAGGAAGTTTGGGGCCCCCTGTAGGAGCTGCTGCCCCCGCGACCCGACTTCGGATAAGCGGTTGAAGATGTATGGATGGATGGTTTTATTAATGTCAGAAATATTGTATTATAATATAATAATACACTTTTTACAGTGTAAATGAAAGAGATGTAGTCTTGGCATTATTCAGTTTTTTATCTCATAATATTCATATTTATACTGCAAGCTCACAACTCGGGCACCATGTTTTGGGTAAAATGTATTTATTGTGTTTTGACACTTTAAGGGCCCAGTATGGTTGAAAATCTAAACTACAGCATAGCCTCTAAGCCAGTGATCTCCAACAGAGTGCCCATATAGCCTGTGAGTCGCCCACAGATCACAATCTATAAATACAAATATTGTATAAAATACAATGTATATATGATGATTGGTCAACCTCTCAAATGTACAGGACATCACAACAAATGGCAAATAATTGTAAATGGTGATGTACAGTATGTGTTTGCCAGAATATTAAGTGTAAAAGCACCACACTCTAAGATATACAATGCATTCAGAAAGCATTTAGACCCCTTCATTCTTTTCACATTTTTCTTTGTTGCATTTTTATGCTAAAATGATTTAACGTTTTTTCTTTTTCACATCAATCTACACTCCATACTTCCTAATGACAAAGCAAAAATCAAATTTTTGATAACTTTGCAAATTTATTAAAAATAAAAACCTGAAATTAGTATTTAAATACCCTTAACTCTGTACATAAAATCCTGAAATTAGTATTTAAATACCCTTAACTCTGTACATAAAAACCTGAAATTAGTATTTAAATACCCTTAACTCCATACTTAGTTGAAGTTGGGGTGGTTTTGCACTATTGAGGAGCAGAATCTTGTTTCTTACAGTGTGAGAGTCCTTAAGGTGCATTTTCCAAATTCCAAGCAGGCTGTCATGTCTCTTGCTCTTGAGGATAGGCTTCCTTCTGGCCACTCTGCCGTAAAGCCCAGATCGGTGGAGTGTTGGAGTTTTAGTTTAGTTAATTTTTTTAAAAGGAATATTCAGGGTTAAGTATAAGTGGACAGCATTTGTGTATAATGTTGATTACCACACACAATTATTTAGACGGTTTTAAATTTAATTCTAAATTAAAAACATAATATATCTACAAGGTCACTACTGGCAAGAGGGGGAAAATACAATAGAAAGAGAATGTGTTCTGTTACAAAGAGCCATTCAAGTAGTGATATGTCGTTCACGAACAAGTCGGCTCTAAGAGCCGGCTCTTTTAGGTGAATGTTGGGAGTCGGCTCACATATCAGAAGAGCCAAATCTATTTATAAAAAAAAATTAAGATATGAATAATCAAAAGATTTAAATGAATAGAATTAACTAATTCAAAGAACGAAAAAATAAATAAAATAATATATACCTAAATGCTCAAGCACACACACATTCATTCTGATTGTCTGCTCAGACTAACAGCCTCAACTGTTGTTCCTGTCAATCAGACACCTAGTGTCAAACAATGAACCAAAGATGCGTGAGGGAGGGCAGAGCCAACTTATTATGTTGTTCAGATTGTATCATTTTGAATTGTTACATTTATATGCACATTGTTTATATACATTAAAAAAGTTATACTTTAAATGTACATGTGTAATAGCATCCTTTTTTACATTTATTTGAATTTGTGGGATGCTGCAGTTTTGCACATTGTTATTTATTTTTCTTTGATATGGTGCAATATTCTATTATGCTGTTCAGATAGTATTCGTTTTGAATGGCTAGATTGATATGCACTATGTTTATACACAATAAAAAGCTATACTTTAAATGCAAATGTTTAATAGCATTCTTTTTCATAACAACCACAATGTATTTAAAAATGCATGGGTTTAAGGCAGAGTATGATTTAATTTAATAATTTAATTAGATTTGTTTTAACACCAATTATATTCAAACTATCACAAACTTTTTGACTTGAAAGAATATAAAACATATTTTTTTAAACAGCCGTTTGGGAGCCAAAAGAGACGGCTCTTTTTGGTGAGCTGAGTCAGCTCACTGAATAGAGCCGGAATGCCCATCACTACATTCAAGTGTTTGACAGAAGCTGGGTCATTTCATGATTATTACATTATACACAAAAAAGAGAAAAGGATAAAAAAAAAAAATCAAAAATGCATCTGGAATAATATACTTTTCAGAGTCTATCCATCATTGTTTCACCACACTCTGTCTTTTACGTGAAGGGGGAGTGCCTTGCCACTTTTATCTTGTGTCAGAGATGCTCCCCTCTTTCTTAAGCAGCCAAACAGGATCTATGTAATTTAATTGAATGAGGCTCTCTGGAATGGCCTGAATGAATTATACTGCATTATGCCACAAACGTGACCTGTAGAAAGCAAATTGTGCAGTATTTTTTGTAGCTTGTCCTCCATATCTGTCCAATAAAAGGTTTAGTGATATGTATCAATTTAATAACTCAAAATGAACTGAAACTTTTATTCCTCATGTGGTGCTTGGATGAGAGGTGTTAGCATGACCGAGCCTTTGTTAACTTTTATGGATTTAACAACACCATTTAGCCCAATCAACCTCCCAGCCAACATTGAAATGTGGGGACCATGTAGGTAAGACAAGGGCTTGAAGGATTGGCCCCATATGGGTTTGTCTGTGGATTCCATGTTGGCCCTATCTAGATATGGATGCCATGTTAAGGTTAAGATTATGGTTACTCTATTTTAACCAGTAAAGATGGTTACCATGGATAAACCATGGGAGAAATTAGTCTTAGATTAAGGAACTGCTGCATCACCAAACAATACCAGACATTACACATAAATACATAATAGTACACAACACATCACATTAAAACCTACCCCTCTTAAAACATACCCATCTAAATACATAATTTAATTAAAAACTACACACCTCTCATTGCATAACGATTGTGTTTTTATTTTATTTTATGTAAAAGCCTAACCAGGGACAAGGGATGTAAATTAGCTTTATGCTATATCCCCTATTCGGACGACATCGGCATCGGTTGTCTGTGTGTAACAATGCCTAGTGTATTGTCCCTGTTAAATAAACAAATAAAATCAAATAAAAAATATATACCTGCAAACAAACAGTTGATAGAGCCAACAATAATCTCAGAATATGCCCACTGCTATCTATCCTGCTAAAAACTATTACCAAATTAGTTATTTGACCTTTAATTTTCACCGTTAGGTTTCCAAACAAGGTGATAATACCATAACGTAAAACAGACTCTATATTGGCTATACATTTTTTACATAATATTCCTACAGACACCAAATAATCTTCAAGAATAGAATATGACTGGGGCTAATGCGGGGCATGCTGGGCAACCTGCATCAGACCCATATAGGTCTCACTTTATATAGCCCATATGGGTCACACCAAAGCTGTGTCCGAAACTGTCCCCTATCTACTAAATAGTGCACTAATTCCGGTGTCGGCCATTTTGTAGTGGTGTCCGAATTCATTCCCTACATCTCGTTCCCTACATTTGTTCACTCATTCTTACCCACAATGCAATCTGATTTAGAGGGTACATACGATGTACACTCTCTGACCCCTATTTCCCATAATCCAACGTGGAGATGGCAGTAGAGTGCAAAATAAAATTGCAAATGGTGGACGTAAACACCGGAGGAGGCAACTTTTACAAATGTAAGTAACTATTTTATTAATACGAATAAATCTGTAGCAAGATATAACTAAGTAAAATTATACATATTGATGGATTAATTTATAATTGGCCACTAACTCTGCAATTCCTCGAAACTAGCAAGGGTAATTTTTACTGTCGAGATTTCACGCAGCAAATGATAATTTGTTGGATTCTTCACATATAGTATTTATCACATGTAACTACTGTATTCGCATATGCCTTAGAAAATAATGTACCGAAGATTTTCTATTATTTTAGGCATGGACGAAGACGTAACACATCTCATCTCATAATGAGCAGGATGACCAATGGGCATCTCTTCTCTGGGTGCAAGAATGCAGCCCCGCTTGGATGGGAGTGAGTTTGTAGATTACTTTTACTCAGAAATTAGTAGAGTTCAGTTTCATTTGATATGAATAAATAGTAATATTTAAATCATTACATTACATATACTACAGAAATGTTCTGAAAGAGATGGGGTTGCTTGGTGTGGTAACCCCTGCCAAAAAGTAGGAAAAATTGAAGAACCTACAAGGTAAATTCATCTTAATAATATATACAGTTCTGCTTTTAAATTTACGGCATTTGCAGCTTCTGCAAGATGTTTTTTTTTAGTAATGCATTAATGTAACTATTTGATACTACATATATGTAAATACATTTCACAAATTCAGATAATATCTAAATTTACAAATTATCCTTTTAAAAAGTTTACAAGCCCTTGGTTCTTAATAGCATGTGTCCTCCTTCAGGGTCAATGACTGTGGCCTTTTGTGATGTTTGTGCATAGCACTTCTCATTTGATCTCTCAACCACATTTGATCCAGCTTTGCCACTCAGGACAATTGAGGAGCTCATACTCAACTATTACACAAGGCTACAAATGATAATTTAGAGTATTTTAAATAATTAATTATTATTTTCTAATGGAGTGTACTTCAATATCTGTTATATGGTACTGAATAAAAAAACAAACACATTTTGTTTTTGCTAATTTTAAAGAAAACGCTTAAAGATTCTACAAGGGGCATGTAAACTTTGTGCACAGCTATACAGTATTTTTATTCAGTGCTGTTCAAAAGTCCACATTAGGTGCTTCACAAAAACATTTGTCTTAAGACAAGTTATTTTATTCTGCTTAAGAGTTTTAATTGGAAATATACATTTTAGACTATAGTAGTATACTCACTATCATGCATTGAATTACAGAAATAGTTCACCCAAAAATTATAATCTTTAGTCATTCTCTCATCATTTCCTCACCCTAATGTCATCTCAAACTCCCATAACTTTCCATTAAATATTTTAATGGAAATATGACGTCTGTTTGTTCACACAATGCAGGTGAATGGTGACCAAATCTTTTAGCTCCAAAAAGGACATAAAGGCTGAATTAAGGTAATACATATGACTGTCTTCTGAAGCGATCCAATTAGTTTTGTGTGAGAACAGACCAAAATGTAACTCCTTTTTTGCTATATATCTTGACATCAGTAGTCTCCTAGCTAATCATGATTTCAAGCTAAATTACACTTCATAGTGCTTAATGCATGCCAGAATGCTAGATGGTGCCAGGAAGTGTAATCAAACTTGAAATCTTGGAGACCTGAGCATGAAATCTAGGGCTAGGATACTGCTTATGTCAAGATTTATATATAATTTTTTTTGGTCTGTTCTAATCAAATAACTATTAGTCTTACTCATAACCTTTTTGGCGCCTTTATGCCTCTATCATATCTCTAAAATATTTAATTTGTGCTCCGTGGAAGAAAGGCATACAAGTTTGAGACAGAGTCTGAGCACTGATGGAGAGATTATGCGTTCTTGGTTTAACTTGGGCAGTTGTTGTTGCCATCCTGTACCTGTCCCGCAGGTGTGATATTCGGATGTACCGATCCTGTGCAGGTGTTGTTACATGTGGTCTGCCACTGTGAGGAAGATCAGCTGTCCTTCCTGTCTCCCTGTAGTGCTGTCTTAGGCATTTCACAGTACAGACATTGCAATTTATTGCCCTGGCCACATCTGCAGTCCTCATGCCTCCATACAGCATGCCTAAGGCACGTTCACGTAGATGAGCAGGGACCCTGGGCATCTATCTTTTGGTGTTTTTCAGAGTCAACTTTGAACACTATATTTTATTAGTTTATCTTATGTAGACAAAATACAGTCAACTGTAAACAAAAAACTGAAGTCTAAGTTTTAAATTTTCTCTAAGAAATTTCCCAGGAGTTCAATGGATCTATTCTTCATTTATTTAGTTTACAGCTAAATGTATTTTGTCTTAATAACTTCTTATCGATGGGTGGTGTCGACGAGCCAACAATGCACACCTCAAATTTGTGTAAAATACAATTTTCTTCACAAGAAAATCTAATTCACCAGAAACAAGACGGAGTATATTTTTGCATCAAGTTTGCCTCCGGACTCGGATGGAGGGCACGATAAGAAGAACCCAGCGAAAATGTGTGTTTGTGCACTTGGGTTGGTTTTTGTTGGTAGTTTACTTTTCTACAATTTATTTTATTAATAAGATATACAGTAACGTTTTCATTATTTTTATCTTTAATAACACAGAGTAAATGGTTTAGGGGTGTCCCTGACTAAGGATTTACACATTCGAATCAGAATTTTCGAATCTTTCTATAGTTGACTGATAGTCGAATCATCTATGTGTGTGTGAATGTGTTGGGAGGGGCACGACACTAGGTAGTCAGCAGGAGGGTAAAACTAATTTTATTTTATTTTACACACTGCACACAGCAACAACTTTTAATAAAGCGACCAAAACTGCCTGCCAACTGACAATGGCTTTCTTATTTACGTTTAATAAAAGGTAATGTGGTGGATAAACATTCGTAAAATGTTCTCTCATAACATTTTAAAGCCACGATCGAAATACAGAACATCACACAAATATCTAAAAGAACATTTTGATAAATAAACCTAAAAAAAATACCTGCCTAGAGTGGAAAAGAACACACTGACTGCAGACAGGATTTGCATTTCACATTTTGCAAAATTAAATTAAATCGGCAAAATTGCCTGTGCTAGCATGCTTCCAGTGCAGCGCAACATCGACACAACGAAAAGCAAAAAAAAGCATTAATTTACAGAATTAAATTAGAACAGAATATATATTTATTATAATAAAAAACAAATAAAAACGAAATAGTCAGAATCAAGTCACAGGGAGCATAATAAATGTGTGCAAAATGCCAAAGTGCAGGGGAACATATATTTAAAAAAAATACAAGTTAAATTAAGTAACCCTGAGTGATCAATAAATAAAATTAAAATAAATAAATTATTAAAACAACGAAAGTTTAGCCAGAATTGTGAACTTTCTCCTTTTAACTGCCAAAACAACAATAAACGCTAAACTGGCAGTTTTTTTAGCTAAACATGTTCACAGCAAATTAAAATTAGAAACGGCTGAAAAGTTTGAAAACACTTGTACCCTACCCGATCGAAAAAAATCCAGTCTTTCACTCTGCTTGTGTGCGTTTGAGTCTTTTTAAGTTGTGTGCGAGGAAAACCAACTTGTTGACATTGGCCGGCAGCGGTGCGCTCCTGGTTTTACTGATAATAAATCCAGCCTTGGAGAAAATTCTTTCTGATGGTGTGGAAGTAGATGGGATGCTGTGGAATCTCTTTGCGGCCCTGGACAGCTTTGGGTATCTCTCCTCATTCTTTTGTCACCATTCCAGTGGCCCTGTACTGCTTCTTGTAGTGTCCTTTAAATAAGCCCTCATTTCACTGTCCCCTAGCTGTTGCTCCTCTTCATCGCTGGACAACAGCATCGACATCACTTGGTCTTTCTATTTTTCTTGTCTTGAAGGGCCTGCAGTATCACGCTCCTCCACCAATTCACTGTCATCACCTACCTCCTGTACAGGCCTGGCAGCTAAACTCTCAGCCAGATTTTCCACCACAGCATACGCCTCATTCCTTTGCTCATCATCAGTGAAAAAGGAAAGCTTCTTAAAACGTGGGTCAAGAATTGCAGCCTTGATATAAATACTGCTCTCCAAAAGACGGCCTTTAAGCTCCCATCGTCTGTCAATCTTCTCGGTCAGGGTAATCTTGAGGGTGTTAGTAACAGCGCTGTCGTCTTCATGTACCACCAAGTGTCGTTTCTTAATGTTCATAAGCATCAGAACAGTGGCAGACAGAGATGCGTTCATATCTTGTGACAAAAGCTCTGTCAGTTTGATCATTGGCTTGAGAACATTGACTATGTCCTCTGCCATTCTCCACTGGGATGTTGTGAGCTCTAGATCACGGTCGGACCGTTTGCTGACACTTGAATCCGTCAGCACAGCTGAAACTGCACCCCTTTGTTCTAACAGGCGATCGAGCATAAGATAGACAGAATTCCATCGAGTGGCAACATCTTGTACAAGTTTATGCTCTGCAACATTCAGTTCTCTTTGTTTTTCTGCAAGTGCTGTGGTGGCCTTGGCGCTTTTTTTGAAGTGTGAAACAAGGCGCCTTGCAGCAGCAACAGTGCGACACACGGGATCTTTCTTTAATGCGCTGTTAATGCACAATTGCAGTGTATGCCCCGCACAACGGACAGTTCCCCACGATGGGTCTTGGGCCAGTTGATTGGTGCATGCAACCATATTCGTTGCATTGTCATGGACAACAGAAACGATCTTAGTGCCTGGAATGTCCCAATCAGAAATGACTTCTTTGCTGTATGACTTTCCTCCATTTTTTTAGTTGCTAACACAAAATTTTCCAGTCGCCAGGCTTCAGTAATAAAGTGGGCTGTAACTGTAAGATATGCCTCCATTTGCAGCGAGGTCCAAATATCTTTGGTGAGGCTGACTGCTTTGCAATTGTTTATTAACATGTAAACCTCCGCGCGTATGGACGCGTATTTCGCATCCACCGCATGCATAACCGTCTCTCTTTTGGGAACTGTGTATCCTGGCTCAAGTGTGCGCATTAATTCTTTAAAACCTTCACCGTCCACAACATTCACTGGCCTCATGTCGAGCGCAATAAACTCTGCAATTTTGCCCGTGATTTCTCTTTTCCTTTTCTCGGACAATGGTGGTCTCAAATCTAGCTTTCTTTGAGTTAGTTTTGGCGCAGCTCCAGTACTACTACTAGATGAACTGCCGTCATTAGTCTGATACTGTGGGTGGATCTAGAAAAAAGACGAACTTATTTTAAGTCCCAACATATGATATTGCTATTCGTAAATTAAAAGCGCCAGTTAAATGAAAGAGTGAACCATCCTTATTGGAAGCTAAGAAACTTACCCGTTTTAATTGGAAAGCCATATTTGTTGTTGATGAGTGGTAGGACATGAGCTGTTGGCACAACTTGCATTTTACTTTTTTTGGATCATCTTTTACCATTTCAAAGTGCATCCACACTTTAGATTTTTTTGTTCCAGACATTAAGTAATCCCTGCCGTCAAGATGCTCCTCGTCTGTCACGGATCAGGGAAAGTGAAACTTAAATCTGTCACAGCGGTGGTTGGATTTATTCACACACACAAACGTTCAAAATATTTATTGAACGCTTCTTTCTTTTCATGTTTTTTTTTTACAGCATTATTATAATTAAAGGCTGTATATAACTTACTATAACCGTACAAAATCAGTAGTTCTGTGTGAAATTAGACATTGAGCACCCCCATATTGCCAAAATGGTATGATCCACGTTTCATAAAACTTGCGAACGAAGATTCGACTGTGAGATCGGTGGTCGAATCAGGCTCCGCATATCGATGCATCGAATCTTCGACTATTCGGGGTCACCCCTAAAATGGTTATATTATCTTTTTATGAATAATAAAATATAAACATGACAAATTGAAGTAATTTCTCTATCATTAATGTAATACGCATATCAAATGAACAAGTAAAAAGATTAACTGTATTATGATCATTGAATTATGATTAAAAAAAAAATATTCATGCAAAAATTAAATATTTAATTGCCTATTATAAAATTATATATATAAACTATATATATATATATAAGATTACAGAGACCGAAAACTTAATGAAGCCACACAGGTGAAATTTTCATGACAAATGTCTGCGACAGCTCCAGAGTGTGCTCTGATGCATGGAATTTATGTCAGCATCTGAAATCGCTCACTCATATCGTTTACTCACTTCTGAAATATAGTGCACTCACAGCCATTCACTATATAGGAAATAGTGAATTAGTGAACGAGTGGGCGATTTCAGACACAGCACAAGTCTCGTTATGAGTTTGTGCTTGGATACTGGATTTGCTCCGCATAGTTATATATGAATACTAATAAGGGTTTAAAGATGCATCCTTCTTGAGAAGAATATTTGTTCTTTTTTACAATTAATTCTAATTTAACTGACAGTCTGCTGAGAAGCTGTTCAAGGGCATCAGTATATCACAAAAGGTTTTTGACCACAAGTTACATTTTAGCACACATGTTTTGCAAATATTAAAACTCATATAACGGATCAGAGGTTAATTCTATAAAGAAAGTGTAAGAAAATTCAAGAAATTAAAAACATCAAGAGTTAGTGCATTTAATATTCTTTATTAAAACACTTTACATTTTAAAACATGTTTGGGAAACAAAAAACTAATTCAACAGGAATACAACACACGGTCTTACCGGGTCGGAGCGGAAGCACATTGTGTGGAGCGGTTCCATTCAGGGGAGGAGTTACTACAAACACGGTGACCAAGGACAGAGGGCCCTCTGCCCAAGGAAGATGTGGTTTACCAGTGGAGAAACCATTTTGCGGAATATACATCACACGGGGTTACCTAAGGAGACAACCATCACATGTGGAGCACTTGTTGCACTCCCAGTTGACCCGAAGCCCCAAGCGGCTGAGGTGCCTGAACACTAGGTCCCTGTGTGCACACAACATGTCCCGCGAGTGAGCTAGGATTAGCTAGTCTTCAAGATAGTTGAGGATGCGGACACCCACTTCCCTTAGTGGGGCAAGGGCTGCCTCTGCAACTTTCGTGAAGGCGTGAAGAGACAAGGACAGAGAACGCCTGCAGGTCCCCTACCCGCTTGATGGAGGTGAGCGCCGTCAGGAGGGGTTTAACCTCCTTGCGCCTCTCAGGAACCTGATGATCATGCTTCCCTAAATACTTACCGTCCACTGCATATAACAAAGTAGGAGCTGTAAAACTCCTTCTTCATCTCGGCTGGAGAGACAGGCTCTATCGCGTCCTTCCATAGAAGGGAGGCGATCTCAGCACAAGGCAGCAGCATTCTCGCCTCTCACCGCAGTGAAGTGGACGCTGTTGAACCTGGGAGGGTGCCTGGCAAACTGAATCATGTAGCCGAGTCAGACGGTCCTGATCAACCAGCGCGACGGGTTGGGGAGCGCGAACCATGCCCCCAAGCACCGTGCGAGAGGGATCAAAGGAACTACTGCGTCAGAACGTACCAGTGGGCGGGGCCTCGCGACAGGGTGGAGCCCGAGGTGCTGAGTCTAAAGACATCAAAGCACGTCCCTGGCTGCTTGTGACTGCTCCTGGAACAGCGGGAAGAAAGGAAAGGGGGCGGCCAGGTGTGTTGCTCAGCACAACCGTAGTATGTGAGGGGAAGAACTGCTGTAATGTGCCATAGATCCAACAGCTTTTCAGAGAGATTAATGGAACAGGAGAAATTCAGCTCTGTTAATACATCCGTTCGGCTCCAAGAAGAAGTCTGAGTGTGTGTTTGCAAGCGGCACTCCTTATATGTGGCATGCAAATTCCACACGCCAATTCTCATTGGCCTTTTCTCAAAGATCAGAGATTTCTGGACTCCAAAGAGTGAACCCCTAGTGTCAACTCATCATCACAATGTCGAGTGAGTGACAGATAGGGAACAAATTTATGTCTTAGATATCAAATGTCAAGCAGAATCTTTGTCAACACAATGCCAGTATTAATTGCCTTCATAATAAAATAATACATTTATAACTCCTGTTTTAAACACAGTGTATTGGTGGCCTGCAATATACTCTTAATATGGTCCTAAATAGTACCAGATTAGGAATTTTCAGCTTTCAACAGTAGCAGAGTTCTTTTATAAATGTTCCATAAAGAGCCATCCTTTGAAAGTGCTATAGAACCTCAAAATTTGTCTTAAAAGTTTTTTATTTACCCCTCTATAATGTTTCTATTAAATATTATAGCCTCAATTACAGTTTTACATTAAATACTGTATAAACAAACAAAGAAATGCATGTGTGTCAATTAAGTACTTTTATTTTATATAAAAATGTCAAATTGTAGAAAAAATAACAATGCTTTTTAAGCAGTCATTAGCTGAATATATGAATACATGATAATTATTAAATAAATGCACATGCATAAATCACTCACATTAATAAATACATCAACAAATACAGACACCAATCAGCCACAACATTAAAACCACCTGCCAAATATTGTTTAGGTCACACTTCCCATAGTGCACCCAGCTGCCATCTCTTCCCCAGGTAAATGACACACATGTACCCCATCTAAAAGAAAACTTGATTTATCAGACCAGGCCATCTTCCATTGCTCCATGGTCCAGTTGTGATACTCACGTGCCTGTTGTAGGCTCTTTCGGTGGTGGAAGGGATCAGCATGGGAACTCTGGCCAGTCTGCGGCTATGCATATGCAGTAAGCTGCGATGCACTGTGTGTTCTGACATCTTTCTATTATGGCCAGCTTTAAGTTTTTTCAGCAATTTGTGCAACAGTAGCTCTTCTTTGGGATTGGACCAGACAGGCTAGCCTTCACTCCCCATCCACATCAGTGAGCATTGGGGACCCATGACCCTGTCGCCGGTTCACCAGTTGTCCTTCCTTGGACAACTTTTAATAGCTATTAACCACTACATACCAGGAACATCCCACAAGACCTGCCGTTTTGGAGATGATCTGACCCAGTCATCTAGCCATAACAATTTGGCCCTTGTCAAAGTCTTATCAGATCCTTACGCTTGCCCATTTTTCCTGCTTCCAACACATGAAATTCAAGAACTTACTGTTCACTCACTGCTTAATATATCCCACCCCATTGACAGGTGCCATTGTAACGAGATAATAAATATTATTCATTTCACCTGTCACTAGTTTTAATGTTGTGGCTGATCAGTGTACATTTGAAGCCAGAAATGTACATACACTTAGGTTGAAGTCATTAAAACAAATTTTTTAACCCCTCCACAGATTTCATATTAGCAAACTATAGTTTTGGTAAGTCGTTTAGGACATCAACAGAGTGCATGACACAAGAGATTTATCCAGCAACTGTTTACAGATGGATTGTTTCACTTTTAATTGACCATATCACAATTCCAGTGGGCAGAAGTTTACATACACTAAGTTAACTGTGCCTTCAAACAGCTTGGAAAATTAAAAAATTGACATTCAAGCCTAATTTAGCTTCTGGTTGGCTAATTTGAGTCAATTGGAGGTGTACCTGTGGATGTAATTTAAGGCTTACCTTCAAACTCATTCCTTTTGAGTTCCCCATGTTGTCAAGCAAAGAGGCACTTAGACTCTTAGAGATGAACGTAGTTTAGTGTGAAAAGTGTAAATCAATCCCAGAACAACAGCAAAGGACCTTGTAAAGATGCTGGAGGAAACCGGTAGACAAGTATCTTTATCCACAGTAAAACGTGTCCTATATCGACATAACCTGAAAGGCTGTTCCGCAAGGCAGAAGCCACTACTCCAAAACGACCATAAAAAAACTGTTTTCAAGTGCACATGGGGACAAAGGGTGAGGCTAGCAAGCTGAAGAACACCATCCCAACTGTGAGGCAGGGGGGTGGCAGCATCATTTTGTGGGGGTGCTTTGCTGCTGTCACGGTTCATCGATCCATGTGTTCATTCCGTCATCTGTTGGTGTGTTTATAGGTGTGAGGGTGTGTGTGTGTAGTGCTCGTTTGTTGCTTAGCACCAGCTGATTACTCCACTGCCGTCAGCTGCTACTAATCACTACTGCTTGTTAGCTACTTTTATCTAGCTGGTAATTGTCATGCATGGTGTCGGTTTGTTATTCATGTTGTGCTTTGTTACCAAGTCTTGTGTCCTAGTTCCTTACGGGTGCAACCCGATTTCCCCTTTACCTCCAGTCTACTGAGGACTCCTCTAGGAGTTTGGTTCCTTACGCTGACCTGTGTTCACGCTATATTCCAGCCTGCTTACCTTTTGTCGAGACTGTCACTTCTAGAGTGCCCGCCTGCTCGCGGCCGTTGTAGTATTTCCCTGTGCTGTCAGTCCTTAATAAACTGTTCACTTGCACTTGGATTTGTGACTCATCAATGTGACAGAACAAACCGACCAGAATGAATCCAGCAAGTGTGACCGAATTGACAGAGATTCTGTCTAGGAGTGAGGCTCGTATGCAACAACAGGAGGAACAGGCGGTAGCCACGGGTCGCGCTATACAGGCGCTGGTAACCCAGGTCTCCGAGTTAACTACTCAGTTGCAACAGCTGAGAACCGAGTCGACTTCAGTGCGAAGTCAAGCAACTACACCTCCACCTGCCTCGGTCGCGCAGACCATTCGAGCCAGTGAACCACGTCTTCCACCTCCAGCGTTTTATTCTGGTGAGCCTCAATTATGTCGCTCCTTTCTGGCGAAGTGTTCACTACACATCTCTCTTCAACCCTCTTCTTTCCCCACTGAGGAATCTAAGGTGGCTTTTGTTATCACACTTTTATCGGGGAGAGCCGCGACTTGGAGAACTACTGTGTGGGAACAGCGACTTCCTTGTTGTGACTCGTTTGATAGTTTTTCACACGAGCTCAGAAAGGTCTTTGATCGTGCAGCCTCCGGTAGAGACGCAGCGCGCATTCTCGCGGAGTTACGTCAAGGAGATCGTCCAGTCACGGACTATTCCATTGAGTTCCGCACCTTGGCTGCGGAGTGTGGCTGGAATTCGGAGGCTCAATGGGACATGTTCTTACACGGACTCTCTGAGCACATCAAGGACGAGATTTATGCCTTGGATTTACCCACGGGGGTGGATAAACTCATCGACCTAGCCATTCTGGTGGACTCGTGACTACGACGACAGGGACCACGAACACAGCGAGGTTGGCCGGTTACTGCTCAGTCTAAGGTATCTTTTCCTGCGGTGGAGACTGCAGACTCTTTTTCAGGTCCTGAGTCGATGCAGATGGGCAGATCTCGCCTATCGCAAAGGGAGAAGCAGAGAAGGAGAGAGAGAGGACTGTGCTTATATTGTGGAGCCGCTGGCCACATTGCTCTCCAATGTCCAGTAAAAGCCAGCGCCTGCCAGTAGGTAAGAGGTTACTGACGGGTGGATCTATTTTGACTAAATCCCCTTTTTCTGCCACTCATCTCGCTGTCAGTTTAAGACTTTCTGCTCAGAACGTTGACTGTGAAGCTCTGATAGACTCGGGGGCAGAGGGTAATTTTTTAGACTTTAACTTCGCTCAGAAACTCTTGATACCTGTGAGGACACTCCCTCAACCCATTTCTATAGTAGCGCTTAACGGCCAACTGTTACCCTCTGTTACTCATTCCACGGCCTTAGTGAGACTCGTTACCTCTGGTAACCATTCAGAGGAGATTAAGTTTCTCTTAATCCACTCTCCTTCCGCTCCTGTGGTACTTGGCCATCCTTGGCTGGCACTCCATAACCCGCATATTAATTGGTGCAGGAATTCTGTTTTGTCTTGGAGTGAATATTGTCATGCTTCTTGTTTAATGTCTGCATGTTCTCCAGTGTCTTGTGTTGTGTTTCAGGATGAACACACGGATCTATCTAACGTGCCACGTGAGTATCTCGACCTGAAGGAAGTGTTCAGTAAGTCTCGGGCTGCTTCTCTCCCTCCGCATCGTCCCTATGACTGTGCCATAGATTTACTGACAGGTATGTCTCCGCCGAAAGGCAAGTTATACTCACTTTCCATCCCGGAAAGGGAGGCCATGGAGAAGTATATTTCTGATTCTCTAGCCTCTGGGTTCATCCGTCCCTCCTCTTCTCCAGCGGGGGCAGGGTTCTTTTTTGTGGGTAAGAAGGATGGCTCTCTGCGACCTTGTATTGACTACCGAGGGTTGAACAACATCACGGTAAAGAATACCTATCCTTTACCGTTGATATCTTCGGCTTTTGAGAGGTTGCAGGGAGCATCCATCGTCACAAAATTGGATTTACGCAACGCTTATCATTTGGTCCGCATGAGGAAGGGGGATGAATGGAAAACCGCTTTTAACACCCCCAGGGGTCATTTTGAATATTTGGTCATGCCGTTCGGCCTGTCTAACTCCCCTGCGGTTTTCCAGGCACTCGTTAATGACGTGCTGAGAGATATGGTAGATCAGTTCATATATGTCTACCTGGATGACATACTGATATTTTCTTCTTCTCTCCAGGAACACGTTCAGCACGTCAGGCAAGTGCTCCAGAGACTGTTAGAGAATGGGCTTTTTGTCAAGGCGGAGAAATGTTCGTTCCACGCTCAGTCGGTTCCATTTCTGGGTTATATCATCTCCTCCGAGGGGGTGCGCATGGATCCCGACAAGGTTAAGGCTGTGGTGGATTGGCCAACTCCAGATTCCCGTAAGGCCCTACAGAGGTTTCTGGGGTTCGCCAATTTTTACCGGCGTTTCATTCGCAATTTCAGCCAACTAGCCGCTCCTCTGACCGCCTTGACCTCTTCCAAGACTACGTTCAGGTGGTCTGGTGTAGCTGAAGCTGCGTTTACCAACCTCAAAAGCCACTTTGTTTCGGCTCCCATTCTTATAGCCCCTGATCCTTCACGTCAGTTTGTGGTGGAGGTCGACATGTCAGAGGTGGGGGTAGGAACGGTTCTTTCCCAGCGCTCGCCCGCGGACGACAAGATGCATCCTTGCACGTTTTTTTTCTTATCGTTTGTCTCCTTCGGAATGTAACTATGACATTGGTAACAGAGAGCTGCTGGCAGTCAAGTTTTTTTTTTTTTTTTTAACATTATATTTATTGAATTTTAACAAAACAAGCAAGTGATACATTTGACATAAGCTTAATATTTCACAACTTAATCCCCAAAGTAAAAAGTAAAAACATCACATAACAGAATAATAAAGACAATATTAAAAAAAAAAAAAAAAAAAAACAACTCGGCAGTCAGCTTTACTTTCTTAATTTCCTTCATAATGTCTTAGAAACTCAGTTAATGGTGACCATATTTCTTCAAAATTTCTTCCCTTTCCTCTAACAATATAAGTGAGTCGTTCCAATACAATACATGATGCCATCTCCTTCACCCACATATGATTTGAGGGTACATCCATTTTCTTCCAGTACAGAGATATTAACCGCCTGGCTTGCAGGAGTCCAAAGTCAATCAGTTTTATTTGTCTGGAGCTAAAAACACAGTTCTCTGGGTATATACCCAACACACATATTTTTGCCTCAGCAGGTATGTTTACTCCAACAATCTTTGACAAAGTCTGCATGACTGACTTCCAATATTGATGTAATTTTAGACAGTCCCATACACAGTGAAAAAGAGTACCCTTTCCATCAAAACATTTACTACAGCTATCTGGGATATTAGGTGACCAACGGTTCAGCTTGACCGGAGTTATGTAGGTTCTCATCAACAATTTATATTGGAGGAGTTTCATCCTGGTACTAATTGACTGTTTTTGGGCTTTTAAACATGCAGCTTCCCAGTCTGCCACATTTATCTCCTCTTGGATGTCAGATCTCCATGCATCTAGCTTATCAGCGGTGGATTCCTCATCATGTATTAGTAAAGCTGCATAAAATAAAGAAATATGACCTCTCCTTTCAAGATTTTGCAATATAATATTCTCTAATTTTGACAGTGTTGGTTCAGATTCAATCTGTTTATATTTCGACATAATTAAATGTTTAATTTGTAAATGTTTATAAAAATGTTTCTTTGGAATGTTATATGTTTGGCATAACTGCTCAAATGTAAGAAAGTTGCCATCCTTATAGAGGTCTGCCAGCTTCTGTACACCTTTATCCTCCCAGATTTTGAAACCTCCATCAGCTCTTCCTGCCTTAAAACCTGTGTTGCCCCAAATAGGCGAAAAAGGAGAGATGGGAGGAATACTTCCCATATACTGATGGGCCCTATACCAAATATCAATTGTGTTTTTTAAAAAGGGTTTTTTTGTAATTTTCCCCAATTTTTTGGGGCATGCTGAATATAAATACAAATTTAATTTAAGTTTTGTTTCCAATTGTTCAATTTTTATCCATGCTGGGGGTGTCTCAGTTGCAAAGTAGAATATGGCTGAGCGCAGCTGTGCAGACCAGTAATATAATTTAAAATTAGGAGTTGTAACCCCCTCTCTCATATGGCATGTACAGCAGTCGAAGCCTTAGTCTAGGTTTTTTATTATTCCAAATGAATCTATTAAAGACAGTGTTTAATTCATCAAAAAATTGTTTTGAGAGAGGCAAAGGGAGTGCCTGAAACAAATATAAAAATGTTGGTAATATGCTCATTTTGATCATGTTTATTCTGCCAATCATTGACACGGGCATTACTATCCATTTATTTAAAGACTCCTTTACTTCACTAACCAAAGGATCATAATTCATTGGTACAATGGTTTTAATGTCTGGAGTAATTTTAACACCAAGATACACAAATCCCTCTTTTGCATTGATAAACGGGGTCTGTATGACTGGGTTTAGCCTCTCGTCCCTGTTCAAAAATAGAATAGAAGATTTTGAATCATTTATTTCATAACCAGAAAATCGACCAAATAGCTCCATTTGTTGCATTAAATTTGGGACACTGATGGACAGCTTCATCAGCATATAGGGCCAATATATGCTCCTGATCTCCTAACTGGATGCCAAATATATCAGTTCGCATTCTTATCTTCATTGCCAAGGGTTCCATAGCCAAAATAAATAACATTGGAGATAACGGGCATCCCTGGCGAGTGGAACGTTCCAATGTGAAAGGTTTAGAGACTATGTTGTTTGTCAAGACACTGGCTTTAGGATTTGTATACAAAAGTTTAACCCATTTGAGAAAGTTAAATCCAAATCCATACCTCGGAAGAACGTTAAACAAGTATGACCACTCTATTCTGTCAAAGGCCTGACGGGCATCAAGTGATAATAAAGCCGTATCTTTAGCATCAAATTTCTCATGAATTATATTCAAAACTCTTCTTATATTATGAAACCCTTGACGTTTTGGTACAAAGCCATTTTGATCGTTATGAACTAGGTGTGAGATAAAGGGGTCTAATCTTTTTGCTAAAACTTTACAAAGTATTTTAGTGTCAACCCCCATCAAACTTATTGGTCTGAATGATGAGCATTCTGCAGGAGGTTTACCTGGTTTTAATATCAAAGTGATCATAGCCTGTCTTAGAGTGGGTGGGAGAACCTCATTTTTAAATGCTGCTTCATACATGTTAAAAAGTGGAACTATTATTTTTTCTTTGAAGGTTTTGTAGAATTCAATCGTAAATCCGTCTAGCCCAGGGGCTTTACCACTGTTGATACTTTGTATGGCCTGTGATATCTCTTCAATACTTAAATTCCTTTCCAACTCTTGTTGTGTGTCTTCTGTGAGTGTCTGGAACTGAAGTTGGTCCAAGAATAGGTCTTGTTCCTCCGAGGTATGGCAACAATCAGATCTATACAAATTTTCATAAAATTGTCTAAAACTATCATTAATTTCAGATGGGTCTACTGTTACCTCACCCGAGGAGGTCTTTATACTATTAATTGCTCTTTCGCTCTGTTTTCTTTATTTTCCATGCCAAGAGCTTCCCCGCTTTCTCACCTTGGTCATAATAAGATTGCTTTAACCACATTAAACTTTTTGCTTCTGCATCAGAAGACAATTTATTATATTCAGTTCTCAAACGTAATAATTCACTTTGTTTTATTGGGTCATCACTAGCATTTAAGTCTAATTCCAAAGATTTAATTTGCCTATCCAAGATTTCCATTTGCTTTTGTTGTTGTTTATTCTTCGTACTCGTATAGCTAAGGATTTCACCTCGAATATATGCTTTAAATCCTTCCCATCTCATTGCGGCACAAGTTTGATCTGTATTTAACTCAAAGTAATTATCTATTTTCTCCCCTATAAATTTAACAAAGTTTGAGTTCTGTTGCCATCTTGCTTGAAACCGCCAACGGAACTGTTTGTGGGTAAAGTTGTCCATGTAAACATTCAGTGAGATAGCTGCATGATCACTGATCACTATGCTATCATACTGACATTGTTTGATCCTTGATAAAAGTTCCCTTGAGATAAGAAAATAATCTATATGCGATCGGGATTTATGTATACCTGAGTGACAGGAAAATTCTATTTTATCAGGATTTTGTTCCCTCCACACTTCCACCAAGTTCAAATCCAATATATATTGATTTATTAAATGTCTAGTTTGAGCTTTATAGATATCTGAGCCTGTTGAACGATCTATACTTGGATTCAAGGTACAATTAAAGTCTCCTCCAATTATATAGAGTCCTTGCAGAGTGGATACGGTAAGAAATAGATCTTCAAAAAACTTTGGTTTATTTTCATTTGGGCCATACAAACTCACTAAATTCAAAGTAATTGAGAGAATGTTACCCTGGAAGATTACGTATCTACCAGCCGGGTCTTTTTTTATTTGTAGCATTTGGAATGGTATACTCCTATGAATCAAAATAATTACGCCTCTTGCATAATTATTGTATGATGAGTGTATCACCTGGCCAGGCCATCTGTTTTTTACAAATTTTAATTCACAATCTGTAAGATGTGTTTCTTGAAGAAAAATTATTTTCGATTTGAGTTGCTTAATCCTGTTGATAACCTGTTTTAGTTTAATTCTTTTCCTGAGTCCTCTGACATTCCAACTTGTGATTTTTATATCAGACATTATGAGTATTCATTTGTTCCATACTTTGTTGGTTTTTTCAGGAGTATTAATATAGCAATACATTGTGCCGAGTTAGTATGAAATACAGATAACTTTTGAATTAAAAAAAAAAAATAACTAAATAAAAAAAGAAAATCCTGAAAATGACACATAACACTTAAATCCCCCCGCCCCCTCCCTTACTCAAATTAGTAAATGGGGGTTTGTGCTAATCCACTAATAAGGGGAGTGGCTAAGCTATAAAACCCAACTTCAAAAAGCAGCAGTGGTGTCCGTAAACCATGCACACACCAAATTAAGAGATAAACACAGCCAACCCATATGAACATTTTTAACATAGTCCCTCCATGAAATTATTCAACAGCAATGTTATTTATCTGCTCATATTGTCTCCCTTTCAAGAATAAAGTTTAACCAAAGTATGTAGTATTAATGTGTTTAGAAAAAGAGAAAAAGTGTATACACACATATACACACACATATATACATATGCATACATACATGTGCCCATAGTGGCGTTATGAACGCATTATAGAAAATGCCTTAAAGTGCAGTTATTAAGTCTGAACAGCTGATTTTCTAGTTCAGGAACCGAATCGCTCACCATCATAGTCAGTCCTGTCCGGCGTGTCTGTGGAGAAAATCCCCAGCCTCCTTTGGGGATGAAAACAACTGTAGCTTCCCATTGTGGAGGATCCTCATCTTACATGGATTGTATTGGAACCCGCGGAAAATGCCTTTTTCAACGCACACTTTCCTGACGGTGCTGAACTCGGCTCGTAGTCGGACGGTCTCCGCTGAAAGATCCTGGGCGAAAAAAGTTTGTTCCCTTCATGTTCAATATTACGTTGTTTTGTGGAACGGAATACAAACTCCTGATCTTGGAAATTCAGGAATCGGATAAGGACTGCTCTGTGCTGGTTTGGTCTTGGAGGTGCCAGGGTGCGGTGAGCCCTCTCAATGACAAAGGATTTGTCGGTCTCCAGCCAACGCGGCAGCGCCTCCCGAATGTACTCCAGCAGCGGCCGCTGACCCTCGGCGCCCTCCCGGAGGCCAAACAAGCGAAGGTTCTTCCTGCGACCCCGGTTCTCCAGGTCGTCAGTCTTTGCCTCCAGGTAGGATATTCTCTTCATGGCGTTGTTAAGGTCGACCGTGCTCTTTTCCAGGAGTTCCTCCGCCAACATGATTCTATTCTCAGCTTCCTCCAGTCGAGTAACATTAGTGGCTACATTTTGCTTCACCTCCGTCATGTTTTTCTCCAAAGCAGCGATGGACTTAGTCATTTCACCCATACGATTATCTATGCTATTCAGCTTGGTTCCAAATCCAGTAAACTCCGAGTGCAATGACCGAAGTTCAGCTAACACCGTGGTGAGGTCACACATGCTATCCGTGCTAGCAGCAGTCCCCACCTTGTCTTGATCTGCTGCCGAAATGTCAGTTTTAGCTGGTTTTTGGGAACCGCGTTTTCGTGTGAAAATATCACAATCCTTGAGAGTAGCAGATTTTGACATCTTCCAATTCAGTTTACGCTTCAAAGGCTGGGTTTTTTGGAATTTTGATGCAGGCTACACGGAGCATTCACTTTACGCTGCCATCTTGGTTCACGGCACTATAGCGCCCCCTGCTGGCAGTCAAGTTAGTGTTGGAGCAATGGCGTCATTGGTTAGAGGGTTCAGGGGTACCCGTTATCGTCTGGACTGATCATAAGAACCTTGAGTATATCAGATCAGCTAAACGACTCAACTCCAGGCAGGCTCGGTGGGCACTTTTTTTCGGTCGTTTCGAGTTTTCCTTGTCGTATCGTCCGGGCTCCAAAAACATCAAGCCTGATGCTTTGTCTCGTATTTTTGATCGTTCCGTTCGCCCGTCTACTCCCGTGTACATTTTTCCTGAGAGACTCGTTGTCTCCACACTCGTTTGGGAGGTCGAGTCGAAGGTCCGTGCGGCCTTAGAAGGGGTAATGCCTCCGCCCGATTGTCCACCGAGTCGCTTATTTGTACCGGAGTGGTCAAGGTCCGACGTAATCCGGTGGGGTCATTGTTCTACTATAGCATGTCACCCAGGAGCTAATCGCACCAGTTTTTTGGTCAGGCAACGATTCTGGTGGCCCTCTATGGCTCGCGACATTCAGAGTTTTGTATTGGCATGTTCGGTCTGGGCTCGTGGTAAGACTTCCAATCGCCCACCAGATGGGTTACTCCAACCGCTGTCTGTCCCTTCTAGACCCTGGTCCCACATCGCACTAGATTTTGTCACTGCCCTCCCGCCCTCCCAGGGCAATTCGGTCGTTTTGACCGTAGTGGACCGATTCTCGAAGGCGGCCCATTTCATTCCCTTGCCTAAATTACCGTCTGCCAAGAAGACAGCGGTTGCTGTTGTAGATCACGTCTTTTGATTACATGGCCTCCCGATGGACGTGGTCTCGGACAGGGGTGCCTAATTTATTTCCACATTTTGGAGAGAGTTTTGTCGTTTATTGGGGCGAGTGTCAGTCTTTCTTCTGGGTTTCACCCTCAGAGCAACGGGCAGACCGAGCGTGCCAACCAAGACTTAGAGAGAGTGTTGCGATGTTTGGTTTCTCAAAATCCTTCCTCCTGGAGCCAGAAGCTCTCATGGGTGGAGTACGCACATAACTCGTTACCAGTGTCATCCACGGGCCTATCTCCATTTGAGGGTAGCGTAGGGTACCAGCCACCTATTTTTCCCAGTCTGGAATCCGAAGTCGCGGTCCCCTCTGCTCACGCCTTCGTCCAGAGGTGCCACCGCACATGGACCAGAGCCCGCGAGACTCTGCTCCTGGTGAGGGCGCGCACTAAGGCCAAGGCCGATCGCCACTGGTCAAAGCCTCCCGTGTACGTTGTGGGTCAAAAGGTGTGGCTTTCTACTAAGAATATTCCGCTCCGTTCCGTGTCTAATAAACTTGCTCCTAAATTTATCGGCCCGTTCACTGTCACCAAGATCATTAGTCCGGTGACAGTCCCTCTCAAACTTCCTCCAGCGTACAGGAGAATTCACCCCGCCTTTCATGTCTCCAAATTGAAACCAGTTTTTCGGTCTAACCTTAATCCGCCGATGCCGGTTCCCCCACCGCCGCGACTCGTAGACGGGGAGCCTACATATTCGGTTAATCGTATTCTGGACTCTAGACGGAGGGGACGCGGATTCCAGTACTTGGTGGACTGGGAGGGTTACGGTCTGGAGGAGAGGAGTTGGGTTCCTGCTAGGGACATACTGGATCACTCCCTTATCGAGGATTACAATTGTCAGGTAGGCTCTCCTGGGAGTGCCAGGAGGCACTCTTAGGGTAGGGGGTACTGTCACGGTTCATCGATCCATGTGTTCATTCCGTCATCTGTTGGTGTGTTTATAGGTGTGTGGTTGTGTGTGTGTAGTGCTTGTTTGTTGCTTAGCACCAGCTGATTACTCCACTGCCGTCAGCTGCTACTAATCACTGCTGCTTGTTAGCTACCTTTATCTAGCTGGTAATTGTCATGCATGGTGTCGGTTTGTTATTCATGTTGTTACCAAGTCTTGTGTCCTAGTTCCTTACGGGTGCAACCCGATTTCCCCTTTACCTCCAGTCTACTGAGGACTCCTCTAGGAGTTTGGTTCCTGACGCTGACCTGTGTTCACGCTATATTCCAGCCTGCTTACCTTTTCTCGAGACTGTCACTTCTAGAGCGCCCGCCTGCTCGCGGCCGTTGTAGTATTTCCCTGTGCTGTCAATCCTTAATAAACTGTTCACTTGCACTTGGATTTGTGACTCATCAATGTGACAGCTGCAGGATGGACTGGTGCACTTCACAAAATAGATCATGAGCATCATGAGGAAGGAAAATGATGTGGATATATTCAAGCAACATCTCAAGACATCAGCCAGGAAGATAAAGCTTGGTCGCAAATGGGTCTGCCAAATGGACAGTGACCCCAAGCATACCTCCAAATTTGTGGCAAAATGGCTTAAGGACAACAAAGTCTAGGCATTGAAATGGCCATCACAAAACTCTGACCTCAATCCGATAGAACATTTGTGAGCAGATCTGAAAAAGCATGTGCGAGCAAGGAGGACTACAAACCTTCCACCAGTTCTGTCTGGAGGAATGGGCCAAAATTCCATCAAATTATTGTGAGAAACTTGTGGAAGGCTACCCAAAACATTTGACCCCAAGTTAAACATTTTAAAGGCAATGCTACCAAATACTAACAAAGTGTATGTAAACTTCTGATCCACTAGGAATGTGATGAAATAAATAAAAGCTGAAATGAATAGTTCTCTCTACTATTATTGTGACATTTCACATTATTAAAATAAAGTAGTGATCCTAGCTAAGACAGGTTATGCTTTCTAAGATTAAATGTCAGAAATTAGTATTTTTATTCCATACTGACAACAAGTCCTTCAAAGAAGAGCATGGAAAGAGTCCCATGGAAACACAAAATAGATGTAATGAAGGCTAAATTTCAATAAAATATTTGAACAATCCTCTATGATGTCTTCACTATCCATGGCTGTGTATTTTGGTGTAAAAGAGTGTTATTCAATCTATGCAGGTGATGAGGTTGTGGATAGATAGAATACACAATTAGTCAGTGTTTCAGTATATGTGGACAATATACTATATGTGAACTCTTCACAATGTGAAAAAGAAGTAAAATAAAGTATGATGGGCAAAATGTTTATGCAATTATAGGGCCCTACGTTTAGGAGCGTGTTTGGTTATTAGCAATAATTAATAATATCATTGATAATTATCAATGATTACAATCAATAGAACACTGATTAGAATCAATGTTAGCTTTTTAATCCTTTAAATCAGGGGTTTTCAACTGGTTCTGTGCCAGGGACCACCATTCTGACTAACAAGTAATCAGCGGCCCACTATTGTGTGTGTGTGTGTGTGTGGGGGGGGGGGGGTACTCCTTACCTGTTAGTGGGATTTCTGGGCGTGGTGACTTCCACACAGTCTGTCTATTTGTGGTGATATAGTGGTACCTAGTGACAGCCTCATATCATTCTCTGGTTCCAGCCTTGCCCTGTACATGTTCTTTAGATATGCCAGTGTGGAAAAACGCTCTTACAGAGGTATGTAGTTGGAAAGGGTAAAAGACACCTCACTGCTTTTACTGTAAGCTCTGGAAATTCTGTCTGGCAACTTATCCAGAACTTCACAAGGGGTTGTGTATCATACATATGCCTCCTGACAGAGTCTGTGGACATCTCTATGAGCTGATCCTCTTCTACAGTAGTTAAGCTTGACCCTGCTGCTGCATCATCACTGAATGGGAGCAGGATCCATTTGCTGTCACAGTGCCACTCATCAGAATCATTGAAGTACTTTCGGAATTGAAGCACAAGCTTCCTCAAATGCTCACACACAATGTCTTTAATGTCAGTGCTGTCAGAATATTCCTCAACTGAAGGGAACATAGCCAAGTTACCAATCTCCACTCTTTCTATCCATCTTGACATTTTTTTAACAAATGCCTCTAGTTTTTCGTAGAGCTGCAGGACGTTTGAATCTCTCCCTTGCATTGAAGTGTTTAACTTGTTAAGCTCTGCAAAAACATCGGTGAGATACGCCAGCTTAGTTAACCAGTGGCTGTCCTTGAACATGTAAGCCAGTTCAGTTCCTTCTCGCACAAGAAAGTATAGATAGCGTCACGTAGTTCAAACACACGGGCGAGCACCGCACCGCGAGACAGCCATCTCACCTCTGAATGGTAAAGGAGAGAGGTGTGTTCACTTCCTAAGCCTTGACATAGGGATGCAAACAGGCATGTATTTAATTCTTTTCGTTTTACCAGGTTTACAGTTTTAACAACAGCATCAAACTCCTCACGGAACTCAACACTGAGATCTTTGGCGGCCAGAGCTTCTCTATGAATCATGCAGTGTGTCCAAATTATCGCTGGTGCTACTTTCCTTACGTGCCCAATCAATCCAGTCTGGCTGCCACTCATTGCTCTGGCTCCATCGCTACATAGCGCCACATACTTCTGCCACGAAATATTGTGTTCTTTGAAAAAGTCATCAAGGGCTGAAAAGATCTCGGCACCTGTAGTTCGCCCTGGCAGTGGTTTGCAAAAGAGAAATTCCTCGCACATCGCAATATTATCCTCATATCGCACAAATGCCAAAAGTTGTGTGTCATTTGTTATATTTGTCATCTCGTCTAATTGAATGGAAAATCCCTGAACTGATCGAAGTTTCTCTATCAGCTGCTCTTTCACATCATTTGCCATTTCCTCAATTCGACGTCCGACTGTGCTATCTGACAAAGGAATAGTTTTTAATTTATTAGCACATTCTTCGTTCATCATGGTTTTACACATGTCTATAGCTGCTGGCAAAATCAGCTGCTCTGCTATTGTATGAGGCTTTTTGCATTGTGCAACTCTGAGAGCCACCAGATATGAGGCTTTCAGTGCATTTTCACTGACTTTTGCACTCTTTCTCATGAGCGTCTGCTGTCCTTTGAATCACGCAACATCTGTTGCATATACTCAATAGGCTTGGCCTTCAAGAAGCTGTGATGTGTCTCCATATGACGAGAAAGTTTCGACGGTTTCATGGTTTCATTTGAAAGCAACGTTGAACATACAAAACACAGTGGTACCTCCTCTCTTGTTTTGTCAGTCATAACTGTAAATCCATATTTAACATAATCTTCACTGTATTTTCTTTTTCGTTTCCCACTACGTTTCCCTGTTTCCTCCGAAGTTGTAGCTTTGTCTGAAGAGCATGCAGCAGAAGCCTGTCCATCTGTCCTGACATCTGTCACTTTCCTCACTAAAAAGCGATCCATGCTGGTGCTGACTAGCAAACTTGGCCTTAGATAGAAACGTTAGCTGACAGCTCCACTCCACTCCAAATTTAAATTCACCAATATTAAGCGTCATTTCAGTGATACCTCAATAATGTATTTACTTAACTCCGAGATGCTGGTCTATTTCGCGTGCATGATAAATGTGTACGTATATGACGTTGGGGACGCAAAACACAACGTTAGCAAAGCATAGGATAGACCTGATAGGTGCAAAGCTAGCCTGTCCTGTGTCAGTTTGAACTCCTCTATATTATTTTAGATATTTTCATTAAATTTAATATTCACACCAATGCGCAAATAAATTATGGAAAAAAGTGATTTTAATAGTGAAATTACGTAGGCTGGGATGCATGTCACGGACCACATGCAATGCCGGCGCGGACCACCAGGGGGCCGCGGACCACCGGTTGAAAACCCCTGCTTTAAATCAACAATCATCAAAGACAACCATCAATTATCAAATTCAATAAAATCTTAATTATTTTCAAAGATAAACATTCATTATTAGATTTATTGGAACATTGACTAGAATTAACACTACCGTATTGATCCTTCAATTTTAACAATCTTCAAACATAATTGTCAATTATCAAAATAAAATAGAATATTAATAAGGACCACCCTGGTCATCGGGGACTAATAACCAGACAGTACAACTGTCTCAATATTAGATTGTTCTCTTAGGAAAATCGATGTCCGGAGAACATCAATATTCAAAAGGAAACAAAGAAGGCTTGAATTCGAGCACTGGCATCCCCTGCCAGCCTTTGGCACAGGTGTATACAAAACAAACCAAAACACTTCTCTTTGAAATATAACAAAGTTTATTGATGCAGTAATATCAATTAATAATCAATCCAAAGCAGTCAATAAACTTCCGACTTACAACTACAAACTAAACAGTGATTAGATATGGTAACCAAAATAAGCCTATAACACATGAGAGGAAGTTGTGTGTGTGTGTGTGTGTGTGTGTGTAAGTGACGTGCACCAAATGGCGGATGTGACTCTTGTGCAGAGTACGTCACGCAAGATTTCCGGCCAGAGAATATGGCCGCGAATGTGGGCGGAGATATGGCATCTGCCCGTTTACCGCATGTCTCCGCTTGTACAATAACTTGGGGACAAAGCTGAGCATTATCATGAAGTTATCTACTAGCCAAATGTTTGTGAGGGATTGCGTGTGTGCGGTTAGTACGACAGAGAGAGAGAATAAAGTGGCGGCACCAAAGAAGGTTTCACGATCATGGGATAGAAGGCAGCTGTTAGTTTACCCATCGCGGTAGTAGACCCATCGCGGTCTTTGATTCTTTAACAGGTAAACTTAGTGTGCCGGCCTCATCAGCAATGTTGGAAATGCACAATAGTCAAACGTGGTTGGATTACAACACAGCAAATCTCATTCTTGGTAACAGTACGTTACATTAATACCTTGAATATTATTTTGCAGCAATGAGCGGACACTGCGATCTGTAAACTGTACAAGCAATAACCTTGATACACAAGAATAACACACTAAAATATTCTATCTCTGTCCAGACGTTAACCTCTAACTTGGATTGTGTGAATACGCAGGTAGAATGTGCGTTCATCCGTCCTTTAACTCTGACTCGGTTCCTCAAGGCTCGGGTGATGATGGGAGGCCGTATCCTTGCTCTGCCGGAGGGCGGTACGGCTGCTGTTTCTCGGCGGGCCGGTGGAGAAATCAGCGATGTCAACTTGGTTGAAGACGGAAGACAAATCTTCTTTCTTCACTTCTGCAGGCAAACGGATGAAGATGTGGATTGCTTGGCATCCTTCGGATTCGTTAAAGTGTTTGGTGGAACACAGAGTAATCTCAACTCGTCCAGCGAGATAGAGATTATATGGCCACAGTTTCAAGTGGCAACGAGGCTACACCTGAGAGCAACGATGAGCTACGACTACAACCGGCAAGCAAAATCGTTGGAAGCGATGCCCAGAAGAATCTCAGTGGTATTTCTACTCCTGATGAAATCATGGTTGAGGGGTGTTCTGTTGAGCACCTCATCCAATAGGAGTTGAGAGTTTGATCCATTGGAATTTCACACATAGGTGTAAACAGGGGTTAAAGTGAAAAAACTCCTGAGCCTGAACTTTTTTGGGGGGTGTTTGGAGAGAAACTGCACAGACGGACTTATCTTCAAATATTGACGATAATAACAAAAATACAGTAACAAGAGCTTAAACTGCTTAAAAAACTGGTAAACTGAGACTGAGATGGACAGATTCACTTCTCTTCAATGATTATGCTCAAGACCATAAGTCTGCCTGACATCTTTAAGTTCCAGCATAAGTGCTGGGGCATTGGCAATGTTGACTTTTCTGCTTGACAGATGTTGTGTTATTACTCTGTTGCTTTCATTATCAAAAAAGCGAACAAGCACATTGAGTATTTTATCCATATTCAAGGTTGTTGCTTCATCAACATTTAGTGAGAAAATTTTTTTAGCTTCTCAGACAAAATGTTTTTGAACTGTAGTGCAATGCCATGAGTGTTCATGTAACTCGCATGTTGATTTGAAACCGACAGGCTAGTTAACGCTTTTTTGTCTTATGCTAGTTTTCTACACAGGGTTACCAGTGGCTGCGAAATTTTGAATGACAAATCATGTTCTGCTATAAATGTGCACACACGTATTTTTAAATCGCAGACACGGTCAGTCATAGACAACGGGCTGTCAGCTGTAACAGTTGCTCCCGGCAACGTCGTGGTAAGTTTGAGTGCACGGGCAGCGGCTCTATGACCGGAGTCTAAATCATGACGAGCAAGCACTTTCTTACCGCTGCTGGCATACAGTAGCTTCCTCGAGCAAATCGTGCAGAAACAAGCCCTGAGCTATCTCAGTTTCTCGCACCAACTGCCAAAAGGCTCGCCATCTCTACTTTCTTCAATCCACGCCCAGCGCCATTTATTTTTGATTCCTTTATCTATTGCTAGGACATCATCCCCAGACTTCATAAACTTGCGCTCCATTCTTTCACCGACAACGATAACGTGACATTGACGTATGGGTGTCAATCATACTGTGTTGCCAGGACCCGCCATTCTCTGCTTCTGATAGGCTTGTAACGTTAGTTAGAGCTGCGTTCCTCTCATATGATTGGTAGGTAGGATAATTTGACTCGAAAATGTTAAACCCCATGCGCAGGTTCTCAAATATTTTTTTTCCCCTCACGACCGCACGCCGGAGATCCGGCACGGTGCCGGAATACTTTAAGCCCTGTGTAAAGTGTGCAAGGCTTAATGGGATTTGTAGTCTGTTTTGTAATCCCTTTTTTGATTTTGGCGTGGTTTTTATCAGTAAGATTTATGACTCTGTGTTTGTAGGCCTCAGTCAGGCTTTATGACTGTGTTAGGCCTGCCTTTGTCTTGTATCTGAATACATGAGGCCCAACACAATAACCCAAGTAAATATTTGAAACATTCCAAAATTAAAATGAATTCTTTATCACTGACGTGCTTAGTGCAGAAGCAGAGAAAATTATCCCCACCGAACACAGCTGGAAGACATAGTGTAGCTGTTTTTTTATGTAATCTTATCACACAAAGAAACTACAAAGTATGAATTAATTAAGGTGTATAAATGCATGGCAAAAATGTATATAAAAAAGAAAGAGAGATAAAAGATGTCCATAAAACTCACTTAATCTGATAGCTGGTATAAGGCAGGTATATGCTGTTATCAGAGCAGACAATGACAGGGTGGATACCTCAAATCGCAATCAAAATCCAAAAGATTACTTTATTATTCAGAACATAATGGCAAAATAAATGCTCACCTCTTGAGTTAGTTACACTTGTCCTGGTAGAGATCTATAAAAAAATACCTAAAAGACTATCTTTTGGGTAGGAAACCAACAGTTACAGAAAGTTTTACTTTGTAAATGTAAAAATTTAAAGAGCTTAGTAGGGACATTTTTGCTTAATTAAACTTGCCCATGTGCTGGCTTTTTCAAGCAGTGACAAAAATGTCTATTGTCGAATAACAGGCACAGTATCATTCGTTCTGTAATTATTAATTAGAGGATATGAACTCTAAAGTTGGTCCATCAGTCTCATGCCCTGCAGGGAGAGAAAAACAGATGTCATGAGCTCTGGGTTCGAACTTCATGAGTTCCATTCAGGATTATTAAATATATTTGCAAAAAATTATAATAACTGTATGCCGGGTTTATTTGGACTATGTGGGCCAGTTCTAAATCTAAAAGTTAAGAAGCTCTGATTAAAACAATGTAAAATTAGATTTTGCACAAATAGTCATGTAAATACTTAAAATAGTAACAGCTTGGGGAAAGTTCTGCCATACAGTTTATTGTAGCCTATAATCATCTTGGATTTTGATGACACGAATTAGCTGAGAACATGTGATCTCAACACAAACAGTTGCAGCAGTAGTGGTAACCTTATGAATGTCACTGTCCACCGGACTGTTTAACATATTTTTGGAACAGGCCACTGTTCCCATCTTCCTCAAGTCTGCTACAATCATACCTGTTCCAAAACAGATAGCGATCAAGTCCCTGAATGATTATTGCCCAGTGGTCTTGACACCCATAGTTATGAAGTGCTTCGAGCGACTTGTCTTAACATACATAAAAAGTAACCTCCCCCTTCCCTGGATCAAAACCAATTTGTTTATAGGGCAAACACTGCCCTATCTCACTTGGAAAAGTGGGACAGTTATGTCAGGATGTTGTTCATTGATATATAGTTCTACTTTTAGCACCATCACCCCCAACAAGCTGGCCATCAAACTAAACAACCTTGGCCTCAACACACACCTGTGCAGTTGGATTCTGGACTTTCTTACCAGCAGACCCCCAACAGTGCACATGGATAGGCACTCCACCATAACACTGAACACTGGAGCACCTCAGGGCTGTGTGCTGAGCCCTCTCCTATACTCCCTCATCACTGCAAACCCATCCCTGATTCCAACATCATAATCAAGTTTGCTGATGACACCTTAGTGATAGGCCTGATCTCTAACAACAACAAGTCAGCCTACAGAGAAGAGGGTGAGAACCTGGAAAGCTGGAGTCAGGACAACAACCTTAATTCAAAGAAAACAAAATAACTGATCTTGGACTTCAGGAGACAGAGGAACAATGGTCACCAACTCATCAGCATTAATGGTGAAAAGGTGGAGGCAATTCAGAGCTTCAGATTCCTTGGAGTCTATATCAGCCAAGACCTGACATGGACCATCAACACAACAGCGATGGTCAAGAAAGGTCTTCAGAGGCATCACTTTCTGAGGAGCCTGAAGAAAGCACAACTCTCAAACAGCTACAGGTCAACTTCTACAGGTGCGCCATAGAGTCCATCATTACATACTGCATTACAGCATGGTAACCTGACTGCACCTCTGAGAACATTACGGCCCTCCAGCACATCATTAAAATGGCCGAGAAGATCACTGGCTCACAGCTTCCAATACTTGAACAAATCTTTATAACCCGCTGCAGCCGCAAATCCACTAACATCTGTAGAGACCCAAACCACCCATAGCATCCTCACCCTTTTGCCATCTGACAAAGCGTTACAGAGCCCTGTATGCCCGCACAACCAGGCTGAAAAACAGCTTTTTCCCCAGAGCTGAGACACCGCTGAATGCACAATGCTCACTGTCCACCTTATAACAGTACAACTACTGTAACTGTACTGGACCTCAGATACTATGACTGTTCCTCTTATTTATGTCACCCCCCACATATTTTATATATAAAATATATATATTTTACATATACATTTATCTTATCTTGTAATTTGTGTCTTAAAGTTAATAAATGTTTGTATTCTTTAAAGTTTTATTTTTAATTAGGGATCTTTAGGATTTGAGGTGGTTTGGGCATCTGGTAAGGATGCCCCCTGGCCGCCTCCCTAGGGAGGTATTTCAGGCACGTCCAGCTGGGAGGAGGCCTCGGGGAAGACCCAGGATTAGGTGAAGAGATTACATCTCCACACTGGCCTGGGAACGCCTCGGGGTCCCCCAGTCAGAGCTGGTTAATGTGGCTTGGGATAGGGAAGTTTGGGGCCCCCTGCTGGAGCAGCTGCCCCCGTGACCCGACTTCGGATAAGCGGTTGAAGATGGATGGATGGATGGATGGATGGATCTATAGGCTTGCTCCAAACAACTTTTCATTGTACTTGTACAGTGGAAATAAAGATTTCTTGTTAAGCACTACCAATCATGATTTCAAATTTGGCCGACCTCTTAAAATATTTTTGCTCTCAAACAACACACATGTGATTAAACTGTAAACTTTAAATACAATACAGTTTAACTTTAAAAAAAAAAAACAGGCTTGCGCTGACCAAGCAGGGACAGTTTTGTTCTGCCAAGGTGTTTGTTTAGTGAGATTTCTCCTGTTTGCCTACATCTCTGAAATTCTTGACCTATGAGGACCCTGCTAGTCCAAGATTGTTTAAAAGAGATTGGAGTTTTTAAAAGTGGAATGGGCTCTGTGACAAGTTTAATAAAGCAAAGAAGCGATGCAGCGCTAAAAGTGGTGGGCCACGGAGAGAAAAACATACATTATTGGCTTTACTTGTGGCTGGAACAGTACACTAAACAATGACATCACCCTAAACAAACTCATTTTAAAATGACATTGTGCATAGCATAAATGCCGGCTTCATTCACCTAGGGTGCTTTATTCATCCAGGAGAATAAGTTTGGCTTCTTCCAAGGTATAAACCAGGCTTAAGTACACCCTCACTCCCATTTAACTGTGCTAATAAATTTGTATTCCCTGATGTAGTATTATAAATGCAGAAGAATTGAATCTAGAGTTTTCAACCTTTACACTCTTGGAATTCTTAACCATCATAAATCAAACGGCCCAGGTGTCCTCATTGGTCAGAAAGGCCCCTCCGCAGCCTGACCTCCTGATTTTCCACACAGAGTTAAAGCAGAGTTCTCTTTGAAATACTCCCAAAAGACCATCAGATTTGCACGACTCAAATACTAAGACATTCCTTAATCCAGAAACATATCACACAAAGTCACAGTACTTTGCTGAATCAACCTTCCAAAATGTACAGAATACATTTAAATCCACAGTTCATACAATACCTAGTCTTGCTAGGCATTCGGACAATTGCTTTGAACTGTGGTAACTTGTATAACTGACAAATTAATGATAATAGCCTGATGTACCTCTTTAAAATGTGTGTAATGTTTCATCCATGTAATATTTTCATGTTATGTTACCTACACATATAACACACATATAACATCCATGAAATTTTTTTTCATGTTTAGTATGTAAGCGTTCACTGGTGTATGCAGAGAAAGCTGATGACAACGAATATCATGTCTCTTGTACCATTCTCAAGATATAAAAGCTCATGATTAAATATGCACTATGTTTGAGTGGGAAATTTGTAAGACTGGAACAAAGAACCGTAAAATCAACTGTTGGAAAGGACAGGTCTGTCGACCATGTGACTCTGAAAAGTCACTTCTGATTGGCGCAGGACACCTTTGGGGATGCGTCCAATTTCAGTTAAAATAGTTCCAAACAGGAAGAACACTCTCTCTTGCCTCTTCTCTCTTCATCCTCTCTTCTCATGGCTCCATCATCTCTTCACTCTTCTGCCTGCACATGCTTCGTCTGGTCGCTCCGCTGACGGCCAGGTCCTCATCATGTGACTCTCTACATCTTCGCTTCAAAGCTAACCCCATAATTCATACAGACAAAATCATCATTCATACAGAGATCCAAAACATTGATGGAACGAACTTTTGACCAAGAACCAAGCAACACAAAGAACTCAAGGAAACACCAAAGACATGCAAGTACATCTCCAATATTTTGCTCAAAGTGCTGGTGTATTAATTAAATAATTTGGGTAATCCGATACCAAATCGATGTAGACTCAAAGAAATATAAATGGTTCTTAAGGTATTGTCAACAGACTTCATAAAGTTCATTTTCACTGTACTGAATATTTTATTTCACATTCTGTCACTCATTTTCACCAACCTGTCTCATGTATATATGTGTTAGATTAGATTTATGGTTAGAATAGTAATAAAGTTCGTCTGTGTTCAAAGACGACGTGACTGTGGTGTATTTTGATAAATAATCTCATCCCTGTTTCTAAAAGATTTAGCTTCAAAGCTGTACCTAAATACGTGTGATATTATTTTCAATAAGCCATGAGAATAATATCACTCCAATAAGTGAATAAATCATAATTCACTTATTAAAGCTAATTCCTTACAGTAGAAATTGTGAGCTGATACAACTAGACGTTGTATTACGATTTCAATGGTGGATAATCTATTAAGACAAATAAACTAGTTGTTTGTCATTTATCTAATTTATAATGGTTGTCGAACGTGACTAATACCGTTGTACATTTCATTACCTAATAAGGTAAAATAAGGACAGTTGAATTTAGTTCATAGCACACATATTTCGAGACCCTAAATTAGGAGTCTAGTGCTGTGAGTCAAACAATCACGCAGTGCCTTTGAAAGGACAGTTATATTCGAAAACCAAAATGGCTGAAATAAAGAACACTAAAGCCCAAAGCAAAGAACCATTTCAGAAAAAGTATGATTTTCAGGAAGATATGGTTCAAAATATACAGGTGAAACACGAAAAATTAGAATATCGTGCAAAAGTTCATTCATTTCAGTAATTCAACTTAAAAGGTGAAACTAATATATTATATAGACTCATTACAAGCAAAATAAGATATTTCAAGCCTTTATTTGATATAATTTTGATGATTATGGCTTACAGCTTATGAAAAACCCAAATTCAGAATCTCAGAAAATTAGAATATTACACGAAATCAATAAAAAAAAAGGATTTTAAATACAGAAATGTCGGCCCTCTGAAAAGTATAATCATGCATATGTACTCAGTACTTGGTTTGGGCTCCTTTTGCATTAATTACTGCCTCAATGCGGCGTGGCATGGATGCTATCAGCCTGTGGCACTGCTGAGGTGTTATGGAAGACCAAGATGCTTCAATAGCGGCCTTCAGCTCTTCTGCATTGTTTGGTCTCATGTCTCTCATCTTTCTCTTAGTAATGCCCCATAGATTCTCTATGGGGTTCAGGTCAGGTGAGTTTTCTGGCCAATCAAGCACAGTAATACCATGGTCATTGAACCAGGTTTTGGTACTTTTGGCAGTGTGGGCAGGTGCCAAGTCCTGCTAGAAAATGAAGTCAGCATCTCCATAAAGCTTGTCTGCTGAAGGAAGCATGAAGTGCTCTAAAATGTCCCGTAGACGGCTGCGTTGACTCTGGACTTAATAAAGCACAGTGGACCAACACCAGCCGATGACATGGCTCCCCAAACCAACACAGACTGTGGAAACTTCACACTGGACTTCAAGCATCTTGGATTGTGTGCCTCTCCATTCTTCCTCCAGACTCTGGGACCTTGGTTTCCAAATGAGATGCAAAATTTGCTCTCATCAGAAAAGAGGACTTTGGACCACTGAGCAACAGACCAGTTCTTTTTTTCTTTAGCCCAGGTAAGACATTTGACATTTGAAGCCCATATCCAGGACCCGTCTGTGTGTGGTGGCTCTTCATGCAGTAACTCCAGCCTCAGTCCACTCCTTGTGAAGCTCCCCCACACATTTGAATGGCCTTTTCCTGACAATCCTCTCCAGGCTACGGTCATCCCTGCTGCTTGTGCACCTTTTTCTTCCACACGTTTCTCTTCCACTTAACTTTCTATTAATGTGCTTTGGTACAGCACTTTGAGAACATCCAACTTCTTTTGCAATTACCTTTTGAGGCTTTCCCTCCTTGTGGAGGGTGTCAATGATGGTTTTCGGCACAACTGTCAGGTCAGCAGTCTTCCCCATGATTGTGAATTCAACTGAACCAGACTGAGAGACCATTTAAAGGCTCAGGAACCCTTTGCAGGTGTTTAGCTGATTAGAGTGTGACACTTTGAGCCTACAATACTGAACCTTTTCACAATATTCTAATTTTCTGAGAGTCTGAATTTGGGGTTTTCATAAGCTGTAAGCCATAATCATCAAAATTATATCAAATAAAGGCTTGAAATATCTTACTTTGCTTGTAATGAGTCTATATAATATATTAGTTTCACCTTTTAAGTTGAATTACTGAAATTAATGAACTTTTGCACGATATTCTAATTTTTCGAGTTTCACCTGTAACTAGTCAGTTAAGAACCATTAAAGAACCATCTTTTTTTTAGAGTGTAGTTCCCTCAAGGATCTATTTCTAATAGATGTACAGTATCCCTTAAAATGGCTTTGATATGTTTTGATTGATTAAGTATTAGAAAATGTGATTTAAAAAAAAAGTTGGGGGAAAAAACCTTCAAGTTGACCACTGACTTTAAATGTGTAAATAAAATGATTACGAAGGTAGTTCATGTACTATAATTTAAGACATTGTTATCATGGAGTAATAAAATTAACCTAATTAACTACTTATATAATATATATGAATTATAAATTTGAAGTTTCAAAACAGGACATGAAATCAAGGTCTCTTCCATGGCTTCCACATCTTGTACAGTAGTCAGTTGAAAGACTGCTTCAACAAAATAATTTTCTTTATAAAGTTCCTGACCATTTCATGACAGTGAAACATCCTGGTTACTTTCATTACCTCTGTTCTCTGATGGAGGGAACGAGACGTTGTGGCGATGTAGTGACACTAGGGGTCACCCTTGGGAGACCCAAACACCTCTAATCTTTGAGAAAAGGCCAATGGGAATTGGTGAGTGGAATTTGCATGCCACTCCCCCGGACATACGGGTATAAAAGGGGCTGGCTTGCAACCACTCATTCAGGTTTTGTGCCAAGGTCCCGGCCACTTCAGCAGGTAGTTCAGTGTTGTGGCAGGAGGGGCACAGCATCTCGTTCCCTGATGGTAATGAAAGTAACCAGGACATTCCCTATCTGTCACTTACTCAACGTTGTGTCAATGTAGTGACACTAGTGTAGGGTGCACAGATTGTTTAGATCAGTTTTACTATCAGATATAATTAATAATTAATGTTTATTAATTATTAATTAATAATTAAAATTAAATAATATAATTTATTTAGTTAAATTCTATCCTCGGGGCACCACTCTTTGACAAGAGAAAAATTATAGTAAGTGACTGATCAGGTCTCATAAAATTCTACCCTGAAGACTGAGTATTTTGATTGATAATCAAAATAATCAAAAAGGCAAGAAGCTAGTCGAATTATTGCCATACGAATCCAACAGTAATCTGGTTACAGTTGGCTTCTAACAACAACAATTTAACAATACTGAAATAATACAGGAGTTCTTGACGTGGCAGAGGCTGGCTTCAACACAATATTCAAACAAACAACTAGGAGTACTTATTATAATATAACAAGCTTTATTATAATCAAACAGCAATGAACACTGCCAATACTAGATGAATATAACACAAAAACATAAAGTGGAAATCCTATCTAAATTGTGGAGCTATATGCTAGTGTGTGTGTGTGTGTGTGTGTGTGTCTAGATTTGGTAACAAAGACACAAAATGGCGGAATAAACTCCACGTGTTGAACCAGTTTCAAAATGGAGGATTGGTTTCAGCATTGGGAACTAGGTTCAAAATGGCGAACTGAATTCAAAATGGAAACTAGCTTCAAAATGGAGGATTAGATTGAAAAGGGCGGAGCCAATGATTCTTTGAATGTGTAGGGGAAAGAAAGATGGCTGGATCAGATCCAAAGCAACGAAGCGAATTTCACGTGTGGGTGGTAATGAGCAGACACACAAAAGAACTGAACGAAACAGGCGGGAGAATTTGAAAAACACCAGCCTGATTCAGACATAACCCATGGTGCTGCTCGCTCCGTGAATTTCAGTGAGTGTGAGAGAGAGAGTGAACAAACAGGGGTTCATGCAATTTAACAGAGGATACACACTGGTAACAGCGCGGTTGAATCGTTAGTTCAGATCACTCAATAAAATAACATTTCACCCAAAAATGACGATCTCATAAATCAACACAGCAATCAGCGATCGTGGTTAAACATACAAATGTAACAAAACATCAAACATTCAGCAATCAAATATATATGATTTATTTTTATAAGGAAAGTCACAGTTTCTAAACTAAATCTGCCCAGATATCAAGCCTTACTTGGGAAATCCTGTGTGATTTCAGCAGGGTTGTCCATTTGAATTCCTGTTACGTTGAGCAGTCAGGAGAAAGCAATCTGGATTCGGTCCTTTGTCTTACGCTCGTCAGCGAGAAGATGCATCTCTGCGTTGTTTCTCGGGTCTGGTGATGGAGAGAAACACAGAGAGGTAGCCAACAATGATAGAAAACGATTGAGAAGGGAAGCTGGTTGCCTTTTCCGTTTTCTAAATAAATGCACTGTTGTCTCGCAGTGAAAATGAAATAAACCGGTTGTAATAAGTATACAACCCGACTGGAACAAAGCTAAGTTAATCTTACTCTACCGTGGCCAAATGGTGAGGTTAGAAAAACGTGGTCTCTCTTTGTCCAGAAGGAGGGAAATTCCTTTGTGTAGATACGTCTCTTTAGAGCACAGCTTGTGCAGCAGAGAGAGCGAAATAAAATCTGAGCGCTGGTTTTGTTAAGACGATGACGTCATCGGTCATAGCCCGCTTTTGACCAATGACGTTTGAGATTGAGTCCATGGGCAGGACTTCCCATCCGGCTGTGAAGCATTCTGGGAAACCAAGTTCAATGTCTCCCCTTCGATCATAGAACAAAGGGCCATGCTGTCTCTGCTGCCATTTTTAGTGGGGCAAGGCCCTACATACCCCCTTTTGGTCTTAAGGTTGGGGTTCCTAACACAGTCCTTGAGAGCAAACCAACAGTTGAACAGTTCCCAAGTCCCTGAGAACAACCCGGAAGTTGTTCAGTCCATGTGTCCTGAGTTCGCAAGAGCTTAGTTCCTGGAAGTATTAACAGTTCATAAAGACTTTCGACAACATCTGGGCAGATTAATTCTAACTAGGCTAACTAACATAACTCTATCACAACATAGCATTTTTGCATCGGTAACACATCAAACATTGCAACAATCCCTTGTTATCCCTGAGTCTTCAATGATTATGAAAAGGAAGCTGGAAGAGATTGTTACTGTTAGTTAAGGCTGTTCTTGGGACGAGTTAGCGGCAGTTAGTGGTAGAGCGGTAGACAGGTGTTTGAAATGCTTTGGAATGAGTGTCATTGCATCCAGTCTAGTGTGGAGTGTTTGGATGTGTGCAATACCTGCCATGATGTTCCAACCACTAAAGGAGGAGCCCGAGGGCAACTAAACTGATATGATGTTCTTGGTACAATGACGATCTGCTTATGACTATGAAATATAGTGGTCAAGCCAGTCGGTTTGAGACTGAACTTTACTAATTTCATCCCTTCAGCATGGAGCTGCTGTTGAAGGGTGTAATGGTGAGGTTGTGACCTCTAAATGCATCCATGATCTCAATTTCTGAGATGATGGAGGACAATATCATCAATGTGCATGGTGCTTCCTTGGGGAACCATTCAGAACACAGTTTGGTAGCCTTAGTTTAGTGGCTGTATCATGGTGGTCATATGACTGTAGGACTTCGGTGGCTGGTGTGTTGACAAGCCATCGACTACTAGCTCCTTCTACCCTAGTAAGTTAAGGATACATCCTAATTTTTGTCACTGCCAAGGCTATATGCCAGGTATATTTGAGAAGATTGCTCAAATGGTGGTAGTGGCAGATCTAAGGATTTGTTCAGCCATGTTAAGGAGAACCAAGTAGGATGGGATCCTTACATCACTCAGGCTGTTAACTTAAGTGCTGATTTCCCTCACAAGGTCATGCATTAGATCTCTTACCACTTACACACATGTTATGTTTGAGCTCACCACTTCTGACAAGGCATCCAGAGCATGCAAAGTATTATTCAGAAAATGAAGAATGTTTACAGTGGCATGTAACAGCATCACCCCCCCTATGGCCGGTCGGAACGACCCACCAGGGTGGACCTGGACCATGGGGAACATGGATCAAAAGGACTCTCAAGTTTCAGGTGTTGTTGTACCTGACAGAGAGCTTTTAGCTCTTTTGAGTCCTGTAGAGAGAGTGGTAGGAACTTTTGTGTCTGAGGTTCCATCAACTGCTGTCGGATTGTCTTGATCGATGTTCTGTTTCTGCATGACTCTCAAGTCTGCATTGCCCGGTTGTTGACCCAGTTTCACAGTCTGTAGGCAGCTTTGGGGATTTTCCCCATTCTCTTTGTCATACCTCTGTGCCAGGACGGCGCTGAGGCAGTGGGAGGAGAAGCGTGCCTTGATGTGAATCTCGAAATCCTTGTCTGGGTAGATGAGGAAAGGGGCTGAACAGATCTTGGCTCAAATATCATGTCCTTCTGGAGGAGTTTGGTAAGGGGCCTGCTTTTTGTGTAGCTGACAAGGCTCACATCACAGGGCTCTGTCTGTAGTGGTTTCCCAAGAGAGATCATTGCCCTAGAGACTTTTGCTAAAGTCTCCTTGCACCTTAGGCTGATTTCAGACCCAGTGTAACACACGGAAGTCTATACATCTCCCTAAAAACACTGAGGTGTATATGCGTCTGGCATTAACCTTGTGGACAAGGTCCCCAAAAATGTAAAGAGCGGAGCATGGGTTTTGGGCATGACTGCCACTGGGAGTGTTGGAGTCTTACCTGTGTTCTTCCTCCAGCCTATGAAGTAGACTCTGGCGGTTGAGGGGGGAAGGGACTGGCCTAGTCATGTTGGTGGATTGTCACTATTGGCCCCCTTGTGGTCATCGTCTAGCCCTTTGGGAGGAAGGGAGAAGCATTGAGGTGCTTCATCACGTCCGCTAAATGTTTCTGGAGGAGGCTGACCTTCTGCTCCAGGTCCCCCTCTTTGGGAGGCCCCGAATGATTCCCTTTGTTTCCATTCCTATGTCAGGGGTTTTTCTCAAACCCGAGTAGCCTTTTCTTTGGAAAGGGATAACGTTCTTGTGGCTCTTGCTGAACCTGGGAGTGACCCTTGTGGTCATTCCCTTGGTTCCTCCAACCCCCTTGTGGGTGATTGGTTACGCGTTTTGGGACTGCTGCTTTGCTGCGTACTCTGGGTTGAGGCAATTCGTAGCCCTCAAGCTCTAAGTCTGCCCTCTCAGAAAACTGGATGTCCAGGACTCTTACATTGTTGTCTTGTTTATCAGTTGGACGCACAACTGTTTCCCATGTCATCTGGGCCATCTTCCTAATCTCCTGCATGGTCAGTTTACCCTGCTTACACATCGCTGGGGTGGAGATTATGGAGGAAAAGAGATCTGAAACCTCGTTCTTCTTCCAGGCCTGGCTCATTACTTCCTTGGAAGTATGCATTCCTTAAACGCCGGTAATAGTCCCTGGGAGGCTCCAAACGCTTCTGTTGGATGCAGATGGCACTGAGGGTGGCTGATGTTTCATCAGTGTATGGCAAGTACTCCTCGCTCAGAACCCTACAAAGCCTTGGGTAACTCCCGAATGCGCGGCGGTTGAGTCTCGATGAAAGCGTAGACACTTCTGGAAGTTGTTTTCCAGATAAGCTTCAACTTCTCACGTGCTGAAGCATGAGGCAAGTCGGCAAGACAATGTTTGATTTCCCTGAGGTAAACGTTGACATTTGAATCTTGGCTGGTTGGGTCAAAGCGTTCTATGTCCTTTGCAAAGGAGTCAAGCTGGCGAATGCGCAGACCTGTGGCTTTGTCCTGCTGTTGTCCATCTGACTCATCATAGGATGAGTACCAGTGCCTGCCCCCATTGCCACGGTGTTGGGTGAGACCACCTCCTCCTTCTGGTGAGGAAGGCGCCCTGCTGGGGCGGGGTCTGACAGGTGCCTGAGGGTAGGATTGCAGGAATGGGGTCTTGCCCCCGAAACGTGGTGGACTCGTGTCCCAAACTTTGATGCCCTCTAAATTCGGGAGTTGGGACAACGGTTTTCGAATACTACCTGAACCAGGGGTGGGGTATTTCACCGTAGTACCGGTCTCAGAGTCCTCTGCCCCACTCTTGTCAGAGGTGGAGTAGCGGAGCACTTCTTGAGCCTTGGCCCGTGTGTCTCTACTTTCCTGCCGGACTTGGTCATCCGCAGCTTCTCGGCTATCTGTTTCAGCCGACTGGCGTCTTCCTACACACTCCTCCAGCATCGTATTCATGGTCTGGAGGTCTCTGTGTAAGGCACGATTGCATGCATCAAGCCGACTCCCATGGGTGGTAAGTGTCCTTACCTCACCCTTGAGTGTTGCTATCTGCAACTGGGCCTTGTGGTGGTAGAGCAGGAACAGTCTGCCAACTGCTTCCTGGATAGTGGATACCTTCCCTTTAGGATCGTGTGCACTATCAACCACGGCGGCCATTTCAGCATCACACTGGGATTGTGTGTAACTGTTAAGCTCCCCCCTTTATTCTTTAGGGACAAGGAGGAGGTCAGCGACCCAGTTGGACAGTGAGGTTTTCTCACTTGACCAGGGAGCTTCAGCTCCGGATGCTAATGGGGAATGGGAATTCATATCTCACTGGTTAGGCAGGTGAGAGGGTGATGTCCAGTGGACCCCTATAGGAACTCTTTGAGAGTTCACAAATTTGATGCTTGAGCTGAGATTTGAAGGTGAAGATTGACGACACCTGTTGCTCTGTGGAAAACACTGACGCACCAGTCGTTATCCCTAGAAGAGAATGCACAGGGGAGGACCACTTACCTGTCACTCAATAGCAACTTCTTTGTAGTATTAACTGTTTCTGGAACTGCTAATTAGGTGTTAACATCACTGTCTCAGTACATCATACTTTTCAATTCAAACAACTAGGAGTAGTTATTATAATATAGCAAGCTTTATTATAATCAAACAGCAATGAACACTGCCAATACTAGATGAATATAACACAAAAACATAAAGTGGAAATCCTAACTAAATTGTGGAGCTACAGTCAGGTCCATAAATATTGGGACATCGACACAATTCGAATCTTTTTGGCTCTATACACCACCACAATGGATTTGAAATGAAACGAACAAGATGTGCTTTAACTGCAGACTTTCAACTTTAATTTGAGGGTATTTACATCCAAATCAGGTGAACGGTGTAGGAATTACAACAGTTTGTATATGTGCCTCCCACTTTTTAAGGGACCAAAAGTAATGGGACAATTGGCTGCTCAGCTGTTCCATGGCCAGGTGTGTGTTATTCCCTCATTTTCCCATTTACAAGGAGCAGATCAAAGGTCCAGAGTTCATTTCAAGTGTGCTATTTGTATTTGGAATCTGTTGCTGTCAACTCTCAATATGAGATCCAAAGAGCTGTCACCATCAGTGAAGCAAGCCATCATTAGGCTGAAAAATCAAAACAAACCCATCAGAGAGATAGCAAAAACATTAGGTGTGGCCAAATCAACTGTTTGGAACATTTTTAAAAAGAAAGAACGCACCGGTGAGCTCAGCAACACCAAAAGACCCGGAAGACCACGGAAAACAACTGCGATGGATGACCGAAGAATTCTTTCCCTGGTGAAGAAAACACATTTCACAACAGTTGGCCAGATCAAGAACACTCTCCAGGAGGTATGTGTATGTGTGTCAAAGTCAACAATCAAGAGAAGACTTCACCGGAGTGAATACAGAGGGTTCACCACAAGATGTAAACCATTGGTGAGCCTCAAAAACAGGAAGGCCAGATTAGAGTTTGCCAAACAACATCTAAAAAAGCCTTCACAGTTCTGGAACAACATCCTATGGACAGATGAGACAAAGATCAACTTGTACCAGAGTGATGGAGAAGGAAAGGAACTCCTCATGATCCAAAGCATACCACCTCATCAGTGAAGCATGGCAGTGGTAGTGTCATAGCGTGGGCATGTATGGCTGCCAATGGAACTGGTTCTCATTGTATTTATTGATGATGTGACTGCTGACAAAAGCAGCAGGATGAATTCTGAAGTGTTTCGGGCAATATTATCTGCTCACATTCAGCCAAATGCTTCAGAACTCATTGGACGGCGCTTCACAGTACAGATGGACAATGACCCGAAGCATACTGCGAAAGCAACCAAAGAGTTTTTTAAGGGAAAGAAGTGGAATGTTATGCAATCTGATTGAGCATGCATTTCACTTGCTGAAGACAAAACTGAAGGGAAAATGCCCCAAGAACAAGCAGGAACTGAAGACAGTAGCAGTAGAGGCCTGGCAGAGCATCACCAGGGATGAAACCCAGCATCTGGTGATGTCTATGCGTTCCAGACTTCAGGCTGTAATTGACTGCAAAGGATTTGCAACCAAGTATTAAAAAGTGAAAGTTTGATTTATGATTGTTAATCTGTCCCATTACTTTTGGTCCCTTAAAAAGTGGGAGGCACATATACAAACTGTTGTAATTCCTACACCGTTCATCTGACTTGGATGTAAATACCCTCAAATTAAAGCTGAAATCTGCAGTTAAAGCAAATCTTGTTCGTTTCATTTCAAATCCTTTGTGGTGGTGTATAGAGCCAAAAAGATTCGAATTGTGTCGATGTCACAATATTTATGGACCTGACTGTATATGCTGGGGGGTCTGTCGTAAGGAGCGTGAGGTCCAAGAACCAGGTCTGGGTGGGCCAGTAGGGTGCTACTAGGACAACATGCTACTCGTCCTCCCTGACCTTGCACAGCGTCTGTTCAAGTCGGCTCACTAGGGGGAATGCATACTTGTGTAGCCCCCAGGGCCAGCTGTGTGCCCGCGCATCTGTCCCGAGGGGAGCCTCAGTCAGGGCATACCAGAGTAATACAATTAACCTAATTAACTACTTATAGAATATATATGAATTATAAATTTGAAGTTACAAAACAGGACATGAAATCAGTCTTTCAACTGACAATGGGAATTGGTGAGTGGAATTTGCATGCCACTCCCTCCGGACATACAGGTATAAAAGGGCAGTAGGAGGATTCCCGGGAAGCGAACAGGTCTACCTGTTCTTGATTAATTAACTCCAAATCAGCTGGACCACCTGTGGGTGGAGTCTCCACTCTCCCCCGAGCCTGACCTGCTGTGACAGCATGTGCCGCCTTGGCGGTTGATGTATGCTATCATTGCCGTGTTGTCCGTCCGGACCAACATGTGCTTGCCCTGGATCAACGGCCAAAGCCCCAGCAGGCCGAGCAACACTGCCAGCAACTCGAGGCAGTTGATGTGCCAATGCAGTCTGTGGGCCAGTCCAGGAACCGGCGGCAGCATGCCCGTTGCACACAGCGCCCCAGTCTGACTTGGAGGCATCTGTCGTGACGACAACTCGCCAGGTCCTAGAATTTGGAGGCACTGGGTGCTTGCTAAGAATTAAAGCCTCTGATGAATATACTGTTGCACAGGAGCCTACAAGTCAGCCTTTCTCATTGATTCCTATGACAGGCAGAGAGATCTGTTGAAAATAATGAAAAATACTTTTTTACATCATAGGCCTTAGTCCTCTTGGTATGTTGTTAAGGGCACTTGATGTGTCACTGTGTGAAATTTGGGGTCCGTTGGAGCTCAGGGAGTGAAGTTCCCTCGTTCAATTTATACCATTCATTGCGGGTCCATGGACACGACTCCGAAAGGTCCAAATGACTCCAGTTTGAAATATGTAGCTTCTCAGTCCCCCTAGACAGCGTGCAAAATTTCAAGTCTGAATGACTTAAGTGACTTAAGTTAGGTGCTTAATTGGCTGACTTGTGTATGAAAAGTGACAGTTATTTTTTAGGAATATTTTTCTTGATTTTGTTTTACAGTACTTGCCTAATACTGAGGAACATGAGGTTTTAATAAGTTGTATCTGAAGGCCCCACGAAGGAGTATTATATGCCTGTAGTTGCTGGCATATGATTTAAGTTTTTTTTTCACTGAATCATTCAGGAAGTGCCCACTTCCAATGTTTTTAAACCACGCCAAATGCATGGTTCGTGGATAGTCATTTTTTAAACAAATTCTGCAAATTTATGAGTTGTAAGTTGCATAAACATATTCTGTAAATTATGTTGAGTGCTGTTAAGGGGATTTTGTAAATCAAATTTGAATGTAAAGGTCTTTCAAATGAATTGTCCACAAACCTACTGTTGAGTCATGTAGTATTGAAAAAATGTACACAATAAAGCATACTGTACTGCCCCACTCCAACCTCAGTTGCATGTATAGACTTGAATTTGGAGTATAGACTTGAATTTGGAGTCCCACACCACCACTCCAAATTCAAGTCTATTACAATGGTACTCCAAATTCAAGTCTATCTGTTGTTACTTAATGCCCATGGACTCTTTGTCTGTCCATTTTTCCTGTGTGACAACATTCTGCAGCAATTAAAGGTAATTAAAACTGTTCATCAATCATTTATTTCCAGACTTTGATAAAAAAAGTTATAATTTTTTTAAAAATCAATAACTACAAAATAATAATTTGTTTAGATGGTTGAAACACAGTTAACACATTAGAACTGGGCTGGTACAGACTGCAGATCATTCTGTATATTAGGAATAGGTGATTTTGTATAAATCAGAATCTTAAGTCAAATGTATTCAATTATTTCACAGTATAAGTTTTTTTATATTTATATATTTTTACTAAGCAGATTCTTAAATGGCAATGTATGCATGGCATACATGGAAACCATTACAACCTGCTGTTTTTTAAAGAACCATAGAAATAAATGAATAAAATTATACAAATAACCAGAACAACACTCTTATCCCTACCCATCCCAGATGATCCCACAAGAACTAAAAAAAAGAAAAAAAGAAAAAAAGGGGGGGGGGGACGGACTATACCTTTAGATAGGACATTAAGTCCTTCAACCAAGAAAAATTAGAAGGGGGGCATGAGGACTTCCAGTATAGCAGAATTCGTCTACTGGCTACCAATGAAGCAAAAGCAATAATATCAGCATGCCGCTTATTATACAAGCCATCAACAGGGGTTACTCCAAAGATTGCAATTATTGGGCAGGGTTTTACAGAGATATTAAGAGCCTTTGAAAATGTAGTGCAAAAGAAGACCAGAATGAACGCAGCTGTAAAATGTATGAGTATGATCTGCTGGGGATAACAAGCATCTATTGCAACTGTCATCTTCTGTTAAAGAAAGTTTCTTCAATTTCGCTTTGGTATAATGAATTCTGTGAACAAAATTGAAGTGGACAAGATTCAAATGAGCACAGATACAGATAGAGTTCATTTTAGCTAGAGCATTATTCCACAACTCCTAGTCAAACTCCAGTCCTAGCTCCCTCTTTCAGGTTTCCTTGAGAGCAGAAAGAGGAGGGAGTGGCGAAGAACGTAGCAGGTCATAAATTTATGTTATATAGCTATGTGATTTTGAAAGTCACATTATATCTTGAACCAAAGTTTTCTTTGGCTGGTGAGGAAAGGGAGAAAAGTGTGCTTTGGCAAAGTTATGTAATTTAAAATAACAGAATAAATTAAATTTAGGAATATTGAATCTACTCAGCAGATCGATAAATGACACAAATATGTGATCAGAAAACAAATCATGAAACAATACTAGGCCCTTCTCCCTGAGCTGTGTAAAAGTTGAATCCAAAGTAGGAGGTACGAAGAGATTATTACCACAAATAGGCATAAGAGTGGACAATGTGTTTAATCAAAAATGCTGATGAAACTGTTTCCAGATTTTAAGCAAAGAAAGCACAATCAGGTTAGTGGTGTATTTAGAGGGGCGCCGCAAATTGGAGTCAAAAACTAATGCTGATAACGAGGATGACCTGCAGGATTTAGCTTCTATCATAAACCAATTTATATCCGAGGAGTTGCACCATGCATACATTTTCTGGATGTTAGCTGCCCAATAGTAGAAAAGAAAATCTGGAAGAGCGAGACCCCCATCTTGTTTGGTTCTTTGAAGAGTTGACTTGCGTACACTTGGAGGCTTGCCTGCCCAAATATATGAGGATATCATGACATCAAATGATTTAAAAAAAGATTTAGGGAGAAAAATTGGAACTGTCTGAAATAAAAAAATTATTTGTGGTAAGATATTCATTTTAACTGATTCGATCCTACCTACTAATTATAATGGAAGACCACTACAATGCTGAAGATCTACTTTAATGCGGTCCATTAATTTTGTTAAAATTTCATTTGGAGGGATTTCTTTTGCCAATTAATTTATGCGAAAACAATCACTTTTAGTTGATCCATGCAGTTAAGTGGGTCTAAAACATATAACAAGAGATCGTCTGCATATAATGTGACACAATGTTCCCTTCCTCCTCTATGAATACGTGAAAACACTGAGGTTGACTTCAAGATAATGCAAAAAAAGAGATGAAAGTAGGCAAACCTGATGCGTGCCACGAGAAAGAGAGAAATAAGGAGACATTTCAGAGTTTGTTTTTACCCAAGCTGAGGGAGTAGAATACAGTAAACGAATCCATGAGATTAGTATAGATCCGAATCCAAATTTTTGTAAAAACATGAATAAATAATCCCACTCCACTCTGTCAAAAGCCTTCTCCGCGTCTAGCGAGATAACCATTTCTGGCCTTGATTACCTTGATGGAGTAAGAAATACATTCAGAAGCCTCCGTATATTGGATGACAACTGACGACCCAGTATAAAACGAGTTTGATCATCTAATATAATGGATGAAAGATGAGCCTCTAAACGTTTGGCCAATATGTTAGCTAGTAATTTGACATCATTATTAATTAGGCTAACGGGTCTGTAGCTGCCAAAAAAGTTTAGGGTCTTTGTTCTTCTTTAAAATTAAGGAACTCAAAGCTTGGTTAAAGGATGACGATAAGAAACCTTGATCTAGGGAATGATTGTATAGTTCTAATAATAAGGGCGATAAATGGGTGGAAAACCTTTTTAAAATTCCATAGTGAAGCCGTCAGGACCAGGAGCTTTGTTGTTTTTCATGGTTAAAAACCAAGATGCTATCTCCTCCAAGCTAAGAGACTCATCAAGGCAACTGGCTATTTCTGGGCTTATTTCTGGGGTATTACTAATTGAGAGAGAAATGACTGAATAGTATCAATATCCGAGCAGGCTTCTGATTAGTAAATGTCTGGGCTGAGATGCTAAAAGATGGCTAGCTCTATCTCCATGCTCATAATAGTTTGCTCTTGTGCGTTTTAGCAGAAACTCAACTTTGTTGGTTGTCAATAAGTCAAATTCAGTTTGTAATTTTAGCTGCTGTGTCACCAGATCAGGGTGGCATTCAGCGTATTTATCTCTAAAATTTTGTCAATGAGTTTCTGCTCTTTTAATTTCCTGGATTTGATCTTCCCATAGAAGCATTTGAGATACCGATTCAGATCTGTTGGTTTCCAAAAATAAGTAAATGTTCGTAGAGATATAGTCACACAATTCCTTATCAGCCAACAATCCAGTATTGAGCCTCCATCCCCCAGCATGTCTACATGAATTTTGGGGGAAGGAGGGGTCTAAAATGTGTGGGGCATGGTCTGAGATTATTGCTGAGTATTCTGTGGATTTAACAAGAGATAAATGAACTTTGACTATAAAAAAATTATCAATACGTGAATAAATGTGATGACATTAGAAAAGAAAGGAAACTCTTTTGCAGTTGGATTGAGGAAGTGCCAGGTGTCCACACACCCCAAATGATCCATTAGAGATGAGAAGAACATAGACATCGATGTAGGAGCTGATGACTTGGGCTGTGAGTGGTCCAAATTTGGGTTGATGTGCAATTAAGATCTCTGCCTAATATAAGGCAGTGAGTGTCCAAATTTGGAAGGTGGGAAAAGAGTGAAGTCATAAAAGCAGGGTTATCATAATTAGGAGCATAAACGCTAACTAATATGACAGGTGTCTGGTATAGAATTCCAGATACTATTACATAACGGCCATCAGGATCGGAGATTACATTTTGTGAGACAAACTTTATCCATTTGTGTATTAAAAAAGCAGTGCCTCTAGATTTACTGTTAAAGTTTGAATAAAAAACTTGACCTGGCTTACGTAGTCTAAAGTGATCACTAATCCTAAGGTGAGTCTCCTGTAGAAAACCAATATCTGTAGACAGACTCTTTAATTGCGAGAACACCCTTGATCTTTTAATTTGACCACCTAGACCCCTTGTTACGTTAGTAGGAGAGGCAGACGAGGAGTGGGGATCTAAACGCGGGTTCTTTATTGAACAAAATGAAAATAAACAAGACAGGAACAAAGGAAACATCCACGAGGGGAAAAATTAAACCAAAACATGAAAACATCAAGGGAACAGGGTGAACAGGGTGAACAGGGTGAACAGGGTGAACAGGGTGAACAGGGTGAACAGGGTGAACAGGGAAAAGCATCTACTTCAGACATCCACAAACAACGATCGACAAGGACTGAACAAACAATGTGCTTAAGTACACAGGGGTAATGAGGACTAAACGACATACAGGTGAGGACAATGACTAAGTGCTGGCAGTGATGAGGGCCGGGAATTATGGGAATTGTAGTTTGTGACAATGACTAGTGAAACTCGGGGCAGACAACAAGGGAATCGTGATACCCCTCACATTCCAAGTAACAAGTTTGATATTGTGACCAGCTAGCCCCTCTGTGGTCGCTTTAGGACTAATCATTTATGTTGTTGTGGAGGTAAGATAAAAATAAAAAAAGGTCTGAGACATATGAGTCGAGGAGATGAGGGGAGAAAGCGAAAAAAAAATCTGTACTAACAACTCTGATGCTCATCTTTTTAAACATGACGAGAAACCAGAACATCAATTTACACAACCGATTCCTCACGTAAACTGTCAGCTCCTAAACTTAGATATACACCCAAAACAGCAATCAAAACTTAGAGCTTTGTTCAAAATAAAAACAATAATAATAATTTTACAAAGTTAAATTTGGTAAATTATATAAAAGACCCACCACAAAAGGGCATTGCACAGCTCGGTTGTCTCTGCAAGGGAATTGCCGAGAAGTTCAGAGAGCAGGTTGGTCATAAACTCCCTTGCGTTCTGTCCTTCAATGCCCTCAGGTAGGCCTATCACTCATATGTTACGGTGCTTCGAGCGAGATATCAGATCTTCTACGTTAGCTTTAAGTGCCATGTTTTCCATTTCCATGCTTGTCAGTTTTGATTGAAGAGCGTTACATCATGTTCGAGCTGAGTTATTTGGTCACTATGTTCTGAGAGACCCGTTTCCATCTCGCTAATGGTTGTTGCCTGTGTTGTCAGAGTTGCCCCAATCGATTCGATTGAAGACCGTATTGGTTCCAAAGAGCTGTTAAAAGTGCAACGAACTCCCCAGTCATATCTTTTCTGAATTTTTCGAGCTCCTTGATTAAAGACTCGATTGTGAGCTGCGTGGATACAGGCTCAGTATCCACCATTTTGCTGCTTTCTTGACCGGACTGTGCATGTTGAACTTAAGTTCCCCTTCTGTCGCTCTCTCCACGTTGTGTCAGAGAAGCGACACTAGGGGTCTCTCTTGAGCGCCGATATTCACCTCTGGACTATGAAAAAAGGCCAATGAGAGTTAGCAACCAGTATTTGCATGTCCCGCCCCCGGACATACGGGTATTAAACGGCGCAAATACGGGAGTTCATTCAGAAAATTTCTTCGGAGCCGATGGTCGTGCATGCAGTTACACACCAAGTTCCTGTTTAATCCTCTGACGCTCTGCATGCTGTTGGATCTGACGGCGCACAACAGTGGCTTTCTCATTCGTGCACGGCCGTACATTCTTGCCCCTGGGCGCTTCGACAGCGCAGACAACTCGAAAGAGTTATTCTAAAAGAGTGAATTTCGCTCTAAAAGAGCAAAACACAGCGGCGTTGAACGTCCTTCTCAGGACGTGTCTTTTAAAAGACGATTTTCCGCCTCTGTGTACTTTTTGGATGTGTTGATTCTCCCCACCTATGACGGCCATAAAAACTGCCTTGCATTCCTGGGTTGCGATCACACGCAGGCAGCGTTTTTATGTGCCTCCCCGGCACGCTTGCTTGTTTCCGTCCGAGCTCGGGATGAGCATGCTCTCCAATGAGTTATGTTTTCAGAGTGAGAACATAACCGCGGCAGCATTGCAATCTCTGCTTTCTCTTGTAGTGAGAGAGAGCCATTTCAGCCACCCCCCGCGCCTCGCCTCCTTCCTACGGGATTGAGGCAGGCGCCGCGGGCGATGGAGAACGATCTGGGGAGAATAACGGCACGCTTTCGCCGGGTAAATCCCCTCGAAAACCTCCCGCCTCCCCGGCACGCTTGCCTGCTTCCCCGAAGCTCGGGATTAGTGCGGTCCGCTTAACAGCCTACCGCCGGTCCCTCGAGCTCCCCGGCATTGGATGATGACATCACCGCTGCATCGGAGAGCGTAACAGCGGCGCCGAATGCGGATAACTCGCCTGGGCCGTCACCTTCGGGTCTCTGCCCAGTCTGAGCCTGACGCAAGATGGTCCGCTATGCTTCCCCGGGCTTAATTGGTTCCGCGGGCATGTGCGCCGCTCACAGCCACCCCCCCCCAGATTCCTTCCCGGATGTGCATGACGAGCTGAGCAAGCCCAGCTTCCTCGCTACCCTCGGTGGGAGAACGGTCCCAGACCGCTCCCCCCTGCACGCCATGGCCCCCTCCTGCAAGTCCACCGGGCCAGGGCACTTCAAATCTGCACTAGGGTAGTCCTGTTCTTGACATGCTGCAGGAACTGCACTCAAACAGGCGATGGCCACTCCGTGGTCCAGAAACGCAACGATGGACAGGCAGTACGGGAGGCAGACAAAGCACGCTTTCTCAAACGCCCCCGTCTCCCAGCTCCGTCCATTCGGCGACACCACTTGACGACTTCACCCAGCAGTCCTCAGTGGTGAAGAAACAGACCAAGGCTATTTTCAAGCAAAAAAGCATCCTGCCCTGCCGCAAACCTGCCACCATGGGCCATGCCCTGTCTGCTCGACGAGGGCGTCCTCCTGCGGCGCAGAAAGAAAGTGGTGCTCCGCCTCAACTAACAAGTGAGTGGGCCCAGCTCTCAGCCCCAGCGTTGAGCTCCTCGCAGAAGTTGGACGCCCATCGTCTCACGGGACCTCTTGAGGACCCAGAAGGCTCCCTGGCGCTCCTGAGATGACAGACCCAGAGACCGAGACGTTAGCTCCCAAGCTGGTAAGACCACTCCATTCCCCGGTGGAGGGCCGGAAGGAGAATTTTTTAAAAATTCTTTACACTCTATAGAGCTATTTCCTTGTTGTCTCTGGGGTCACCTGGCCCGCAAATGCCATTCTCACGGCACTCTGCTTTCAGGCCTCAACAGTCCCAGCTCCATGGACGCGGTGTCCCCGCCTCCAGCCCCACGACTGTTCCCCGGCCGGCTGGTTCAGACGAGTCCAGAGGACGCCAACATCAGACCTCCTCATCAGTCATGAACCCGCCCCCCGCCGGGTGTGTGGAGCAAGGTAAGTGCTTTGAGTTTATTCTCAGCACCAGAGCCTCGGGACGCCACGTTGCCTCCCGACGGCACGTTACCTGTTCCACACCGCTGCGAAGCCCCACCGGGTACGTCCAAAAAACCCGTCCCCTTGGTGCCCCTAGCACGGAGTTTAGAGGCGTGGCTTTCACTGCCCAACTCGTCACGCTGGCTGCACCGGACCATTCGACTCGGTTACGCAATTCATTTTGCCAGGTCTCCGCCCCCCTTCGTGGGCGTACATTTTTCCGCAGTACATGGCCAACATGCTCACTCCCTGCGCGAAGAAATCGCCTCCCTTCTATTAAAGGACGCGATAGAGCCTGTCCCTCCAACCGAAACGAAGAAGGGTTTCTACAGCCCTTACTTCATTGTACCCAAGAAAGGCGGCGGCTTACGACCGATCTTGGACCTGCGAGTTTTCAATCGGACCTTGTCCAAACTCCCGTTCAAAATGCTCACCCAGAAACAAATTCTATCTGGCGTCCGGCATCTAGATTGGTTCGCAGCGGTAGACCTGAAGGACGCGTACTTCCACGTCTCAATTCGCCCTCGACATCGCCCCTTCCTAAGATTCGCGTTCGACGGCCAGGCGTATCAGTACAAAGTCCTCCCCTTCGGCCTGTCTCTGTCCCCTCGCATCTTCACGAAAGTCGCAGAGGCAGCTCTTGCCCCGCTCCGAGAAGCCGGCATACGCATACTCAATTACCTCGACGACTGGCCCATACTGGCCCACTCCCGAGAGTTACTATGCGCACACAGAGACCAGGTGCTCAGCCACCTCAGCCGTTTGGGGTTTCAGGTCAACTGGGAAAAGAGCAAGCTCTCCCCGGTCCAGAGCATCTCTTTTCTCGGTCTGGAGTTAGACTCAGTCCCAATGACAGCACGTCTCTCCAACGAGCGTGCTCAGTCAGTGCTGAAATGCCTCGCTTCCTTCAAGCCAGGTGCCATGGTCCCGCTAAAACGTTTCCAACAGCTCCTGGGGCATATGGCATCCTCCGCGGCGGCCGCGCCACTGGGGTTGATGCATATGAGAACACTTCAGCACTGGCTCCGGACTCGAGTCCCGAGATGAGCATGGCGCCGCGGCATGCACAACATAATTGTTACCTCTGCCTGCCGCCAAACCTTCAAACCCTGGACAGACCTCTGCTTCCTAAGGGCAGGAGTACCCTTGCAGCAGGTGTTACGACGCGTTCTGGTCACAACCGACGCCTCCAAATTGGGTTGGGGTGCCGTATGCAACAGGCACGCAGCCGCAGGCCGGTGGAACCGAGGCCCGCTGCGCTGGCACATCAACTGCCTAGAGCTGCTGGCTGTTTTTCTGGCCATGCAGAAGTTTCTCCCATTAATTCGGAACAAAAACGCCCTAGTCAGGACAGACAGCACCACGGTCGTAGCCTACATTAACCATCAAGGCGGAGTACGCTCCCTCCACATGTCACAGCTCGACCGTCGTCTCCTCCTTTGGAGTCAGCAGCGACTGGAGTCACTGCGCGCCACTCACATCCCCGGCAACCTCAATGTGATAGCGGACGCGCTGTCAAGACAAAGCTTGCCTGGCGGAGAGTGGAGGCTCCACCCCCAGTCAGTCCAGCTGATTTGAGACCGGTTCGGCAAGGCTCAGGTAGACCTGTTTGCTTCCCAAGAAACCTCCCACTGCCCGCTCTGGTATGCCCGGACAGAGGCTCCCCTTGGGGCAGATGCGTTGGCACACAGCTGGCCTGCGGGGCTGCGCAAGTACGCATTCCCCCCAGTGAGCCATCTTGCACAGGTGCTATGCAAGGTCAGGGAGGACGAGGAGCAAGTCATTATGGTAGCCCCTTACTGGCCTACCCGGACTTGGTTTTCGGACCTCACGCTCCTCACGACAGCCCCTCCCTGGCAAATTCCCCTGAGGAAGGACCTTCTTTCTCAGGGACCGGGCACGCTCTGGCACCTGCACCCAGACCTCTGGAACCTCCACGTCTGGCCCTTGGACGGGATGCGGAAGATCTAGCCGGCCTACCACCAACCATCATAGATACAATCAATCAAGCCAGAGCCCCTCTACCAGGCATCTCTACGCTCTAAAGTGGCTTTTCGCGGACTGGTGTTCTTCCCGAGCCGAAGACCGCAGAAGTGCACAGTTAGGTCAGTGCTCGTGTTTCTTCAGGAGAGGCTGGAGAGGAGGCTGTCCCCCTCCACCCTCAAGGTGTATGTCGCCGCTATCGCGGCCCACCATGACACGATAGACGGCAAGTCTCTTGGTAAGCACGACTTAATCGTCAGGTTCCTAAAAGGTGCCCGGAGGATAACTCCTTCCCGGCCTAATCTGTTCCCTCCTGGGATCTCTCGGTCGTCCTTAAGGGACTCCAGAGACCCCCCTTCGAGCCGCTTGACTCAGCTGGACTCAGGGCCCTCTCTCTCAAGACTGCCCTGCTGATCGCGCCGCTTCCATCAAGAGGGTCGGGGACCTGCATGCGTTCTCTGTTAGCGACGCTTGCCTGGAGTTCGGTCCGGCAGATACTCTCGTGATCCTAAGACCGTGACCGGGCTATGTGCCCAAGGTTCCTACCACCCCCTTCAGGGATCAGGTGGTGAACCTGCAAGCGCTGTCCCGGGAGGAGGCAGACCCAGCCCTTTCACTGCTGTGTCCAGTACGTGCTTTACGTATTTATCTGGACCGCACACAGAGCACCAGACGCTCTGAGCAGCTCTTCGTCTGCTTTGGGGGACAGCAGAAAGGGAAAGCTGTCTCTAAGCAGAGACTCGCCCAATGGGTTGTCGACGCCCACTGGGTTGTCGACGCCAACTGGGTTGTCGACACCACACCCAGGCCGTGCCCCCCCCCTTGCGGGTCTGAGCTCACTCCACCAGGAGTGTTGCGTCCTCATGGGCACTGGCTAGGGGCACTGCCCTAGCAGACATTTGTAGAGCAGCGGGCTGGGCAACACTTAACACTTTTGCGAGATTCTACAATCTCCGAGTTGAGTCAGTATCGTCCCGTGTTTTCTCAGGTACCGAGCCCGTAGAACTCGGTAGCACGCCCACGATCTGACCGGGTGAATCGCTTGCACCTAGCCCTTCCCCCTAACCAGGGGAAACAGTGCGCCTTCATTCCCAAGAGATCTCAGGTTTGGGACACTGGTCGATTCCTCCCTAGCCCTCGTGGGTCGCAGTTCAGCGGAGGAACTCGCTGACCCAAACCACTGTGGGTACCGCAAGCTACCCTTTACTGGTATAGGTGCTCCACAGGTAAGGCCTCCTTCGGACTCACCCTGTGTGTAACACCACGGTTCTGTCCCCTCTGGCGAGCTGACTCCCGTGTTTCCCTTAGGCAGTCATGACTGCCTCGGCTGCCGTGCTGTATGTTCCCCCCTCTATGAGGCTGGATCCACCACCACGACCGACTTTTTCCACATAGGCCCTAAGCAGGCCTCTGATGGTTTTGCCACTTAAACTTGCCTTCCCTCTCGGTAGGCGTGGCCTCCACGAGGGTCTTCTCCGCCCTGAATAAGGGCTAAGACCCCTTCCCTCAATGCGTAAGGGCCCCAGCCTTAGTTGCTCTATGCGAGAAACAAAGAGAGAAAAGAGGCCCGGCCAGGCTTGGCCCGTTCCCAGGTTGGCGGCCAGCACCTTGTTCCCCTCCAGGGTAACGATAAGGAATCCTGATGGCTTAAATGGGGCATTGGGGAAGGGTGTTTGCAGCCTGATACAGTTGGTCGTCCTGCACGTAAGAATACCTGCTCGCTCCTGTATCAGCAGTTCACGTACACGGCTCAGCGCATGGCACTTTTATAAGTGGACCCCTAGTGTCGCTTCTCTGACATAACGTGGAGAGAGAGCGACAGAAGGGGAACGTCTAGGTTACGTATGTAACCTCCGTTCCCTGATGGAGGGAACGAGACGTTGTGTCTCCCCTGCCACGTCGCTGAGCCGAGCCACTGTTGTGGCCGGACCATTTCCGCTCCTCAGAAAAATCCTGAATGAACTCCCGTGATTTGCGCCGCTTAAATACCCGTGATGTCCGGGGCGGACATGCAAATACTGGTTGCCAACTCTCATTGGCCTTTTTTCATAGTCCAGAGGTGAATATCGGCGCTCAAGAGAGACCCCTAGTGTCGCTTCTCTGACACAACGTCTCGTTCCCTCCATCAAGGAATGGAGGTTACATACGTAACCAAGACGATGGTTGCTTACCATCTGTCCTGGTAGATTTGCTCATTTTGAGTGAAAGTTCTGAAGGAGGGTTGTTTATAAAATGCAAAAAGAATGTAATGAATTCGACGTATTGATACAAATAGGGTGTTATTTGATAAAAAAACATGAAATAACGTGGAGCTTAGACACCGTGCGTCCTAACACCGCATTACCAAACCGGAAGTCTCCACAGTATAAGTTTGACATTCGACGTCGACTTTTCTCTCAAATGTAAGTAACATTCATATTGTGTGTGTGCACATGTGAGAGTGTGTGTGTCTGTGTGTGAGTGTTTATTCCACATGTTTAAGCCTATATATATCTTTGCTTTTGTTTCTATCAAATAAATTCAGAGTATTTAAAAAACATATGAACTTATTTACATAAAGTGTGTTTGCCAGTAATTAAAGGCACACAAATTACGTTTTTCTTTTCTATTGTTTTATAAAACATGGTTAAGTTCTCCCTATGCCTCAAGAAGCTTGAGGTAGGTTGAGGTTGAGGCAGCACTTAAATCTTTTCCATTTAGTAAAAAATAGCCAGGAAAGGCAAATATTATTGACGTTGGCAAAGGGCAGGTTTTTTCTTAGGGAGCAACCAAAAAATGTTCCAAAAAATTTAAATATGTGCAATACCACATGAACCATTCCCACAAAGACCTAACGGTAAGTCACATTTAAAATGTAACTTTATTTAATACAATTTCTGTGTTCGTTATTACAATAATACATCAAACTGTAAGCAATTAAAAAAAATCTGCAAAACAAATTATATAATTAAAGACCTTGAGCAGAAGGTGGTGGTGGACCAATTGTGGCAGCTGAGGGCCAGCAACCCAGCTATTCCACTGGTCACAACCTTTGATATAATTGATTTTCCAGGGGTTCCAGACCAGGGTCCAGAAGAGGAGGATCCCAGCCGATGGGTAGGTGTTAAGAACCGATTTTCTAAGCGTTGCTCGTTTGTTTTTCACAGTGGGACACTGAACTATTGGTTTGTTTTTCAGAGGTCTTCCCAGACCCTAGCTGAGAAGGTAAACCAGGCTACAGCTGGTGTGATGGAGGCGCAGCTGTTCCAGCTGCTTGGTTAGTGATGAGTGGTCACCATAGTATGATGAGTATGACAATATTCAGTGGGATCCAAAAGTCTGAGAATACAAATAATTTTATTAGTATAACAATTTGAATCAAAAGAATACACTAGAATTTGAACATTTTGTACACTGTATAAAGTGGTAAATTGCAGTTACTACCTAAGATTCATTTCTACTTGATATAATCCCAAACAAATGTGTTTGTTGGTGTAACCTATTGCAATTAGGTTTATATACTCATGTAGAATAAGAATTTAGACTAGATTAAAACCAGTTAATTTAGATATTAACACACAAAAATAGTTTTTTAGGTTATCTGACAAAAGAAAATTTCAGTTTAAACTGAAAAATGTTAACCTAAAATGTACTTCATGTGGTAAAATAAAACTAATGAATTTAGATATCTAAATCTATAAGTCTAAAATATTATTTACTAAATCACTAAATCAACCAGAACACATTAGGTTACACGTAAAAAAAAACAATTTTAAGAGGTAGAAACAGCTCCTTAAGGTAACAATGGCAGGTTACCACTTCTTACACTGTAGTTTTGGTGTTTTTTGCTTTAATGGCACTCAAGCTGGCATGGACTCTACAAGTTTGTGCAAAATGTGATGATCCATGTTATACCAGCATGATTTAAGAATGGTTCAAATAGCACCTTGTTTTTCTTCAATGGAAGGAAACTGGACCTTTTATACAATCAATGTCACAAAATTGCTTACATTTGATTAATTATATATATATATATATATATATATATATATATATATATATATATATATATATATATATATATATATTACTGTTCTGTGTTCTTAAATATTTATTATTCACTTTAAATAACATAATTTCTTTGTTCCAGGAATTTCTTAAGTTTTTCTTAAGTTTTGAATCATTGATTTTCAACAGGGTCTCAGAATATTATATCCACTGCTATTACAATAAAACATATATATATAAAACAAAAACTATTATGTAAATAGCTTTGATAGAGTTCATGAGTACGTATAATAAAGCAACAATAAAAACATAAATCAAAGATCAAAACAATATCTTAAAACCCTGCAATTGTTACTTCAAAGATCTATCTATTTCTGCTTGATCTATCCCATAAGAAATTACTTTTGTTGGTGTAACCTAATTTGTCAAATTAATTATTTCAGATTGAATACTTTACTTAGAAAAAAAAACATACAAACAAACAAAGGTTAAATGTTACCATATGAAGCACATTTATTTACCTGGTTACCTGAATAAAGGTAGGGTAGGGAATTCTGGAAGAGCTCATCCCTGAGTCTCTATGATATTATGGTTCCTATATATAGCATAGGTCTCTCCTTCAATGTTAGTCTTTTTGCCTGATTTATCTGACTTCTTTAGAATATCTGAAGCTTTGCTTAGCTTTAAAATATTTAATTGGATATAGATTCCTCTTTGTGGAGTGCAGATTATAAAAATCCTTATCCAGTTATCATTAACAACTGGGAAAGTAATTGAAATACATTGGTCAAAAGGTGTGGTAACCCTGAGTATAGAACAAATGGAGCACGACACACTGGAGTTTAACACTTATGGTCAGGTGTGTTTCATTTTTGTTGTTAGGCCTATAATCTTTCAGTCATGTTTTTACTTAATTACTTTCATTGAAGTTTTTTAAATATTGTGGTTACTTATCATTCAATCATGTTGTGTTTATATAAAGAGTATATACAATTTTGTGCTAACAGCCAGTAGATGGCAGCACCCATCTGCAAAGTGCACTATTTATGCTTTTATACTCACACAAGAAAGATGCTGGACTTTATGGCATCTCCATGAGCAAGAGATTGTGTTATCGAAAGACACTTAGAATAATAAGTCAGTATGATAACTGCATGATTGACATTTCAAACAATCATACATTCTCAAAGATACACATGCTACAGTGAGAATGATCTAATATCTACACACACGTGGGTTTAGTCACCCTCACATGCATTAAACCAGACTCCTAGACACACACAGTTTTTCACTGATGCTCAGCAAAGTGCCATCTGCTATTTGATTTCCCATTTTCACAAAACAGTGTCAGTCAAATTAACTCATTCTGAAGTAATACATAAAACAAAATGAAAAACAAAAACCAGTCACATTAATATCCACCACTCCAATGCACCCGACACTCAAAGTTCCGGCCTTAGGTATCATCTGCCTGATGATCATCTAACTAACAACAAAGCAGCACAAACATCAGGATTATCCCTCCTGTATGAATATTTCGAAGTGCTCTTGGGTAGACAGTGAGAAAAACTTGCCTCCTTAATCAGGACCCCAGATGAGGAGCAGCAAACCTCTGGTTTCAGCATAATTACAGACAGGTGATAATCAGTTCAGCCTAGCAGGGCCAAGTGAGCCAGCGGAGGTGATAATAAACATTCCTCACCACCTTTTTTCTTCTTTTTCCTGAGGTAAAAAAGGGAGACGAAAAGAGACAAGCCCGCATGCCTGGGCACAGTGGTTCTGTGTTGAACAGATACCCTGGGGCATGACACCCCTAAAAGGTTACGCTCTATCTGCTAGAACAGAGAAATTCAGAGCAAGGGAGAGACACAGAGAGAGGTATAAAAAAACTGTTTTCTGTTGGAGTATAAGGGAGAAAATATCTTCAGTTTCAAATAATTGAAATGCTAACACTTCACAGATTAGCATATTGATTGCTTGCAGTCACAAGGTTGTGATTTTACATTTGCTATTTTGAAAATAAAAATGTCAGCATAATGTTCTTTTCTGACAACAGAAAACAAACATAAAGATAGACATAACCCAAGGTGCAGTCTCTCATTCTCAGAAAGAAAAAACGGTAAAAGGAAGAATAATAATTCACATTTTTTAAATACTATTGGTAGCTATTCTTCAAAGCTTTAAAGTTGAAAGTTTTCATTAAGACGTGTGAAAAGTTGGTAAAGTTTGAACACAAAGTTTAGGTACAGAGTATCAAAGTGGAATGAGTCATATGCACTGAGTGTTTACTGCCTCTTTATAGCAAAAAGTTTCTAAAGAAAGTACTTTAGTAAAGTCCCAGATGTCTTGCTTGATGGAGGTGTTTTGAAGAATGCACACCTTCCAGACTCTGTAATATTTATATTTCAGTGTGATGTATTTTCAATGCTTTACTTGCGTTTACCAAGAAAACATTTCCCAAACTAAGATTTTCTTTCACTGTTTTTGAATCCAGCCTCAAATGTCCTCTTGCATACAAATTTCTTATGATAAAGCTATAAATATTTTTGTTAACAGTTTACTATAAGGTTCCATAAGTTAACAACATTAGGTAACATTATCTAACAATGAGCAATACTTTTACAGCATTTATTAATCTTTGTTAATGTTAATTTCAACATATAATAAAACATTTTTAAAATCAAAAGTTGCATATGTTAACATTAGTTCCCACGTTGTGTCGGAGAAGCGACACTAGGGGTCTCTTTTGAGCACCGAATATACCTCTGATCTATGAAAAAAAGCCAATGAGAAGTTGGCAGCTAGTATTTGCATACCCCGCCCCTGGACATACGGGTATAAAGGCGAGGCAAATACTAGAGTTCATTCAGAAAATTTCTTCAGAGCCGATGGTCGTGTATGCAGTCTGCTGCGAGTTACACACACACCAAGTTCCCGTGTATTCCTCTGACGATCTGCACGCTGCTGGATTTGACGGCGCATAACAGCGGCTTTCTCCATTTCTGTGCACGGCTGTGCATTGTTGCCCCTGTGCGCTTCGACAGCGCAGATAAAATTCGAAAGAGTTTTCTTAAAAGAGTGATTTTATTTAAAAGAGTAATTTCCTCTAAAAGAGCAAACACAGCGAGCGTTGAACGTCCTTTTCAGGACGCGTCTTTATAAAGATGCCGTTCCGCCGCTGTGTAGTTCCTGGATGTGGTAGAGTGCTCTCCGCTTCAGACGACCACAGGCGTTGTCTCGTGTGTCTGGGTAGCAATCACACCGAGGCTGCATTTGTGGATGGCTCGTGTTCTCACTGCGAGAACATGACCAACGTTGCGGTCGCGGCTCATTTTCAATGAACAAGCCACTCCAGCCGCCCCTCGCATTGCTCCTTCTTCCCACGGGATTGAGGACGGTGCGAGTGGCGCTGGAAGCGATCTGGGGATGGCAGCGGGTGCTGCTCCGTCAGGTACCAGAGACCCGCGGACCACCCATTCCCCGGCACGCTCGTTGACTACCATCCGTGCTCGAGGCAACAGCGGCTCGCCTCACAGCCAGCCTGCCTATCCTCTAGAGCTCGAAGCTGATGAGCTCGCCGCTGCATTGGAGAGCGCGGCATCTGACGCGGATGACTCCCCTGGGCTGCCGCTCAGATGTCCGACATGCTTTCCCGGGCCGCCGCCAGCGAGGGCTTGGACTGGAACCCTCCGTCCTCCCCACAGCCATCGCGGTTGGATGACTGGTTCCTGGGGTCTGGGCGCCGCTCACGGCCACGCCCCCCCAGACCCATTTAATCAGGTCAGACAGCACCACTGCGGTAGCGTACATAAATTGCCAAGGCGGCGTACGCTCCCGCCACGTCACGACTCGCCCGCCGTCTCCTCCTTTGGAGCCAGCAGCAACTCAGGTCCCTGCGTGCCACTCACATCCCCGGCAAACTCAATGTGGTAGCGGACACGCTGTCATGACAACGCTTGCCCAGTGGAGAGTGGAGGCTTCACCCCCAGTCGTTCCAGCTGATCTGGGAACGATTCAGCAAGGCCCAGGTAGACCTGCTTGCCTCCCGAGAGACCTCCCACTGCCCGCTCTGGTATGGCCGGACAGAGGCTTCCCTCGGGGCAGACGCGCTGGCACACAGCTGGCCCACGGGGCTGCGCAAGTACGCATTTCCCCCAGTGAGCCTTCTTGCACAGGTGCTGTGCAAGGTCAGGGAGGACAAGGAGCAAGTCACACTAGTGGCTCCATACTGGCCCACCCGGGCCTGGTTCTCGGACCTCGAACTCCTCGCGACAGCCCCTCCCTGGCAAATTCCCCTGAGGAAGGACCTCTGGCATCCGCATCCAGACCTCTGGAGACTCCACATCTGGTCCCTGGATGGGACGCGGAAGATCTAGCTGGCCTACCACCTTCTGTCATAGACACGATCAACCAAGCCAGAGCCCCTTCCACCAGGCAGCTCTGAAGTGGCGCTTGTTAGCAAATTGGTGTTCTTCCCGGGCTGAAGACCCACAGAGGTGCACAGTTAGGTCAGTGCTCCTATTCATGCAGGAGAAGTTGGAGGGGAGGCTGTCCCCGTCCACCTTGAATGTTGTTGCTATGCTATGTTGCTATGTTGCTGCTGTCGCGGCCCACCACGACGCAGTAGACGGCAAGTCCCTTGGTAAGCACGACTTAATCATCAGGTTCCTAAGAGGCGCCCGGAGGTTAAATCCCTCCCGGCCAAGCCTGTTCCACTCCTGGGACCTCTCGGTAGTCCTCACGGGCCTCCAGAGACCTCCCTTCGAGCCACTAGAATCAGTTGGACTCAGGCCCCTCTCTCTTAAGACTGCCCTGCTGATCACGCTCGCCTCCATCAAGAGGGTCGGGGACCTGCAAGCGTTCTCTGTCAGTGACACTTGCCTGGAGTTTGGTCCGGCAGACACTCATGTGATCCTAAGACCACGACCGGGCTACGTGCCCAAGGATCCTACCACTCCCTTTAGAGATCAGGTAGTGAACCTGCAAGCACTGCCCCGGGAGGAGGCAGACCCAGCCCCGTTGTTGCTGTGTCCGGTACGTGCTTTGCATACCTATTTGGACCGCACGCAGAGCTTTAGACACTCTGAGCAGCTCTTTGTATGCTTTGGGGGACAGCGGAAAGGAAACGCTGCCTCCAAACAGAGGCTTTCCCACTGGGTAGTAGATGCCATTTCATTGGCTTATCACACTCAGGCCGTGCCCCCCCCTTGCGGGTCCGAGCTCACTCGACAAGGAGTGTTGCGTCCTCGTGGGCACTGGCCAGGGGTACCTCCCTGGCAGACATTTGTAGAGGTTGAGCGACACCCAACACCTTTACGAGATACTACAATCTCAGGGTTGAGTCAGTTTCATCCCGTGTTTTCTCAGGTCCAAGCCAGTAGAACTCGGTAACACGCTGATGGGCTGGCCGGGTGAATTGCTTGCATATAGCGCCCTTTCCCTCGCTTGAGGTAAAACTGTGTCTTTTTTCCCAGGAGATTCCACTCAACTCGAATCCCTGGTCGATTCCTCCCTAGCCCACATGGGTCCGCAGTTCGGCGGAGGAACTTGCTGACCCAATCCACTGCGGGTACTCTACCTGTGGAGCACCTATTCCAGTACAATCTACCCTGTACTGGAATAGGTGCTCCAGAGGGTGAGGACTCCTACGCGGACTCCCCCTGTGAATATTTTCCGCGATACGGTACCTTTACAAGCGGACCCGCATTTTCCTTGTTGTGTTGTAGCAACTCCCCCTCGCTGAGGCTGGATCTACCACCAAGCCACTTCCACGTGTCGCTAAAAAACACATGTGATGTATTCACCACCATACCTCCCCAGCTGGGTAGGGGTGGTCTCCGCAGGGTCTTTTCCCCCTGAAAGAATAGGAAATTGGGTAAGACCCCCTTAAGGGAAATTGGGTAAGACCCCCTTAAGTGTAAGGGCCCCGGCTGTCTATTGCTCTATGCGAGAAACATAGAGAGAAAAGAGGCCCAGCCAGGCTTGGCCCGTTCCCAGATTGGCAAGCGTCGCCTTGTTCCCCTATCAGGGTAACCAAAAGGATTCTGAGGACTTTTGTGGGGCATTGGGGAAGGGTACGTGTAGTCTGATACAGCTGGTCGTCTGGCACGTAAAAAACACCTGCCCGCTCCTGTGTCAGACCACGTACACGGCTCAGCGCATGGCGTAATTTAAATTGGACCCCTAGTGTCGCTTCTCCGACACAATGTGGAGAGAGTTACGAATGTAACCTCCGTTCCCAATGGAGGGAACGAGACTTTGTGTCCTTCCCGGCCATGTCACTGAGCCGAGCCGCTGTAGTGGCCGGACCATTTCCGGCTCCTCAGAAAAATCCTGAATGAACTCTAGTATTTGCCTCGCCTTTATACCCGTATGTCCGGGGGCGGGGTATGCAAATACTAGCTGCCAACTTCTCATTGGCTTTTTTTCAGAGGTATATTTGGTGCTCAAGAGAGACCCCTAGTGTCGCTTATCCTACTCTTATTAAAGGGTCAGAAGACTGCATAGTCTTCAGACAGGGACATTGCTACTGACACATAATGATCGCTAGATGATGCCTCTTGCGCGTAGCCAATGGATTTGTCTAAAAAAATGGCACTGCGAGTTAGGCAGCAGTTGGCCTATAAATGCCAGACTGAATTTATCGACATTCTGTCTACAGTTGATTCAGATCCATTTGTCCTGGTATCATTGTCTTATATTTATTTTAGGATATGCTCCTATATTTAGTTTGTATAATTTAGTTATCGTTTGGCATAAATTACGGTGTGATCGAAGGCTTGAAGCTGGAGGAGCGCTAGGGTGATATGAATATTTATCACCATTATACAAGGCAAAATATGATTGAGTAAATATTACAATTTCATCATGGAAACTTTTTTTCTTGAGCACTGACGATTTCACGATTTCTGCTCATTTATTTGCATTAAATTTTATCTGTTTTATATAATAGAATTTAATCGGTTATCTGTTTGAATTATTAATGAATTATCATTTATATTTGTTTTTAGCAAATGTGTACTTTGTCTTGCAATAAAACTATTATAATATAATCGATAATAATTGTAGTGTATATAGTATAAATAATAATAATAATTGTAGTGCTGTCAGTATTCAATAATCTGTCAGTACCTTGACTTTAATTAATAATCAATTAATAATAAAATACCATTCATGTATTTTCAGTCTTTAAAAAAATATTTTCATTGAATAAATGTAATTTTTTATGTCCAGATTTATTCTGGTTGCATTACCATTTCAGAATATTTAAGAAGTCATTATTATCTTATTATTATAATTATTATTATGATATAATAACAATGATAATAATTTTTTTGTGTGTGTGCAATTAAGCCCAGTTTATTCTTGAGCAGATTTTGTGTTTATTAAAAAAAGTTGGCCTATAAATGCTTATAGACTAACTAAGCTATTGAATCAGTAATTTGAACTGTGAATGTTGAGATGTTTGTAACTCTGCCATATACATTTCCAACATCCTAACCCCCTCTCCGACACACACACAATGGAATGTTAATGTGGGCATTCAGGTTCCTGGGCACTATTATCTCACAGGACCTGAAGTGGGAGACACACATTGACTCCATTGTAAAAACAAATTTTCCATTATACTATACATTCTGCTATAATACACAAGATAAAATACATATTTACACAATACACAAGCGGCCGTCTATTCACAGAATTAGAAGCAAAATACCTTTAAACTACCTTTTCCTGGTGCGATTTTGAAAATTTAAGCGCACTGGGTAATAAAACTCAAATATCTAGGAAAAGTCAAGAAAGTAGGGCCCTGGAATTTGATCGAGTGCAAAGATTAATTTTTTCTTAATGCACAACGGTCAGATGACCGCATGCTCGGCCTTTCTAGTATTAATGCACTATGAACTAACATGAAGTAACAATGAACAATTTGAATTTTATTCACTAACATTAAGAAAGATTAATAAATGTAAAAAAATATATAGTGTTCATTGTTAGTTCATTATACCTAATGCATTAACTAATGTTAACGAATGGAACCTTGGGGAGTCGCGTGGCGCTATACGAGGTTCGGATGTGTGAACAATGAGCTCTGCGCACTTTGCTGGTTTTAATTATTTTTGTGTCATAAACCGGTGAGATACGATACACTCAATTCCACAACTGTTCTAGGAACACAATATGTTCAAAATCCTCTGCCTCTGGAAACATTAAAAGACACTTACGTGCTCAAGCTGAGTCCCCTGAGGAGACTGCAAGCCTGGTCGCAAGAACAAACACAATTTGGCCGGTGCGGTGGAAGAGATTCAGAGTCAACTGTCGAACATGATGGCAATGATGATGAAGGTCGTTGCTGACTTTTTTTATAGATCTTGAAGTGATGTTGCAAGCTGCTGGCACCCCTCATGATATAATATTTGGAGGAGACTGTAATCTATTGATGGACTCCTTGTCCTTGATTATAGTGAAGCAAAAGTGTACAAGCCTCCTAGAGCAACATTGACACTTCACAGGATGTGTAAAAATATTGGTTTTACATATATTTGGAGACTTTTGAACCCACCTGGAAGGGATTATATATTTCTTTCATCAGTCCATAAGATTTATTGTAGAATAGATTTTTTTTTATATCTAAGTATTTCTTCTGTCATTGATTGCTCAATTTGAAACATTTTAGTCTCAGATCATGCCCTGGTAAGTTTAGAGTTGTTGCCACATATGGAGACAAGGAAATCATATAGTTGGCACTTTCCCAGATAGCAAAAAATATCCGCACGGCTTCTTTTTGCCGCCGTCCCTAAGCTGTCGGCTATAGGTGCGTCCCACTGGCGGGGATGAAACGTTTGCCGCCGAATTCGTCACTCCCATTTCTGGCGGGCCGCCCGCTTCATTTTCTCTGGCGGTTGCCTCGTGCTGATCGACCGCGGGCGGCTGGCGGCAAGCCGCTTTGAAATATAAGGATTTCTACTCTCAAAATCGACCAGCCATGTTGGCTATTATTATTTTTTGCTCCAAAGCCATTAGGGTTTATAACAGAGTCTTGACTCTTGATTCCATGATAAGGTAAGGTTTAGGAAATGACATTTAAATTACTTTGAAACTCTGAAGCGATTGTACAGTAATATATGTAAAATATATTGAATTATTTTATGCACTTGAAAATTGTTTACATTTCTTTGATTGCTGCGCATTTGAGACATGCACCAATAAACCAAAAAGAATTTGTAAAACTTACATGGCAATAAATATCTTTATGATTCTGATTAGGTTTTAAAATAGATATTTAATTCATGGTATGAACAATTTAGCAGAATAAATTGATGAAGTTAGACTTTTCACGAATGCCTGACTATCAGTGAACAGTGAAAGACATCTGCAATATGGCCAAAATCTTGGGTATATTTTAATTTTTTTTATTAATTTGCAACCATGGTGATATCTATCATAAACATGAAAATCCCTGTTTTGACGTGAAGGATAAACTCAATGAAAAAGCGAAATTATCCTCTGGTTTCACAGTTGCTCAGAAATTTCATTTATGTCTACATTTTTTCCAACCTCGATTTTATTTGTTATTTTACCTTTTACAGGTTTTGCAATTATGACCTGTACAAATGTTTAAGAAAGTGTTAAAGTCCCTGTAAAGGCAATAAAAAAAAAATCTAAACGCATTATAAATGTTAAAAATGTATTGCTAAAACACATTACAAAGACTGAACTGTGTTCATTTTTTATGTTCATTCTTCACAGGTGAAGTCACTGACAGGGCATTGTGCTACAGGTCCACGAGGAAAGCAGCTAAACCTCACAGTTTGAGTGTATGGTGAAGCTCGAATTGATAAGACCGCAGTTATAGGCTTGTTACTTTAATAGCCCGATGTTCCTGGGGACTCGGCTAAGGTTATTCATGTTTAATGTAACTCAAATCAAATGAAAACAGTTATTGTAGGCAGGTAAGTTTCCCTAGCTGGTCCCCTCTGTTTAAAATGCGTTCTTATTCAAGTTTTCAACTCAGTCATTCGTTTAAGATGCAATCTTGTGTTATAAGTATTAGGCTATCATGATTATACAGTGAGCAAGCTATATAAATAAGTATTTAATATAATAAAAGTGTTAAAGTCCCTGTAAAGGCAATAAAAAATATCTAAACGCATTATAAATGTTAAAAATGTATTGCTAAAACACATTACAAAGACTGAACTGTGTAGTTCCGCTGTCGCCATATCTGTTTCCGGTTTACTTGCGCGTCGCCCAAAATGTCTGTTTTTACTCGATGTCTCCAGAATCTTCCGAAAATACGCGTCAGCGATGTTCATCGCATTTTTGATGCCTGGTCCCCTGCTCCAACAAGCAAGAGGGACAAGGGCTTTAAACTCTACATATCGAGTTATCTGCACAACTACAAGGGTAAGTATTTTAATTTAATGTGGTGTGCCGGCAGATAGCGGCTAAGCTAGTTCGCCACGTGTTCATTTTTTATGTAAGGTTAGTATAGAAGCTTGTTTTTTCTTAGTTTTAAAGCAGACTGTTTGTTAATTTTTGTGATAATTGTAATATAAATTATATTAACTTGCTCTCCTCTCAGTTTCTAATAAAGATCAGGGCACAGGTGAAGTCAATGTCAGGGCATTGTGCTACAGGTCCACGAGGAAAGCAGATAAACCTCACAGTTTGAGTGTATGGTGAAGCTCGAATTGATAAGACCGCAGTCATAGGCTTGTTACTTTAATAGCCCGATGTTCCTGGGGACTCGGCTAAGGTTATTCATGTTTAATGTAACTCAAATCAAATGAAAACTGTTATTGTAGGCAGGTAAGTTTCCCTAGCTGGTCCCCTCTGTGTAAAATGCGTTCTTATTCAAGTTTTCAACTCAGTCATTCGATTTAAGATGCAATCTTGTGTTATAAGTATTAGGCTATCATGATTATACAGTGAGCAAGCTATATAAATAAGTATTTAATATAATAAAAGTGTAGAGCAACAACCGAGGGTGTAAGGTAAAGGCTGAATATTGTAGATTTATTACAATATGTTGCATGTTTGAATTAAAATACCTGTGGATATGCCACTTCCCACTCATGAAAGTGTTATTCAAAGGAGCACACTCTCTACAAAGGCCTGACTGGAGATTTGCCTGATCTATCCAGTCCTTCAGGTGAGTAGGGAATGATATAACAATAGCAAATTTCACTGTACAGTATGATATATCAACCAAAATCTGTATACCAATATTTCATTATTTTTTTTCCTCCCTTTTACAAACAAATATTCTGCTTCAAAGAAAAAAAATGAAATTGATGTTATCATAAGGGTTCTTCATTATGAACTTGTATGCCATGCATAACATACTGTGGATAGAAATTACAGAGAAAGTTACTGGTATGATAATTGTGGTTATATTATATTACTATTATATTTAGTGTATTGCTAATCAATATATTGTTACTTCCCAGGTGACAGCGGCTCACTTCAAGAGCAAGTGAAGCAAGTTGGGACAATGTTGAAGACATTTGCTCGCACTGGGCAATCAGGTACAACTTGCAAACAACACCTGTGGTTGTTGGTTTAATTCCCACTGGGGCCACCTGTACATGTAGTAGACCTAGATATAAATGTCATAGTTTAGTAGTTGAAGGACCAGGACTGACTACTTTATTCTTTTATTCTGGGAACCCCTGTAGGTGCAGATCAAACCCTAATGCTGCGACGTCTTGGAGTTTGGCGATATTGTGCGTAGCATGGACAACAAAATGCTATGCTGCAACATTTCAGTGCCAATGTGTCTGTTGGAGAGTTATCCCTGCCAGGGGATCTGTTACTCCCCCCTAGACACCCAGGAAGATTTGGCGTTGCTTGACAACAGTTTGAGGCAGGATAAAGAGCTCCAGCAACGATTTGTAAGTGTGCCGATTTCGTTTATAATGCCATAGGGTAATCTAAAAAGTAAAATTAAGATCATACACTGCATATTCTACAGTCTGAATCCACAGCCTGTCACATTTTAAATTTATGAGAAGCTTCAGAGAAATGTAATTTGTAACATATTTTTTTTGTATTTTCAGCTTCGGTTTTTGGCAATCAAATGTGGGAGGGACCTAAAGACAACCGTGTGGCGAATGCTTCAGAGTATCTTCTCTAATCACCTTTCCATCAATACAACCTGGACTGGTGTAGGGGATAAAGCATGTTTTAGAGACATGTTCCTGAAGACCATTGTTCAAAGTAAGTTGGATATTTTTTTTATGTTTAAGTAGATGTGTATGACCTTATGCCATTCAAATGGAATGACAGATCTTTATTTTCTACAGGAGCCATCCGGAAGAACCCGGCAACCCAGGATGCCACTGATGAGGCAATCCAGGTTAACGTTACGCGTTACCTGAAAGGAGCATCTGAACATGAAGGTGGAAAAAGGCGCCGCACAGCTGAGAGGGACCCACAGCCGACCCCTTAAACCTAGGCTGACTACTGACACCCCAGCATCACTGACAACTGGAACCCTTTCTTTATCCTGCAGTCAGTAACATCAAGACCCCTAAAAAAGCCTGCTAAAAGTGTCAGACTACACTCACCCAATCCACGCTGTTCACTGTGGAAATTGCTCTTTTTTTTTTTTCTCTCGTGACCCTGCTTTGAGGGCAGCTCCTTGGATGAATATGGGATGGTTTGTCCTTTTATACAGGCGCACGAGGAATCACTGAAGATATGCCAATTTGCACTGCCTCATTCTGGAGGTTGGGGAAAACCGGTGATTCTTAGCCCACTACGCCACGCAGTCCCCAACCTCTCCAGACATTCTGATTGTCTGTGTTCTCTACAGCAGATTTTCTGCTGTTAATTGTATTTATTCCCACTTGTTGTCATGTGTAAGTTGAATGTCAAAATGTATATTATACCTGTTATCCTGCACATTCCTTGATACCAAAGATCTCAATTATTTAATATACAATTTGCTGCTTATTTCATTGTTACAGTGCTTAACTATTCTATTTTTAAATATAGCTTGTAAATCCTAGATTATACATCTAATACTTGATATTTGAACATTATCTGGTATCAAATATTCTACTTACCATGACTTTAGTATTGGCTTATTTCATTCCGTCAGTGCTTAATGATTCTATTATAGTTTGTAAATCCTATTTCTTACCTCTGATACTTGATATTGCACATTAACTAGTACCAAAAATTCTACTTTCATTCCGTCACAGTGCTTAACTGTTATTCTATTGTTAAATATAGCTTGTAAATCCTTGTGCCACAGGTCAGCATTGCAGTTATAATGGTATATTCTACTCCAGAGCTTTACTCTAAATTATTACCACTTAACCTATTGTTAGAAATGACTTGTAAATATGATGTTATACCTCAATTTATTTGGTATCCTGCACTTTCTTTGGTACCAAATATCCTCATTGCTTATCCAATTACTGGTAATTCTTTTCATCCCAGAGCTGACCTCTTTATATTATTAACAATTATTGTAAGTGTTACAATAGTGTTTTTTAAAAAAACAAAAAACATTTTATTACCAAAATTGAATTGGAAACCTGCATGTTCTTTTTGTGTGTGTGTGTGTGTGTGTGTGTGTATATATAATGTTTGTATTTTTCTGTTATTTATATTTCAGTGATCTGACATCTTGTTTCAATGACAGTTACTGTACTTTGAAATGTGGAATTAAAACGCCAAATGGAAAGTTGTCTGGTTTGATCAATCATTATTCTTGATAAACTGCATGCTATAAATATATATATATAAAAAAAAAAATAAAATTGGCGGCAAAAAGCGGCTGCCGCCGGCGGTGCGCCATCAAACGTGTTTGCGATATCGCCATTCTGCCGCTTTTACTGCCGCCGGAGCACCGCCAGCGGCCCGCCGACTTATTGCTATCTGGGTTAATGTATCCCTTTGGCAAAATCCTGATTTTCAACAAATGTTAAAGGCTGAATTCAACATTTTTATGGAGACCAACTGGTCCACAGTATCCAATATGGGTGTGGCTTGGGAGGCACTTAAGATGGTTCTTTGGGGTTGGATCAAATAGTTTGCCTCATTCATCAAAGAATCCAAAGCACAAGAACTTGTGGAGTTGGAAGGGAATATTAAAAGTGCTGAGGCACTTTGAAATACAGATATAATACTATTTTGTTGCGGAAGGTGGAGTTTTTGGCTATTCAGGGCAAGACAGTCATACTTTGAATTTGGGGACAAAGTAGGGAATATTTACCTCGGGCATTGATATTAATAATGTTTTAAAAAAATGATATCTTGATCTCTATAGATCCACGTCTTCCACTACTGATGAGGATATTAGAAATTTTGTGGAACCATTAGAACTCCCTAAACTGACGACTGAGCAAAAACATTCTCTTGATTCTGAGATAACATTGAAGGAGCTTGATGAGGTAATTAGGGCCAGATGGCTTTGCCGCTGAGTTTTTAAAATCTTATGCTATGGAACTGGCTCCACTTTTTTTAGAAGTTTATACAGAATCATTAAAGAATGGAAAGCTTCCGCCAACCATGACACAAGCCCTGATCAGTCTGATTCTTAAAAAGGACAAAGATCCTTTTCTAAGTCCTCAGGATACAGAGTTAATTGGTCTAAATCCGAAGCTTTGGCTCTGACAGCATACTGCCCATTAACGGATTTCCAGCCAGGCGCCTTCCAGTGGCCCAAACAGGGCATTAAGTATTTGGGCTTTTTATTCCCAGCAAATTCATCTGATTTAGTTAAGAGTTCATTTTGATCCCCTAATAAAAAGGTTTGAGTGATATGGGCAGGTGGGCTTCATTACATTTATCTTTGACTGGGAAGGTTAATGTATTCCAAAATGTAACTACCTGCTACAATCTCTGCCTGTAGATGTCCCCCTCTCTTATTTCAAGCTATTTGAAAGCAGAAGTCCTTCATTTGGAATGGTAAGCGTCCCAGATTACATTTCAATAAGTTTCATAGTCCGATTGACAAAGGTGGGCTAGGCCTACCCAAGATTTTGTTTTAATATTATGCATTTGTTCTCAGACATTTGGCTCATTGGTCACTTCCACCTCAGAGCCCCTCCCTGGTTTGGTATTGAACAGGAAGTTCTTGCCCCCATTTTGCCATTGCAAAGCCTTTCTATCAAACTAATCAGAGAAGTTAAGTTACACCCCGTTATTTCGCATTTGCACTCAGTATGGACAGTGTTTAACTTGGACATTTATTTAAATGTTGCCTTGAGCATTTGGTAGAACCCAAAATTATGTATTAATAAGTCCCCTTTCTGTTGGTCAGAGTGGATTGTGAGGGGGCTTACTACACTAGGTGACCTATATGAGAGTGGAGTGTTGAGATGAAAATTTTGTTAAACATTTTGGGATCCCCAGATCTCAGTTTTATAGGTATTTACAACTGTGCCACCTACTCTATACTATTTTTGGGAGTAGCATACACCCCCCTAAAGCAGCAAATACTCTGGGAGTGGTGATTACTGCTTTGGAAAAAGGTCATGAGACATCAGTGTATTACTCCCTGCTATAGGGTCTGGGGGATGGAACTTTAACTTCTATCAAGAGATTATGGGAGAAAAATTTCAACTTGGTATTGGAGGAGGGAGTGTGGGCTGAAAAACATCAAGTCTGCATCTAGAGATGCAAGGCTGCGTCTTATGCAATTCAAGATTTTACATAGATTTTATTGGACCCTCTCTTGATTGTATAGGCTTGGTCTTAAAGAAACACCCACCTGCTAACAATGCCAATAGGAGGATGAAGACATGGCCCATGTTTTTTGGTGGGGTATTTAGATCCAGAAATTCTGGTTGAAATTTCAGAATTTTGTGTGTGATGTGGTGGGCACTTGGGTTCCCCTTCTGTCACTCACTCGACGTTGTGTCGAATGAAGTGACACAAGGGGTCTTCCTGGGACGCCAAACATACCTCTGAACATGAGAAAAGGCCAATGTCAAATTGGCAGACAGAATTTGCATCCCCCGCCCCGGACATACGGGTATAAAGGGAAGTGGGGCAGTGAGTGTCAGTCAGAGCCGAACGGTTGTGCAACAGCAAAGCTGAGTTCACCACTGTTCCACTCACCTCTGTTGGCAAGAAGCACTGCTGTTGGATCTACGGCGCATTTCCAGCTGGCGTTCTCTCTCTCTGCACGCTGTGCAGTCCACGCCCCTGAGTGCTTCGACAGCGCTTTCATTGCCTGAAAGAGTGTTTCTCCTCCTAAAAAGAGTTTATTTCCTCTAAAAGAGTTTGAGTTCCCACTCATAAAAGAGCAATACATAGCCAGTGTTGAACGTCCTTTTCAGGACGCGTCTTATTAAAGTTGTCTTTCCGCCTCTATGAAGTTCCTGGATGCGGTTGATTTCTCTCCACTTCTGACGGTCATAAAAGCTGCCTCGCATGCCTGGGCTGCGATCACACGCAGGCAGCTTTTATGAATGGTTCATGTTCTCAGTGTCGAGAATATAGCCATGGCAACATTGCGGTCGCGGCTTTCTTTTACACGAGAGAAAGCCACTTCAGCCACCCTTTTTACCATGGGATTGAAGACGACCCGGCTGGCAATGAAGCCGATTTCGCCGGGTAAATCCCCAGGAACCACCCGTCCCCCGGCACGCTTGTTTGCTTCCGTCCCAGCTCGGGATGCAGCCGGCATTCTTCCTTGAGCCCAGAAATTGGATGACAACATCGCCGCTGCATCGGAGAGCATCACAGCAACATCTGATGCTGATGACTCCTCTGAGCTGCCACCTTCGGATCTATTCACCCATTCTGAAGCTGATGCACAGATGTCTGCTATGCTTTCCTGGGCCACCTTGAGCGCGAGGCTGGACTGGAAACCTCCGTACCGCCCAAACGGCTACAGGTGCACGGAGCAAGGTAAGAGCTTTAAGTCTTTTCTCAGCACCCAAGCCTCGGGACGCTCTCCTGCCTCCCGACACGTTATTACCTGGTCCCCCAAAAGTGATCGTCCTGTTTGGTTGACCAGGACCATCCAACTCGGCTACGCGACTCATTTCGGTGGTATTTGCTCCACCTCTGTATGTGGCGAAAAAGCCAGCGCTTTACGGGCAGACATCACGACTCACGCTTCTCAAGGACGTGATAGAGCCCATCCCTCCAACCGAGATGAAGAAGGGCCTCTACCGCCCTTACTTCATCGTACCCAAAAAGGGTCAACTTTTTCAGGTCAACTGGGAAAAGAGAAAGCTTGCCCCGGTTCAGAGTCTCAATGACAGCGCGCCTCACCAACGAGCGTGCTCAGTCAGTGCTCAGGTGCCTCGCTCTCTTCAAGCCCGGCACAGCAGTTCCTCTATAACAATTCTAGAGGCTCCTGGGGCATATGGCATCCTCAGCCGTGCCGCTTGGATTGATGCATATGAGACCGCTTCAGACCGCTAGAGTTGCTGGCTGTATCTCTTGCCCTACTGAGGTTTCTTCCACTAATCTGGGGCAAGCACGTCTTGATCCGTTCAGACAGCACCGCAACGGTAGCGTACATAAATCTCCAAGGCGGCGTGCACTCTCGTCATATGTCACAACTCGCCCGCCATCTCCTCCTTTGGAGTCAGCCATGACTCCCTGGCAACTGCAGAACAACGGCGGACGCGCTGTCGCATCAGGTTTCACCCAGCAGAGAGTGGAGGGTCCACCCCCAGGTGGTCCAGCTGATCTGGGACTGATTCGCTATGGCACAAATAGATCTCTTTGCCTCCAAGGACTCCCACTGTCCGCTCTGGAACTCCCTGACAGGAGCTCCTCCCAGGACAGACGCACTGGCACACAGCTGGCACCGGGGGCTGTGCAAGTATGCATTTCCTCCAGTGAGCCTTCTTGCACTGATGCTGTGCAAGAACAGGGAGGACGAGGAACAGGTCATCCTGGTGGCCCCTTACTGGCCAACCCGGACCTGGTTCTCGGATCTTACGCTCCTTGCGACAGCACCTCCCTGGAAAATTCCCCTGAGGAAGGACCTTCTTTCTCAGGGACGGGGCACCCTCTGGCACCCACACCCACACCCAGACCTCTGGAACCTCCACGTCTGGCCCCTGGATGGGATGCAAAAGATCTAGTGGATCTACCACTTGCAGTCGTAGAAATAATCAGCCAAGCCAGAGCTCTCTCTACCAGGCAACTTTTCGCCCTAAAGTGCCGGCTGTTCGCGAATTGTTGTCTTCTCGAGCCGAAGACCCGCAGAGGTGCGCAGTTCGGTCAGTGCTTTCATTCATGCAGGAGAGGCAGGAGGGGGACATCTTGAAGGTGTATGTAGCTGTAATCACAGCCCACCACAACGCAGTAGATGGCAAGTCCCTAGGTAAGCACGACTTGATTATCAGGTTCCTGAGAGGTGCCTGGAGACTGAACCCTCCCTTGGGCCTTCAGAGACCCCCCTTCGAGCTGCTTGATTCAGTTCAGCTCAAGGCCCTCTGCCTGAAGATGGCCCTCCTGATCGCGTTAGCCTCCATCAAGAGGGTTGGGGACCTGCAAGCGTTCTCTGTCAGCGACTGCCTGGAGCTCGGTCCGGCACATTCTCAAGTTATCCTGAGGCCGTGACCGGGTTATGTGCCCAAGGTTCCTACGACCCCCTTCAGGGACCAGGTCGTGAACCTGCAAGCAAGCTGCCCTGGGAGGAGGCAGACCCAGCCAGTGAAATGGCTGTTTCCGGTATGTGCTTTGTGTATCTATTTGGACCACACACAGAGCTCTAGATGTTCTGAGCAGCTCTTTGCTTTGGTGGATGGCGGAAAGGGAATGTCGTCTCCAAACAGAGGTTAACTCACTGGGTTGTTGACGCCATCTCTCTGGCCTACCAGACCCAGGCCCAGTGTGGCATCCTCATGGGCACTGGCCAATGGCACCTCCCTAGCAGACACCTGCAGAGCAGCGGGCTGTGCAACACCCAATACCTTCGCCAGATTCTACAATCTCAGGGTTGAGTTGGTCTTGTCCCGTGTTTTGTCTGGTCCAAGCCGGTAGAACTCGGTAATGCGGCAAAACTGACCGGGTGTTCCGTTTGCACACAGTGCCCTTCACCAAGTTGATCCAGTGCGCCTTCTATCCCAGGTTAGCCACTAAGCGTCACTCCCTGGATGTTTTCCTCCCTAGACTTCTGGCCTGCGAATTAAGCCGAGCAATTTTCGTCCAGACCCACTACGAGTTTCAGGTGCGCTGTACTGGTGTCGGGCTCCACGGGCTTATTAGTTCTCTTCTCAGGCAAACTCCCTGTGATGTATTTCCGGCGGACCTGCATTTCCCTTGGGCAATCTGCTGGCCCGGTCGCCGTGGTTGTAGAGTCCCCCCTCATTAGGCTGGACCTACCACCACGCCATTCCCACATACGGTTTCACAACCCTCGTGGTGTATTTGCCACATGTTACCTCCCCCTAGATTGGGTAGGATGTGGCCTCCGCAGGGTCTTTTCCCCCTGAAAGAATTCCAGCAACTTATTGTGAGAAGCTTGAGGAGGTCTACCCAAAATGTTTGACCCAAGTTAAACAATTTAAAGGCAATGCTACCAAATACTAACAAAGTGTATGTAAACTTCTGACACAGTGGGAATGTGATGAAAGAAATAAAGTAGTGATCCTAAATTAACTAAGACAGGAATGTTTTCTATGATTAAATGTCAGGAATTGTGAAAAACTGAGTTTACATATATTTGGCTTATGTAAACTTCTAACTTCAACGGTGTATGTATGAATTGTATTTTGGTTTAATCCTTCAGATTTTGTGAATGTGAATTGTGCTGTGCATTTATTAATTGTATTTTGTAAATATATATTTGTTTAGATCATTCTGGCTCCATAATTTAATGGTGTAATTTAATTAAATCTCATTGAAGTCTAAATTGATAGGTCTAAATAGAAGGCCACAAAAATGGCAATTTTTTAATTTCCAATCAAATTTTACAGTGAAAATTACAAGTGTGAGTGTAATATGAACAGTGCACAAGGTTTAAAGGATGTCAAAAATCTTAATCAGCTAGATAATCTAGACATTATAAACAGCACTGACGAGGAAAAAAGGAGACAACTCTGTTCCATGCATCAACAGAAAATACAAGACTTTTCAAACTACACATTATCACCCTTTCTAAAATGTATTAGATTTATTTTTATTTTATTTTATTGTAGTAACATTAACCTGTATTATGACCCAAATGTTATAGATTCATATGACATTTATTATGACAAGTCTCTTAGACATCACTCTAATACAAATGTAAAAGTTGCAGTTAAAGTTTCTAAATGTGTTTAGGCTATTCGTTTTTTTAGGGACGTCCCGATACTGGTATTGGAATTGGGTCCGGTACCTTGCTCATGTAAGGCTAGGTGCCAACCCAGCACATGCCCACATGGAACAACAAGACTTCCAGGAAAATCAACACTCAAACTCTCTCACAAATTAGACCTACACCTGAGAAAACAAAAGGCATTATTGTGTGAAAAACCCAGCTTAGCAAACATTGTCCACCTGAGACATCCTGCCATCCACATTCTGCCCTCACAAACTCCAGCTGTTCTCTCTCCCCCTGGTTTTCGCCCACAAGGCACAACACAGACACACAAGATGTATATGTGAAAATGTAACAAAGAAAAAACATGAAAACTAATAATGTACCTTGGCATGTTTGGTATCATTTAAAATGTCTCAGTGTGACTGGTATAGTGTTCTTTTTCCCAGGTTTGTAAAACTTAGGGACAACAAAGTTATAAGGTCTATGCGAAATACTGAATAATTCTGGAGGTCTATCCCCCTCCTTAATGGTTTAACACCAGGAAGCCAAGAACCCATTCACCCCCAAATTTTCATTGTTCAAAGGATAATACCATTTGGTACACAATGTGTATTCTGTCTGTATATTTAAGGAAAGCTAAGGCCCAGAGGCCCAGAGCTCAGGGTTCTCTGTAGTCAGATGATCCCACACCTCAATGTGTGTAACTTTAATAATAGGAATCTGCATTCAGATCTCCCATGCTTTGCAATTACATGTAGTTTTCTCAACTGCCAGGTATGTTTATTTAACTTATGTTTCAGATCCTACCTGGAAATAAATAGTTACTTTTTGATTTATTCTGTATTCCTCTGAAATCATTTATATCAATACTGGGTCTTTAAAATAAACACAGTGTGGTGAAACTAATGAATTCATTTCTTAATGATTATGTTGTGTACTTGTTAACTTAAAAAGATTTAGAGTTTTTATTGTTCCTTAGAACCGGAATGTTAGCTAATTCTTATGTTATCAGAGGACATACTAAAATGAATAAGAAGGTCAATAGGTCTGTAACGTCTCGGTTACTGAAGTAACCTCCGTTCCCTCCATCAGGGAACGGAGGATTGTGTCGCTGAGTTGACACTAGGGGTCGCTCCTGCGGAGCACGGCCATCTCTGATTTTGAGAAAAGGCCAATGAGAATTGCCGTGTGGAATTTGCATGCCACTCCCCCGGACATACGGGTATAAAAGGAGTGACGCTGCAAATACACATCAGGTATCGCATTGAGGAGCCGAGCCAAAGACCCGGCGTTTTCAGCGGATGGTTCAGTATTGTGGCTAGCAGGAACACAACATCTCGTTCCCTCCATCAGGAAACGGAGGTTACGTCAGTAACTGAGACGTTCCCCGTCTGTCACTCAGTCGACGTTGTGTCGCTGAATTGACACTAGGGGTCCCATGGAAAACGCCACAGAGCTGAACCGAGTTACGCAGACAAGCGGTGCAAGATGGGCAAACCTCTGTGTGCCTCGTAGCCAGCGCAGCAAGCCGTCACATAACTACTGTCATGAAGTGGTCCCCTGCACCTAGGGGGAACAGCTAACTGCTCAGAAGTATAAGGACTGGCTGGCCCAGCCGGGGCCTTCTCTCTATTTTTCTCCCCTGTAAAAGGAACACAATCGTTCGGCTGGGGGCCAAATATAAATGGTCCAAGCTGGGGGGTGTCCCTCCAAAGAGGAGGACACCGCGGAGACCACACCCGGCCCCGAGAGGTCTTACCGGCTAGCAGCGGAAGCATATCGTGTGAAATGGCGCCGTGGTAGACCCTACCCAAAGGTGGGGAGGGGTTACTACAAACACGGCGACCCAGGGCAGAGGACCCTCTGTCCAAGGAAGACGCGGTTTGCCGGTAGGGAAACATTTTGCGGGATATACATCACACGGGGTTGCCGAAGGGGGCAACCAGCACATGTGGAGTACTTACCTCAGTACGGGGGCCTAGTGACACCCGTACCGGGGCGGCAGTGAGCCTTTTCCGAAGACTCAACGGCCGCTAGGCTAGGGAGGAAGAACGTCCAGGGTTCACACTTCCTGCGAACGCAACTGGGGAAAAGAGCGCACGTCTTCACCTCAAGTGAGGGGAAAGGCGCTATGCACAAGCGATACACCCGGCCAGCTGACCCGAACTTACCCGCGCCGTGACCTTCGTTGCCAGGAGGGTGAAGTCGGTCGCCGAACGCAGCTCCTGCATTAGACCCGGATCAGGACTACCCTCGTGTAGTTCTCTAAGTGCCTTGGCTTGGTGCACCTGCAGGAGTGCCATGGCATGTAAGGCAGAGGTGGCGTGTCCAGCAGCGCTGTAGGCTTTAGCCGTCAGAGACGACGTCAGCCTACAGGCCCTGGACGGAAGCATTTTGCGGGCATAAGTGCACCACGACCGCTTGGTCCACCTGGGGAATTGTCGTGTAGCCCCTTGCCGCCCGCCGTCGAGGGTAGTGAGAGCGGAGGAGCTTACCGCTCATGTGCGGGCAGTGAAAGGCGCGTGCAACGAGCGCGTAAGCTCCTCATGCACCTCCGGGAAGAAAGGAACGGGGGCGGAGCGTGGCCGTAAGCGGCACTCCGGCCCCAGGAATCAATCGTCGAGCCACAAGGGTTCGGGGACGGAGGGTTCCACTCCAGCCCTACACTCGCGGCTGCCCGGGCAAGCATGGCTGTCAGCTCCGCATCAGCCTGTGACTGAGCCGCCGCACCCGAGGGTGGGAGCTCAGCCGAGTCTTCAGCTTCAGACATGACAAACCCGCTCTCCGATGCCGCGATCGAAATCTTATCGTCGTCAGGCGCTCCGAACGTGATCGCGGGTCCACTATGAAGCGAGCCGGCAACCGCGCCCCAGCGCTCGGTTGGAGCATAAGAGCGTGGCGGGGAGTGGGAGGTCCGTGGGGTTGTACCCGGTGTAGAGGCTCCCACTGAGGTCCCCATATCGCCCCCAGCGCTAGCCAACACCGCCTCATACCTGTAGGTAGAAGGACCGAGTCGGGGAGCGGCTGGGGTGCCCCGCACTCTTATGAGTGCGAGGCGCGACCGCAGCGTAGCCATGGGCATGCTCTCGCAGTGAGAGCATGAACCATCCACGAACGCTGACTCTGCGTGGGTAGCACTCAGGCACAAGAGGCAGCGATCGTGGCCATCAGACGGGGAGAGAGAACGACCGCAACCAGGAAACACACATAAACGGAAAGACATCTTGAAAAAAGACGCTTCACCGTTTGTGCCACTCTTTTAATGTTTTTTTTATATATATGTATACGAGAGTATAAATGTATATATAAACAAAGTTATTCACTCTGTAACTCTTTTATCAGCTGCTGAAGCGCCCAGGTGTGTATGCTCAGCACAACGTAGTATGCGAGGGGGAGGACCGCTGGAAAGCGCCGTAAAGCCAACAGCTTGCAGAGATGACAGGAACAGCAGAGGAATTCAGCTCTATGACTGCTCTCTCGGCTCCGAAAAAGATATCTGATGTGTATTTGCAGCGTCACTCCTTTTATACCCGTATGTCCGGGGGAGTGGCATGCAAATTCCACACGCCAATTCTCATTGGCCTTTTCTCAAAATCAGAGATGGCCGTGCTCCGCAGGAGCGACCCCTAGTGTCAACTCAGCGACACAACATCGACTGAGTGACAGACGGGAACTATATGTAATTGACGAATTTGAACTGCTTCTATTAATTTTGACTGTTAAAGGTTGCTGCGTGGTAATGTGAATGCTTAAGCTAGCTAAGGCCTTACTCTCAGACCCTCATTTTAATATATATATATTTTGTGTACATTTGTACACATTTGTGTTATCTATAACATCGTTCAGTCTGTTGAGGGAATATATGTAGTGTTTAAAATTTTTACAGAGATGGAAATTTTCTTCAACTATCCAATGAGCTTGGATTTTCTAAGAGTATTTATTGTGTCTCAACCTACAGGAACATTTAGGGTAGCCAAAGCATCACAGATCTCTCACAAGTGTGTGCTCCTTCCTTACAAAGATAGATTTGTTGTCATGCCCCTCTTGCACACAGGTCTATTAGTTCCTGGATATAGGTGGGGTTGTGGAAGATGATGGTTTAAGAGCAGAGTAGTGGGAGACAAAACAAATTATGCTGATTAAAGACTGACTTAACACTTACAAGAAATGACTAAGAGCTGCTTTACTCCACAAAGGTTTCTGGATACATGTGGATTTTGACAATGTGAGTATCCACAATAATTAAGAATAAAACTGCTGCCAAAACTAGATGCTGCAGCCCATTTGAGACAGCATTTTCCAGTAATAAGTAAACATTTACAATGTAAGTTTTGGTAAGTGCTACTGTTAAGGTCTATGTAAGGGATAATGTTCCATGGGTAGGTAATTATAGCAAATTTGAACTTGACAGGATGAGGTGGGAACCCAACATGAAGTGGAGGGATCCTGCATCATTCTCTCAGGGTTCGCTTTTTGCAGGTAAGCCCACTACAGGTCTGTGGCTGGTGTCACATTAGGGCTGAGCAATATCATGTACATTAAAAGCAATATCATGATTATCTGCACTTCATACATAATTGAATCAACAGTATTGTTAGTACTGGAAGAAGCCTGGATGTGAGAGAATGTTGGTGTTATTTGTTTGCCAATTCACTGTTACTTTTACTCTACCATGGTAGATTTCTAACCATGAAATGAAATTTTTAACAGTAACACTGGATTACATTTATATGTTGTGTTGTTCCTTGTGCAATTTTAAATCTTTTGCAGGAAAAGACAGGCTATGCTGGTGATAACAGAATTGATCAAATAATGCAAATATATGGAATGAAGGAACATGTCACAAAGGGTGTTTCAAATACTGTATATCTTATGGATCATCTTTTCAAATATGTAACAATTTATGCAATCAATGGTTTGAGGATGGTGTCGATAGGTGGCCAAACTATAGAAGTGATGAAAGCATAAACAGAGCCAGGAGCAGACTGGAAAAAGTATGATGTTCGAGTCCTCACAAGAACTGGTAAGGATCCTCTCTAGAAACAAAATTCAATTCATCTTTGTTATTAAATACATCAACTCCGTAAACAAACTTAATATGTTTACAATTGTAATTATTAATGGTCTATTTCTATGTCAATAATGTATACATTAATTTACATACATTTAAGAGTCAGTGCTTAATAGTAGGTTTGGACCACCAGCCAAACATTTTGTCACATATTTGGCAATAGTTGTTTTTCACAAAAAAGGGGATAGTAGTGCTGCACTGTAAACCCCGTATATGACAGACTATCATACAATTCTATACACAAGTGCAGTAATTCTTCAAGTGGTTGGATAATACCACAAAATGTATTTGCTAGTGTTCATTATGTAAAGTGATGCAATTTTGAAACAGTCATCATTTCTTGCATGCGAGTTTGCAGAAGTGGAGTAATTATAATTTTTTTGTGAATTCTGATCAGGTGATTACCTTAAAGCGAGAGAGAAAGTGAGGGCCTCACTGACCTGTAATACCTCCGAGTTACAAACAGATGATGAGGAAGTCACTAGGAAGAGAAAAATTAAGCCATGGTTTCATATTCTGAGACTTTAACACCTATGCATCATTTGAAAATACATTTAGAAATATCTTTAACTATAGAGCTCACATATTAAGAAGTGCAAACCTCTCTTTTTTGCTATGCAGTAATTTGCTCTAATTATCAAAGTAAGCAATGGACTCTTTGTAGAGTGGATATTTTGTCTTGCAGTACTACAGAGGTCAAGTGAATCAACGACTCCTAGTACAGACTCAGTAGTGTAGGCTAATTGAATATTTAGTGTGCCTGGTTGAGTATTAGCAGTTCCTGCTCTTAATGCAATTTTTTGATGTTTTTAACCATGCCCACATAATACATTATGGTTATTTGTGATGTATTTTATTTGTTAGGCAAATCTTTGGCAATACAGACTCTGACAATGAGCCAGAGAGGGGCATAAATAGGATATGCCACAATCTCTCCCCTTGTCCAGCACCACCTATTCCTCCATCTACTCCTGACATACTATCTAATGAAATTTGCCAGACTTCTGCTAGACCCGAGGCAAACTGAATCTTCTTGTGTCACTGGTATTTTCCTTTATTTCCCTTTCCATTTTGTAAGCAATGTTTTTGTTAACCTGTTAACCTTTGCCAGAGCGCCAGCGCACGGAAGAGTTTTTTTCCCCCACAAGTTTAATGTTTATGAATAGATTTAACGTGAAAGAACATCATTAATCTTGGCAAACTATATATCATTTTAAAGGTGTAAGCCTCAAGCATCGATGATAGAGCTCTGTTTTTCGATGAAAAGCTTATAACGAATGTATTTCTTGCATTTATGTAAGCAGTACAGATCAAAACACACGTAATCAAAAGCGGAGTACATACCAGTAGTGTCGTAATAACGAGCCACACACGCATCCACTGCTAAAAGTTCCAGATTGAATGGAAAGGTGAGGGTCCACTGAATAACATCCCATAGAGCATTTTTAGTCCAAAGAAACAATAACGTTGTAACATCGATGGTTATTCCTTTGTTTACATCGAAGTTTCTTCAGGGTGAAGTATCATACTTGTCGGTTATGCAATAAAATTATGCATAAAAACAGACTCCCGGTAGCCGAACGTTATATGGGTGTGTTGCTTAGAGTGTAATGAACAAATTAAGACCGCACACACACACACAAATACAAAGATAGGCAATATATAGGTCAAAATATCCAAACACTGCGGTCAGTTTTTTGGCGTCATGATATGCTGATCCTATTATTTTGTCTTTACAACGAAAGCCAATGAAAGAATTGAAATTATATGACTGATAGAAAATGTAGCCAAGCAGTGCACGATTCCAACGATACCGGGAAGTCTAAATTCCTCGCGAACAAGATGTTTTTTATTTATTTGAATCAGCCACTCTCTATTGAGGAGCTAACCTGCGGCGTAGGCTGTGACCACACCCCGTCATTTGACAACAAACAAGCCATAGTAAAAAGACGGTTCCCCAGTCAACATCTGTTTTCGCGTCTTACTTACTGGACGGATTATCTCATCAAATGGATCGTCAAAAGAAGTTTTTTTCTGCTGAAGATGTTTTATTTGCGATCACTCGAAGCAGCGATGACGAAATTGAGGAGAGTGAAGACAGCGTCGAGGGTGATATGCTTGAGGACGGAAAAGATGGTCCAATTTTACATCGGTGAGTTGCTATGTAACATGCACACATTATACGTGTCTAAGCGACTGCCCATCAGTTTGATTGTATGGACGACCTTTAGTATGAATGCTGTCTAAACGACTGCCCATCAGTTTGATTGTTGATTTATGAATGCTGTCTAAACGACTGCCCATCAGTTTGATTGTTGATTGAATGGCCAGCCACATAAAAACTATACAGAATTATTTACTTGACATGCGGTGCTAATTATCTTTCCATTCTTTCCCATGCAACAGCTGTGTGGATTATTTTATAATTGAAAAAGCATGGAACAGTGTATATGATGACTAAAATAGCTTGCAGTACCCTTCATAACATTTGGTCATTAGGTTGCTTTTTGAGGTATCCAAGGAGGCTTCTTGATACCTGGACATAGTCTTGGAAAAAATATTGCAGAAATCTCATTTTTCATAATATCTTCCTCAAATGTGAAATATAAACTGATGAGACTTGTGGCTTTCAATCAATTACCTAACTGGATTCCTCCAGGTTTGTTTTCATTTATTTTTTCATAAAATAATGAAATGTTACTTGCAGTACAAATTATCTTCAAGACACTTTAAATTCTATAAATGTTTGTCTGTGTAAGTTTTTTCAACTTTTACATTTGGGTAATAAACTCCAAAGTGTCTTCTTTTAAATATGTCTAAATTGTGCATGTAGAGCAAATTGTTCAGTAACTACAATTATTTTAGTTTGGGGATGTCATTTCTGGGGATGTGCCTCACGCAGGGAAGGGAGAAAGGGAACTGACATAGTCTTGGAAAAAAGCTTGCAGGAACCCCATTTTTCATTATATCTTCCTCAAATTTGAAATATAAACTGATGAGACTTGTGGCTTTCAATCCTGTACCTAATTGGATTCCTCCAGGTCTATTTTTATATATTTGTACATGAAATAATAAAACATTTTTTGAAGTTCACATTATTTATGAGGCACTTCAACTTTTATAACTTTTTATTTGTTTGAGCATTATCAACTCTGATTTATTGTTAGTAGAGTGCCAAGTGTCTTCTTTCCAAAGAGACCTTAATTGTGCCTGTGGTACACTGTTCTCAGGAGCTATATTTATTTTAATTCAGGTATGTCATTTTCAGCTGTGAGCCCCTGAGTGGGGGTGCAGGTTAACAGGTTAATATCTAGCTGTTTAATTGTAACATTAACATAACAGTATTATGTGAAGTTACTTCTATGGGATTGATGCAGTTAATGTAACTTCATGTGCTCAGCAAATCTGACAGATCTCAGCTGGTCATTGTTCTGAAGATGGTTATTACACAGGTACTATTTTTTTATAATTGTTTGCTTGCAAGCTTTGCTCATCAAAGCGATCACATATGAGCAAAAACAATGAGTTCATCTTACCTCTCCTCAGCCTCTGTGCCTCTCACATGCCATCATCTCCTGTGGGTGAGTGTTGGTGGCGTAGTGGGCTAATGCACTAAACTGTTAAGCAGAAGGTTTTCGGTTCAATCCCCAAAGTCACCACCATTGTGTCCTTGAGCAAGGCACTTAACTCCAGGTTGCTCCGGGGGGATTGTCCCTCTAATAAGGGCTCTGTAAGTCGCTTTGGATAAAAGCGTCTGCCAAATGTAAATGTAAATCAAGCTCTATTGGCCAGACCTCTGCCACACCTCTGTCAGATGAGCATTCCTTTAGGCCCACATTTAGACTGGGGAAGACGGGCACTGGACCTACTGTATTCCTTGCCCTGAAAATCCTTTCAATTTAAAACATTCTGTGACTATCCAATTTTAAAAATTATATACATTAAGAAAACTTGGTATTTTTGGTCTTTAAATGCTTCCTTAACTCTTTTTTTAGCTGCTCAGCTGCACATCCTTACATTGTTGGAACATGTGAAGGAACAGCAAATGCAGCTTGATGCTGCTATCAATAAACTTGCTGCACGTCAGGGGACAGAAACTCCTGTGGCTGAAATGCCTCACAATATCAGTGTCCCACTGGCTACTATGCCTGAAGTTGAGGAGTTGGAGGAGTGGCTTAAAGATTCAAGAAATGCACAGGCTAAACAAAACATGGTGTGTTTATTTTTTTTCATTATCTAAAGCTACTTCACTATTGCTGTACAAAGGTACTCTGTGCCTATATTGTATTCACTGCTCTCATCTATATTTTGAGATAATTAATCAAAACAGAAAAACAGATTAATACATTTTATATCTTGTATTTTTGTCTTTCCAGATATCTGCTCTGGGTGCCTTTGGAGGACAAAACACCAAAAGACTCATGTCGAACATAATTTTGAGGCTTTTCTCAGATGCAGTAGCCAAACAAATAAACTGGAAAGGAGTCAATGGGAAGAAGTGCTTTAAGGAAATGCTTACAAGGAGTTTGTAAGCATTTCCTTACAAAATGTAGACAAGTATAAACATTACATTCTGCCTTAGGCTGTGTCCACATAGCATTACTATCCTAAACATCAGCATCTTTTTTCAGTTGTTCCTAATGAGGAAAGAGCCACAAAATTTCAGATTGCTCTTCACCAACTGAATTGCAGCAGCCTTGACTGCACCATAAGCCACAGTGAACTGTTGTACCAGATGTAAAATGCACTGACCTTAGGATCCCTATGCCTTAGAGAACCAATAGCTGACAACACTACAGGGATCTCCATAGTGTTGATCTGAAGTGTAGTAGTCATTGACCAAATAGCACATGGCATTAGATGTCACTATACTCTCTGTTAAAATAGAATAGGTAAAATATAAATGCACCAACTCATTACGAAAGGTTGCCCTGGAGAGTAAGCACAGCAAAACAGCTCACACACATACATCTGCAATTCAATACCATCAAAAAGAAATACACACCTTAAACTACTTATGTGATATCTGATTATGATCCATTAAAATTAATCTTTAAATCATTGATATTCCCGTTGATCCCTTAAAACATTACAGAAGAACTATTATTCAGAAGCTTGTAAGTCTGGGGACGTTGGAAATGCGTATTGTACATTTTCTCAACAGGAGCTGTAAGGAATATCCAGTCTTCTTCCAGTGCAGCAGATAGTGAGATAGATTCTTACACCATCCATTGATTAAATCTTGCCTCTGACTGTGGCGGTGGCCAGAGAGAAGAATGTGCAAGAGCCAAAGAGGCATTGACTGAGGTAAATTTTGATAGAAGAAGCATAGTGGCAGTTTGTGTTTTTAACTATAACTGTTTTTCATCAGCATAACATTAGAATGAACAATAGCACTGAGCTCTTAAAGAAAAAAGGGTATATATTGTCACATGTTAGCAGTGTATGCCAAGCCCAGTTGTAGCACATTTGTCTATGTAATACTGCTAATTGTGTTGCTTGGCCCTACAGTACACTCTCAGCTGAGCTGAGTTTTGCTGTCTACAGTAAAATATTGAGGGAGAAGATTTAACAGTTTATTTTTCAAGTAGTTGCTCTATATTTAGAGATTATTTTCTATGTGGACTATCCTCTGTGATGTTTAGATCTAGCCAGGCCATCTGTGGGTTAATTTTGACTTATTATTTTTACACCAGGAGAGGAAGGGTTTATCTTATCTCTTTACCAAAAAAATTTACATTATTATTTTGCAAATACTTCATATTTAGTTCAAATTACACACATGAGAAAAGCAAAAGGAGACATTTTGAGATTTTCCTACTTGATACAATGGTGAAAAATGTTTATAGGAGAGCTGATTGTCATTTATTTTTCACGATGACAAATTGATTTGAGTAACAATTAATTGAGTGACAATTAATTTTAAATCTGGTCATTTTAATTTGCAGTTGACAGTTGCTGTCCATTTGTGTGAAGTAAATGAGTGTCAACAAAGCGGAGTGATCGGGTGGATAACACTAGAATTCTTTGAAGTGCTGTAACATAGATCTAGAAGGGGATATTGGAAGACATTGCACAGCCTGTGTGATGTGTCCAAAAGTCTCCACCATCATCAGGGATAACTACGCACAACAATAGTATAAAGGCTCATATAGACAAGCCTCACAGCAGTCAGATTCCTCATTTAGTGGGACAATTACATGGATATCAACTGTTTTGACATAACTTAAATGAAGACTAGTTTACAGATAAAAAAAAAAAAACAGCAGTGTCATAATATAATATTTTTGTGCTAGATTTAGTCAAATAGCCCAAATACAAACACTATAACTAAACTTAGCCTATATTGGCACTTTTACAGTTTATCAATAGTCTGGCTCTGAACGCTGCTTCAATGGAACTCAACGAAACTGAAATTTTATGCAAAGATAAGAGAGATAGATAAGATACAACTTTGATCCTTGATGGGAAATTTAGTTGTTACAGCAGCATCAAACATTTAGAAGGACTTAAATTTTACTTGTTAAAACTTACTGATACCAAGTCATGTATGGTTGTGTCTGTATTATTTATTTTAATATTGTAATTTTTTCATTCCATAGTCTAAAACTAACAGCTTTCTTCTTGGTCTTTTGTTTGCAGATGCCTCGTGGGAATTAATCGGCACATGTGAAGTGGTTTGTAATACCATGGCTTTCCTACCTGTTCTGTTTATGTTCGGTGTTTATGGTTCATCATATGGGTCATGATCCCCTGTTGTCTGCCCCGTGTTTCTCTTGTCACCTGTCATAAACTACAATTCCCAAAATTCCCGGCCCTCATCACTGCCAGCACTCAATCATTGTTCTCACCTGTTTGTCGTTTGATCTTCACTATCCCTCTGTACTTAAGCCCGGTTGTTTGTTCAGTTTCTGTCAATCGTTGTTTGTGGATGTTTGGAAGTAGATGTCTTGCCTTGTTCACCCAGTTCGTGCACCCTTGATGATACCTTCGACACAGATCGTCATTTCTAATTTGACATAACATTTTTGTTTGTTTTATTGTTGAACTACAACAGAGTAAACTGAAATGAAATGTTTAAATGAAATGTAAATGAATTAGATTTTTTTCCGTAAATGCGCAATTCAAGGTGCAGCACCGCGTGCTTTGCGACACTTGATGGCAATTAACGTCAACAAATTATACGCAATAATGGAGAAATCAAGGCAGTGGCACACAGACAAGAGAAATTTTAAAAAAGTTTGGCAAGATGAGTTTTTATTCACGGAAGTCAAATCAAAGGCAGTATGTCTAGTTTGCAAACAGTCTGTTGCTGTTTTAAAAGAGTACAATATCCGTCGTCATTATGAAACAAAACATTCTGCAGCTTTCTCAAAGTACAGCGGCGAGGCGCGAAAACAGAAGGCTAACGAGCTGCTTGCTGAACTTCGATATGAACAGAGTGCGCTGCTACGTCCTTCATCAGCACAAGAAAGCAGCACACGGGCCAGTTATCAGATTTCCGCTCTAATTGCTAAAAGTGGAAGAGCCTTCGCTACTGGAGAGTTCATCAAGGAATGTCTTGCAGTGAAAAAAACTGATCCGGTATTGGCCTGTTGTGCCAAAAGATACTTGCCCAAGTCCATTGAACAGATCTGGCCCAGAACTTACAAAGGGTACCAGGTGATTTCACTATGCAAAAACACATACAGAACCACCACAGCTCTCTACTACAGCTCTCTACTAAAACTAGCTGCACCTGTGACGAAAACATTAAAAGGGCAAACAACTCTAAATGCCTTTGCATCTCTTCCACCGTCAAGTGCAAGAGCAACGGCAATAATGAGAGACATCGGCGTTTTCATTGCAGCTGATATGAGGCCATTTTCTGTGGTGGAAAATCTGGGATTTTGGCGACTCCTCCGCACACTGGAACCGTCGACATGCTTATATTCTTGAAAAAGAACATGACCATATCTTAGGCTGTTCTGTGTAGTTAATTTATCTCTTTTTCATGCTTGAAGAAAAAATTTGTTTCTGTTTGCACTTGTAGTTTTGAGAGAGTGGTACTTTGATTATGGATACACTTACTGTTTGCATTTAAAGTGTTATTTCTGTTATTTATATATTTATTTTACTTATACTGTTATATTTTTTTATGTTCGATTTGTGGAAAGGAGTTAGATTTCTCATGTGAAATCGTACAGGGGAGAAGCTAGTCGGTAGAGTTTATAGCAAAACATTTTGCAGTGTTTGCATGTCCTTTACTGCATAGAATTCATTAAAATAGAAGTAAAATAACATTCATTACAAGTTGATTTCAAAATGCACCTAAATTGTTTTGCATTTTGTGATTTTCAGTTGAATAAAGACTATTTTCCATTCATATATTTCATCATTGAGGATTTCTTAAAAATTTTGTAAAAATCTTGTCTTGTCTCGTTCTCGTGAACCCAATCTCGTGTCGTGTCTCGTCTCGTGGAGTAAGCGTCTCGTCACACCCCTAGTAAATTAGCAATAATTGCTTTACTTCAGTGCTCAGAAAAGACAAAACAATGCAGAGACCTTCAAGGTGCAAATCTATCTATTTTTTGCAGTTTGCCTGAATTTTTACACTCATGTATTGGTACTCCTAAAAATGCTCTGATACCAAAAACGATAGCATCTGAGGCACATGTCATTACATAAACATTCAGCACACAAATTAAAATCACCTCATGTCCTAGTTAGATTATTTAACAGCAAAGGTTGTGATTTCATTAGATAAATATATAGTTTGAACGTGCAGCGTTTTAAATGTGAGTGCTTGTGAATGTATAGAGCAGATGTTGTTCAGGCATAAAGACAAAATCTGATCTTACCTTTAAGAGATACTTGGCTCATACATGGAAAACACTATGAACATGGCATGCTCTGTTTGTAGCAGATGACAGCAGGCATAGCGCTAATAAACATTTTAGCATCAGTCATATACAGACAAATGATCCAAGATGGCAGCGCGGTAGCACGCAGCGGCCACTCCGGATCCAAAATGGTGCTATTTTTGTTAAAAAAGCCAAACTTTTGCGGCACATGGACATCAGAGCAACCGGTGTTCGTGTCTACCATCGCCAGACACTACTGAAATATAAGACTCATGCATAAACCAAGCTGCATGATGACCTGCAGGAGGCGCTACGCATACTCGGCTTGCTGCGGAGACCAGGCCTCCAGTCCTCAGCGTTGCCTGATGCTCTCAAATGTTTGCTCCCTGGACAATAAACTGGACTATATCCGACTCCAGCAGGCTACACAGCGTGAGTTTAGAAACTGCTGCGTCTTTGTTTTCACGGAGACGTGGCTCAGCGACAGAGTTCCGGATGCCGCCATTCAGCTAGACGGGCTCGCCTCGTTTCGTGCCGACAGAAATACAGCTCTCTGCGGTAAGACTTGCGGTGGTGGCTTGTGTGTTTACATCAACACGGAATGGTGCAAGAACTCTATGCTAGTCTCTAGTTACTGTCCATCGCTGTTGGAGCTTGTGACTGTTAGATTCAGTCCTTTTTATTTACCAAGTGAATTCACCACTGTTTGCATAACCAGAGTTTACATTCCTCCCAGCGCTAACGCTAAGGAAGCGCTCTGTGAACTGTATGGGGCTATGAGCGAACTGCAGAACGCTCACCCCGACGGACTGTTTATTGTCGCCGGATATTTCAATCATGCGAATCTCAAGACAGTGCTCCCCTAAATTCCATCAGCATGTGGACTTTGCAACGAGAGGGGCGAACGCGCTTGATCTTGTTTACACAAACATCCCAGGCGCGTACCGGGCGGAGCCATGCCCCCACCTCGGCAACTCAGACCACATCTCTGTTATATTAATTCCAGCATACAGACCTCTCGTCAGATGCAAAAAAACGCTTCAGAAGCAGGTGAAAACCTGGCCAGCAGGAGCCATCTCGGCTCTTCAGGACTGTTTTGAGTGTACTGACTGGCACATGTTCAGGGAGGCTGCAACATATGGCGATTCTACCAACTTGGAGGAATACACAGCATCAGTGACCAGCTACATCAGCAAGTGCATTGATGATGTCACTTTCTCCAAGACCATCACCACACGCTCCAAACAGAAGCCGTGGATGACTGCGGAGGTGCGCACGCTGCTGAGGACCCGAGACTCCGCCTTCAGAGCAGAGGCAAAGTGCGCACATGCCCAGAGAATCCACAGTCACTTCCAGGACAGCAGTGACATGCGGCGCATGTGGCAGGGCATCCAGGCCATCACCAACTACAGGACAACATCAGTTGCCTGTGACAAAGAAGCCTCCCTTCCATATGCGCTGAACGACTTCTACGCTCGGTTTGAAGTGCAGAACGACGTGGTGGTGAGGAAGACCACCTCTCCTCCCAACGACCAGGTGCTCTGTCTTACCACGGTAGATGTGAGGAAAACTCTACGTAGAGTCAACCCACGGAAGGCTGCTGGACCAGACAACATTCCTGGCAGAGTGCTCAGAGGATGTGCAGACCAGCTAGCAGATGTTCTTACCGACATCTTCAACATCTCTCTGAGCAGCGCCGTCGTTCCAACATGCTTCAAGGCCACCCCCATCATCCCCATGCCAAAGAAGTCTTCAGTGTCCTGCCTCAACAACTACTGTCCCATCGCACTCAATCATCATGAAGTGCTTCGAGAGGCTCATCATGACGCACATTAAGACCCAGCTGTCCCCCTCACTAGACCCACTGCAGTTTGCTTATCGTCCAAACCATTCAACGGACGACACCATCGCCACAACCCTCCATCTGGCCCTCACCCACCTAGACAAAAAGGACTCATACGTTCGAATGCTGTTCATAGATTTCAGCTCAGCATTCAACAGGATAATTCCTCAGCACCTGATTGGAAAGCTGAACCTGCTGGGCTTCGACACCTCCCTCTGCAACTGGATCCTGGACTTCCTGACTGGGAGACCTCAGTCTGTCTGGATCGGGAACAGCATCTCCACCACCACCACACTGAGCACTGGGGCCCCTCTGGGCTGTGTGCTCAATCCACTGCTGTTCACTCTGCTGACTCACGACTGTGCAGCAATGCACAGCTCGAACCACATCGTCAAGTTCGCCGATGACACGACCGTGTTGGGTCTCATCAGCAAGAACGATGAGTCAGCATACAGAGAGGAGGTGCAGCGGCTAACGGACTGGTGTAGAGCCAACAACCTGTCCCTGAATGTCGAAAAAACAAAAGAGATGGTTGTTGACTTTAGGAGAGCACAAGGTGAACACTCTTTGCTGAACATCGACGGCTCCTCTGTGGAGATCGTCAAGAGCACCAAATTCCTTGGTGCCTGGCGGAGAACCTCACCTGGTCCCTCAACACCAGCTCTATCACCAAGAAAGCCCAGCAGCATCTCTACTTTCTTCGAAGGCTTTGAAATTAAACACAGGTGGAAACAATGACATTAGCAGTGATGAGAGCAGGGGATTATGGGAAGTGTAGTTCGGGATGACAAGTGACAGGGGAGAAACACAGAGTAGACAACGGGGAATCGTGACATAACCCCCCCCCCCCAAAGGAGCGGATTCCAGACAATCAAAAAAAAATAATGAAAAAACCCTTCACAAAAACAAAAAACGAAATCGTCCAAGGAGTGAAGAGGGGGCTCGGGGAGGCAGACCAAAGAGGGCACAAGGGGCAAACAGACAGTCCAAGGGGGGCACAAGGGGCAAAGAGACAGTCCAAGGGGCACAAAGGGGCAGAGAGGCAGTCCACGGGGGGGCACAAGGGGCAGACAGGCAGTCCAAGGGGGGCACAAAGGGCAGACAGGCAGTCCAAGGGGGGCACAAAGGGCAGACAGGCAGTCCACAGGGGACACAAGACGGGGACTGGGTCAGGTGGCCTGAGAGCTGGCCACAGGGCAAGGACAGGTTCAGGAGGCCAGGGAGGTGGCCACAGGACAGGGACTGGGTCAGGAGGACTGAGAGGCGGCCACAGGACAGGGACTGGGTCAGCAGGCCTGGGAGGCGGAGCCCTGGATGGCTCGAGTGGCGGAGCCCTGGGTGGCTCGGGAAGCGGAGCCCTGTGAGGCTCGGGAGGCAGAGCCCTGGCAGGCTCGAGAGGTGGAGCCCTGGGAGGCTCGGGAGGTGGAGCCCTGGGAGGCTCAGGACGCGTAGCCCTGGATGGCTCGAGAGGCGGAGCCCTGGAAGGCTTGGGTGGCTCGAGAGGCGGAGCCCTGGGAGGCTCGAGAGGCGGAGCCCTGGAAGGCTTGGGATGCGCTGGCTCTGGGACGGTCGAGGCTACAGGCGCTGGCCGTGGCAGGCGTGGGCTCTGGCTCGCTGACGAGGCGGAGACTGAGGAGCAGAAGCCTTTCCTCTTCTCCTCCTCCTCCGGACCGACCAAGCTGGCAACGCTGGCTCTGGGAGGGACAAGGCTTCCAGCGCATCGGCCGTGGCAGGCGTGGGCGTTGGTTTGTTGGCCGTGGCAGGCGTGGGCATTGGCTTGTTGGCTGGACCTGGGATTGAGAGAGGTGGTTCCTCTGAGGTGAATCTCTTCAAGATGAGCTCCACATACTCCTGCCAGGTATAAGATCCGATCTCCGGCAATTTCCACCAACTGTGTTTTGGTACACCGATCCGGTATATGTTCTTCAAGGCCTTGTCATCAAAACCGGTGTGGATCGCCACGCTGGAGAAGAAGTAGGAGTACTCGCGGATTGATAGATCCGCCTGGGTCAGTTCTGCGAAGAATGCTGCTAGATCCATATGGTCGGTAGTTCTGTTAGGATTCAGACGAGGGCAGACGAGGAGTGAGGATCTAAATGCAGCATACTTTAATGAAGGAGCACAAGGTGAACAAGATAACTAAAAATAACTAAACAACACAGGGCACAAACAAAACATCCACGAGGGGATAACAAAACATAAACATGAGAAACATCGACGAAGGGCACGGCAGGAACACAGTGAAGGACAACTATAACATACAACGACCGACAATGAATGAACAAACAACAGGGTTTAAATACAGAAGGATGATGATAAGTAAATTAAACACAGGTGGAAACAATGACACTGGCAGTGATGAGAGCAGGGGATTATGGGAAGTGTAGTGTTGGGATGACAAGTGACAGGGGAGAAACACAGAGCAGACAATGGGGAATCGTGACAATGTTTATGTAATGATCTGGAAGAAATTAACGAGAGCTGGATCTAGGTGTGGTTAAGGAGTTTAATGAGAAATAAACAAGTACGAAATAATGGGTAAACACAGGAACAAATAAAACATTCACAATGGGAAACAAGGACATGAACAGGAGCAAACATTTACGAAGGGCACTGGTTATACACAGGAGGTCAAAACACAACAACTGACAAGGAATGAGCAAACAACAAGGCATTAAATACACAAAGAATAATGAGTAAATTAAACACAGGTGAGGACAATGGAAGACAGCTGGCAGTGATGAGGGCAGAGAATTATGGGAAGTGTATCCATGGGGAACAGATGACAGAGGCAAAACACAGGGCAGACAACAGTGAATCGTAACAGTTTACATAGTAAATAGGATTTTGTAGTATTCTTACATTCTGCTAAGAACCAATCACATACCATATACATCATATCCTGTTCTGATTGGCTATAGCACTTGTCAGTATAATTATGCAAATTAGATCTAGAAAGAGCTGTGTGTTTTTTCTTAATAAGAGAGTCGGTACTCAAGTTTGTGTGCTTGATCAGAGTCAATAAAGAACCTCATGGTTAATAGAATTCAGTATGCATCCAGAGCCTTTGTGAATACTTCATCATATCAGCAAGAAGCATAACATGGTGTCAGAGTAAACGGATCACATGAACAAGGATGGATATCGCTGGAGTTCCAATGCCCACGATGAACTGGGAAGCAACTAACCTGCCTGAAGCATGGCGCAAGTTTCAACAGCACGCAGAGCTGATGTTCAGCGGACCACTAAAGACAAAGGGTGAGGATGAGAAATGTAGTTATCTTCTCCTATGGGTCGGAGAGAAGGGCCGTGATATTTTTAATACATGGTCACTTTCTGCAGACGATGCAAAGATTTTAAAGTCATATTACGACCGCTTCACGGCATACGCTGAGCCCAAAGCGAATGTGATATTTGCACGTTATAAATTCCATGAAAAAATGCAGGGAGACCGTGAGCCCTTTGAACAGTTTGTGACAGACCTGTGTCTGCTTGTCAAGGACTGTAATTATGCAAACAGTGACGAGATGATCCGCGATCACATTGTGTTCGGGATACATTCACCGAAAGTGAGAGAGAAACTTCTGAATGTGGGTTCTGAGTTAACGCTCGAAAAAGCAATTGATGTCACCAGATCTCATGAATTGGCGCAAGCACAGCTAAAAACTATTTCAAACAGCATGAGTGCTTCACGTGAACATGCAGTGCACGCAATCTCCCGCCATACATCAAAAGGCGCAGTTTCAAAGCAGCGTAGGCCTAACAATAAATACACAAAGAAATACAGCGAGAGTTTGCAACCTAGAAACACTACCCCATTGCACCAAAAAAGATGCGGCTACTGTGGAAACAAACCTCACGCTGATCGATCTCACTGTCCTGCAAAAGGAAAGGTGTGTAAAATATGTGGTAAATTAAACAATTTTGCAATAGTCTGTCACTCCAGCTGTGAGAAAACTGTCCATGCAATTAGCAACGAAAACGCAGACCAAGTTGATGAGTATGAAGAGCTGTTTATTGACTCGGTGACACAAGGCAGACAGAGTTCAGACACAGAGCAAGCTTTTGTGTATATAAAAATAGGTCCAAGACAACTTGAAGTCAGGTTCAAGCAAGACACTGGATCATCTGCCAACGTCATTCCCCTGTACGAGTATGACAAGCTGAACACTCAGTGCACTCTGCAGCGGACATCTCGGTCTTTGCTTGGCTATGGTGGTGAACCCCTGGCGGTGAAAGGCAAATGTGACCTGAAATGCAAGTACAAAGACATTGAGATGGCTATGACATTTTATGTGGTCGACACTGTAAGGCGGGTGCCAGTGAGTCTGGGCTTCTCCTCGTGAAAACAAAAGGCTCTCATGAGAATTAACACCTGAACCCTTTCTCGCATATGTAATAGCAACATCCGAGATGCAACAGACTGTGCAGCTAACACCTCCCTTCTAAAGTCTCTTCATCTCACTCCTCCTCCTCACTTAAAGAGCACTAAAAACCTATGCAATGTTAGGTATATTTACTCTTTTTACACACATGTTTGGTATCATTTAAAGAGTCTCAGTGCGCCTGGTAAGCTGGTCTCATTCTCCCAGCCATAATGAAATGTTAAAAGAAGTTATAAAATATGTGAAATGTGGTGTGCCCCTTAAAGGTGTGCCCTTCCCCAGATCCCCCATACAAACTACCCCCTGTATGTAAATCTACAGGAAGCAAGAACCCATTCAATTACAAAATCTGATCCCACAGTTGTGAACCCCTCAACAGGGGACCAAAATCTAATTATAATGACAGACACCACCATTTGGTAAGTTTATTGAATTATCTGGGTTTATAAGGAGAAGGGACGAAAGGTTCTGGGAGTCTGTAGGTAGACTTCCCACACGATCGCTGTGTGTAGTTCTTGTTGCCAGGTAAATGTGTCTATGAATTCCTCAATTTCTGAATTGCTGTTATTATCCTTGATTGATGATTTCACGAATTGGATTTTGAATTATTGTTCTATTTACCTGGTCAATAAATTGTCAACATTTGATTTGATTCTGACTGACTCTGACATTGTGTTTCCTAAACAGATTAAACGATTCGTATGTTACCGCAAGTCTGCATCAGATTAGTGACGACTAATATTTGGCATCGATTCAAGTGTAATTGGTTTGCAAAGACAAAAAGGGAATTTCCGTTTAGAACAGCAAACGCTGCTTGACCAATCTAAATCCGGGTGTCTTACCTCTGTTTTGATTTGATGTTTCTCCAGATAAGTGTACGTGTGAAACCACGCATGGCCAATCCAAAGCTATTACAAGAGAAGTTATGTTGGTCAACTTACATCTGTAATAGTGGCCGTGACCTCTACTGAAGAAAACGTTAAGTTACATTCAAGTGTATGCAATTCCATGGGGCTATACTGAAGTATCTTTCATTGTGTATACATGAACGTGACCGATCTCAGGTATATAGCAATTACCTCTGTTTGATGATCCAATACTGGCCGCTTGTGATCGTGGAGACCCATGTGTAGAGAAAACACGCGAGGACCTCAAAACGACATAGTTTCTTAATCTAAACGGGTAAAAATATAATTAAAGGAGTTAAAAGAATAATCAAACATTCGCTCACTTTTAATGATACTCAGATATCATTAAAAACCTTTTTCATTTATGGAGTCAGATGAAATAACGAGGTAATACATAAGAGAAAATTTATGTCACTTAATATTGTTATGTTGCGTAACAAGAAAGACAGTAACACGCAGAGACCTTCACCCGTATTATTGGAGACCACCATTGGACCGATAAACGGGCTTACAACACAAATGCACCCTCTGTCATAGGTCTAAAAGGATGCATTGATTTTGGGCTCATCAAATTAGTACTATCAGTTACAGAAACACAGATGGAAGTGCCAATCTTGAAGGAGTTTGCAGATGTTTTCAAAGGAATTGGACTATTTCCTGGTGAGTGTACCATACACTTGGATCCGCACACAACTCCAGTAGTACACCCACCCAGGCGTGTTCCTCTCGCACTACGCAGCCGTCTTAAAGAGGAGCTTGAGAGCATGGAAAGACAAGATGTCATCGTTAACGTCACTGAGCCTACCGAATGGGTTAACTCTATGGTTGTGGCTGAAAAACCACGCACAGGTAAGCTAAGGGTTTGTCTGGACCCAAGGGACCTTAACAAGGCCATCAAGCGACCTCATTACCCATTACCTACTCTCGAAGATATAACGTCTAGGTTAGTTGGTGCCCGATATTTTAGTGTCCTAGATGCTAGATCAGGTTATTGCGCTATTAAGCTCACTGAGGAGTCTTCAAAGCTGACCACTTTCAACACCGCTTTTGGGCGTTACCGTTTTCGACGCCTCCCCTTCGGACTGATGTCAGCCCAAGACGAGTTTCAGCAGAAAATTGATGAAACATATGAAGTTTACTATATAAATGACACATCATAGATGTATTCAGGTTTTTGCTATAAAGTGTATTATATTCTGATATTTCATCAAAGGATGGCCCCATATCCACAGAATGTCCACTGACCCTATACCACCCCTGGTTGGAACTACAGCTCTCCACCTGTGGTTAGAAGCATAGTTCCTTGTTAGTTTGTATTGTCGACAGCATTGATATCGCTGCAACTCGGGTGTGTTCTAATCAGAGTTATCACCCCTATGCCCTATTCCTTTCAAATTCTTCACCATCCACATTGATAGCTTTGGAAGGCTTGAAGTTGTGGTGCTAAAAGTTATTTTTATTGGAAATTCAGTTTGAAACGTTCTTCCAGTGTGACTGTCACAATTGTTCTCCCTTCGAAGTGCCCTCCGAAGGCATTATTTATGACGTTTGGAACACAGGATAGGCTTCTTTTTTGTGTAGAAATGTTTACTTATTTTATTTTTTATAAGTTATAACATTTTCCAAAGAGAAATTTCACATATGGCTATATTTGTAAAATAGAATATGCATGTTAATGGTTTTCACTGATAAAAAAAAGTTATCTGTACTGTACATTAAGTATATGCAACATATCTGCAGTACTTTGAATATAGTGTCTGACAAGCGCAATGCTAGTGTAAAATTTATTATTTTACATATTTCAAAATATTACACTTTCATATATGTAAAACATTATTTCCCAAATCACAGTGTAATTTCATATAGCCAATATGCCCAAATAAATGACCAATAATTGTAGAAATATACATTTATGGCTATATAGCTGTTTGGACATGTCTGTGTAAGTGGTTTTGTGTTTATTGTGAGGTGTTCACAGAAGTTGAATATAATAGAATATGGGATATTTTCAATAGACTTTGTTATAGAAAACGTCCTGGTTATTTCATAACCTCCATTCCCTGATGGAGGAAACGAGAAGGTGTGTCGATGTAGCGGCACTAGGGGTCGCCTTTGGGAGCCCCAAACACCTCTGATCTTTGAGAAAAAGCCAATGGGAATTGGTGAGTGGAATTTGCATGCCACTCCCCGGACATACGGGTATAAAAGGAGCTGGCTTGCAACCGAGTAGCCGAGATAGGTCCCTGCCATTTCAGCGGGTAGTTCAGTGTTGTGGCAGGAGGGACACAACATCTCATTCCCTCCATCAAGGAATGGAGGTTACGAAAGTAACCAGGAATTTCCCTTTACGTTGTGTCCATATAGTGACACTAAGGGTCCCTATACAAAATGCCACAACTAACTGAACTATGTTACGTGGACTGGTGGTGCGAGACAGGCAGACCCGGCCATCAAGTAACCTCCCCCAATAGTCTTACAAGCATCATATGGTCCCCTGCACCTTGGGGACAAGTCGACTGCCCAAAAATAAGGACCGGCTGGCCCAGCCACGGCCTCTTCTCCTTTTTTCTCCCCAAAAGGAACAAAATCGTTCAGTTGGGGGCCATATAGGTTCTGCATCAGGGGTGTACCTCAAAAGGGGAGGACACTGCGCCCCGCCCATGGGGATTGAGTGGAAATACATAAAATGGTCTTACTGAGTCTTTTTGGCAGTGTCTCATGTGGAGAATTCCCGTGGTAGGTCCTACCCTGGGGGGAGGAGCTCTACAAACAAGGTGACCGGGGCTGAGGGGCCTCTGCCCAAGGAAGACACTGGTTTACCAATGGTAAAACTGTTTTTCGGGAGATACATCACATGGAGTTACCTACGGGAAACCATCACATGTGGATCACCTACCCCAGTACAGGGCCTAGTTAGCTCACATACTGGGCTGGCAGCGAGTTTCTCTGTAAACTCGCCTGACACATGGCTAAGGAGGAAGGACATCTCCTCCTCCTCCTCCGGGAGGCCGAAGTTGGCAGCGCAGGCTCTGGGATGGATGAGGCTGAATTGGCATTGGCTCCTTGGACGTGGCAGGTGTGGGGCATTGTCTTGTTGGCCGTGGCAGGCAGAAGTACTGACAAGCTGTGAGGAAGGGTCTTCTTGACTCTATGCATCGACATCAGTGGTGGATAATTCACTTGGATACAAGGGCCGAGAAAGGCTTCAGGCAGGGAGTCGTGGAAGGCAAGGTTATGACATGGTGCATGTCTTATTAACCTTTGTCATTTTACTGTGTGCTTTGGGTTTTTCCCCTTTTCTACTGTTTCATCTGTGTGTATTTTACCCGTTGCTGCTGCCGCCTAGTTCGAGTCTGTGTTTGTAGCCTGCTAGTTTTTTTAGCATCGCTTATATATCTGTTTACAGCCTTTAAACCTTCAAATCTGCCATTTTTCAGCGTGCATCTGGTTTTCCCCCGCATTAGCGATTCAACTGCATGCATTTTCCACATGCAACCGCTTTCTATTTTTATTGCAATTAAACTCTGTGCGCACCCGTTTCTCTCCTCTGTGTTACACAGATTATTGCATTGATCTCAAAGCACCACTCATCGAGAACACCCAAGAACAACAAACAATTGAGTGAGGGATTCACATTAATCTCAAACCCTCACCCCTCAGGAACATCCAACAACAACAAACAATCACGTGAGTGATTCACACCGAACTCAAACCCTCACCACTCAGGAACAACAAACAACTGCGGTAAGTCATGGCATCCACTCATGTTATTTCTTCCTGCATTGCATGTCACATGTTTACAATAGCCTCTTCAATCAGCAGTGAAGAATTCACATGTGATAAATATAAGGAATTAGTCTGACGGAGAAGGTTAATGAGTTAGAGACACGCATCCGAATGCTAGTGGAGGTCAGTGAGGAAGAGAAACCAGTAGATACTGTTTCGGATGCGGGTAGTACAGAGAGCAACACACACACAACTTCCGGCTATAGAGCCCCAGCAGCAGGGCGTTTGGGTGACGTCTCGGCATCATACTCGCTCAGCAAAGCGACAACACTCTCCCATTTCTGTTAGGGTTTCTAATCGATTCTCCCCACTCAGTGATGCACCCACTGAGAATCATGTCGAAAGAGATTCTATTGTAAGGAACGTGGAAATAGAGACTCCAGCCATAAGTGTTAAATGCATTTCGGGTACCAGAGCATCTGACATCAAGTAAAATTTAAAAATTTTAGAATTTGCAAAAGCGATGTCAGAAAATGTAATATGCTCTGGTCCCCTCCCTGCTCATCATGATGACGAGGTTTATAGTAGATTGGTGTCACTGAAAGGCTGGATGTCTGAGTGGTGTCATAGACAATTGGAAGAGTTTTTGGGGTAGACCTGACCTGCTAAAGAGAGACGGACTCCATCACTCCAGGGAAGGTGCTGTTCTCCTCCCTAGTAATTTGGCTCATAGTCTTATGAGGTTAGTATTAGACTAACCAGACAAACTGGTTAATTTGAACATCTGCTAGCTGCCTTGAGACATCACACAGGTCACATAAACTTCAAAACATAGAGACTGATATCACCTAGATATCTCCTAGCGACAGTGTTTGTTCCCCGAAATACCAAACACAAAACCCTCACTAAATAATTGATAAATATTTTGATTACAGACAAACTTGAACAAAACAAACAAATTAAAGATAAACATCATATAAAGATAGGGCTACTAAACATTAGATCTATTTCTACAAAAGCACTAATTGTGAATTTAATTATTACAGATCATAGTTTGGATGCGCTCCATTTGACTGAAACCTGGATTAAACCGGATAAATATATTAGTTTAAATGAATCTACTCTCCCAGGTTTTTGTTATAAACATGAGCCTCGTCGGAAGGGTCGAGGAGGAAGTGTTGCTACAATTTACAGTTAAGTTTTAGGTGTTACTAAGAGGACAGGATATAAATGTAAGTTATTTGAACTAATAATGCTTAATATGACACTCTCAGATTAAGATTAAGATTAAGATTCAACTTTATTGTCATTGTGCAGAGTACAGGTACAAAGCCAATGAAATGCAGTTGTTTTCACATATCCCAACTAAGCTGGGGTCAGAGCGCAGGGTCAGCCATGAAACAGCGCCCCTGGAGCAGATAGGTTCAAGGGCCTTGCTCAAGGGCCAAACAGTGGTATCTTGGCGGTGCTGGGGCTTGAACCCCCTTTTGGTCAGTAACCCAGAGCCTTAACCGCTGAGCCACCACTAGCCCCTATATATATATAGATATATACCTGTAAATAAAAAACTCTATCGTCTATTACCCTTGCTACAGTATATAGATCACCCGTGCCTTATTCTGATTTCCTTGGTGAATTTACACATTTTTTTACAAGATCTTGTAGTTACTGTAGATAGAGTTTTAATTGTTGGTGACTTCAACATTCACATAGATGATGAAAATGACACATTGGGATAAGCATTTATCAATATTCTCAACTCTCGACTTGGAGACAAAATGTGACTGGACCAACTCATCGCCATAATCATACGCTAGATTTAATTTTGTCATATGAATTTGATGATGACAAAGCCTAGAAGAACTTGATGAAATAACAGAAAATATAAATGCAGTCTTATCTAACACTCTTGATAGTGTCACCACCCTTCGATTAAAGAAATTTCAAGAAAAAAGTCCTGCACCATGGTACAATGATCTCACACAAGCTCTCAAGAGAACAGCTCGGAAAATTGAGCGCAAGTGGAAGAATACAAAATTAGAGTTATTGCATGGAAGAATAGTGTCTGTAGCTACAGACAGGCACTAAAAGCTGCCAGGTCATAATATTTTAGCAAACACATAGAAAATAACCACAACAATACTAAGTGTTTATTCAGTACTGTGGCTTAACTGGTTAAGAATAAAGCCTCAACAGAACCAGATATTGCAAAGCAGCACAAGAGTAATAACTTTGAAATAACCAGAAATAAAATTATGCAATCATCTGTCATAGCACCTCAGAAAACAGTGTCTCATAATTTTCCTCATGCGCAACTCCAATCCTTCGCATAGGTCATGAAGAGCTTACAATACTTATCGAAACTTCAAAAGCCACAACATGTTTGTTAGATCCAATACCAGCTAAGCTCTTAAAAGAGGTATGTCCTGTCATTTCAGAACCTCTTCTTAATATTATTTACTCGCTATCCTTAGGACATGTCCCAACAAACTTTAAAATGGCAGTTATCAAACCGCTTTTTTTCAAATTAATGTTTATGTTGAAAATACTAGAAAAGGTATAATCCTCCCAAATATGTTCATTTCTACAGAGAAATGGTATATATGAACAATTTCAGTCAGGATTTAGGCCTCATCACAGTACAGACAATGCACTTATCAGAGTTACAAATGACTTGCTCTTATCATCTGATCACGGCTGCAGTTCACTTCTAGTGCTTTTAGATCTTAGTGCTGCATTCAGCATGATGGATCACAACATTCTCTTGAATAGGTTAGGGAATTATATTGGCATTTGTGGAGTTGCATTAGCATGGTTAAATAGGTCCTATTTAGCAGACCGCTACCACTTTGTCTATGTAAATGAGGAATTGTCAAACCAAACAAAAGTAAAATATGGAGTGCCACAGGTTTTGGGGCCTCTGCTTTTCTCCTTGTATATGCTTCCCTGGGAGATATTATCAAGAATCGTGGATTAAGTTTCCACTGTTATGCTGACAATACCCAACTTTATATTTCTTCAAAACATGATGATATTTCACAATTCTCCAAATTAGCAGAATGTATCAATGAAATAAAGCATTGGATGGCCAGAAATGTCTTTTTACTCAATTCCGACATAACATGTAGTAATTATTGGACCAAAAACCTCTTAGGTGTTATATTTGATACCAATCTGTGCTTTGAAAATTACCAACGTTTGTAGAATAGTGTTCTTCCACCTAAGAAATACTGCTAAATTACGACAAATACTCTCTGTTGCTGATGCCAAAAAACTAATTCATGCCTTCATGACCTCAAGACTAGATTATTGTAATGCATTACTGGGAGGATGTCCAGCGAGATCAATAAATAAAATTCAATTGGTTCAAAATGTAGCAGGCAGAGTGCTGATGAGAACCAAGAAATATGATCATTTTAGCCCCATTTTATCATCGTTACATTGGCTACCTGTTAAATGTCGCATTTTTTAATTCTGTTAACTACATACAAAGCTTTGAATGGTCTAGCTCTGCAGTACATAACTGACCTTCTACCACATTATATTCCATCCTGTTCATTATGATTGCAAAATTCTGGCCTGTTAATAGTTCCTAGAATATCAAAATCCTCAAAAGGATGTAGGTCCTTTTCATATTTTACTCCTAAACTATGGAATAGTCTCCCTAACACTGTTCGAGATGCAGACACACTACCTCAGTTTAAGTCTAGACTAAAGACTCAACTATTTAGCCAGACATACACCTAATTTATCCTTCAACTCACAATTAGGCTGCTTTACTTAGGTCTGCCAGAACCAGAAACGGTGATCATGATCTATAAATCTGCAGTAAATTGAATGGCATCTATGTTAATATTAGTTTATTTGTTTCCCTGTCTCAACCTCAAGACTCCTATCCTGAGGTCACCAGATCTGTCTGGATCCAGCTCCATTCCTGCTTGGTGTTGGCCTCCACTGCTACGTGTCACTGTGTGATGATGACTAATAGCAGCCGGTGCCAGCCAAACATCACTTCAGTCTATTACGATGGACTTCAGAGGATGAACTGATGCCAACTCCAAACATAAGACATGGGATACTTCATATGCCATTGCCTGAACCTTGGACCTCACCGGAATTACCGGCCAGGTTGAACTGCATTGCACCTCGCTGATCTCTGCCTGCATCACCTCGGTCTATTGATAGACTACACTCTTGAAATGGAATACATCGACTATCGATTAATTGTCAACAAAACCCTTCATCAGCCAATTAACAAGGACAATTGCATCTATGTGATCTGCTGCATTTAATTCAGGGCGGACTTCAATGACATTAGCCATTAATATTACAGTTCATACAAAATCTTTGTTTAACCTGTTGATACACACCCCCTTTTTGAGTATGGAGTATGGACACAGTTGTAGTATCTTTTGAAAGAAGACACGTTGGGCTTTTTTTTCCAAGTTTTAGAATTGACATATGTAGTTATTTTCTAAAGTTAGAGAAGCTGAAGTTTATAGTATTGGAAATATTTTGTGCTGAACATGTTTTTATAATCTAAAACAAAAACAATAATAAAAGTGCCAAGACAACCCAGAAATACAATGTTCTCAAAGCCACAAGTCTACAGAAGTTATGTTTCAAATTTGAAGATGATCTAACAAAAAATGAGGTTCCTGCTAGGTTTTTTCTCTGTAAAATTGCTGGAAGCATACAGAATAAAATTAAGGCTCCGCCTTTCCAGACGACACAAAATCTGACTGCACTGCTTGACTATTATGAATAAAACTACGGCACATTTTTAAAAATAGACTTTGGAGACAAGCTCATTTTGTTTACGAGACTCTAATATATAAGATAAGGAGTGGTGGTGGCGTAGTGGACTAAAGCACATAACTGGTAATCACATAACTTGTAATCAGAAGGTCGCTGGTTCGATCCCCACAGCGACCACCATTGTGTCCTTGAGCAAGACACTTAATCCAGGTTGCTCCGGGGGGATTGTCCCTGTAATAAGTGCACTGTAAGTCGCTTTGGATAAAAGCGTCTGCCAAATGCATAAATATAAATGTAAAAGATAATATACAGTTTTACAACATGAACACTGGCCCTTAACACTTACTTATTTTAATCAATTTAATTATGACTTGCACTATAACTACGTAATATTTGCATTATATTCATGTTATTTAGCCAGAGGGGAACTGGCACCCACAGTGAGTCTGGTTTCTCCCAAGTTTATTTTTCTCCATTAACCAACATCTTATGGAGTTTTGTTTTCCTTGCCACAGTCGCCTTTGGCTTGTTCCCTCCTTCTGGACCACGTTTTTCTAAACCTCACCATTTGGCCACGGTAGAGTAAGATTAACTTAGCTTTGTTCCAGTCGTGTAGTGTACTTAACCGGTTCATTTCATCTTCACTGTGAGACAACAGTGAATTTATTTAGAAAACAGAAAAGGCGACCAGCTTCCCTTCTCAATCGTTTTCTCTCAACGTTGACTACCTCCCGTGTTTCTCTCGATCACCGGACCCGAGAAACAACGCAGAGACGCGTCTTTTCACTGACGAGCGTGAGACTAAGGACCGAATCCAGATTGTTTTCTCCTGACCACTCAGTGAAACAGGAATTCAACAGACAACCCTGCTGAAATCACACAGGATTTCACAAGCAAGGCTTGATATCTGGGCAGATTTAGTTTAGAAACTGTGACTTTTCTTATAAACCTAAATCATATATTTGATCGCTGAATGCTTGATGTTTTGTTTACATTTGCATGTTAACTACGATCACTGATCGCTGATTGCTGTTGGGAGTTATGAGATCGTAATTTTTGGGGAAAATTATTTTTATTGAGTGATCTGAATCAACGATTCAATTGCTGTCTCCTCTGTTAAATTACATGAACCCCTGTTTGTTCGCTCTCTCGCTCTCTCACACACACACTGAAATTCAAGGACCGCGGTTTATGTATGAATCAGGCTGGTGTTTTTCAAATTCTCCCACCTGTTTTGTTCAGTTCCTTTGTGTGTCTGCCCATTATCACCCACACGTGGTATTAGCTCCGTTGTGCTGGATCTGATCCAGCCATCTTGCTTTCCCTACACCTTCACATAACCGTTGGCTCCGCCCTTTCCGGCCTAGCCCTCCATTTTGAATTGGCTCCACACGAGCAGTTTAGTCTGCCATTTTGTGTCTTTGTTACCGACTCGACACACACACACACACACACACACACACACACACACACACACACACACACACACACTAGCATATAACTCCACCATTTAGTTAGGATTTCCACCTTATGTTTTTGTGTTATATTCATTTAGTATTGGCAGTGTTCATTACTGTTTGATTATAATAATCTTGTTATATTATAATAAGTACTCCTGGTTTGTTTGTTTGAATATTGTGTTGAAGCCATTAATTATATCTGATAGTAAAACTGATCTAACACCTGTGGGCCCTACATAAATTGTTGCCCGTGTGAGGATAACATTGATTCTAATCAATGTTCTATTTATTTTAATAATTGACAGTTATCTAATTATAATAATTCATTATTGCTAATAAACACACCCGCTCCTAAACTGTGAGCCCTACATAATTGGTGCCCCGTGTGAGGCCATGATATTTGTTGGCTTTCTCCAATATTTTAGCAAATAACTAAAAACAATTATTTTAAAGAGTAGCCAGAGGTTCCCTCGTGGCCTCGCTTTTCTCAGGAAGTCCAAACTGCTAAGGCACAAGGCCATTTGTGGTTGTGAATTATTGCAAGTGTTGTGTTAGTGGTTGCTAGTTTGGTACTAATTCATTACTCATTTTAATTTGTTTTTGTGTGAAAGATTCAGTCGCTAGATACTAACAAAGTAATCTGATGTACTGATACAGTGATTGTTAACACCTAATTTACAGTTCAAGAAACAGTTAATCATACAAAGTAGTTGCTCTTGAGTGACAGGTAAGTGGTCCTTCCCTGTGCATTCTCTTCTAGGGATAATGACTGGTGCGTCCATGTTTTCCACAGAGCAACAGGTGTCGTCAATCGTCACCTTCAAAACTCAGCTCAAGCATCAAATTTTGGAACTCTCAAAGAGTTTCTATACGGGTCCACTGGACATCACCCTCTCACCTGCCTAACCAGTGAGATATGAATTCCCAGTCCCCATCTGCATCCGGAGCTGAAGCTCCCTGGTCAAGTGAGGAAACCTCACTGTCCAACTGGGTTGCTGACCTCCTCCTTGTACCTAGAGAATCGAGGGAGGAGCTTAACAGCTACACACAATCCCAGTGTGATGCTGAAATGGCCGCCGTGGTTGATAGTGCACACGGTACCCACTATCCAGGAAGCAGTTGGCAGACTGTTCCTGCTCTACCACCACAAGGCCCAGTTGCAGATAGCAACACTCAAGGGTGAGGTAAGGAAACTTACCACCCATGGGAGTCGGCTCGATTCACGCAATCGTGCCTTACACAGAGACATCCAGAAATCATTCCGGAAATCCTCCCCTCAGGCACCTGTCAGACCCCGCCCCAGCAGGGCACCTCCCTCACCAGAAGGAGGAAGTGGTCTCACCCAACGCCATGGCAATGGGGGCAGGCACTGGTACTCATCCTCTGACGAGTCAGATGGACACCAGCGGGACAAAGCCACAGGTCTGCGCATGCGCTAGCTTGACTCCTTTGCAAAGGACATAGAACGCTTCGACCCAGCAAGCCAAGATTCAAATGTCAATGATTACCTCAGGGAAACCGAACATTGTCTTGCCGACTTGCCTCATGCTTCAGCACGTGAGAAATTGAAGCTGATCTGGAAAACCACTTCCAGAAGTGTCAACGTTTTCATCGAGACTCAACCGCCGTGCATTCGGGACAGTTATCAGAGGCTTTGTAGGGTTGTGAGCGAGGAGTACTTGCCATACACTGATGAAACATCAGCCACCCTCAGCGCCATCCGCATCCAACAGAAGCTTTTGGAGCCTCCCAGGGAGTATTACCGGCATTTAAGGAACGCATACTTCCAAGGAAGTAATGAGCCAGGCCTGGAAGAAGAACAAGGTTTCAGATCTCTCTTCCTTCATAATCTCCACCCCTGCGTGTGAACCCCCATTACACTGATGTGTAAGCAGGGTAAACAAACCATGCAGGAGATTAGGAAGATGGCCCAGATGACATGGGAAACAGTCGTGCGTCCAACTGACAAACAAGATGACGATGTCAGAGTCCTGGACATCCAGTTCTCTGAGAGGGCAGACTTAGAGCTTGAGGGCCACGAATTGCCTCAATCCAGAGTACACAGCAAAGCAGCAGTCCCAAAACGCGTGCCCAACCGCCCTCAGGGGGGTTGGAGTAACCAAGGGAATGACCACAAGGGTCACTCCCAGGTTCAGCAAGAGCCCCAAGAATGTTTCCAAAGAAAAGGAATGTCGGGTTTGAGAAGAACCCCAGACATTGGAATGGAAACAAAGGGAATTGTTTGGGGCCTCCCAAAGAGGGGGATCTGGAGCAGAAGGTCAGCCTCCTCCAGAAACAACTAGCAGACCTGATTAAGCACCTCGATGCTTCTCGCCATCCCCCCAAAGGGTCAGACAATGACCACAAGGGGGCCAATAGTGACAATCCACCAACATGACTTGGCCAGACCCTTCCCCCCCTCAACTTCCAGAGTCTAATTCGTAGGCTGGGGGAAGAACACAGGGAAGACTCCAACACTCCCAGTGGCAGTCATGCCCAAAACCCATTTTCTGCTCATTACATTTTTTGAGACCTTGTCCACAAGGTTAATGCCAGACGCATATACACCTCAGTGTTGGTAGGGATGAACGTCAGGGATGAACGGTATAGACGTCAGTCCGTTACTGGACAAGGTGCAAGGAGACTTCATCAAAAGTCACCAGGGCAATGCTCTCCCTTGGTAAACCATTGCATACCATGTGATGTGAGCCTTGTCAGCTACACACAAAACAGGCCCCTTACCAAGATCCTCCAGAAGGACATGCTATTTGAAAGGGAAGACCCGCTTTCAGAGAACCGAAGGCCAAGATCTGTTCAGCCCCTTTCCTCGTCTACCCAGACAAGGATTTGGAGAATCACATCAAGGCAAGCTTCTCCTCCCACTGCCTCAGCGCCACCCTGGCACAGAGGTATGACAAAGAGAACGGAGAAAATCCCAAAAGCTGCCTACAGATGGTGAAACTGGGTCAACAACCGGGCAATGCAGACTTTAGAGTCATGCAGAAACAGAACATCGATCAAGACAATCCGACAGCAGTTGATGGAACCTCAGACACAAAAGTTCCTACCACCCTCTTTACAGGACTCTAAAGAGCTAAAAGCGCTCTGTTGGGTACAACAACACCTGAAACTTGAGAGAGTCCTTTTGATCCATGTTCCCCATGGTCCAGGTCCACCCTGGCGTGTCGTTCTGTCCGGCCTTAGGGGGGGTTGATGCTGCTACATGCCCATGATGCTCCCAATGTAGGTTACAGGAGCTACAAAGCTACCTACCACACCCTCCAACAGGTTGCATACTGCCCATTTATGCTGGACTGTCCGGAAGACATCAGTTTTGCAACCGCATATACTGCACATCAGTATGTGACCGATGTACACACACCACTGTACAAGTTGGTCCAGTCAAATCAGACCAAACCCTTTGAACAGTCTGCACTCCAAAGGGGGTGGACCCACCACAATAGTGTCCACCATAGTTAAGCGTAGCATGCTTTACTCACGGCATTAGCATGCACTAACACTAATACCACTTAACACATGGTAATGAAACTCCTGTTCCAACAAGAACAATTGCAGGGTCTGGGCAAAACCCTGCCGGGTAACATACTCACTGTAAACATGCATTCTGCTATTCTGAATAACACTTTACATGCTCTGGATGCCTTGTCAGAAGTAATGAGATCAGACATAATGTGGGTAAGTGGTAAGTGTGAGGGAAATCAGCACTTAAGTTAGCAGCCTGAGTGGTGGAAGGATCCCATCCTACTTGGTTCTCCTTAACATGGCTAAACAGATCTGCCTGTGGCAGCGGGGGCGTGGTCAAGCATGGAAGGTGATCGCCCCGTAGAGTCCTCCCAGTTGGCAGGGGTCCTCCAGTCCTTCGCTGCAATGCATCAGACCCACCAACAATCCCTGCTTGAGCTCCGGCAGGACCAGGATCGCCGGTTTTTCGAGATCATGCGGGCTCAAGCAGAGGACCGGCATGCGATCCGGAGTCTCCTGAGCCAGGAGGCCGTTCTGACCACATTGCAAAAAGATGGGGGCAGCAGACGATCCAGAAGCATTCCTGGATCTCTTCGAGCATACCGCCGAGATTTGGGGCTGGTCGCACGATCAGAGGGCAGCTCGCCTTGTCCCTCTTTTGTCCGGGGAAACCCAGCTCGCGGCTCAACAACTGCCGGCAACGAACCTCCTGGCCTATGCGGACCTGAAGCGAGCCATCCTGCAACGGGTTGGTCGAAGTCCGGATGAGAACCGCCAGCTCTTCCGGAGCATGAGGCTGGAGAAATCCGACCGCCCGTTTGCTTTCAGCCAACGGCTCTGGGACGCCTGTCGGAAGTGGCTGCTAGTGGGGGACCGCAACGTTGAGGAACTCGTCGACCAGGTGGTGCTGGAGCAGTTTGTCCAACGCTTGCCCCGGAGAATGGCGGAGTGGGTCCAGTGCCACCGGCCGGCGTCGCTGGAGGCAGCCGTCTGGCTTGCGGAGGGCCACATGGTGGTGATCCCGAGAGCGGAGGAGCCCTCTCTCTCTCTCTCTCTCTTCCCCCTTCCCCTGTATTTTCCCCTGTTCCCTCCCCTTCCTCTCTGCCTTCTCGCTCTGCTCTCTCCCCAGGGCCCGTTCCTGCCCCACGTAGGCGAGGAGAACTCCCGAGACCAGCTTCCCGGCCATGGGAAGCAACACATTCCCCTTCCCCAACCTTCAGCCGCCCTCCCCCTCAGGTGGGGGTGCCCGCTGCCGCAGGTGTGTTGGAGATGCGGAGTCCGGGAACAGTGTCCGCTGATGGAGGTGGGGACGGTGGTGCGGGTCTCCAATATCCAGCAGGCTGCCCCCGATCGGGCTGGAGCGTACCGGATTCCAGTAAGAATCAAGGGGGGTACTTACAAAGCATTGCTGGATACAGGGTGTAATCAGACCACCATCCACCAACGCTTGGTTCAACCCAGGGCTTTGGGCACAGCTAAACTGTTGAGGGTGAGGTGTGTGCATGGGGATGTTCACAAGTATCCTATGGTGACCTTGGTGATCAAATTCCGGGGGGAAAAACATAGAATGGAGGCAGCGGTTAGTTCCCGCCTCACTCATCCACTGATTTTGGGGGCCGATTGGCCAGGCTTTAGAAAAGTATTAGAGGGGATTTGCGCGGATGTGTCCTGCACTAAAATAAGGAGATGTGCGATGTGCGATGCTTTTGCAGGGGAGGCGGAGCCGGGGCCGTGGAGCATCACGGTAGAGCAGTCGCGGCACGAAACCCTTAAGCACGCCTTTGACCAAGTGAGAGTAATCGATGGTCAACAACTCCAGCCGGGCATCGCCATTTCATACCCTTATTTTGCCATTATAAGTGACCGGTTATATAGAGTGACGCAGGACGCTCAAACAAAGGAAAATGTAACACAGCTGTTGATTCCACGGAGCCGTCAGGAAATGGTTTTCCAGGCGGCTCACTATAATCCCATGGCGGGTCACCTAGGAGAAAGGAAGACACTGCTCCGTCTAATAGCCCGTTACTATTGGCATTGGCGACGACGTCCGCAGGTGGTGTGCGGCGTGACGTGAATGTCAGCTGGTAAACCCACCGGCCACCCCAAAAGCGCCATTGCGCCCCCTTCCACTGATCGATGTCCCCTTCGAAAGAATTGGGATGGACAGCACGCGGACATCGCTTTGTATTAATCCTGGTGGATTATGCAACACGATATCCGGAAGCAGTGCCTCTTGAGCAACATCTCAGCACGTAGTGTTGCAGGGGCACTCTTCAAGATAATCTCCCGGGTGGGGATTCCGAAAGAAATCCTCACCGATCAGGGCACAACGTTTATGTCACATACAGTTAGCGAGCTTTACGAACTGTTGGGCATACAGTCGAGTCGCACTAGCGTGTACCATCCACAGACCGATGGCCTAGTGGAGCGATTTAATAAAACGCTCAAAAATATGATTCGTAAGTTCGTACACGAAGACGCTAGGAATTGGGATAAGTGGCTCGACCCCCTGTTATTCGCAGTACGAGAGGTCCCGCAAGCCCCCACTGGCTTCTCACCATTCGAGCTGCTGTATGGGCGGCGCCCGCGCTGAGTGCTTGACGTCATCCGCGAAGCTGAGGAGGAGGGACCTTCGAATAGTAAGAATGAAATTCAGTACGTTCTTGATCTTCGAGCAAAACTCCACACACTGGGGCAATTAACACAGGAGAATTTGCTCCAGGCTCAAGAACGCCAATGCCGGCTGTATGACAGGGGTACTCGGCTAAGGGAATTTGCACCGGGAGATAAGGTACTCGTATTACTCCCAACATCGAGCTCTAAATTACTCGCCAAGTGGCAAGGGCCCTTTGAGGTCACACGACGAGTAACTGCTGAAATCACACAGGATTTCACAAGTAAGGCTTGATATCTGGGCAGATTTATTTTAGAGACTTTTCTTATAAACCTAAATCATATATTTGATCGCTGAATGTTTGATGTTTTGTTTACATTTGTATGTTAACTACGATCACTGAACGTTTGATGTTTTGTTTACAACTGTACATTTAACCACAAGTGCTGATTGCTGTTTGGAGTTATGAGATTGTCATTTTTGGGGAAATTTTATTTTATTGAGTGATCTGAATCAACGATTCAATTGCGCTGTTACCAGCGTGTCTCCTCTGTTAAATTGCATGAACCCCTGTTTGTTCGCTCTCTCTCTCACACACACACACACACACACACACACACTTAAATTCACGGAGCGAGCAGCACCACGGTTTATGTATGAATCAGGCTGGTGTTTTTCAAATTCTCCTGCCTGTTTCATTCAGTTCCTTTGTGTGTCTGCTCTTTATCACCCATACGTGGTATTAGCTCCGTTGCTTTCCCTACACCTTCACATAATCGTTGGCTCCGCCCTTTCCGGCCTAGACCTCCATTTTGAATTAGCTCCACACAAGGAGTTTAGTCTGCCATTTTGTGTCTTTGTTACCGACTTGACACACACACACACACACACACACACACACACACACACACACACACACACACACACACACACACACTCACACATGTTGTGTTTCCATGTTTTATGGGGACTTTCCATAGACATAATGGTTTTTATACTGTACAAACTTTATATTCTATCCCCTAAACCTAACCCTACCCCTAAACCTAACCCTCACAGAAAACTTTCTGCATTTTTACATTTTCAAAAAACATAATTTAGTATGATTTATAAGCTGTTTTCCTCATGGGGACCGACAAAATGTCCCCACAAGGTCAAAAATTTCAGGTTTTACTATCCTTATGGGGACATGTGGTCCCCACAAAGTGATAAATACACGCTCACACACACACACACACACACACACACACACACACACACACACACACACTCTAGCATATAACTCCACCATTTAGTTAGGATTTCCACCTTATGTTTTTGTGTTATATTCATTTAGTATTGGCAGTGTTCATTACTGTTTGATTATAATAAATCTTTTTATATTATAATAAGTACTCCTTGTTTGTTTGTTTGAATATTGTGTTGAAACCAGCCTTTGCCACATCAAGAACTCCTGTATTACTTCAGTATTGTTAAATTGTTGTCGTTAGAAGCCAACCGTAACCAGATTACTGTTGGATTCGTAAGGCAATAATTTGACTAAATTGGTGCCTGTGTGAGGATAACATTGATTCTAATCAATGTTCTATTTATTTTAATAATTGATAGTTATCTAATGATAATTATAAATTATTGCTAATAAACACTCCAACTTCTAAACTGTGAGCCCTACATATGGCAAAGAGCGGACTCAGGCATGGCTGTGACATGGCATGGAGCAGGCTGAGGTGGGGCTGTAACATGGCAAAGAGCAGACTCAGGCATGGCTGTGACATAGCATGGAGCAGGCTGTGGCATGGCTTTGGCATAGCATGGAGCAGGCTGAAGCGTGGCTGTGAAGTGACGTGGGGCATACTCTGGCATGGCTGTGACATGATGTGGAGTAGACTCAGGTATGGGAGGCTTGGGAACCGGGTTCAGGGTAGGGAGAGGAGGATCCTCTGAATCAATTGTTTCAAGAGTTAAACTCACATATTCCTCCCATGTATAGTCTCCTGTCGCCGGCAAATCCCTCCACAAGTGTGCGATGAGACCGATTGAGTACATAGACTTCAGGGTTGAGTCAGAAAGGTCCGTGCATTTGGCAAGGACACAAAACAGACAGGAATATTCTGGGACAAGTATGTTTGCTCGGGTCAGCTGAATGAAGGGCGCTGCTAGATCCATTTCGATTGGTCAGTTGTTCTGTTACAAGGAGGAAGGTCACAGGAGCAGGATCTAAATTTTTAATAAAATAAACAAAGCAAACACAATAGGTAAGGAGGTAAATGAAATACAGGTGAGAAACAATGAGGAACAGCTGGAAGGAATCAGAGCAGGGGATTATGGGAAGTGTAGACTGGGGGGGTGGTTGGACAGACAGATGACAGAGGCAAAACACAGGGCAGACAACAGTGAATCGTAACACTTATATTGAACTTATGTGAAATACTGTATTTTCATCTCTAGCCCATGAAAGAAGAGGTTTGGGTGGCATTCATCCCTTTCGCCATCTATTGGAGCGATAAAGCTTTAACATTTTAAAATCGATCAGTATTGGCAGGTAAACCATTTTACTAGCTGTTTTATAGATAACTTAATATTATATTTATTATTATATTTTTTGTATTTTATGGCTAGATTAGGTAAATGAAAACCAATTATAGAGTATTTAAATAAAATGCAAGACTTCATCAGCCAAAAATGTATATTTATATATTCAAATAAATAATTTATCATGAAGAGTTGATTTTGTAGTTTTGACTTCATTGTGACTTCATTGCTTTGGAAATATCACTTTACTCAAAGCTGATTGGTTCAGTATCTGTTGCGATCTGTTACCCAGAACAAAACCTGCTACTGAGCTGGTTAACCGTGTAGCGAGTATTTAGCAAGTTACTATAGCGAAATAAGAACATATTGTGATGAAACGTGTGATTTATACTCCTAGCTTACATAGAAATATTATTCAAATTGGAACATTAATAGGGGTAGACCAGATTTGGGGTCTTTAGTATAAAATCTATAGTGCCACCACCAGTGTAAGCCTGAGATGGGTGACACAGGGGTGACGAGACCACTGTAATTACTTTTCATTTGTGTGTTTCTTTTGAACATAGAAATATCTCTTTTTTGCCTCTAATTACTCTCCTTCTGATGACTGAAATTGACTCCTTTCATTAAAACTCCACCATTACAGTGGCCGCCATCTTGGATTATTATGATTATTGTTTTTTTTTCAAAAACTATTTCTTCAAACTTTGTCCGATTTGCCCAAAAAGTGGCTCAAAAAAATCTTCAGAACTAGCATCACTGTAAAGATAATCTTCGTTAAAAACTTACAGCAATGAAAAGTTAATGCTTAACGCTAAAGCAACGCTTTGTCCAAATGAAACGAAACTTGGTACGCTTAATTGGGGCCATGCAAAGTGAGAGTACCTGCAAAGTTTGGTGAGAGAGCTAACAATGATTTAAGAAATGTCAAAAATGGTAGTCATGAGGTTGGTGTCTAGGGAATTGGTGGGTCATGAGGATTTCAACTAAACATTTTTTTCAGAAATTGGCCTTATTGCCTTTTTAAGGCAATTTTTAACTTTCATAATCTTTTGAATGCTTTGTTGGAATTAAAACAATGTTATGCATCATTGGTGTGGTTGCCCAGTCCTAGGCCAACGTGGAGCTGCCACAAGTGTCAGGCTAGTGTAGAACCCTCCACCCTGTCCTGAGCAGGTTCTTGAGCTTGAGCGGCCCACACAGCCACACTCTAACCCAGTTTCTTTCTTCCCGGAAGTACATGAGGAGCTAAAAAAGTTGTGGCCGGCACCTTTTACTGTCCAGACCTGACTTTTGAGTTCCTCCACTCTCACTAACCTTGATGGTGGGGCGGCCAACCATGTCCACTATGGTGGTCCAGGTGCGCCACCTGTGGCTCAGGCTTGCAGAGATGAATGACGCCGACAAGATCCATTTTCTTGACATGCCCATCTCTCAGGGTGGCCTCTCGACAGCCAAGAAGCAGATGGAGGCCATCCAGTACATCCTGCCCCAGCGTAATTCTTCCTATGGCCCACTGAGATCCCATTCCTCGTTCTACAGCCTCTACTTCATCATACCGAAGAAAGTCAGTGGGTTGTGGCCAATCTTACACCTGCAAGCTTTGAATTGGGCCCTGCACAAGGTTCCATTCAAAATTCTGATGCAGAAGCTCATTCTGTCCTTCGTCCAGCATCAAAATTGGATCGCGGCATTAGACCAAAAGGATGCGTGCTTTCATGTCTTTTTGTGTCGATTTTGCCTTGACACAGACCGTTCCTTCGGTCTGCCTTCAAGGGTAAGGCATATCAGTTCAAGGTACTCCCCTTCGGTCTGTCCCTGTCACCTCGCGCCTTTACAAAAGTCACAGAGACAGCTCTTGCCCCGCTAAGGGGAGTGGGCATCCGCATCCTCAATTACTTCGACAACTGGCTGATTCTAGCTTACTCTCGAGATCTATTGTGTGCGCACAGGGACCTGATGCTCAGACACCTCAGCCGATTGGGGCTTCAGGACAACTGGGAAAAGAGCAAGCTCTCCAGGGTGCAGAGCATATCTTTTCTTGGAATGGTATTGGACTATGACAGTGTGGCACATGAGCGGGTGCACTCAGTCGGTGCTGAATTGCTTGTAGTCATTCAGGGGAAGAACAGTTTTAGAGGCTCCTGAGGTGTATGACGTCCTCGGCGGTGGTTACGCCGCTTGGGTTGATCCTTATGAGACCACTCCAGCACTGGATTCCTACTCGAGTCCCGAGATGGGCATGGCGCCATGGTACGTATCGCTTGGCTATCATGGCGATCTGTTGCCACTTGTTCAGCCCTTGGACAGACCTTGCATTTCTACGGTCCAGACGTGGTGTTGTCACAACAGACGTGTCAAAGTCAGGCTGGTGCACCATTTGCAAAAGGCAAGCAGCCTCTGGACCTCTACTGCACTAGCATATCAACTACCTCGAGTTGCTGGCCCTGCAGAGGCTTCGGCCATTGATCAAGGGCATGCATGTGTTTGTCCGGACGGAAAACATGGCGACAGTAGCATATATAAATTGCCAAGGCGGTCTATGCTCACGTCTCATGTCGCAACTCGCCCTTCATCTCCTCCTTTGGAATCAGCAGCAACTGAATTGTTGCGGGCAACTCACATCCCAGGCAAACTCAATCATGCAGCAGATACACTGTCGCAGCAAGTGACCTTTAGAGGAAAGTGGAGATTCCACCCCAGATGGTTCAGCTGATTTGGAGTCGATTCGGTGAAGCGCAGGTAGACCTGTTTGCTTCCCAGGAATCCTCCCACTGCCCGCTATGGTATTATTTCTGCTCGGAGGCATTGGCATACAGCTGGCTCCGGGGCCTGTGCATGTATGTGTTTCCTCCAGTGAGCCTACTTGCACAGACTTTGTGCAAAGTCAGGGAGAATGAAGAACAGGTTGTGTTGGTGGCACCATACTGGCCCACCCAGACTTGGTTCTCAAAACTCACACTCCTTGCGTAAGCCCATCCCTGTCAAATTACCCTGAGGATGGACCTAATTTCTCATGGACAGGGTGGTTTGGCACCCGTCCCAGACCTCTGGAATCTCCATGTCTGGTCCTTTGGTGGGACATGGAAGACCTAATTGGGCTACCACCAGCGGTGGTAGACACTTTCACTCAGGCCAGGGCTTTTGAGTTTGGAGGGCTGGCTGCCCCCCCCACCATAAATGTGTATGTGGCCATAAGGGCCCTACGATGAAGCATCAGAAGCCTCAGGTCTTAGCACCAAAGTTAAGGTTATTCTCACCAGTTTACACAGGAAGTTCCCTTGTGCAATCTATTTCAAGGCCACTAAATAGGTGGTCTATGGACAGTCATTTTTCATGCCAAATCAACATTTTCAACTATTGGGTTACAGAAATGTGTTCAATGGGAAGCCCAGAGCACCTTGCATGTGGTGTAATCCCAAAACTTACCCTAATAACTATAAATTATCTGATGAATGTACTGGTGCATTTAGGCCTCTCAGGCAGTCTGTTTCATAGGATTCTATGACAGGCAGAGAGATCTATTGAAAACAATGAAAAATACTTTTTTGCCTCCTAGGCCTTAGGACACTCGACATGTCAGAGTAAGAAATTTGAGGTCTGTGGGACCTCTGGGTGCTCTGCCAGGGTGCATCCCACGAGCAACTTTTTCCATTAATTTCTATAGGTGTTTCGAGAAAGGGCAGGGTATAAATAGAGGAATAGAACAGTGCAGGTGAAACTAATATTCTGGTGATTGGGAGCGAGTGTGAGAGCTAGAGGGGGCGGGGTGAACTTGGGGATTGGCGTTCGTTACAGTTCTACAGACTTTCTATCTGCCTGTGAGTATGTTCTCGCCATTTTAATGTTGTTCTAATGAGCGGAACACACACCAAGCTCGCCCATTAGCCTTTGAGTTGTAAACACAGGCCTCTACACACACATTGATGGTCACCCAATGCTTCACTATCTCCTTTAATACCACATAGCTGAATGTGTCTCTGGGTATCATTGTCACTCTTCTTTTTTTCAATCACACACAAAGAGAAGGAGAGTGATATATGGATGTTTAAATATAAAACCCCTACTTACAGACTGGGGTCAACTGGTTCTACGACAGTGATTATGTGTCTGATTTGATAGCACATATACATTCCGCTCTGTGTTAAAGGAATTTTCCTGGTTAAATACAAATTTAGCTCTGTAGGCAGCATTTGTGACATAATGTCCATTAACACAGAAAAAGATTTTGACTCAGATTTTACATCAGTACACACTTGAAAAGAATCATAGCTTGTGTTCAGGTGGATTTTGAAACCAGGAATGTGATGTATGTATTTTTGTTACAACACAATTATTCATTAAAATGCTGTATAGTTTTTGTTACTGTTAAGATGTTCTTTTAAGTAATATTTAAATTGTTAATTGTTAAGTTTCAATTGTAATTTTTGAGGTCAGACATACAGTATGTTTCTACATTTGAATTGTTTGCTTTGTACCAATGGCAGAAGTGGGACATGTATGCAAAACTTTATTATTATAAAATATTATTTTTTGTGGTAATGGAAATTATGCCAAACGTTTAGTTAATGTAGAGCTAGTTAGTTCACCCAAAAATAAAAATTCTCTCATCATTTACTCACACTCTTGCATCCAATATGTGTATGACTTTCTTCAGCAACACAAAGATAGATTCTTAGAAGAATATCTCAGCTCTGTAGGTTCTTACAGTGCAAGTGAATGGTGGCCAGACATTTGAATGTCCAAAAATTACATAAAGGCCACATAAACATAATCCACTTCACTTTCACTTGTGGTGCCTGTTTAGTTTCACTTTTACATCTGAAAGTGCATGTTACATTGGATATTTAAAGTAAAAAGTGACTTAAATATTGTTCTGTTTCTCACCCACACCTATCATATCAATTCAAAAGATATGGACCATTTAACCACTGGAGTCATATGGATTACTTTTATGTGTCCTTTATGTGATTTTTTGAGCTACAAAGGTCTGACCACCATTCACTTGCATTGTAAGGACCTGTAGAGCTGAGATATTCTTCTGAAAATCTTTGTTTGTGTTCTGCTGAAGAGATTCATACACATCTGGGAAGGTATTTTTGGATGAACTATGCCTTTAACTTGTATTGAATCCAGAACATTTCTTTAAATCTGTGTTTTGCTAAATTTCAATCATGCAGAGTAATTAGAGCAAGAAGTTGGCTACACATAATACAATATAACTATACAATTTAGTTTAATATGAAATTCAGGATGTTTTATTACAAAACCTTGAGTGAGAGACAGTGTAAGACAGAGACCACAGAGAGCCTACAGTATACAGTATATATTTTTTTCAGATGACTCAATCCAGCTTGAGTGCTCTGATCAGAATTCCCATTTTTAGCCTTGAACTTGTGTGAACTAAGGGGGCTTTCACACTTGGTTCGATTGCCTGTTCCGAACCCGAGTTCGATTGCTCCCCCCTCCCCCCTCCCCCCGATGGACTGTGTTCACATTATATATTTGTATCCGAACCATGGTACGCTTAGCGTCATCAAGCTGCAGCTGGTGCGTAATCGTGTTGCTTGATAACCGCTGAAATGAAAAGCGTCAAAATTCAATGAATAGACGTGCTCGGTTCACATTTGTTCTTCTTTTTTTTAACCTTTGGTTTTGTTTTCAACATCAAGATACAGAAACATACTTGCGTCTGTCTGCCGCAAAAATACTGAAATCGTTCAAAAGACAGCGGGCTGTCCGCCGAAGACAATTGTTGCGAAGGCAAGCAGAAATCATCTCTCTGCTTGCAGTGCGTGTGCGTCAATCCCGCTTTTCGTCAAGGTAAGTGTATACACACACACGCACCACGCACGAAAGTAAACCCTTTCCGCTCATTTTGAAAGTGACGCGTGTGAGACTGACGACCACATTATACGTCATCAATAGCGGTTCACTTCACATATCAGCAGCGAACCGTACTGGAGTTCACATGAACCGTACCCCAGACCACCTTTTTAAGCGGACCCAAGTACGATTCGCGGGTGCGCAACCGAGTTCGGAAGACAGCGTTCACATCATCCAAACGAACCGAACTCTGACGTCATTCGAACCGGGGTGCGCACCAAAAGTGCTAGTGTGAAAGCCCCCTAAGAGTGTTTCTCAGTCAGCAGAATGCTTTATCTCTGAAGGCAACAATCAATAAGGATAATTAATGATGCCTGTTGCAATGATAGCCTCAGCAGTCATTACAGCACATTAATTCATACAGTCGGCCAGGGGTCAAGGCCAGTTGCCGGCACACACCTGAGGGTGGGGTGCAAATTAAAATCATCTCCATGACAGTCTCTACTGTCAGCCACATTCTGATACATGTACTCCCATCAAAACGTAATTAAGGCCCAGCCAATGCCCCACACCTGCAACAACTCTGTTTAATATACAACATTAACACTGCCAAGAGACGCCTGACATGACTAGCAATGGAAGACATTTCATTTCACCGTTGTTGTGATTTTTTTATTTTTTTACTCAGAGAAACGTAAATCACCTGTAATACCAATTCACTTTCAAAGAAGCCATAAAAAATGCAATTCAGCAGCAAGGATGTAAATTGAAAACGGACAGGAAAAGAACCTGCAGACTACCATAAACATTGTAACCGTAGCTAGGTGTGGTTGGCCAACAGTCAATAACAACTCAAACAAAAGCCCTATTTGTAAAAGATTAGTTTTTTAAACAATGTTTGACCTACAATTAGTATCATTCGACATCTGAGATTTCATTTACTGATTCGGATGGGACTAAAGATCTCCATGTTTATTACAGAGGTGGAAGTGTTTGTTTTTTGATATGGGCATTACAGAAGGTTGAACATATCTTTTAAACTTTATTAGTTCAAATTAAAATGATTTATCACTTACTTATTTACTTATATATTCATTTTAAATCTATATTTTATTTTAATAAAAATTTATTGATTTAATTACAATCTATTATTTATACATTAGAAAATACTTTTAAAAATAGCCTATTAAAATAAAATGTATTTTAATAGAGTTTATTGAAGTGGCTGCTCATCGTAAATCCAATGAAATAAACAATACTTATCAGTGAATTATATAATTAGAACATTAAGTAATTGAGTGGAAAAATTAAGGTGAGTATCTTACCATATATTACAGTGGCCAGTCTTAGCAGTTTCCATGATCTGGCTCTCTTTGTTAATTTTATTTTCTTATTTTGTTTGTCGGATGACAAAAAATCTATATCCAAATTGAAAGTTACGCACCAGGCAGAAGATTGATGCACATTAGTGCGATCTTAACGGTAGTTCATGTAGGTCAAAATACATGAGGAGAAGTGTTGTGAAAATTCAATATCAGCAATCACACACATACGCATTCGGGCAGGATTAGATTTTTCAGAAGTAATTTGCTCAGGAATTTTCAGAGGTTGTGTGAGAAAAACACAGATTTGTCAGATTCAGATGGGATTAAAATCACATAGTACATCTGTAAAATATGAATTTCCCTAAACCTCATCAGGGAAAACTAGTCCCCTCTGAATAGGGTTTAAGCAAGGGCGTAGGTTTAGGGGGGGACGCTAGGTACTAGTCCCAATCAATATTTTGAGATGACAAATTTGTCCCCACCAATATTTAGCAAGCTCCTTTGAACTGCTATTTTGATATTTGCGCTGCATTTGGATCTTTGCGCTGCTATTTGGATCGATTCCAATTTCCAACGGCCAAGACGACAGTACAAGATACGCCGTAATTTGATTGGCGTCGGGGTATCTGACAGGCTACACGCGCGGGCCGGGACTACTTTTTGTGCTTGCACTCACTGGCAGCGAGTGGGTGGTGTGTGCGTGTGTGCGCGTGATGACGCCGACGGTAAGTTACCAGGGCTGTCTGTCTCTCTGCCTGCCATATACAAAGGCCAGAGTAAAACATTTTAATATTCCGTTTTTTTGCCCCTTTTTGTACTTTGTAGATCAGCTATGTCACCCAAGAAGAAGAAAGGGGACATACAAAGCTTTTTCATAAAGCAGAGTGTAAGTAGGCAAAATAACTAGCCACACACACAAATAACTAGCAGTAGTAGTGACTGACCAGGCTTTCAAATGCAGATTCTACTGTGGAAAATAGTATTAACTGGTGATCCTGGTTACCCAGGATATTGTTACAGTTAAACCTAGCTTCTGCAATCTTTCAAGGTTAGGAGCATTAATTAGGGGTGTGCAGCACAGATAGACTCATAGAAGTTGCGCTATCATGATAGAATGCTACGTTAGCAAGTCACTGAATGTTAATTAGCCTACCTTAACTTAGAATCTTGCAGTCAACATAAACAGTGGATCATCTGAGACATTTTTCGTTTCTACATTCTGTTTATGTAATGTATTTGTGAGTGTAGCCTACTTGCTAGACACATGTGCTGGAAAAACATGTTGGCAATGTTAAAAAGGCAAAAGTTAACACTGTTGGTTATTCAAATATAATGAATCATTATTTGATTGATAATATCCAAATAACAATATCTGGTAGGAGGGTTAAACTTGCTAGCCATAGGATAGACTACAAAATTAATTAACCATTTTGTATGCAGGAAAGACAGCATCAAACCACAACAGATTTACATTTATTCATTTAGCAGACACTTTTTATCCAAAGCGACTTACAATTGAGAACAATAGAAGCAGTAAACCTAGGATAACAATATGCAAGTTTTATGACCCTTCCCAGTTTAATCTAATGCACTTTTTTATTTTTTTTTAAGAATAGAATATATCAATAGAATTTGATATAGAATAGAAGATACAATTTTAGTATTAATAGAATACTGTAATAATGGATAATAATAATAATGGATTTGTTAATCCACAAAACCATGTCCCCTTCATATTTAAATTGCTTTGAAATATAAACATGATGTGTTGAATGCATACTATATGATATGTGTGTATTTTATTCATAAGTTTATTTAATCACATATAGGAAACTAAGACATCTTGTGAAGGTGTCATAGAGCATGTTGAGGAAGAAGTAGCTGAACCTTCAGGGCTTCAGGTGAAGTCTTTATGAACAATGAATTATTAAAGCGTGATTAAAGGAAATCATGCATGTTAAAAGTTTTGAAAACCATGTCCCCTTCATATTTAAATTGCTCTGAAATATAAACATGATGCGTTGAATGCATGTTGTGTGTAATTTATTCATTAGGTCATTATGTAATTACATATAGGAAACTCAGACATCTTGTGAAGGTGTCATAGAGCATGTTGAGGAAGAAGTAGCTGGACCTTCAGGGCTTCAGGTGAGGTCTTTATGAACTATGAATTATTAAAGTGTGAGTAAAGGAAATCATGCATGTTAAAAGTTTTGAAAACCATGTCCCCTTCATATTTAAATTGCTCTGAAATATAAACATGAAGTAGCTGGACCTTCAGGGCTTCAGGTGAGGTCTTAAAGTGATAGATCGTCTTAAAGTAAAGGTCTTAAAGTGATTCTGTGATGAGATATACTATTATTGATTAATAGCAAATTATTAAATATAAATATAGTCTACCTGTTTTATTATGTGAAAGTGAAGTGAATTGGTACTAGTATAAAAGGATATCAGTGTGGATAAAAACCAGGGTATGTTTTGTTTGCTCTTCAGGAGACAGTAAGTGAGAGCAACAGCGATCCTCAAGCAAGTCAGTGTAGCAGTGTCCTGGACTTGGGAAGCAAGCCATACCAGCCTAATCCAAAATTCATAAAAGTACAGAAACTTAGAAACAAGAAGTTAAGGTTTCAGGCAAAGTGGTTTAGTCAATATCCATGGCTGCATTATAGTCCTACATTGCAGAAAGTTCTTTGTTTTGAGTGTGTCAAAGCATACACCATCAAAAAGACCACTCTAGAGAAAAGAAATGACCCTGCCTTTTGCTCTAATGGGTTTAACAATTGGAAACATGCCGTAGAATGCTTTAATCACCACAAGAGAAGCAAAGCCCACCATCATGCCATTACTGTCAATGCACTGGAGCAAACTCCAGTGCAGACACAAATATCCAGTTCAATGGCTAGATTACAGGAGGAGGCGAGGTACTGTCTCGAGCAAATCATGGGCTCTTTGAGATATCTAGCAAGGCAGGGAGTTGTCTTTCGAGGACATGAGGTTAATGAGGGTAATTTTTACCATCTTGTGAAATTCCTTGCAACCAAGGACCCTATTTTATCCTCTTGGTTCAAACGTTGCCATGATTATATCAGTCCACAGTGCCAAAATGAGTACTTAGCTTTATTTGCCAACACAATTGTGAGGGAAATTTCCTCAACAATCAGGTCCTTGTCTGTGCTACAGTTTTCAATCATAATGGATGGTACTCAGGATATACAGGGGTGTAACCCGCACACACACACACAAGATGAGACAGTCACAATGTGTGTCAAAACTGCGTTTATTTGTAGGCAAACAAAAGTACAGCACGGAAAATCCAGAGGGAGAATGGTCAGGGTAGCGTAGGGTCAAAAGCCGGGGAAACAAAGTCGAGTAAGGGGCAAATCCGGGAGAGAGTGGTCAACGAGAGTGGGGAGGTCGAAGCCGGGAAACAGGATCAGAGTAGACGGGACTAGTGGGAGCAAAAGACAGGGGAACAAGGGGAGCTGGCAAGCTAAGAGGAGGACAAGAGGAGATCAAAACTAGACGAGACTAGCGGGGGGCAAAGACACAGGAAACTAAATACAATAACCAACACCCGTGAAACGGATGTGCTGTGGTATTTATATGGGAAGGTGCAGGTGTAAACAATGAAAGGTGATGAGACGAGTGCAGGTGAAACTAATGTGCAGGAGTGCAGATGACGCGAGTGCAGGTGGTCATAATGTTCTGGGGGATTGGAAACGCGTGAGAAACTAGAGGACGGGAGATAACCTACGAGCATGTGAGCGAGTAGGAGCAAAGTGGGCGTGAGGGCTCGAGCGAGCAAAAAGAGCGTGAAAAGCTCGAGGGGGCGGAGCGAGGGAGTGAGGTCGAGGGAGTGAGTGTGTGTGCGACGAGCCGGGATGGGGCAGAGGAGCGGGGTTCGTGACAGTACTCCCCTCTAAAACGGACGGCTCCTGACGGCCGCTGCCGGTTGCGAGGAAGTGGTGCTGGACGATCCCAACAAACAAAAAACCCTGAACAGACAACCCACAAAACACACAAACAAAATTGAGGGCAGTCCAAGGGGCACAGAGGGAAATGAGACAGTCTATGGGGTCAATGGGCAGTTTCAAGGCAAGGTCAGGGGAACATAGCGGACAGGCGGGTGGTCGGGAGATCTAGGGGGCAGCCATAGGGCAGAGGCTGGGTCAGGGGGTCTGGAAGGCGACTGGAGGACAGGGACTGGGTCCGGGGGTCTGGAAGGTGACCACCGGACAGGAACAGGGTCAGGAGGCCAGGGAAGAGGCCACAGGACAGGGAGAGTGTCAGGGGGCCACCGGACAGGGTCAGGGGGCCAGGGAAGAGCCGTGAAAGGCGGTGCCGTCAGAGGCGGCACTGTAGGCGGCTCTGGAGGTGGGGTTCTGGAAGGCTCTGGAGGTGGAGCCGAAGGAGGCTTTAGGGGCGAAGGCCTGAAAGGCTCAGGAGGTGGAGCCAAAGAAAGCTCTGGAGTCTTTGGGAGCAGAGCCGTGAGGGGCTCGGGAGGTGGAGCCGTAGGAGGCTCGGGAGGCGGAGCCGTAGGAGGCTCGGGAGGCGGAGCCGTAGGAAGCTCTGGAGTCTCTGGGAGTAGAGCCGTGAGAGGCTCGGGGAAAAAGGTCGTGGAAGACTCGAGAGGCTCTAGAGGTGGGGCCCTGGAAGGCTCGAGAGGCTCGAGGGAGGGAGCCATGAAAGACTCAAGAGACGAAGCCCTGAGAGGCTTGAGGGGAGGAGGAGCCCTGAGAGACTCGAGAGGGGAAGCCCTGAGAGGCTTGAGGGATGGAGCCATGAAAGACTCGAGGGACGGAGCCCTGAGAGGCTCGAGGGGAGGAGGAGCCCTGAGAGGCTCGAGAGGGGAAGCCCTGAGAGGCTTGAGGGGGGGAGGAGCCCTGAGAGACTCGAGAGGCGAAGCCGTGAGAGGCTTGAGGGGTGGAGCCCTGAAAGACTCGAGAGGAGAAGCCCTGAGAGGCTTGGGAGGGGGAGCCCTGAAAGACTCGAGAGGAGAAGCCCTGAGAGGCTTGGGAGGGGGAGCCCTGAAAGACTTGAGAGGAGAAGCCCTGAGAGGCTCGAGAGGAGGAGCCCTGGGAGGCTTGGGAGGAGGAGCCCTGTGAGGCTTGGGAGGAGGAGCCTTGAAAGGCTCGGGAGGAGAAGCCCTGAGAGGCTTGAGAGGCAGAGCTCTGGGAGGCTCGAGGGGTAGAGCTCTGGGAAGCTCGAGAGACTTGAAAGGCAAACCCTGGGGGGCTTGGGAGGTAGAGCTCTGGGAGGCTCGAGAGGAGCCTTAGGAGGCTCGAGAGGAAGAGCCCTGGGAGGCTTGAGAGGAAGCGCCCCGGGAGGCTTAGGAGGAGGAGCCCTGGGAGGCTCGTGAGGCGGAGGCCGTGAGGGCTCTGAGGGGTGAGCAGAGGCTGGCAGAGCCGTGGAAGATTCTGGGGGCGGAGCAGAACCCGGCAGAGCCGTGGAAGACTCTGGGGGCGGAGCAGAACCCGGCAGAGCCGTGGAAGACTCTGGGGGCGGAGCAGAACCCGGCAGAGCCGTGGAAGACTCTGAGGGAACCTCTGCGGTCTTGAGCACAAGACGAGACTGGGGAGAAGGGGCCCTCTTCCTTCTCTTGCGTCCTCGGCCAACAGGGGACGTGGCCATGGGGACGGTCGAGGCTACAGGCGCTGGCTCGCCGACCGTGGCGGGCATGGGCGCTGGCTCGTTGGCCGTGGCAGGCATGGGCGCTGGCTCGTTGGCCGTGGCGGGCATGGGCACTGGCTCGTTGGCCGTGGCAGGCATGGGCGCTGACTCTCTGGCCGTGGCGGGCATGGGCGCTGACTCTCTGGCCGTGGCGGGCTTCGGGACTGGGGCCGTGACAGGCTTCGGGACTGGGGCCGTGACAGGCCTCGGGACTGGGGCCGTGACAGGCTTCGGGACTGGGGCCGTGACAGGCCTCGGGACAGGGGCCGTGTCAGGCTTCGGGGCTAGGACCGTGTCAGGCTTCGGGGCTAGGGCCGTGTCAGGCTTCGGGACGGGGGCCGTGGTAGGCTTCAAGACGGGGGCCGTGGTAGGCTTCAAGACGGGGGCCGTGGTATGGAACGTTGGTTCAGTTTCTGCCTCCCCCACAGTAAACGAGGAAGCAGCGTACAGTAGGGCAAGGTCAATAAACTGAGCCAGGCTGAGAGAGCAGCGACCACCAGGCATGAATGATGAGGCTGGCTCATTCAGTCCAAATTGAAAAATGTCTTTCAGAGCCACCTCATCAAAATTCACCTGGTTGGCCAGGGCACACAAATCAACCACATAAGCCTCCAAGGGTTGGCTCCCCTGGCGCAAAACCAAGAGTCGGGCTGCTGGCTCCATAATGTCAAGGGCGGGGTTATGAGTTACACAACCGCTGCCTTGCATGAAAAACCCTTGGTTAGCATCAGAAGAGCCATAAAACCTCTCCGGGGATGGAGAGCATACGGCGCTCGCGGATGCATGGAGAGCATCCACGGGCTCAGGGGCAGACAAAGGTGAAACAGGGTGAAATAAATCAGACATAGCACATACCTGCTGCCCCTGGGCCGCGAGCGCATGGTCAAGTGTCCAAACAGTAGCTCTTCGCGCTGAATGTGATGTGTATCTCCGCTCTAGTGAGCTGTGCGAATCCTTTGCATGATACATTGTGACTGTCTACGGTGAGGTTGGTTATTCTGTAACCCGCACACACACACACAAGATGAGACAGTCACAATGTGTGTCAAAACTGCGTTTATTTGCAGGCAAACAAAAGTACAGCACGGAAAATCCAGAGGGAGAATGGTCAGGGTAGCGTAGGGTCAAAAGCCGGGGAAACAAAGTCGAGTAAGGGGCAAATCCGGGAGAGAGTGGTCAACGAGAGTGGGGAGGTCGAAGCCGGGAAACAGGATCAGAGTAGACGGGACTAGTGGGAGCAAAAGACAGGGGAACAAGGGGAGCTGGCAAGCTAAGAGGAGGACAAGAGGAGATCAAAACTAGACGAGACTAGCGGGGGGCAAAGACACGGGAAACTAAATACAATAACCAACACCCGTGAAACGGATGTGCTGTGGTATTTATAGGGGAAGGTGCAGGTGTAAACAATGAAAGGTGATGAGACGAGTGCAGGTGAAACTAATGTGCAGGAGTGCAGATGACGCGAGTGCAGGTGGTCATAATGTTCTGGGGGATTGGAAACGCGTGAGAAACTAGAGGACGGGAGATAACCTACGAGCATGTGAGCGAGTAGGAACAAAGTGGGCGTGAGGGCTCGAGCGAGCAAAAAGATGGGAGGGAGTGAGGTCGAGGGAGTGAGTGTGTGTGCGACGAAGCGGGGATGGGGCAGAGGAGCGGGGTTCATGACAAGGGGAAAGAGCAGGTTTCCATATGTCTCAGATATGTGGATCAAGACCTTGTGCCTCAGGAAGTATTTGTGGGATTGTATGAGGTGCTAGGGACAACTGGTGAGCAGATGGCTAAGCTAGCTATTGATGTGCTCCTGAGATTGAATTTTCCAATCTCTGGCTTGCGAGGTCAGACTTACGATGGAGCAGCCAATATGTCAGGGAAATTATCAGGCGCACAGGCAGTGTTGAAGAGAGAACAGCCATTGGCTTTGTATGTGCATTGTGGTGCACATTGTGTGAATCTTATAACACAGAGTGCTTGCAGTGCCTCTACCTTACTACGTGACACATTGCAGTGGGTCCATGAGCTTGGAACTCTGAGCAACCAATCAGGGAAATTCAAAGGGGTATTGGCTAGCCATCTAACATCTGAGGGGCCTACCAAAACAGTTAAACCTCTGTGTCCAACTAGGTGGACAGTGCGTGGTCAAGCTGTTGATACAATTCTTAGCCAGTATGAGGCTGTGTTGTGTAGTTTGGAGGAAATGGCCTCTGTTGGTTCTCCAAATGGCACTAGAGCCAATGGTCTCCTAGATCGCTTCCAGAAGGGTAATACTGTTCTTGGACTGCTGGTAGCATCAGAGGTGTTGGGAGAGCTTGAGTGCTTAAATAAATCTTTGCAAAAACAGTCCCAAACAGTTAAAGGCATGCAAGCTACTGTTGACTATGTTAGTTCAACTCCTCAAGAAAAAAGGAGTGAGGAAAAGTTTGCAGAAGTCTTTGAGAAGGCATTGTCAATGGCAGACTCCATGGGAATTGAACCTATTCAACTCCCTCATCAAAGAAATCCCCCCAAAAGATTCACTGGCGGGGCTAGTCAGCATAAGCCAAAAACACCAGAGGAATACTATAGAATATAATTTTTCAAGGTGTTGGACAGTTTGGGCACTCAGTTCAAGGAACGGTTTAACCAACCAGACTTACAGAAACTGAAACAGATCGAGAATGTTCTCCTCACTGGGCAGATGGATGATGTGATTGTACAGAAATAAACAGGGATATTTTGAAGGTTCAGCTACCATTGTTTCTTTCAAAGCATACAATCACATCAAGTGATGAAGCTGCATGCATTCTGAAAGCAATGCCAAGTGAGGTGAGAGGCTTATTTGATGAGGTTCAGAAGCAGAAGGTTGTTATTGGTCGTCCCTGTGGCCACAGCTGAAGCTGAACGAAGCTTCAGTGCACTGACGAGACTGAAAACTTGGTTACGATCTACCATGTCTCAGCAGCGCCTTAATAATGTAACTGTATGTCATGTACATGAAGAGGCCCTTGACAAAGTGGACCTTAACGATGTAGGCCAACAGTTTGTATCTGTAAATGACAGACGTAGGCATCTGTTTGGAAAGTTTAGATAAAAGGAAGGAATCAAGAAAATGCAGTAAAATGTGGAAAGTAGCCATAATGCAGTTATAATTTTGGGTGCCAAATAGTAGAATAAAGATGTTTTTTTGCTTTGTTTTTTGGTTTATTATTATGCTCCAAAAGTTCTCAAAGTCTACCTCTTGCAACAGTGTTTTTTGTAAGTATAAATAGGCTACTAACGTACATAGTAAATTATGTTTGTTTGTTAAACCGTATGGTTGTTCAGCATTTCACATTCCCAGGTATTAACGTGAGTGTGAGTATTTGTTAGAGGTACTGGAGGGTAAAAAGTGTTTATAATAGAAAAAGGTTATTATATTTATTTATTTAGATTTGTTTTGCTCCACAAGTTCTGAAAGTACTTCCTTGTGACAGTATTTTTTGTTAGTGTAAATACTAATGTACATAATAATTTATGTTAAATAAAATGTTTGGTTGTTCAGCATTACACAGTCTCAGGTTTTTTATTTTTTGAGAGTGCATTTTTGAGATTATACAGTTATACTAGCTCTTTATTGACAGTATACAGGATGGTGTATCGGGGTCAGGATACAATATAATGAGATGAAGTAGATTCACTTCTGTATTGTGATATTCTGTATTGCCAGCAGTCTGAAATGACAAAGGAAATCGCCATTAAAGCACTGTTATCTTACAACAAAATAATTCCCGGGGGGGGGGGTGTCCCCACCAAAGCTGAGACCAACCTACGCCCATGGGTTTAAGATGAACCTGATGACTGCTTAATATCTTTAAGTAAGCAGTTTTAAAGAAAGAATTCACCCAAAAATTGGTGAATTGGAGTGGCGGTGACGTAGTGGACTAAAGCGCATAACTGTTTATCAGAAGGTCGCTGGTTCAATCCCCACAGCCACCACCATTGTGTCCTTGAGCACGGCACTTAACTCCAGGTTGCTCCGGGGGGGATTGTCCCTGTAATAAGGGCTCTGTAAGTCACTTTGGATGAAAGCATCTGCCAAATGCATAAATGCAAATGTAAAAATTTAAATGTATCCAAAATGTATGAAAATCTAAACCTGTTGTGTTTTCAATTGCACTATGAGAGAAGCCTGGTCACAGACGTTCATGTTCACATGAGAACTTATGTTGTGTTGCGCTAAAAAAGAGGACTTTCTTTGGGTATGCTTTTAAAAGACTTGATGCACAAGTTGCATGGATGATTATTTAGAAATTTTGAAAAAGACTGTGGGCTATCAATTTAACACGTTCATTTTGTGGAATTTATTATTACAAAAATGTATTCAATTAATCATAGCCCTCACCTGAACATAAATTATTAAAATAACTACCACCAGCAATTCAAGCTTGAAGAACCACCTTCCAGCTCTATATACTTCTTTTCATACAAAATGCATTTAGTTCCTTCTTAGAAAAGTAAAAAGTAAAGAAAGCAATATGTTACAATAATTATTTATTAACATTTTCCAAACAAAGCATTCCATAGTATAAAGATGCTCTAAAATAACACTGTGGCAGGGCAGAGGGCGGGGCCGGGTCATGATTCTACACACCCGGTCCCTTATCAGGCTAATCAAGCCTCTGAAAGAGATAAAGGCAGACTGCGGAGGATGTTGTGGGAGAGAGAGATCGTTTACAGACATGTCCATCGTGTGTGTGTGTGTGTGTGTGTGTGTGTGTGTGTGTGTGTGTGTGTGTGTGTGTGTGTGTGTGTGTGTGTGTGTGTGTGTGTGTGTGTGTGTGTGTGTGTGTGTGTGTGTGTGTGTGTGTGTGTGTGTGTGTGTGTGTGTGTGTCTTTTGTTTAAGTTAAGCATTAAAATAATATTTATTGACAAGCTGGTTCTCGCCACCTTTCCATTGAACTGTGTTACAAACACCAATTCAAGTAACATTAAACGTTTCACAAAGTGTGAGTGGGAGGTTACTAGAAAAGGTGACTTGAAAAGGTAGGGTCAACCCAACTATGTAAATTTTTACAGAGAAATGGTTTATATGAAGAATTTCAGTCAGGTGTTACCACTTATTTTGTTTTCAATAATACTAAGTATTATCAAGGCCAATATCGCTGATACCGATACCAGTACCGCATCCCTCTATGGAAACGTTGGAGAAAGAATCACCATTGGTTCTTAAATTTTAGTTTTTACTAGCCAGACTTTTAACGACATGTAAGCATAATGCAATTGAAAACTGAAAAAGATATTAAACTAACCTTGAAGGGGGCATCTTCACACATGTATAATATTTATATGTATGAATTCATTAAATATAGTATGCAAGGTTGTACATTTTATTTTGTATTTTGCTTTTCAGCATTTTGATCACCGCTTCATAAAAATCTAAAAATTTCACATTCACATCAATTTATATGATGTCACGAAATTGCATTTTTAATTATGATAAAAACTGTTGTCACTGTTTGAAATTTCATACACATTTTTAACAAGATGTTTACAATGTGGAACCTAATAATGAAAATAGAATTACACATTTAACAATTATTTAATAAATATGTAAGCCCGTTTATCGGTCCAATGACGGTCTCCAATAATACGGGTGAAGGTCTCTGCGCATTACTGTCTTTCTTGTACGCAACACAACAATATTAAATGAAATACATTTTCTCTTATGTATTACCTCGTTATTTCATCTGACTCCATAAATGAAAAAGGATTTTAATGATATCTGAGCATCATTAAAAGTGAGCGAACGACTTCCGGTTTGAGCATGTAGCGAACAGACGTGTGAGAAGTGGCTCCCGAATTACTTTTTTATTTTCTACCTCATTTTTTCAGCATAAAGTTTGGCGCACCTTAAGTTGATTACGTGTACGTTAAGCGTAACTTTGCACAACTAAATGAGACCAAAGAGACGTGACTGAGGGCAAAAAACGACCGAGATGGACGAAGATGCCACAAGTGAAGACAACATGGCTACACAAGCTAGCCCAAGCTTGGAGTTACCTGCTGATCTTGCTAAGCTTCACTCGGTGCTTCTATCCGACCTTGCACAGCAAATGGACTCCCTCCTGAAAAAAGCCCTCGGCGATGCACTGGCACCAATTTCGGCATCTCTGGAACTGGTAAAATCGTCGCTTGACTCCCACGAAGAACGTATCCATGACATGGAGGAAGGCCTAAACGACCACAGTGACAGGATTGAGGCTATCGAAACAACATGCACCGCACTTCTAGCTGAAAATGAGAGGCTCAAAAACAAAGTGGAGGATTTGGAAAATCGCTCCCGTAGGTCCAATCTGAGAGTTGTCGGTATCCCGGAGCATATGGAGGGGCCGGACACAGTTAAGTTCATGACTGAATTTTTCGAAGAATTCCTGGGTAAGGAATTCTTCCCACATCCCCTCAATATCTCCCGCGCGCACCGAGTGGGACCCAAACCGACCGCTGACTCCGGCGCTAGCTCCAAACGGCCGAGGATATTCCTCGTTCTCTTCCACAACTTCCAAAACAAACACCGCATAATAACGAGGAAACGAGTGCAGCTGTTCTTCAGGGGACATAAGGTATTTTTCCACGAGGATGTCAGCTGAACTCGGCAAGAAACAAGCTGCTTTTAAAGAAGTGAAATCCCTCCTGTATAAGAAGAGCGTCAGGTTACGCTCTTATCTATCCGCCCGGCTCCGCGTCCTTCACGACGGACAGACGCTGATCTTCGAGACTCCGGAGAAGGCCAGAGAGTTTTACGAGCTTCATTGGGGAAAGTAACGTTAGCCTAAAGGACGCTGGAGCACAGAATATTTACGAGAAGGTGCAAAGTAAGCCTAACTCAAGTTTCAGCTTAGACACTTTGATTCCTTGGGACTATTTGTTTGCTTGGTTAATAACGTTATAGGGGAAAATAACAAGAACTTTTTTTTTTTTTTTCTCTTTCTTTCAAGTAAACTGCAAGCCTACAAGGTAATACCTACGTTAATGTGGTTTCTGTACATGTTTAAGGTACAATAACAACGCAGTGGCCTCTGTGATTTAAATATACAACAGCCATGTTTTTTTTTTTTTTATAAAGCATGGCAGGGTTGTTTTAGTCAGTGTGGCTTTCACACATAACTGTTATATGACCATTTCACGGACTGGTCAAGTTTAGTAAGGTAAATTAAGTGAGCTAGATACATTTTAGTTCAACTAGGTCAGTCACTTTGATTTATTTTACATACTTTTATCAGTCCAACTGTGCTCTGTGTAATTGTACAGTGAGCACTGGCGATCCAGATGCAAATTAGGGATATATTAGATCATGCACCACTCATCTTAGACCTTTCTTTCACTTTGAACGTTAGAGAGCAATCCTTCTGGAGACTTAATTCCCTGCTGCTTCCAAACGAGAAATTTTGCGAACATGTGGCTACTAATATAGATACTTTTCTGGAAGTAAACAAGAAGGAAGGTATGTCATACTCCCTACTTTGGGAAACCTTAAAAGCGTACTTAAGAGGACAAATTATCTCCTATGTAGCACATGTCAATAAAGAACGCCGCAAACAAATACAAGACCTGACGGATTCAGTTTTTAAATTAGACGCAAATATTCTGAAAGCCCCTCCCCAGAATTATACAAAGAACGGATAGCTCTACAGTCTAAGCTTAATCTTCTATCCACCAACCAGGCTGAATACTTAATATTGCGGACCCGGAGCACTTACTATGAGTACGGAGAAAAAGCTAGTCGCTTGCTGGCTCACCAGTTGAAACGTCAGGCTGCTTCATGGCTCATACCCCAAGTGAGAGATCAGGATCAAAACATAGTCACCAACCCAAAGGAAATCAATAATACTTTTGCAACTTTTTACTCTACACTTTACACATCTGAATTCCCATCAGATGTTATGAATATGAACAGTTTTTTAGATAATTTAGAATTACCTACTATTGAGCCAGGAGACAGGGAAGTATTAGATCGACCTCTTGCACTGACAGAGATCGCTGCAGCCATCGGAGACATGCAAACTGGTAAATCTCCAGGACCCGACGGTTACCCCCCCGAATTTTTTAAGAAATTTAAAGATAAACTTGCACCTATTATGCTAGAAGTATTTAATGAATAATTGGAAAACGGTTCCTTGCCCCCAACCCTCACACAAGCTAAGATTACACTACTTCTCAAAAAGGACAAGGACCCCACTAACTGTGGCTCTTACCATCCTATCTCCCTCCTAAATGTTGATATAAAAATTTTAGCCAAGGTGATGGCACATCGTTTAGAATCCGTTCTCCCTAAAGTAATCTCTGAGGATCAGACTGGTTTTATAAAGGGTCGCCAGTCTTTTTCAAATATTCGCCGACTTGCTAACGTGATCTACTCCCCCGGTCCTTCCTTGAATGCAGAAGCTGTAATCTCCCTGGATGCAGAGAAGGCCTTTGACTGGGTGGAGTGGAAATACTTGTTTGCCGTATTGGAGAGGTTTGGGTTCGGTGACACGGTTCTGGCATGGATTCGTCTGCTCTATTCATCCCCACAAGCATGTATCCAAACTAATCAATCTCATTCCAAATTTTTCCCCCTGACACGTGGGACACGTCAAGGATGTCCTCTATCCCCGCTCCTATTTGCAGTGGCAATCGAGCCTCTTTCGCTTGCTTTAAAGTCGTCGTTGTTATTTTGAGGGGTTGGGCGTGGGACTGAGGAACATCGCGTCTCTGTGTATGCAGATGATCTCTTGATCTATGTAAGCAATCCAGAAGCTAGCGCCCCTGTAATTGTATCACTATTGAATAATTTTGGGTCTTTTTCTGGCTACAAACTCAACTATCAGAAAAGCGAATGTTTCCCCATTAATGATTTGGCAATGCAAATTAAACAAGAAGCAGTCCCCTTTCACTTAACACATTCTGGTTTTAAATATCTTGGAATAAACATTACGCGTTCCTTCACCTCCCTTCTTGGGGCTAATTTTACACCTTTAGTTAACCAAATGAAAGCTGACTTTCAAAGGTGGAGCTGCCTACCTCTGACTGTTACAGGGAGGGTACAATCGGTGAAGATGAACGTATTTCCAAAGTATTTGTACTTGTTTCAATGTCTACCATTATTCCTGACTAAATCATTTTTTAAATCAGTTAACACATCCGTTACCTCTTTCATCTGGAAGAATAAAGTTCCAAGAGTTAATAAAGGCTTACTTCAGAGGGGTCGCGATGTGGGGGGACTAGCTCTCCCCAGTTTTATTCACTACTATTGGGCAGCTAACTTGCAGAAAATTTTATTCTGGCTTCATGTGCCAGACACCGACTGGTGTACACTTGAGGCACACTCTTGCCACTCGTCATCTCTCCCTGCTTTGGTGTACTCCTCCCTGCCCACAAAGTGGTCCAGGTTTACCTCCAATCCCATAGTACTGTCCACTCTTAGAATCTGGGCCCAGTTCGGAACCATTACAAATTCACCTCTCCCTCCCCTTAGCCCTATTTGTAAGAATCATCTATTTCCAGCCTCCTCTATCGACTTAACATTTACTCAGTGGGGCAGGAAGCAGCTTTCCTGTTTTAAAAGCTTGTACTGTAAAGAAGGGTTCGATAGTTTTGATAATATATGCCAGAAATATGATCTCTCACGCAGTAACTTTTTTAGATATCTACAAATACGCCATTGTGTCAAAGCACTGTTCCCTTCTTTCCCGGCCCTCCCTACTGAGGCAGCATGGGAAGAAATGACCCTCCTCCATCCAAAAAAAGGACTGATATCACTATTATATTCTCAACTTATGTCTCTGGAAAACCAAGACCTTTCAAATATTAAGAACGGGTGGGAAGGCGAGTTGATGGTTGAGTTGTCGGACGGACTCTGGGAGGATGCACTACAAAGGATTAACTCATCCTCATCCTGTGCACGCTTGGGGCTCATTCAGTTTAAAGTAGTGCATAGGGCTCATTTCAGTAGGGCTAGGTTAGCAGATATATATCCAGGAACGGACGGGAGTTGTAATAGATGCTCCCTCTCTCCGGCTGATTTAACACACACGTTTTGGTTGTGTCCCCGTCTAAATCAATATTGGTCATCTGTTTTTCAAACTTTATCCGAAGTTATAAAAATTCTAATTAAGCCCTGTCCGTTGATTGCAATATTTGGTATTCCAAAGGAGACCTTAACCTTAACCCGGGACCAATCGGACATTATCGCTTTTACATCACTTCTTGCCCGTCGTAGAGTCTTACTGGTTTGGACATCTGCTACTCCACCAGCGGTGACCGCATGGTTAAGGGATGTATTATTTTTTCTTAAACTAGAAAAAGTTAGATTCACGTTGAGAGGGTCCGTCCAGAAATTTTACTTAAAATGGCAACCCTTTGTGACATATTTTGAGAATCTCAAAGTATTGCCTGAAGTATGAGACTCCTTTATATTTGAAAATTTACTACTACCTCTCTCTGTTTCCTTTCTTATTTTTTCTATATATGTTTATTCAAATCAATGGTCAATTACCTTAATGGGGTGGGAACTTAGTAGCCTGACTGACAATTGTGAAGCTGAGTTTAAAGCCCTGTTAACCCCAACTGGGGTCGAAATGTGGGCATGCAGTTGTGTGTTTGTTTTCAATGTGTAGATCCTTAAACTCTTTTGAAGTACTGTGTAACAAACAAAATGGAAAAAGATTGTTTTCCCAGACTGTTGTCAAAATGTGGGGGGTGGGAAGGGTTAGATATATGTGTGTTGGTTGGGGGGTTTGTATAAGGTTTTAGTTTGGTAAGATAAAATGAAACTGCAGAACTGTTTCACTTCCTGTAAAATGTAACATCTGTGATTCTCCAATAAAAAGATAAAAAAAAAAAAAAAAGTGAGCGAACGTTTGATTATTCTTTTAACTCCTTTAATTATACTTTACCCGTTTAAGATTAAGAAACTATGCCGCTTTAAGGTCCTTGCGTGTTTTTCTCTACACCGCAGGTCTCACGATCACAAGCGGCTAGTATTGGATCATCAAACAGAGGTAATTGCTATATACCTGAGATCGGTCACGTTCATGTATACACAATGAAAGATACTTCAGTATAGCCCCATGGAATTGCATACACTTGAATGTAACTTAACGTTTTCTTCAGTAGAGGTCACGGCCACTATTACAGATGTAAGTTGACCAACATAACTTCTCTTGTAATAGTTTTGGATTGGCCATGCGTGGTTTCCCACATACACTTATCTGGAGAAACATCAAATTAAAACAGAGGTAAGACACACCCGGGTTTAGATTGGTCAAGCAGCATTTGCTGTTCTAAACGGAAATTCCCTTTTTGTATTTGCAAACCAAGTACACTTGAATCGATGCCAAATATTAGTCGGTACTAATCTGACGCAGACTTGCGGTAACATACAAATCGTTTAATCTGTTTGGGAAACACAATGTCAGAGTCAGTCAGAATAAAATAAAATGTTGACAATTTATTGATCAGGTAACATAATCAATTCATCAATTCCAATTAGACAGCGATAAGTCAAAGTTAGACATTTTATGAAAACATAAGAAATTCGAATTGCAATCACCTGATATAAATTACAAACAGTAAACTGTTTGGGGTCGTCTGATTACAGAGAGCCCTGAGCAATGTGTCGCCTTTCCTTAAATACCCAAACCATGGACAAAGGGGATTTTGGGAGTGTTTAGGTTTGGAAGTCCTGGGGACATACCTCCAGAATTATAAAGCATTTGGCAAAGACCTTATAACTTCGTTGCCATTAAGTTTACAAACCTGGGAATAAGAGCACTATACCATACGCACTGAGACATTTTAAATGATACCAAACATGTTCCACTAGTTAGATTATTTGTATACATCACATATTATATTTTGTTGCATGTAGATGAGGAGTGGGGGGCAGATGTTTGTGCCTAAATTGGCCTGAGGTTAGATAAAGGTCAGATGTGAGATTTGTGTTTTATTGTCCTTGCTCAGTAGGATGTGTTGACTCAGGTGAAGATGTTCTTCTGTGTGAGAGTTTTTATGACTTGGTTCTCGCAGAGTTCTTTTACTTTTACGACCTCTTGATGTCAGCCTTACAAATATATTAAACAAAAATTATTTAACATACAAAAACACACACCTGCAAGGATGCTGCAAGAGCCTATTTGTTAAATTATTTAATATTTACAGTGCTCTAAGTAAAAATATTTTATAATGTATGATTGTCCCTTTAAATATTTATATTTTACACATTCATTACACTTCATTACTACATTTGATTACATGTTTGTTTATATGCATTATACGATTTACATTGAGTTTACACTGATATGTATTACTAGCACTAAATTGGTACTGTTTAAGCAAGCTTCTGTGAGTAAAAGTTTAAGATTAAATGAGCATAGCGAGAAGTTACACAGTTGTTTTTACCTCAAATGTGCAATGTGTGATTAAAATTAATATTTCTATTTTACTTTTTGATTTATAACTGACTGTAAAAAACAGAAAGAAGATTAAGAGACACGAAATGATCGCATCTTTGGAAACACAATATTTTACCGTTACACTGGTCTGTAGCCATGCTGTAAAATGGAGAATGTTGTGTAAAGAGTCCATGGAAAGTAGGGGTGTAACGCCTTGGTTACAGATATAACCTCTGTTCCCTGATGGAGGGAACAAGATGTTGGGGTGATGTAGTGACACTAGGGGTTTGCTCTTGAGAGCCCCAATCACTTTTGCATTATTCAGAAAAGGACAATGAAAATTGGCAATGGAATTTGCATGCACCACTCATTCAGATTTGTTCTGAGGAGCCGAGAGAGAGTACCGGCTATGTCAGCGGTTCACTAGGGGTTCCTATACGAAATGCCACAGGCGCTGAGCTGTGTCACGAAGTATGGAGGAGTGGACACAGGCAAGCTGCTGTGTGCCTTGCACCGAGCGCTCGACCACTTCGTGACCTTCCAGCAAGTTAGGTAAGGTGTCTCTCTGGTCCCGTTAAGGGTTTGAAGGAGAAACTTTTGTATCAAGCAATTTCCCAAATGCACCTACTAGATTAGCGCTGGGGAAGTGTTCTTCCTTCTCCAGGAGGGAGCACACTACGGAGACCACATCCTACCAAAGGGAGGTTAACATGTGGAGAATACCTCACATGGACTTACCGATGGGGAAGTTCACATATGGAATGAAGCCACTGGGAGGACACAATCTATGGAGAGCGTACACAGCAACATTGGCCGAGGCAGAGTGAAGCTCTATCGAGGGGAAACACAGGGTTCACCTGAGGGAAAACCGAAAAGTGGAAGCACATCATACAGGATTACTGAGGGGGGAAATCACCAGGTATGGAGCACTGAACCCAAGTACACAGGCTCACCTGAAAAGGGGCATACCATGAGTACTGGGCCTGGCGGCATTACTCCTCCGCCGAGTCCATCACCAAATAGTGCTTAAGAAATTAAAGAGGCATCCAGTGTTCACCGGATGCAGGGAACTGTTGTGGACAAAATATCGCACATTATCACCTTGAAAGGGGAAAGGCAAGCAATACACTTGACCGGTTGCCCGGCCTACCTTTCGGGTCGAAACTGGTTCTATGTGGAGGTTGTAGAACTTTGCAAAAGTATTGGGTGTTGCCCAACCTGCTGTTCTACTTATGTCTGTTAGAGAGGCGCCCCTCACCAGTGTCCAGGAAGATGCAACACCTCTAGTGGAGTGTGCCTGATCTCCCAAGGGGCACAGCAGGTCTTTTGATTGGTAAGCCAAAGAAATGGCATCCACAATCCAATGGGCCAGCCTCTGTTTGGAGACTGCTGTCCCCTTCTGCTGCCCTCTAAAACAGACAAAGAGCTGCTCCAAGCACCTAAAGCTCTGTGTGCGGTCTAGATAGATGCACAGGGTGTTAACTGGACACAGCAAAGACAAGTCAGGGTCTTCCTCCTCTGAAGGGAGTGCAGGGTTCACCACCTGATCCCAAAAGGGAGTGGTGGAAATTTTGGGTACGTAACCGGGCCAGGGTCTCAAGATCATGTGAGAGTGTGTCGGCCTGAACTCTAAGCATTAACTTGTGACAGAGAGTGCCTGCATGTCCTCAACCCTCTTTATAGGAGTGAGTTCCACAAGGATGGCCATTTTCAGAGACAAAGTGCTGAGGTCAGCCTGCTCCAGGGGCTCAAAGGGAGCTCTCTGTAATGCAGGCAGGACCACAGAGAGATCCCAAGTGGGAATGGGCAAGGAGCATTCAATCTCCTTGCACCCTTGAGGAACCTGGTGATCAGGTTGTGTTGCTGAAAGGGTCTCCCATCCAGTGTATCATGATACGCTGATATAGCATCCACATACACCTTCAGGGTGGAGGATGACAGCCGTCTCCCTAGCCCCTCCTGTAGGAAGGACAGCACAGACCCGACTGTGCATCTCTGTGGATCTTCCCCGTGGGAAGGCCTTTTTCAAGGCACGCAGTTCCAGAATTGGGCGCAACCCCCCCTCTCTTGGGCATGATAAAATAGGGGCTGTAAAAGCCCTTGTGTGACTCGGCAAAGGGGACGGGCTCTATCGCTCTCTTCGCCAGAAGAATAGCGACCTCCGCCCGAAGGACCGAGGCATCCTCGCCTCGCACCATGGTGGAGAGGACAGCACTGAACCTGGGCGGCCGTCTGGCGAACTGTATCACGTAGCGGAGACAGATCGTCCTGATGAGCCATCACAACCTCTGCTAATGGCATCAAGGGGACAATTGGTTTTATCAGGCATCTCTGTGTTGTGCTCTTCCGCAAGCCTGCAACAGTGGCCGGCAGCTGGGGTGGGTGAGCAGCCCCCAGAACGTCCGCACTTTCCTGGTTTTCTTTCGATGGAGAACAAGGGAACATGAGATTCTTGCCTCCTGCTCATTGACCGGAAAGACTTTCAGTGCCTGGCCATCACGAGCGCGAGGGCCGGAAGGGCTGAGTATTAGAGAGTGACCCAGGGAAGGAGGAAAATGTCTTTTATTGACAAATTGGGTGCTGGGGCCCAGAAGGCACCCTAGAATGTTGCAAGGGTACTCACCTCATGGGTGGGTCAGACCAGTCAGTCGCCTCATCCCTGGGTGGAGGCAGCCTAACCCATGGCATTGTAAGCCTTGGCCACTAATGACGTAGAAAACGTACACGCCTTGGAAGGGAGCCTTGGTCGGTTCCTCCAGGGGGCTGAGCCCTGCGGGCATAGATGCAACACCACAGCGTGCTCTACCTGGGGAAGCTTGACATATCCCCTAGTCACTCCGCCATCGAGGGTAGTTAGGGTGGACGACACTGCAAAGTGTGTACGGGCAGAGAAAGGTGCGTTCCATGACTTTGCCGGGCAGAACGAGCGTGCTGGAGGGTGGAAGGAACGCGGGGTGGTATTCCATAACAGCTACCTAAAGATTGTTGCAGACTACTTACACCCCTTCATGGCAACGGTATTCCCTGATGGCAGTGGCCTCATTCAGCAAGATAATGTGCCCTGCCATACTGCAAAAACTGTTCAGGAATGATTTGAGGAACATGACAAAAGTGTTTAAGGTGTTGACTTGGCCTCAAAATTCCCCAGATCCACCCAACACAAACAGGTACCCCAGTGGTCAAATGCCAATTGACAATGACACAAACAGACAATAAAACAGCAGAAAATATTTAGAAACATAAAAAACATAAAGTATACATTCAAAAACAAAAAGGTTGTAACACACATTTAAAACAACAAGTCTCTCTCCACTACCCCTCCCTGAGAGCCTTCTAAAAAGGCTAAATAACTGCCCAATTTCTATGTAGCGTGGCCACATAAGGGGAGGTTTTATATTAAGGTTTATGACTTTAAATGTGTGTCATTTATTCTTAATTGTTATATTGCTTTCTCCTGTTATCTGTCATTCCCCTCAGCTGTTGTGTGTTGTTCCCCGATCTCTGTTCACGCGAGATCTTCGCGTGAATTCATGTTACGTGTTTTCCTGCCACGTAAACAGGAACTAACTGTCAGTTTCTATTTAAAGAACCGCTATGCCAGTGTTCGACGCTCATTTGCGAGTACGCACATCATCAAACCCGTTCATTCATAAATTGGAATACGCTGGTGACTGACCTGGGAGCGCTGAGACGCCGTTCCTCCTGGAGGTATTTCGTTTGGCTCGTAGCCAGGATTACCTTTATCAGAGGACTTTGGGCATTCATCACTCATCACTTCATCACTTGGTGCGTGCTCACGGACTGTCAAAACTCCGGTGAGGCTGATCTGGTCACTGTATATAACTCTGTGCACTCTGGACTTCACTTTTACATGTACATACACTTCGTTTGATATTATTGTAAATATTATTGATTTTGTTAATACACTTGGTTTATTGGTTTTCATCAGTGTTGGTATTTATTTTCTCTACTCCACAACCTATCATTAGAAACGGTGCGGAAGATCCCATAATTAGTGTAAACTCAACTTTAAGATTGGAGAGTGTTACATAGTGGTGGCCCGTCACGAGGGAACTACGTGCCGTTTCTGTTGGTTGATAGTGTTTTTTTTGTGTTCATAAATATGGCTGAAATGACACAAGCAAATGGTGGAGTAATGAATGTACATACTGGTGAAATTGAGACTGATGTGCATGAGTTAAGGTGTAGCTCTGATTTAACTGAGGATGCTGATTTCACTGCGGGCCCGTTTGTTACCAGGCGGAACCCTACAGATGAAATAGCATCTGTTTTGAGTTCATTATATAATTCTGATGATGAGGATTATGATGATGAAAAAGAAATGGTTAATATAAATGTTGTACAGACAATGCAGATGGAGATCGATAAACTTAAGGTGGATTTATTGGCTCTAAATGCAAAAATACAACATAATGAACAGGAATTACAACAGTCTGTAGAGAGTTCCCTTAATAGGGAAACTAGTTTCGGGAGTCAGTGGACGCTGGCTTAGCAGACTTAGGAGATCACTTCCAGAGGTCTATAGAGAAGTTGGAGAGAGCGGTGGTGGATTGTTTCCTCGTGGAGAGATGCTAGATGGGAAAATCAAATGAAAAAAATTAGATTCACCAGTACCCCATCTCGATCTCAAATACAGCCTTTTACCCTGCTCCTTCCCCATCTACAGCTAATGTCTTGAATACTCCCGTACCAGCTACCAGGCGTAAAGTCCCCGGTTAACAGAGACAACGTTACCTATGACGTCACTGCTGGAGCACAAAGATCGAACCTGGCTCACCCTTCATGTATGCCCAGTATGTCATCTTTCTGTGGGAAACCCCTATCCGCCTAGAATTTCCTTCCTTCGGTGAGTCTAGCGAAACATCCGGCGTACTCCATTTCATCGAACAGGTCGAAAATTATCTGGCCATTAGACCCCTACCTAGTGTGGAGCTCATTGGCACCCTGAGTACAGTGCTCAAAGGACCCGCTTTAAGCTGGTGGAAGGCAGAAAAAACAAGGTAACAGATTGGCAATCTTTCAAAGATGCTTTTATGTCTGCTTTTCTCCCAGATGATTACCTCACTGAGGTAGAGGACAAGTTAAGATCACTGGTGCAGCAACCCAATCAGCGTTTGAGAGATTTACGCCTATGATTACCGAGCCCTCTGCCTCAAATGGAAGCCAGCTATCACTGAAGAGGAGATGGTGAGCCGTATTCTCAATAACATCAACCCAAGGGTTGCGGGCTGTCTGAGAGTCACGGTGAAAACAGTGGAACAGCTGGTGAAGGTGGGATCTATGGTGGAGAAGGACTGGATGGGAGCAAAAGATTACTGGCAGAAAGTGGGTAAATTGAACAGCAAAGAAACCACAAATAAAAGACCATCTGAGCGCCATACTGCTAAAAATCTAGCAGGAGTATCCATTGCTCAACCCCACCCTATGACATCTCTTCTAGTAGTGCCTGTGACGATAAAAGGACAAGAGGTGAAGGCGGTACTGGATACAGGAGCACATACACCCTTATGCAGGAGAGCCTCTGGAGACAGTTAGGAGGGAAGCTAAACCTGACCCTTCAGCCCCTCTTCAACGGTTCATTATGGCTGATGGAAAGATGCACCAGGCGATTAACAAGAGATCAGTCTGTTATGAGTGGCATGACAAAATATGCAGGTTGGACACCTATGTGATGAAGGATGCTCACCTGGCCTTTCCCCTTATAGCTGGTCTGGACTTCCTGAGAACCGCTGAAGCCATAGTGGATGTCGGACAATGGAGATATGGACTGAAAATGGGCAAAGGATATGTTTATCATCCATTTCTAACTGCACTTCTAAATCCTCTACTGTCTTCACGACTAATGGGTGAAAACCTAGGCATGACTTCTGCGGTGACTCTATTATGCCGTACCTCCAACCTGGAATCCAGCCACATACGACTTACCCACACAAATTGTTCCCAGCTGGGACTCCGACAATCAGGATGAATTGAAAAAGCTGATGGAAAATTGGCCTCATACCACCTCTCAAGTCCTGGGAAAAACATCTGTGGAACAACACAAAATTATACTTTCTGACGAAATGCCCTTGAGATCCAGAGCTTATAGGGTCTCACCCTTCAAGAAGAAGATTATCGATGAGCAGGTAGAACAAATGCTACGGGACCATATCATCGAGCCTTCTTTCTCTCCGTGGTCATCACCTGTTGTCCTGGTCCCCAAACCCGATGGTTCCTACAGGTTCTGTGTGGACTATAGGAGACTGAATAGTAAGACCGTACCTGACGCTTATCCAATGCCAATTATTCACGACATCTTAGAATCCATGGAAGGCCTCCTGGTTCAGCACATTGGATTTGCAGTCAGGGTACTGGCAGGTTGAAATGGAGGAAAGTAGCAAAGCCAAAACAGCCTTCATCACCTCCCAAGGACTATTCCAATTCTGCTCCATGCCATATGGATTACGGAATGCCGCTGCCACCTTCCAGAGGCTGATGGAGAAGGTCCTAGCAGAGTTGAGAGGGAAGTTTTGCTTTGTCTATATTGATGACATCATAATCTATTCAAGGTCTTTATCAGAACATGTCCAACACCTGAACACCATTCTACAGAGACTAAACCAAGCTTCACTTACACTAAATATGAAGAAGTGTCACTTCTTTAAGAAGCAGCTGAAGTTTCTTGGACATATAGTCTCAGAGAAAGGGGTGGAGGTCGACCCTGAAAAGACCCGAGCGGTAGCTGACTATCCTCCTCCCAAAGACATTAAAGCCGTCCAACGCTTCTTGGGATTAGCGGGTGGTACCACAAGTTCATTCCCCATTTCGCCGACATCACAGCTCCATTAAACAACCTAAAAAGAAAGGAGTTAAGTGGGATTGGACTCCTGAGTGCCAAACCAGCCTGGAGACTATTAAACAGCTGTTACAAGACCCACCTGTATTGATGCAGCCTGACCTCAATCAACCTTTCCAGGTTCATACAGACGCCAGTGATGTGGGCTTAGGAGCCATCATTACCCAGCAAACTCCTGAGGGGAGCGGGTAATAGCATACGCATCACGAACATTGCGTGGACCTGAACTGAATTATTTGACGGCTGAAAAAGAGTGTCTAGCTGTAGTCTGGGTGGTGGAAAAATGGAGACATTACCTTGAAGGAAGACAGTTTGACGTTTACAGTGACCATGCTGCCTTAACGTGGGCCTTCAATAGCCCTAAAACCTCCTCTCGGCTGACCCGGTGGACTCTTAGGTTACAGCAATTCATCTTCCAAGTACATCACAGAAGAGGATGTCTGAACCTGGGACCAGATGCCTTGTCACGAGCCTGTGAATCTCAAGAAAGTGAAAGTGTGCCCTGTCTAGCCATAATAAAACCAAAATGTGCCTCTGACATACCCCACACGTTACAGGAAATCTCACAAGCACAAAGTCATGACAATACGGTGTCTCTCCTCCAACTGTCCCAAAAAACCAGAAAGGTCCAGGATAACCAAATCACCTTTGAGGTCCACCAGGGGGTGTTATATCGCCGGGTTCCTGTCAAGAACAATGGAAATAAATTCCAACTGGTCGTTCCTCAGGCATTAATTCCTGGTTTCTTGCACTACGTACTACGATAACCCGCTGGGAGGACATCTGGGGCGGCTGAAAACCTTACTGAGGCTCTTGGAGGTGGCGTGGTGGCCAACTGTCCGTAAGGATGTCTGGGAGTATGTAAAAGGATGTGAAACTTGTCAAAAATACAAACATGACAATACAAAACCCAGCGGTTTCTTACAGCATACACAAGTGACAGAACCAGGTCACACTTGGGGATGGATTTCATGGGACCTTTCCGACCAGTAAGAAACGAAACGCTTACTTACTGGTGTTTGTGGATTATTACACCAAATGGGTAGAGATGTTCCCCTTCAAGATAGTAAGACCCCTAAGATCGTAAAAATTCTAAGGAAGAAATCTTCACCCGTTGGGGGTGCCAAAGTACCTCATTTCCGACCGGGGCCCAATTCACCTCCAATGTGCTCGCTGAGCTCTGCAGGTCCTGGGGAAGCATCCAAAAACTTACTACCAGCTATCATCCTCAGACAAACCTGACAGAAAGAGTAAACAGGACGTTAAAAACAATGATTAGCGTCATATGTGGGACAACATCATGATAGATGGGACCAGTGGTTGCCTGAATTAAGGTTTGCCATCAACACAGCACATCATGAAACTACAGGTAGAGCACCTGCTGAATTAATGATGGGCAGACAGCTACATGGTCCACTGGAGAGGTTAATCTTCAAAACCCCACTCCTGACCAAACCTCATATAATATAGTTGAAAGACAGACCATCATGGCTGAGGAGGTAAAGCACCGAGTAGGTGTACAACAATCTAGACAAGCTAGATATTATAATGCCCGACGGAAAGATGCGCAGTTTCAGCCGGGTGATCTAGTCTGGGTTAAAACTCACCCTCTCTCGTCTTCCTCGAATAAATACTCTGCTAAGCTAACGCCCAAATGGGAGGGACCAGCTGAAATAATAAAAAAAATGGGGCCAATAAATTACACCGTTCGCTGGGGAGACCCATGTAAAACAGACATTATAAATGTGGTTAACCTGAAACGCTGGTACGGATGATCTCCTCCTATGCCGAAGGCTGGGGGGGGGAATCTATGTAGCGTGGCCACATAAGGGGAGGTTTTATATTAAGGTTTATGACTTTAAATGTGTGTCATTTATTCTTAATTGTTATATTGCTTTCTCCTGTTATCTGTCATTCCCCTCAGCTGTTGTGTGTTGTTCCCCGATCACGTGTTTTCCTGCCACGTAAACAGGAACTAACTGTCAGTTTCTATTTAAAGAACCGCTATGCCAGTGTTCGACGCTCATTTGCGAGTACGCACATCATCAAACCCGTTCATTCATAAATTGGAATACGCTGGTGACTGACCTGGGAGCGCTGAGACGCCGTTCCTCCTGGAGGTATTTCGTTTGGCTCGTAGCCAGGATTACCTTTTATCAGAGGACTTTGGGCATTCATCACTCATCACTTCATCACTTGGTCATGCTCACGGACTGTCAAAACTCCCGGTGAGGCTGATCTGGTCACTGTATATAACTCTGTGCACTCTGGACTTCACTTTTACATGTACATACACTTCGTTTGATATTATTGTAAATATTATTGATTTTGCTAATACACTTGGTTTATTGGTTTTCATCAGTGTTGGTATTTATTTTCTCTACTCCACAACCTATCATTAGAAACGGTACGGAAGATCCCATAATTAGTGTAAACTCAACTTTAAGATTGGAGAGTGTTACATCTTAATAAACAAATCTGTGTTGCATAGCATTCTATATGACATCTCTTCAAATGCCGCTACCCTGCCCATCTCCGTGTACCACTCACGAAACAAGGATGCTCCAAACAACTTCATTCCCTAACACCGGCCAGGACCCAATTCTTCCTGCATTTATCCCCTACATCAGTGATCGCACCATCACAAAAAAATACAGAGTCTGGGGCAAAATTAAATTTGAGTACCCAATATGTCACACACAACCCATCTTCTGATTGGAATTGCCAGCAGGTGGGTGTGTCTTTAAGACCAAGCCTATTCATCTAAAGGGGGTCCAATAGAATCTATGTAAACTCTTAAATTGCATTAGGCGCACCCTTGCATCTCTAGATTCCTAGCCCACACTACATCCTCCAATATCAATTTTAAATCTTTCTCCCACAATCTTTTGAGAGAAGTTGAAGCTCCATCCCCCAGACTCTGAATTAGCAGGGAGTAGTACACTGATACCTCATGGCCTTTTCCAGTAATCACCACTTCCAGAGTATCTGCTGATTTAGGGAGGTGTATGCTACTCCCAAAAATAGTACAAAGCAAGTGGCGCAGTTGTAAATACCTAAAGAATTGAGACCTGGGAATCCCAAAAATGTTGAACCATATGTTTAAAGGATATTAACACTCTCATATAGGCATATAACCTCCTTCACAATCCATTCTGACCAGCAGAAAGGGGACTTATTAATACATAGCTTTGGGTTCAGTCATATGCTTGAAGCAACATTTAAATAAATGTCCAAATAAAACACTCTGAACACTCTGGACACTTTTGCCCATACCGCATGCAAATGCGTGATAGATAGATAGAAAGGCTTTGCAATGGCAAAAAAGGGGCAAGAACTTCATGTTTAATACCAAATGAGGGAGGGGCTCTCTGGAAGCGACCAATGAGCCAAATATCTGAGACCGAATGCAAAATAATAAAACAGTATCGTGGGTAGGCTTAGACCACTTTTGTCAATCGGGCAATGCAATTTACTGAAATGTAATATGGGACATTTACCATTCCAGATGAAGTAATTTGCTTGAATCAAATTGCTTGAAATAAGAGAGGGGGATATCAATAGGGAGACATTGTAGCAGGTAGTTGAATTTTAGAATACAATTAATTTTAACAACATTAACCTTCCCAATCATAGATAAATATAATGAAGCCCACCTGCCCACATCACTTGAAAACCTTTTTATTACAGGGTCAAAATTAACACATTTAATTTGCTGGGAATAAAATAATCTAATACTTAATGCCCCATTTAGGCCAATAGAAGATGCCCCACTGAAAAGCTGTTACTGGGCAATACACTGTCAGAGCCAAAGCTTCAGATTTAGACCAATTAACTCTATATCCTGAGAACTTAGAAAATTAATTATTATTCTGTAATAAAGCAAAAGCTTATGCACCATACCTCTCGCCATTAGCTCTCGAAAATCATCCTCCTTTCTTATTGCTGCTGCTAATTGTCCCAGGGCAAGACCTGGGTATTTTGGGGCCGTAACTCTTCTGATAACATTAGGCATTTCATTAATATCATGTGGGCAGTGGCGAACGATCAGACTCCAGTTGCTGTCATCTCAGTTGATGCAGAAAAAGCGTTTGGTATGGTAGAATGGGATTCTCTTTTTAACATTTTGGAAATATACAGATTTGGGAATACTTTTAATGGGTGGATTAAGTTACTTTATAGACACCCGGTAGCGGCGTGAGGGTATTTACGTCCCTTAAAATGTGGGAGGCACATATACAAACTGTTGTAATTCCTACACCGTTCACCTGATTTGGATGTACATACCCTCAAATTAAAGCTGAAAGTCTGCAGTTAAAGCACATCTTGTTCGTTTCATTTCAAATCCATTGTGGTGGTGTATAGAGTCAAAAAGATTAGTATTGTGTCGATGTCCCAATTTTTGAAAAACCGACTGACTGAGGCGGAGCTGGAGGTATGAGGGACCCCGGTGAAGCCGATTGCCCGAAGAACCACGGTGGGGCTTAAGGGGCATAGAGCCAAGGTGAAACTGAGGGCTCTGAGAACCAAGGCAGAGTCCAGGGCTCAGAGGGTCTAGGCATACTCGGAGAGTCGGAAGTTCCACTTGTCTGAGGAAACATCCATAGTGTGGGTATAAGGGCAGTAACCATCTCCAGGTCCAATAGCTCAGATGTGGCTGACAAGGTGTGGTACAGACTCAGGCATGGCTGTGACGTGGCATGGAGCTGGCTCAGGCATGGCTGTGACGTGGCATGGAGCTGGCTCAGGCATGGCTGTAACATGGAGCTGGCTCAGGCATGGCTGTAACATGGAGCAGGGTCAGGCCTGGCTGTGACATGGCATGGAGCAGGCTCAGGTGTGGCTGTGAAATTGCATGGAGCAGGCTGAGGCGTGGCTGTGACATGGCATGGAGCAGGCTGAGGCGTGGCTGTGACATGGCATGGAGCAGGCTGAGACGTGGCTGTGACATGGCATGGAGCAGGCTGAGGCGTTGCTGTGACATGGCATGGAGCAGGCTGAGGATCCGGGGCAAAAGATGGCACTAGTTCAGTGACCATGACGAGGAACTCTGGCTCGGCGGCCATGTCGTGGAAATCTAGCTCGGCGGCCATGTAGTGGAACTTTGACTGACCGAGGGGGAGCTGGAGGAATGAGGGACCCCAGTGAAGCCAATTGCCCTAATAACCATGTTGGGGCTGAAGGGACATAGATCCAAGGTGAGACCGAGGGCTCTGAGAACCATGGCGGAGTCCAGGGCTCAGAGGGTCTAGGCAAATTTGGAGGGTCGGAAGTTCCCCTTGTCTGATCCTGAGGAAACATTCATAGGGTGGGTACAAGGGCGGTAACCATCACCAGGTCCAATAGCTCAGATGTGGCTGTGAAATTGCATGGAACAGACTCAGGCGTGGCTGTGACGTGGCATGGAGCATTTCCTGGGTTTGATAGAGGTTTCTGAATGACCTGGACCAAACTGCAGACATGAATTGTCAACTGACAGTGCTCGCAAATCACCAACCTTTACTGAGAACAAAGCCAGCAGTAATGCAGTCTTAAGAGAAAACACACACAATTCAACATAGTCCAGAGGCACAAAGGGAGGCCCTGATAGCGCTTTAACCCTCTGGAGTCTGAGGTTGTTTTAAGAAGTCTCTTCTGCTCACCAAGGCTACAATTATTTGATCCAAAATTCAGAAAAACTGTGATATTTTGAACTATTTTTACAATTTAAAAGAACAGTTTTCTATATGAATATATTGTAAAATGCATTTGTGATCAAAGCTGAATTTTCAGCATCATTACTGCAGTCTTCAGTGTCACATGGTCCTTCAGAAATCATTATAATATGCAGATTTTCTAATATGGGCATATTTAAAGTGCATTTTACTCATTTCACCTGAACACATATTTGCAAGCACAAGCTTTGTTGATGATAATGAGGCAGCATAAACACTATTTAAAATATAATCTAAACATTCATATTATTTTTATATCATATTACATATCATATTTATATCATACAGCATACAATTTAAATACCTGCTTTAGCCAAAACAGCATTTAAATGTAACTAAATCTTGCCTATTAAGACATATTTCAAATTTCAATACTCTGAATCCGGGCTGGCAAGTCTGGAAACAGTCCCACTAGTAAAATATGTACATGTTTATATAAAATAGCATGTCAACTAATGAAAATTAAATGACTTACTCGTCTGAAATTGTATCCTCAGCTGGATCAAGTCTCTCTTCAAAATACAAATGTTCATCGGAGTTCCGCTCTTCTTTTGAGCAAAATTGTAACTCTTCTTCACCATTCCAGGAGTTTTCTCACTTGTGTATCGTGTTGTCTTTCAAATGCGAAGACTTTGTTTTTTAGGCACAGTTGGGGGAATTTACCATTTGATTTGATCGTCTCATTACATTAGCGTATGAATGGCACGCTATGCTGGTGGGTGTGATCACATTAGAGATAATTCGCTGAGCCAGAAGAAACTGTACATCACTTTGTTTCATACAGATTATATTGCAGCAGAATATTTGTTTTAAATTTGAATTGTTTTATTTAAAAGTAGACATTAAGCTTTCTTTAGACATACGTTTCATGTTTGTGTGATAAGTATTTGCGGAGTTTCAGTTCATTTTTGTAACGTGTTTCAGATATATGCTCGTGAACCCAGAGACCGCTTACAGCTCACAATTTTTATTTTATTTTTACAAAAGCAAAAGGTTTTGTTGTTATTTTGAATGTACACAACTAAATGTAGACCGTTTATAGTTTCTAATGATGTCTTACACTTATCTGTATACCCAAAAATGACAGAGTATTTTAAGTTGTTTCTGCTGTAATGACGAAAATATCCAGCAGGACTCTCCGGCGCATCCGTTGACCCAGAGGGTTAAAGATAAAAAGAAATTAGGAAGAGTCATTATTGTTTCTGCAGAAATTCAGGGGCAAAGGTTGATTTTGGCTAATATTTATGTACCTAGCGCTGATGATCAGGGCTTTTTTATAAATCTTGAAGGGATGTTGCAAGCCGCTGGCACCCCTCATAATATTGGGAGGAGACTTTAATCTTTTGATGGACTCAGTCCTTGATCATAGTGAAGCAAAAGCATGTAAGCCACCTAGAGCAACATTGACGCTTCACAGGATGTGTAAAAATCTTGGTCTTACAGATATTTGGAGACTTTTGAACCTATCTGATATGGACTATACATTTTTTTCATCAGTCCATAAGATTTATTCAAGAATAATTTTTTTTTATATCTAAGTCCCTCATTTCATCTGTTGTGGATTGCTCAATTGGAAACATCTTGGTCTCAGATCACGCCCTGGTGAGTTTAGAGGTGTTGCCACATACAGAGAAAAATGAATCATATAGTTGGCGGTTTAATGTATCCCTTTTGTAAAATCCTGATTTCCAACAAATGTTTAAGGCTGAAATCAATGTTTATATCAAGACCAACTGGTCCCCAGTATCCTCTGTGGGCGTGGCTTGGGAGGCACTTAAGGCGGTTCTTAGGGGTCGGATCATACAGTATGCCTGATTCATGAAAAAATACAAAGCACGAGAACTCGTGGAGTTGGAAGGGAATATTAAGGTAGAGGCAGAGCTGAAGCGCCAAATGTCGTCTGATGGCCTCGAGAATTGACTCAATTGAAATACAGATATAATACTATTTTGTTGCGGAAGGTGGAGTTTTGGCTATTCAGGTTAAGAGATTCATACTTTGAGTCGGGTGACAATGCAGGGAAGCTTTTGGATTTATAAAGCAGAGAGCCTTTTTCTACCATTCCCTCAGTGAAATCTGCTGGAGGTAAGATTTTTACCACGGCCATTGATATTAATAATGCTTTTAAAGAATTCTCTCTTGATCTCTGTAGTTCCACATCTTTGTCTACTGATGAGGATATTATAAATTTTTTGGAACCATTAGAACTTCCTAAACTGATGACGGAGCAAAAAAATTATCTTGATTCGGAGATAACTTGGAGGAGTTTGGCAAGCTAATTAAGGCCTTGCCTGCAGGCAATGCTTCAGGACCAGATGGCTTTGCCACCCAATTTTTTAGATCTTATGCTTATACAGAATCATTAAATAATGGAAAGATTCCACCAACCATGTCACAAGCCCGGATCAGTCTGATTCTTAAAAAAGACAAAGATCCAAGTGTAAGAGTTACCATCCAATTTCCCTGATCCAACTAGGTGTTAAAATTTTGTCAAAAATGTTGGCTAACCGATTAAGTTGTCATCTCATATACATATAGATCAGGTGGTGTTTAATTGGCACTGCAGTTCTTCTGACAACATTAGGAATCTCATCAATATCATGTGGTCAGTTGCGAATGATCAGACTCAGAGAAGTTAAGCTACACACTGTTATCTCACATTTGCATTCGGTATTGGACAGAAGTGTCCAAAGTGTATAATTCTGACATTTATTTAAATGTTGCATTGAGCATATGGCTGAACCCTAAACTATGAATTAATATTTCCCCTTTCTGCTGGTCAGACTGGATTGTGAAGGGGTTAATACACTCTGTGACCTATATTAGAGTGGAGTATTGAGATCTTTTGAAAATTTGATTCAACATATTTTTGGGTGTAGCACACACCCCCTTAAAGCAGCAGATATTCTAGAAAGGGTGATTACTGGCTTTTAGAAAAGGTCACGAGGCATCAGTGTATTATACCCTGTTAATTCAGAGTCTGAGTGACAGAGCTTGAACCTCTCTCAAGAGAGTATGGCAGAAAGATTTAAACATGGTATTGGACGGAGTGTGGGTGTTTAAGATTTTGCATAAATTCTATTGGACCCCCACTAGATTGTATAGAGTTTGTCTCAAAGACACACCCACCTACTGATGATGCTAATCAGAATGTTTTTTTGGGGGGTAGAGATTCAAGAATTTTGGTTGAGGATTCAGCATTATGTTTGCGATGTGCTGGCTGCTCAGGTTTCATTTTGCCCCAGGCTCTGTGTTCTGGGCGATAGGATGGTCATTGATGTGTCAGATGGATTCATGAATAGTTGGGTCTTGCCTTGTGTCATGTTCGGAAAGCAGGTCATCCTTAGGGGATGGAAATCAGGTTGTACGCCCTCGTTTCTGGAGTGCTGTGTGGAGTTGGGCAGGGTGGCGACATTTGAGGGGATGGTTTGTAGAAGGCTGGGCAACATGGGATTATTTCATAACAAATGTGGTAGGTATTTGGATTTTGTGGAGGGCTCTTGGGGGGAGACGTGGAGGGAGATGGGTAATATTGAATGTGTGTGCCATTCTTTTCTGAATACTGTCTGATGATTTATTGTTTATTTGAGTGTCATTGTTGGTTTGATGTCAGCCACTGGGGTGTGTGTTTATATCGGGTGGGGTAGGGGGATGGGAGGGAAGGGTTTAGTTATATGTTATGTGATTCTGTGTTTCCTGTTATGCTTTTTTGATTTGTCATTGCAATCAGTACAAATTGTTCATATCAAAAAGAGTATAGGTTTTGACAACACACATACATTTCCATTAAGTAGCTATGAGTTTCAGTCAAAAAACTTAGTTTTAATTAAATTAGCAGACTTATACAGTCAGCCAGGTTAGCTATAAAGCTAATGTTCAGGACACTCTACAAATTTGCAATTATCAGCTGTCAACATTTAACAAGACACTACACAATTTTCAGCTGTCTATATTTAACAAGACACTACACATGTTTATAACTGAGAGGAAAGAATATGAACCTTAAGTCACAGCATTCCTCTGATGGCATCTATTTCTTATCTGTGTGTGCTTGATTCAAAGCTCATGAGGGTCCTGTGACTCTGGTCCTACCCTGATAGTAAAACGAAGCATGTTTGGTTTAAGATAGAACGTGCTATGATATGTCCAAGTAATGTGGCCGTTATCTGTTTGGCTTTAGTAGATGATGTGTGGAGTCCACCTATTTGTAGATTTGTGTCCACGTCTTGAAGCTAGATTTGTTTCAAAATCAACAAATGTGTGTAGCGATCCGCAAATACACTGGAAGTGATCCAAAAATAAATGTTGTGTTTGTGAGTTAAAATTTTAATATTTGTATATATATTTTTTTGTTGTAAATCTTATTTTATTTATTTATGAAATTCACTTTATTTTTGTGAAACACCTAACTTATATTTATCAATCTCATTCTTTTTATTTGTGAATTCATTTCATTTTTGTGAAACTCCTTACATTTATTTGTCGATCTCATTGAATTTGTTTGTGAACCAACATTCTATTTGTGAATCTCTTTCCATTTGTATGTTAATATGCAACAATTATATTTCCATACCTAACTGGGAGTCTAAATACAAATATAATGAACTTATTTAATTACTAAATTATACAATTTATTTTAAGGTGCAATTTAGAATTAGGTTTTTATTAAAACACACAATGATGACTAAGACGTTATTTCAGCTTAATTTTCTGTTAAAGCATAGTTTACTGTAAAGTTGCTTTGAAACCATGTGTGTTGTGAAACACGCTATTCAAATAAAAATTACTTAACTATTTTCACAAATCCCATCATAAAATACAATACAAGAGGATAAGGTACATACTATGGCCATGGTTAGAATGCTAGCTTTAGCATTAGCACCATGAATGCAGTATGTAAACATTACAAATTACCCAGCTAACACAGATACGCTGTGAAAATGTTACCAGACCGGTCCAGATTTGTCTCCGCGACATACACATAACATTGTACTGATGTCTCTTTGTGATTTTCCTATTCGCCGTGGCAATGTCGTTATTACACATTGGTTGTCAACAAACCAAAATATATTTTCGTCAGAATGTTTGTCATTGCATTCTACTCATGTTTAAAATGCCACCTTACCTCTAGATAACAAGGACTGACCTTAATTTCCCGTTTTATATTTTTCTTTCTAAAATTCCATTTACTTAATTAAATTAATCAATCATATAAAATATTTTTAACCACAAAAGGGACATTAAGTTATTCACAGTGTAGCATCTGGACCAATCAGACACACAATTATTCATTATTAAATGAATAAGCCAAAATTTGTCTCAACACTGTAACAAGCAAAGGTCCAAGTAGGCCCAAGCAAACTCAGTTTTGTCTGCTCCCTCACATATCATTATTATTGCCTTTGCTGACACAAGCCCAGCAACCAGTGGACATCAGTGACATTCCACGCGGGGGAAGGTTAGCCTCATGCCAGTGCAATCTTTCCTCCTTAAGAAATGGACTCAAAGCCAAGAACAACAGACTTTCAAATTGTCTATAAATTCACCAGTATATCCCCAGAACATTGTGTATAGGATAAATACTGTCTTGAAAAGGGTTTTTGTACTGTATACTGTTTTATGCATGACTTATGAAAGGACTACCAGCTAATGTAAAATTATTTAGTATAATGTTTTCTACCAAATGAATCCTTGTGTGACATCCTGCATAATGGTATATATATATAATTCTGATAGCATGCATTGTATGTTTTCTATATTAATCAGAGCATAAAGGGGCACACATTAAAAAAAATAACCCTAATCATGCAAATGAGTCAGCTTCCAAACAAAGGAACATTTCCCGCTTGGAAATTGCACCTTACTCATTGGTCAAGCCAGACTCGAAAGGGGGAACTTCAGCAGAAGTTAAAAGGCACACCTCGCCTCTTACTCACTCTTTCCCCTGGATCTCTCTCCTGACCCTCTGCTGCTGGTCATGCTGACCATGAGGTTGCAGTTGGCAGGCCTCAACACCTCAAGCCATGTGCAATAATTGTGTGGGAGTGGTGGTGACGTAGTGGGCTAAAGCACTGAAATGGTAAGCAGAAAGTTGTCGGTTCGATCCCCACAGCCATCACCATTGTGTCCTTGAGCAAGGCACTTAATTCCAGATTGCTCTGGGGGGATTGTCCCTGTAATAAGTGCACTGTAAGTCGCTTTGGATAAATGTAAATGTAAATGAGTGTTTCATGTGTATGTTTTTGTTTAGATTCGATTTAGTGTTCGTATTTTAGTAAAGTATACCTTTGTGTACATTCTTGCGAGTTGATTCTGGTCTGCTTGTATATCTATGTAAATGTAACGATTCGATCTCAGCTCCATGCTAAGAAAGAGTTATATTTGTGTGGCCATGAAAAATATCCTTTCTGAGAATTGATAGACAATCAATTCTGAGTGTTCGCTGGACACTCTGATTCGACTGACTCCATTATAAATTTCCTTACAAAGTAATGTAGAAATAGGACAATTTAATTGAATTCCTAGTTCACACATACGGTTTCCCTTACAAATAATGGTAATGTGCACGACACTTTAACCTGTGCAGTGAACATTTATCATACAAAATTCGCTACATATATTGGTGTGAGAATCTAGGCACTTTAACTGATTACTGTTTATTTGTGAATTGTGGGATGCGCTGAAGTTCATATGCATCGATGAAACTGTTTTCATTAATGTTGAACTAGATCACAAATCACTGGTGTTGGTTGCTATGGCGAAGAAAGTTCATGGGAAGTCCTATAGAGTCTCTTCCGGGGCAATCAACAGCACATGCTCAACTTGCCAACACCATATTGTAAACACAGTACGGCTAAGCTAATAGCATCACACAACACCACCACACTAACCAGTTAGCGAACTTTCCTTGAAATCCATAAATACGCTAAAACAGTATTTATTCACAAAATATAAATTAATATAAAGAATATAAGAATCTTTATAGTAAACTGTGTGGAAAAATGACACACGGGTACACCTGATGTTAACTTGAAATTCTAGCAGAAAACTAGCATGTTTTTTTTTTATTATTTTCAGATTGATTTTCAAAAAACATTTATAGACTAATAGCTGAAAATTAAATATTAATAATGAAATTATTAGATCAATGGGAAGCACTACCATCTCACATCAAGAAGGTCCCCGGTTCGAGTCCCAGCTCAGGGCCTTTCTGTTTGGAGTTCTCCTTGTGTTGGCATAGGTTTCCTCTGGGTGCTCCGGTATCCCCCACAGTCCAAAAACATGTAGGTTAAGTGAATTGGACACATTAAATTGCCTGTAGGTGAGAGTGTGAATGTGCATATCTGTGTAAGTTTGCCCTGTGATGGACAGGCCACCTGTCCAGCGTGTTTCCCTGCCTTCAGCCTGAGATAGCTGGGATAGGCTCAAGCACTACCTGTAACCCTATATAGGACAAGTGAATTAGAATTAGAATTGGATGGACATAGAAAGCAGATGTATACAATTTATTAAATCTGTAACTATTAAAACTGTAACCATTTAGATGCAGGGTCTGAATGGGTTAAATAAGGTAAGTTCTTCACTCTTGCAATATTCAGCGATTTACAACAGTAAGTAATATTTGCATTCAACTAATTCAAGTGAACATAATGCTAGTAGACACCTATCTATAAAATACTGAGAGAAGTGTGATGTTGAATAGTCAGGACAGGAACATTCTTTGGTCCAGGTGAAAAGTCCTCACAAAATGGAGGTCCTGCTATAAAGCCAAAACAATACAAGCATCAACAACGACTATTACAATTTAATGTGAGGCTTTAACATTTGCAATTCTCATGTTGGTCTCTGTGGTAAATTGTGCAGAAAAAGCTGCAGTTAAAATTAAAATGACAGTTTTATTGTTTTATTATCTATTATGGCGCAGCTTCCAGGCTCTTGTGACCGTCTTGGATCAAGCGCAAGCAACAGTTGGAGTCTAAAATAAAGAAACACTCCACTACAGTTAAAGTTTATAAAATATAAATAGTAAAAAGTAAACATTATGAAAACAATCATGTTAAAGGTGCAACGTGTAACAATTTTCATGTAATATTTGCCTTTTTTGACAATGTGTGAACGGCTTGTAACGCAACTTAAAAAATTAGTCCTTCCCGGACTTCCTAGGTTGCCTATTAAAGCCTGTTGACTGATTTTCATGCGAAGGGAGCAGGTCAGTTTTGCTAGGAAAAATCAAAGCATGTGACATTTATGCGCACTCCTTGATGCAACTTGATCTTGCCTGCTGATGCTGATGCCTTGCTTTGTAATTTTTAAATAATTTCAACAATCATCTCTTTATACTAAAAGTCAGGTATACAGGATCAATTTAAACAAATACACTGGTCTCTTGATCATAGTACAACATATGACATACAAAACATACAATAGAGCAACATAAAATTGCAGTGCCACAGTAAACTGTTTGGTATAGTTTGGTAGTATGTAGCTTTATGTGTACATCAGTATGCTATGTTAACTGATAAAGTAGTTTTAGTTTAGTCTCAAAGTTTGTAGTAAAACAATCATAACTGTGTAATTTTAATAATGCTACCTCATCTGTCAGTATGATGCCAGTGAATCATGTTCAGTCTCTTTGTCCATTACGTCATTGTTTTGGATGATCACTCACTCGCGTCCCTATGGAGTGTCTGCACGAGCGCAAGCATCAGAGGAGGGAGCAAGTCACGCATGTTAAAGTCATAAGAAAGTCTCAAGCCTTAACCATCAAGTCTCGAGTGCCTTGCAGACAAATCAAGCAAGTCAAGTCGAGTCCTAATGAGTTTCAAGTCAAGTCGATTCAAACCACAGTACTAAAATAAACAGAGTTAATTTTTAAAATAAATATATATTTATCCAATGCGACTTATGAAAGAGAAAAACATAAGTGAACAGTGGTACGAAAAGTGCTACACTACAAAGTTTCACTAGCATCAGAACAGTATTCAAAACAGATTAAAGTGCAACAAGAAATTAAATTTTTATTTATTTATTTAACTTTTTTAGTGACTTGTTAAGTGCTCATGGAAAAGATGTGTTTTAAGTAATTATATACATACCTTTAAATATTTTTTTTTATTATTTTCAGATATAAAATGATTGAAAAAAATCTGCCCAAAGCATGACCACCTGTCCAGCATTTTGCAGGACAGTCCCGAAATTGGAAGCTTTGTCCCGTGTCCCACAAGTCATAAGCAGTGTCCTGCATTTCAATTTTGCTTGTATAATAAAGAATTGGAGAAAATGTATACATGGTTAAAACCAGTTACAGGTGACCCTAAAAAAGGAGAGTGCAGGGTATGCCACCGAAGTTTCACGGACAACTCTGCTGAAGCATTTCAGTGCCCCAAACATGACAGTTCTGATATCTTTGGCTTTGAGCATTCCTGTCACCAACACATTCGTGGAGAGGGTGTTTTCACTGATGACCGCTGTGTGGACAGAGACAAGGAACTGAGCATCTGTGAATCTCATCAAAAGTGAACTCCTGGTGAAAGTGAACACCTACACCTGCCAGGAGTTCTAAAGTCATAATGAATGAGAAGGCCCTACTCGAAGCAGCCAGATCAGACAAAAAAAATCAAGATGCACTAAATCCGGTAAGAACGCATTTAATCTTTCTAGTCTTTAATAATGGAATTGATGTGCTTATTTGGAAATGTGCTTTTTAACGATTAGATTATTTTCACTTCATTATATTTACATTGAGTAGGTTTGTGCTGTTCAAATTTGTTTGTATCGTAGACCTTATGCCAAACTGAGTGACGTTAACAGCGCTGTCATTAACATTTAACATCACTGCAAAAATACATCTACTATAGAATCAATATTTATTCACCTAGTACAATAAAAGTAAGTTATCTCTCCCTTGTGCTGACCTGCAACAGAGCAATAGCCAGGTGGTCACCCTATCGTATGGTCTTTACCTCACAAATATTTAATTACCAACAAGGTTAAGGAGGTGTCCTTTAAACTGATACACCGTTTTGCTCCTTCTGTAATGCTGTACATAAATCTGCCTCTCATCTTTTTTGGGAATGTGCCCACGCAGTAGTATTTTGGAGAATTTTTTTTCAATATATTATTTAAATACTCTTTGTACCTCCAACAACTCCAAAACATTGAAAACCATTGTACTATGTAATGAATATAATATCTTGGCATTATTGTAAAATATATCTGTAGTATTGTGTACTATGTATACCCCTGGCTTGTTTCTAAAAAAATTATAATATCTGATGCAATTATAAATGGGCGGGTCCTTAAACAAGCCCTCATAATAAATCTCCAACTGATTGACAAATTGACTTGTGAAATGGATTGCTGTGAACTGTTGCCAATGATTGACTTATGATCAATAATATAGTAGCAAACAATACATTGTATTCTAAAGCCGCTTTTATATTGTTTTATCAATGATTAACTCTTCTGCTACAAGAATGTAATGCATTTTAATTATCTGAATATTTTTTTATTTTATATATATATATATATATATATACAGGTGAAACTCGAAAAATTAGAATATCGTGCAAAAGTTCATTAATTTCAGTAATTCAACTTAAAAGGTGAAACTAATATATTATATAGACTCATTACAAGCAAAGTAAGATATTTCAAGCCTTTATTTGATATAATTTTTATGATTATGGCTTACAGCTTATGAAAACCCCAAATTCAGAATCTCAGAAAATTAGAATATTGTGAAAAGGTTCAGTATTGTAGGCTCAAAATGTCACACTCTAATCAGCTAATTAATCCAAAACACCTGCAAAGGGTTCCTGAGCCTTTAAATGGTCTCTCAGTCTGGTTCAGTGGAATTCACAATCATGGGGAAGACTGCTGACCTGACAGTTGTGCAGAAAACCATCATTGACACCCTCCACAAGGAGGGAAAGCCTCAAAAGGTAATTGCAAAAGAAGTTGGATGTTCTCAAAGTGCTGTATCAAAGCACATTAATAGAAAGTTAAGTGGAAGGGAAAAGTGTGGAAGAAAAAGGTGCACAAGCAGCAGGGATGACCGTAGCCTGGAGAGGATTGTCAGGAAAAGGCCATTCAAATGTGTGGGGGAGCTTCACACGGAGTGGACTGAGGCTTCAAATGTCGTATTCCTCTTGTCAAGCCGCTCCTGAACAACAAACAACATCAGAAGCGTCTTACCCGGGCTAAAGAAAAAAAGAACTGGTCTGTTGCTCAGTGGTCCAAAGACCTCTTTTCTGATGAGAACAAATTTTGCATCTCATTTGGAAACCAAGGTCCCAGAGTCTGGAGGAAGAATGGAGAGGCATACAATCCAAGATGCTTGAAGTCCAGTGTGAAGTTTCCACAGTCTGTGTTGGTTTGGGGAGCCATGTCATCGGCTGGTGTTGGTCCACTGTGCTTTATTAAGTCCAGAGTCAACACAGCCGTCTACCGGGACATTTTAGAGCACTTCATGCTTCCTTCAGCAGACAAGCTTTATGGAGATGCTGACTTCATTTTCCAGCAGGACTTGGCACCTGCCCACACTGCCAAAAGTACCAAAACCTGGTTCAATGACCATGGTATTACTGTGCTTGATTGGCCAGCAAACTCGCCTGACCTGAACCCCATAGAGAATCTATGGGGCATTGCTAAGAGAAAGATGAGAGACATGAGACCAAACAATGCAGAAGAGCTGAAGGCCGCTATTGAAGCATCTTGGTCTTCCATAACACCTCAGCAGTGCCACAGGCTGATAGCATCCATGCCACGCCGCATTGAGGCAGTAATTAATGCAAAGGGGCCCAAACCAAGTACTGAGTACATATGCATGATTATACTTTTCAGAGGGCCGACATTTCTGTATTTAAAATACTTTTTTTATTGATTTCATGTAATATTCTAATTTTCTGAGATTCTGAATTTGGGGTTTTCATAAGCTGTAAGCCATAATCATAAAAATTATATCAAAGAAAGGCTTGAAATATCTTACTTTGCTTGTAATGAGTCTATATAATATATTAGTTTCACCTTTTAAGTTGAATTACTGAAATTAATGAACTTTTGCACAATATTCTAATTTTTCGAGTTTCACCTGTATATATATAATTTTTTTAAATTTAAAGATAACTATGTATAATTATTTCATCATTATGTATTGAATTAATATATATATATATATTATATGTTAGGGGCTTTCTCAGCAAATATTTGTATATGCGATTAATCACGATTAATTAATCGGGACCCCATGTAATTAATTAGATTACAAATTTTAATTGATTGACAGCCCTAATATATATATATATATATATATATATATATATATATTAGTAAATTGTGTCAATGAATATGCATGGCATTTTTATCATGGGCACTTAAAAATACTGTGAATACTTCTAGATACCTTATTATCCGAATTGTTTCGATTTTGTAATTAACTGGCTAAAATGTATAACACTGTGTGTGTGCTGTTCAAAAATGCGGTCAGATTTTCACATTGATCTAACAAAAATGGCAGATGGGCTAAATGAAAATGCAAGTTCGCTCTCTGACAGTAGGTGGTGCTTATGCAGCAGAAATATAGCTGTTACCCTGGTAATGCCTGTACAGAAAGCAGCCCTGCACTTATAAACAATAATTTATTAGGCATTATACAGAGAAAAGATGAAAATAAAATCCCATTGAAACTTTTCTGACTACAGTTACCTTCAGAGTAAGGCTGCCCCCTGATAGTTGACCAAAGGTTAGTCGTTGTGAAGAGTCATGGTCGACCAAGTTTTGATTGGTTGGTTGGTCGCAGAAGAAACTCCACAGGAAGGTGGTACTATGAGGTAATTTTCATTAAACATGGTTAGGGTCAATAAAGCAAGACACTGATTTCAAACTTTGAACTTTATTTTTTATTTATTTTAAATAGAAATTAATTAAGAAATAAGTGCAATTAAATTTGTGTTGTTCAACTTTTTGAAAGATGGTTTTACAATAGTTGTCAACATCTCTCTGGCAAAGAACCTCATCCATGCATTCTCTAGCAGTTGGGTATTTCGTTATCCGGGAAAATACATAATGTATGTGAATAAATTCATTTTGTTCTCTCCTTCACGATTATTCATTCTATTAGATAAATAGATAGATAGATATGTTCTAGTTCAGAGATATGTGATTTGTTACTTGGTTGCTAGGGTAAACCCATCTGGTTGCTAGTCAGTTACAAGGTGATACTCAAAAGGCTCCTTACAATCCTGAGTGAAATAAGTCAACCTGAAAGTCTCTACGATGTTCTGGTGCAGAGATATTTGATTTGATATTTGGTTGCTAGAGTAACCCCATATGGTTTCTAGGCAGTTACTAAGGTGATACTTATCAAGGCTTCTTGACATCTTGAGTGAAATAAGTCAACCCAGAAGTTTCTACGATGTTCTGGTGATTTGTTACTTGGTTTCTAGGGTAATACCATCTGGTTAATAAGAATTTACCATGATAATACTTATCAAGCCTCCTTTCCATCCTGAGTGAAATATGTCAACCTGGAAGTCTCTACGATATTCTGATGCAGAGATATGTGATTTGTTACTTGGTTGCTAGGGTAATCCCATCTGGTTGCCAGGCAGTTACCAGGGTGATACTTATCAATGATCCTTGCCATCCTGAGTGAAATAAGTCAACCCGGAAGTCTCTACGATGTTCTGATGCAGAGATATGTGATTTGTTACTTGGTTGCTAGGGTAAGCCCACGTAGTTGCTAGGCAGTTGTCAATGTGATACCAAGAAGGCTGTTTGCTGTTCTGAGTCATACAAGCCAACAATGAAGTCTCAATGACATTCTAATCCTGAGATGACATCTAAGCGATTTTAAATATAAGTCAGTGGGATTTTGTTGCTAAGGTGCTCTAAACGGTTGCTAGTGTGTGACTAAGTAGTTCCCATGATGATACTTGAAGACTGATTGCTCACCCAATTCAAACAAGCCAACTATCAAGTCTGTAGGACATTCTGATCATGAGATATCCATCTAATAATTTTTGTTACTTGGTTACTAGGGTAACCCCATCTGGTTGCTAAGCAGTTACCATGATAATACTTATCAAGCCTCCTTTCCATCCTGAGTGAAATATGTCAACCCGGAAGTCTTTACGATATTCTGATGCAGAGATGTGTGATTTGTTACTTGGTTGCCAGGGTAACCCCATCTGGTTGCTAGGCAGTTACCAGAGTGATACTTATCAAGGCTACTTTACATCCTGAGTTAAATAAGTCAAACAGGAAGTCTCTACGATATTCTGGTGCAGAGATGTGTGTTTTGTTACTTGGTTGCTAGGGTAACCCCATCTGGTTGCTAGGCAGTTACCAGGGTGATGCTTATCAAGGCTACTTTCCATCCTGAGTGAAATAAGTCAACCCGGAAGTCTCTACGATGTTCTGATGCAGAAATATGTGATTTGTTACTTGGTTGCTAGGGTAAGCCCACGTAGTTGCTAGGCAGTTGTCAATGTGATTCCAAGAAGGCTGTTTGCTGTTCTGAGTCATACAAGCCAACAATGAAGTCTCAGTGACGTTCTAATCCTGAGATGACATCTAAGCGATTTTAAATATATACCAGGGTCATACTTATCAAGGCTACTTTACATCCTGAGTTAAATAAGTCAAACAGGAAGTCTCTATGATATTCTGGTGCAGAGATGTGTGTTTTGTTACTTGGTTGCTAGGGTAACCCCATCTGGTTGCTAGGCAGTGATAGTTATTAAGGATAATTTCCAAACTTAGTTAAATAAGTCAACCCGGAAGTCTCTACGATATTCTGGTGCAGAGATATGTGATTTGTTGCTTGGGTGCAAGGGTTAACCTTTCTGGTTGCTAGTCAGTCTCCAAGGTGATACTCAAAAGGCTCCTTGATACACTGAGCCAAATGAACAAAACCGGAAGCCTCTACATTGTTCTGGTGCAGAGATATGTGATTTTTTTATTTGGTTGCTGGGATAACACCATCTGGTTGTTTGTCAGTTAACAAGGTGATACTCAAAAGGCTCCTTGCTATTCTGAGTCAAATGAATTAAACTGGAAGTCTTTCTGATGCTCTGGTTCAGAGATCTGTGCTTTGTAACACTGTTGCTAGGTCAACACCGTTTGGTTGCTGGGCCATTACTAAGATGATACTCAAAAGGTTCATTGCTACCTTTTTCCTTGCTTCCTAAAACTGTGGTAATATTCAGAATATTCATTGGTGGATTTTGATTAATTTAGTCTTTGCTTATTTTCCATTACATTTTCGAATCTCTGTCTCCCTCTAACTTTTCTATCCCCTACTGCCTGGAGACAAAGCCTGTCGAACCACAAATAACCCTGGTTAAAATATTTGTCATCAATTAGAGTAATCTTGAAATGTCAAATCATTAACCAAATTTTGTGTGTTCTCCCTAGTCTGAACCTCACTTTGTGCTTATCAACGCAATCCAAATTCTGGTATCCAAACGCAGCCACGTCCGGAAATAAATTGCAGAGAGAAGCACCAGGTAACCGTCACCAGCCCCCCGAGTGTGGGTAAGCAGTTCAACTGTACCACATAAAGAGGTGTATGGTGTCAATCCTGCAAAGAAAGAAACATTTAATTACACTTCACTATTTGTTCACATTCACTGAAAACAACACTTAGCTGTTACTACCCTTCATTTGTGTCCCCACACATTGAAGCCAACATCTATCTACAACACCACACTTAGGCCCTTAACCCTGTGTAGATCTGTGTCAGCTCTCTCTCCCAAGTCTTCCTCTACAGTGTGTCAACATGTGGCTGAAAACTGACCCCACGGCCCACTGGAAAGACTTGAAGGCGATAGTGAGTGACATACTGGGAAAAGTCACCAACTACTTGGCCCACAACCTCATTGGCCAGATGAATCAGATCGATGCCACCCATCTGACACAGGAAGTACACGACCTGAAGCTGCAGTCCAAACAGACCCAAAAGGTGCTAACACATGCCATGTGCCGCATAGACCAGCTAGAAGCTGTAGCCCAAGAACAATGTAAGGTGTACAAACAACTTGAACAAGTGTCAATGAGAGAAATCGAATGGCCACAGGAAGCCCTGACAGCTGCCAAGCACAGAAATCAGCAGGCTAAAGCCGCCCAAGAGGACCTGGAAAAGAAATTCCAGCACACCGAGGCACAACTGGAAAAGGCCATGTTTGATTTGAAATGGATGAACTCTCAAAACAAGGCCATGGAATGCCATCTGAACACATCCAGAACTGAAAGTAAAACCCTGACCCAGCAACTTGACCTCACCCAAGATGAGCTTGACATGGTCAGAGGTGAATTGAAACACTCTTACGAGTTAAGGTTACATTTTAAGATGAACGGGCATCCCACAGCAGCACCTCTGGTCTACAACGCAGCATCCTACAAACCCAGTGAAAGGGTAAACATCCCAATGAACCATGAAGCAGCATGTGGAATGGATTTTATGGACCTCGACAAGCTGGGAAGGAACATTGACAAGTTCACACCAGATCCTGCTGAGGGTCACAAGATCCATGCTTACCTGCGTGACATAGACTTCCACCTAAATATGAGGCCTCAGATGAATAACAGAGACACTTTATACCTGACAGACAATCTAACCACACAATGTCTGACTACCAACGACTGAGAGAGGCCCTGTTAAAGAATTTTCAGACCCAGAGTCTGGACAAGAACTGTTTTCCACCCTGAACACCAAACAAGGACGAAAAGAAACCATACAAGTCTACTACCGTAGACTACGTCAAGACTACTTCCAGTCTCGGAACAAACATGAGACAGAAGAAGAACTTGATTTCAAAACCATCTTTCTCCGAAACCTGCATCCCACGGTGAGATATCATCTAGGAGTCATGGCCTGTCCTTGCACGATGACAGCTCAACAACTGCGTGACTTGGCACACAAGGCCTATGTTAAGCAAAGAATGGCCTCAAGAAAGGCCCACAAGTCTTGAGAGGTGAGTCTTGAGACTGACGATGCCCACATCAGTGCCAGACCCATATGCACGTTCAACCACTGGGAGAAACCGTGGAACAGACCACATCTCTCAAACAGTCTAAAAGAAAGGACGACATGGGTACCCAGATGGAGACTTAAAGGCAACCTACCATGAAAGCCATTGCAACACCGTGCAGACAGACACAGAACTGAGCCTGCACATGAACCTAGAACAAAGTCTGCTCACGAACCAGATGAGACCTGCAGAAAACTCACCAGAACTGCTGAAGCTACTCACAGCATACTTCAAGCAGAATCCACACAAGGCCGACCATAAAGACATTTCAGACTCCTCCTGTCACACTCAACAACAGGAATACAGGCACCAGGCACAGCAGTGACCGACTCGGCACCAGCTTATGGACTGAAAACTCAGCCATTAGCCTCAACCACATCTTAATCCGACATTGACAGAAACTCAGTCATACAACAGCTCATGACAAGTTATATACACACCTCAAGAACTGTGCAAAAGATGTCAATGAACTGTGGCTTCATCAGCACCCACAGTTACCTAGAGGATCTAGATTAGCCAAGACACAAAGCAGCAATCTCCAAATGGGTCCACCGAAACCAAATCGACAGAAATAACTCCAAGACAAGAAAAGGGGGGAGTTTGAAATAGTCTGACACGGTTTACAACCGTCCCTTAACACAAACAAACACTACAGGGAAATAACAAACTAGTTTCCTCATAGACAAGGCACCCAATATTACTTTAAGGTACTCAGAAACGAATCGGTTACCTTACGTAACCTCGGTTCTCTCTAGAAGAGGGAACAAGTATTGCGTAAGCTAGCTTACGCTACTGGAAAGATTCATCTTTTCTGAGATATTGAAGCCAAAAAATTATCCTTAATTTTGTATCCATTGTCAACGCAGTGCAGCAACTGCATACCTTGAGCGGGCTAGCTAGCAAGCTCATAGGTTGCTCTGCGGCAACTGCTGCAGCCTATAGACGAACTTGAGTGAACTTGCGTCCAATGACAGGCGCCCGCGCCGTCACTGCATCAAAGCCTGCCAAAATGGGCGTGGCTAGAGTGCATATAAGCGTAAGTTCGTAGGCTGGAACCCTGGTTTTCATTGAATGACGCGAAAATCGCTCGTGGTGCGAGCACGGCCGGCTACGCAATACTCGTTCCCTCTTCTAGAGAGAACCGAGGTTACGTAAGGTAACCGATTCGTTCTCTTACGAGAGGTTCTCTTGTATTGCGTAAGCTAGCTTACGCTACGGGAACCCATTGTCAACGCCGTGCACGTCAAGCATCCACTGCATGAGCCCCGGGGGTGGGGGGGACCCGGGGGAGCCTTTGTGAGTGGGAAAATAACATTTGGCCGGCAAGAGTGCGGGCCAGTGTGTGTGTAATACATAAGCACATAGTGGGAAGGAAAAGACAGAGCGGCGGTGCCGGTCTGTGTGGAATGTGTCCCATCAGTGCAGCTCACCAGGGGAGCTGTAGCGTATTAAACCGCTAGTAGTTTCAGCCTGCAGGGCGGGCACTTCCAGATTGTAAAATCTGACAAAGGTGGAGGGGAAGCCCAGCCCGCTGCCACACATATGTCGTGAATGGAAATCCCGCTGGACCATGCCCACGAGGAGGCCATGCCTCTAGTGGAGTGAGCCCTAATGCCTAACGGGCATGGCAGGTCTTTTGACGCGTACGCGGCAGCAATAGCATCCACTATCCATCTAGACAGTGTCTGTTTCGAGGCGGCGAAACCTTTGGTGCGCCCTCCGAATGAAATGAAAAGCTGCTCAGAGCATCTGAAAGAGGCGGAGCGCGCAGTATACAATCTCAGTGCTCTGACTGGGCAAAGGAGATTGGCGTCGCGTTCGCTATCGGATGCTGGCAGCGCCGATAGGGAAATAATTTGTGCTCTGAAAGGAGTACCGATCACCTTGGGGACATAGCCGTGTCTAGGCTTTAAAATGACCTTGGAGTCACTTGGTCCAAACTCAAGACACGCAGCGCTGACAGACAGCGTGTGAAGGTCTCCCACACGTTTAACTGATGACAGGGCAGTCAGAAAAATGGTTTTGAGTGAAAGGTATTTCAAATCCACGGATTGAAGCGGTTCGAAAGGGGAGGCTTTCATAGCTTCGAGAACTACGGAAAGATCCCAGATAGGAACCGAAGGGGCGCGGGGGTTCATCCTTCTAGCTCCCTGAGGAAGCGGATGACCAGCTTGTTTTTCCCAGTGACTGGCCATGCAGGGGTTCAGCGAACGCCGTGATGGCCGCCACGCATACTTTGAGCGTGGATGGGGATCTGCCCTTATCCAGCAACTCTTGTAAAAACACGAGCAGCGACGACACCCCACATGTCCGTGGGTCCAGGTCTCTGTCGGTGCACCATTTTGAAAACACAGACCATTTGGACGCATAGAGTCTTCTCGTGGAAGGGGCTCTAGCGTGTATGATAGTGTTTATTACTCCTTCTGGCAAAGTGACGGGTAGTCGTTTATCACCCACGCGTGCAGCGCCCAGCGCTCTGGGTGGGGATGCCAGATCGTGCCGTGAGCTTGAGAGAGGAGATCTGCTGTCACTGGAATGGGCCACGGGGCTGTCAGTGACAGCTGCGTAAGCTCCGGGAACCATGTCTGATTCTCCCAGCGCGGGGCTATGAGGAGCACCGAGTGACGCATTTCCCTGATCCTCTGTATTACCTGTGCCAATAGCGAGACGGGAGGGAAGGCGTAAAGCAGGCGGTTGGGCCAGTCCTGGGCCAGCGCGTCCTCGCTTTTCGAGAAAAATACTGGGCAGTGAGAGTTCTCTTCTGACGCAAAGAGGTCTATCTCGGCTCTGCCGAATATGCTCCATAACTTCTGGACTGTTTGAGCATGCAGGGACCATTCCCCTGGGGAAATATTGTCTCTGGACAGTCTGTCTGGGCCGTCGTTCAGGTGGCCTGGCACGTGCGTCGCCCTCAGCGAGCGCAGGTGGCACTGGGACCAACTCAGTATGCGTTTTGTCAGATGGAAGAGGTTCCTGGATCTGACACCGCCCTGACGGTTTAGATTGGATACCACAGATCTGTTGTCCGAACGGACCAGGACGTGGTGACACTGAATGACCGGGAGGAAGCGCACGAGTGCGTACTCAACCGCTATCATTTCCAGACAATTTATGTGAAGGAGCTTTTCCTGAACTGACCATAGGCCAAAAACCAGAGAGCCCTCGCAGACCGCGCCCCAACCCGTGTTGGACGCGTCTGTCGAGATGACTTTTCGGCGAGATACAGCTCCCATCGTCACTCCCGCTGATACCATTCCGCCACTGCCCAGGGCTGCAGAGCTGAGATACAGGTCTGAGTCACTCTGATCGGCTGGCGACCCATGGCCTAAGCCCGGCGAGGCCGCGGGTGTTTAGCCAATGCTGAAACGGGCGCATGCACAGTAAGCCCAGCTGAAGTACTGCTGCGGCTGAGGCCATGTAACCTAGCATTCTCTGAAATTTTTTCAGAGGCGTGAGGCTGTTCATCTGAAAGGATGCGGCTAGTCGCTGAACACGGCGCACGCGCTGTGTAGATAAGCGAGCCGTCATTGCCATGGAGTCTAGTTCTATTCCAAGGAAGGAAATTGCCTGACTGGGCTGTAGTGAGCTCTTGGTCCAATTGACTGCAAGACCCAAACTGTTCAGATGACTGAGGAGAACTGTCCTTTGAGACAGAAGCTCCATATGTGACTGTGCCAAAATCAGCCAATCATCCAAATAGTTCAGAATTCGTAAGCCCTGTCTCCGCAGGGGTGCGAACACCGCATCCATGCACTTCGTGAAAGTACGGTGTGCTAAAGACAGGCCGAACGGAAGGAAGGTGTATTGATAAACCTGGCCGTCGAAGGCGAATCTCAAGAATGGCCTGTGACGGGGATTTATCTGAATCTGAACGTAGGCATCTTTCAGATCGAGAGAAATAAACCAGTCCCCCTGGCGCACATGCGCGAGGAGTTTCCTGATTGTAAGCATTTTGAACAGTCTCTTTGCGAGCACCTTGTTCAAAACCCTGAGATCTAATATTGGTCTGAGGCCGCCGTCTTTCTTGGGGACAACAAAATAACGGCTGTAAAACCCCGACTCGCTCAGAGAAGGTGGCACTCTCTCTATGGCCCTTTTGCACAGAAGGTTTGCTATTTCTGAACGAAGCATGCAGGCTGCTTCTATGTTCACAGTAGTTTCGAGCCGCACTCTGAAGCGGGGAGGGCGGCGATCGAACTGTAGCAAATAACCCTGTTTTATTGTGCTTAACACCCATTTGTATATCCCTGGGATAGCTTTCCACGCTTTGAAGCGTAACGCTAGAGGGTGAATGGCCAAGTCGCCCTGATTGCCGCACACAGCGAGCTGAACAGAATGTGTGGCCGCTTACTGTGCTTATGCATGACTGCTCGCAGACAGCAGGGACAGGCTGTTCTGTGAGTGACTTCCCGATTGAAGTGAATGGGGAAAGAGTCACATCTGTGAAGTGATGCGCGAGCATAGTCACGGGCATGGGACTTACATACAGAGAAGTGTTTGCTGGCCGTGTGACAGAGCGGGCAGAGAAGGGGCGTGCGCACGGATTCGTTGGCACGTTTATTGACTCTAACACTCGAGCTGGCTGTGCCTGCTTTATGTGAGTGGGCTCTGATAGGGACACGGGAAGTGTAATGCTTGTGTGTAGGGGTGAACACTGGATTGTGGGCACATTTTCTACACATAAGGCATGTTTGCTTTTCACAAGATTTCTTTGGGTCGCCGTGAAAACGGCATTTGAGTGCAGGCAAGCGGGCAGTATCACCGGCTTGTTGGCTGCTGAATCCACCACTGCAGTAGCCTGAGAGAAGGGGACTGACAGGGGGCGAAGCTTTGACGGTGGTCCGGCCGCAGCGGGACTGAGCCGTCGTTTCCTTAACAAAGCTAGGAGGACTTCGGTTGCTCAGGTTTCAACGCAATCTTAGGCCGAGGCCCGCGGGGGGGCGGCGGTCTGCGGCGGCTGTCTGAGCGCGTTCTAGGGCGGCCGCCCTGTCGACGCTGAGAAGTCTGGCTTTGCTGAGCTGGGTGCTGTGAAGAGGCTCATGCAGGAGGCTGGTCACGTGGGCGGCCTGCAGAGGAGCTAGCGCGATGAGGCAGGAAGAGATTCATGGCTTGGGTGGCTTTCTGGACTTCCGAAAAATGGTCAACAATGCCACTCACCGCGGAACCGAAGAGACCGGACGGAGAGAGCGGCGCGTTGAGGAACGTGGAGCACTCAGCTTCTCCCATATCGGCTAGTGTTAGCCATAGTTGTCTCTCGGTCACAGTCAGCGCAGCCATGCACTTCCCTAGGGCTTGAGCTGCAGCTTTGGTGGCGCGAAGGGCGAGATCCGTCGCGCTCCTTAGGCAGGCACCCAGAGGCTGTTTCAGATCTTTCTCATCCCATTCTCGGAGAAGGTCCGCTTGGAGGATCTGTAAAACGGCCATGGAATGCAGAGCAGATGCGGCTTGGCTGGCGGCGGCATAGGCGCGGCCAACACAGGCGGAAGTAGTTCTGCAGGCCTTAGACGGGAGCACTGGCTTAGACCACCATCTCGCGGAGGGCGGGCAAAGGTGTGCTGCTACCGAATCCTCGACCGGGGGGATGGAAGAGTAGCCCCTCTCGGTGGCGCCGTCCACCAGAGCAAGAGAGGTGGAGACGTGGGATCGGTTCCTGGCCGAGAGAGGCGCGTTCCACGATTTAGAGAACTCGGCGTGGAGTTCCGGCAGGAAGGGCGCGGCGACGGCTCTGAAGAAAGCAGCCGTCGAGTCTGTTGGGAGCCTACTCAGAGGGCGGTGACCACTCAAGCCCGAGGCGGTCAACGGCCTGTGTGAGGAGGAGCGTTAGTTCTTCCTCGACTCCGGCGCGGGTCCTGCTGGATTCCTGGGCCGAGGAGGAGGCTTGGGAGCCTGACCACTCCTCGCTGTCCGAAGCCATGATGGAACAGCAGCCCTTATCCTCCGCCTCGTCATCCGAGATGGCAACAGTGCGGCCACTCGGCGGCAACTGCGCGTCCCGGGAGGGCGGGGAGGGTGAAAGCGAGGCTCGAGGGAGAGGCTCCGGCGAGGTAGTCGCTTCTAACACCGGTTCCGGCAGCCTTTGGGAGCGGCGCTTCTTTCTGCGCGGCGAAACGAAAGGTGGCACGGCGGCTTCGGTTTTGAGTGCTTCAAGTCGAGCCCGCAGGGTCGACATCGGAAGCTCCTCGCAGAGGTCACATCCGCCGTCAGCGAGGGCGAGCTCTGCATGTTCCAGTCCCAGGCAGAGAGCGCAGATGAGTTGGCGGTCTCCAGCGCTGAGAGGGGCGCCGCATGAGGCGCAGGTGGTGCGAGGCATCTTAAAAAAGACTCGTTGCTCTTTTTGTGAAGTTCGCTGAGGAACTTGCTTGCTCTAAAAAGGATACATCGCCGGATGGCGTAGGTCGCAGGACGGCTGAAGGTGGCGAAGACGGCCGGCTTCTTCGAGCGCTGTCCAAGCTTGCTAGATGCCCCTCGAACGGCGACGCGGCTTCTGCAGTTCAGAGATGTGAAGAGCTTCGCTGAATAGATGAAAATCAGGGTTCCAGCCTATGAACTTACGCTTATATGCACTCTAGCCACGCCCATTTTGGCGGGCTTTGATGCAGTGACGGCGTGGGCGCCTGTCATTGGACGCAAGTTCACTCAAGTTCGTCTATAGGCTGCAGCAGTTGCCGCAGAGCAACCTATGAGCTCGCTAGCTAGCCCGCTCAAGGTATGCAGTTGCTGCACTGCGTTGACAATGGATACAAAATTAAGGATAATTTTTTGGCTTCAATATCTCAGAAAAGATGAATCTTTCCCGTAGCGTAAGCTAGCTTAAGCAATACGAGAGAACCTCTCGTAAGAGAACCCTAGCTACACTAAGTCCATATAAGGTCAAATTAACCACTCAACATCGGTTATGTAACTTGCACACTATGATAGAACATACTCAAATAAGCTAATTCCATTTAGCTAGCAAGAAAGTCAAGGGCATTATATCAGGATTGACAATTTATGCTTTTTGTTCACGAGCCACCATGAATTCATAGAGCATTTAGAAAGCCTATAGTGCGAATAAGACATTTATCTGTGATATGCCATGATATTGTGGACGTCCGAATTAAATTGAAGGAACTTAACACGTTAAACTGCAAAATTGAACCATGCGGATCAATTTCATATGTACGCAAGCCTTCATGTTATGACTTAGCCTTCAGTACTTCCTGAGTGAAGAGTGTCAAATGAAACTCAATTCTCCTGGTTTTGAAGGGTACTCCTTCACCTTTGGTTCTGAATCGAAACAGAAACAAGGCGGAAGGAATTCACCTAACAGAACTAACTCCAATGGGTTTCATTTTACAAACAATCGCTCGTTTTCACAATAATTCATCTCAACAAAAAACAAATTACCCTTTACAGGTTTCTGAACCACTTAAGATAATTAAGGATGACTCTAAAACACGAACAATCGTAGAAGAGTACCGAAATATCTCAAGGATCCTCAATGCTAGAATGCTTACTGAACAATTAGTTATTCTGCACCAGTGCTTGCTTTGTTGTTGTTTGTGTTTGTCTTCTTCTGCTTGTTTTCCAGCGATTGCGGAGGTATGGAAAACCCCAGCCTTTAAGTTTGAAATGTTTCAATGTCATAAATTACAGGCCTTCAGCCGGAACAGTTAAACCAGTCTGTTCTGTGTAAGGTTACAAGGACCATCAGATTTGCACAACTCTAAGACATTTCATTTTAATCTAGCCTTGCTAGATAATGCTGAACGTTTGAACTGTGGTAAAGTTTGTACCTGACAAATTAATGATTATAGACTGATGGACCTCTTTAAAATGTGTGTAGCGATGTGCAATCACCTATAATTGATAAATATAATCTTTAATTTTGTATGATTCATCTCATTCTACTAAGAATGGTAACTATAAAGCTTAACTTGATAAAATACAATGATGTGAAAAACCAATATGATTTTGTAACCAGGGATTTTCATATTTTGTTACCTACACGTATAACATCCATAAAAATGTTTAGTATGTAAGTGTTCACTGGCGTATGCAGATAAAGCTGATGACGAATATCATGTCTCTTGTACCATTCTCAAGATATACAAGCTCATGATTAAATATGCACTATTTTTGAGCGGGAGATTTTTAGGACTCTGGAACAAAGGACCATAAATTGACTGTCGGAAAAGACAGCCCAGTTGACCATGTGACTCTGAAAAGGCACTTCTGATTGGCGCAGGACACCTTTGGAGATGCGGCCAATTTCAGTTCAAATATTTCCAAACAGGAAGAACACTCTCTCTTCATCTATTCTCTTGTCCTTCTTCGGCTCTCCTCTCTTCTGCCTGCAGGTGCTTCATCTGGTAGCTCCGCTGACTGCCAGGTCTATGCCATGTGAGGCCCAAGGAAGCTCGGGACTCGATGTCACGAGAACGCTCATCACTCTCTACGGTTCACAATCCCATGAGAAGGCCTCGCTTCAAAGCTAACCCCATAATTCATACAGACAAAATCATCATTCATACAGAGATCCAAAACATTGATTGAACGAACTTTCGACCAAGAACCAAGCAACACAAAGAATGCAAGGAAACACCAAAGACACCCAAGTACATCTCCAATACTGTGTTCAAAGTGCTGGTGTATTAATTAAATAATTTGGGTAATCTGATAGCAAATTGATGTAGAATCAAAGAAGGATAAATGGTTCTTCAGGTATTGTCAACAGACTCCATAAAGTTCATTTTCACCAACCTGTCTCATGTATATATGTGTTAGATTAGATTCATGTTCAAGTTTGTCTGTGTTCAAAGACGACATGACTGTGGTATATTTTGATAAATAATCTCATCCCTGTTTCTAAAAGATTTAGATTCAAAGCTGTACCTAAATGCATGTGATATTATTTTCAATAAGCCATGAGAATAATATCACTCCAATAAGCGAATTAATCATAATTCAATTATTAAAGCTAATTCCTTACAGTAGAAATTGTGAGCGGAAACATGTATCACAATTTTAATGGAGAATCTATTAAGACAAATAATCTAGTTATTTGTCATTTATGTAATTTATAGTGGTTGTCGAACGTGACTAATTCCGTTATATATTTCATTACCCAATAAGGTACAATAAGCACAGTTTAATTTAGTTCATAGCTCACATATTTCGAGACCCTAAATTCCCTTCTAAATTTAGCATAGCAAATATCCTTACATATAATGGTGTGACAATGAGGTCAATTAAAAAGTTCACTCCTAAATGTCGCATACAAAATATCCTACACTACGATGTTCTGTTTCAGAGATATCTGATTTGTTACATGGTTGCTAGGGGAACCCCATCTGGTTGCTAGGCAGTTACCAAGGTGATACTCAAAAGGCTCCTTGCTACCCTAAATCAAATGAAAGAGACTGGAATTGTCTACGATGTTCTTGTGCAGAGATATGTGATTATTTACATGGATGCTAGGGTCACCCCATCTGGTTTCTAGGCAGTTACCAAGGTGATACTCAAAAGTCTCCTTGCTACCCTGAGTCATATGAAAGAAACCAGAAGTGTCTACGATATTCTGGTTTAGAGATATGTGATTTGTTACTGGGTTGCTAGTAACAGATCACATTACTTATTCCAATGAATGAAACCAGAAATCTCTATGACATTCTGATCCTGAGATCCCCATCTAAGCATTTTGAATGGAAGTCAATGGGGTTTGGTTGCTAGGGTACTCTAAATGGTTGCTAGAGCATGCAGAGCTAAATAGTTTCCATAATCATACCTGAAGTGATTGTTCGCCCAATAAAAATAAGCAAACTCACATGTATCTAGGACTTTCTGACCCAAAGTTATCACCCTCAGCCATTTTGAATGGAAGTCAATGGTGCTTGTTGCTAGGGTGACATAAATGGTTGCTAGGGTGTAGGGTGTAGCATTTCCAAAATGAAATCCCTGAGTAAAATGAGCCCACCCCTTTGTCTCTACGACATTCTGATTAGGAAATATGATCCCATAAAATTAATTGTCTTGTCACAGTAGGAAAAAACTATTGTTTTCATGGGTGAGACCCTTGCCATAGTATGCCTATGGGGCATATTTGGGCCTGTTTTACCCCCCAGCGGTACATCTTACCCCCAATCTCATGTAATGCTCCAAAATGGCTTGCTAGGCCATGTGAAATGAGTCCACCCACATTTCTCTATGAAACTCTGATCCAGAGATATGATCTGTCAAACTTTGTCGCAATGCAAAATCTATAGGTTTTTCTGGATGTTTTTTTTTTACCCTCCCAGGAGTGCACCGTACCCCCCATCCCTTAGAAAAGTCATAGCATAGGTGTCGTAAACAGTCCGGTCAACTTGACACCTAATTCGTGGGTCTATGCTGAATGGTGCAGGACGAGTCAAGCCAACCTAATTAGATAGACTGTAAACAACTAAAACAATGTTAAAGTGAATAAATTTGATAGAGTGGTGGTGGTGTAGTGGTCTAAGCACATAACTGGTAATCTAGTAATCAGAAGGATGCTGGTTCAAGCCCCACAGCCACCACCATTGTGTCCTTGAGAAAGGCACTTAACTCCAGGTTGCTCCAGGGGGATTGTCCCTGTAATAAGAACTCTGTAAGTCGCTTTGGATAAAAGCGTCTGCCAAATGCATAAATGTAAAATGTAAATGTTATAGCGCCACCAAGAGGCAGATGTATGCAATTGTTTTCATATGTCCTCCGAATGATCCCAAACATACAGTGGGTACGGAAAGTATTCAGACCCCCTTACATTTTTCACTCTTTGTTATATTGCAGCCAATTGCTAAAATCATTTAAGTTCATTTTTTTCCTCATTATTGTACACACAGCACCCCATATTGACAGAAAAACACAGAATTGTTGACATTTTTGCACATTTATTAAAAAAGAAAAACTGAAATATCACATGGTCCTAAATATTCAGACCCTTTGCTCAGTATTTAGTAGATGCACCCTTTTGATCTAATACAGCCATGAGTCTTTTTGGGAAAGATGCAACAAGTTTTTCACATCTGGATTTGGGTATCCTCTGCCATTCCTCCTTGAAGATCCTCTCCAGTTCTGTCAGGTTGGATGGTAAACGTTGGTGGACAGCCATTTTCAGGTCTCTCCAGAGATGCTCAATTGGGTTTAAGTCAGGGCTCTGGCTGGGCAATTCAAGAACAGTCATGGAGTTGTTGTGAAGCCACTCCTTCGTTATTTTAGCGGTGTGCTTAGGGTCATTGTCTTGTTGGAAGGTGAACCTTTGGCCCAGTCTGAGGTCCAGAGCGCTCTGGAGAAGGTTTTCGTCCAGGATATCCCTGTACTTGGCCGCATTCATCTTTCCCTCGATTGCAACCAGTCGTCCTGTCCCTGCAGCTGAAAAACACCCCCACAGCATGATGCTGCCACCACCATGCTTCACTGTTGAGACCGTATTGGACGGGTGATGAGCAGTGCCTAGTTTTCTCCACACATACCGCTTAGAATTAAGGCCAAAAAGTTCTATCTTGGTCTCATCAGACCAGAGAATCTTATTTATCACCATCTTGGAGTCCTTCAGGTGTTTTTTACCAAACTCCATGCAGGCTTTCATGTGTCTTGCACTGAGGAGAGGCCATAAAGCCCCGACTTGTTGATGGCTGCAGTGATGGTTGACTTACTACAACTTTCTCCCCTCTTCCGACTGCATCTCTGGAGCTCAGCCACAGTGATCTTTGGGTTCTTCTTTACCTCTCTCACCAAGGCTCTTCTCCCCCGATAGCTCAGTTTGGCCGGACGGCCAGCTCTAGGAAGGGTTCTGGTCATCCCAAACGTCTTCCATTTAAGGATTATGGAGGCCACTGTGCTCTTATGAACCTTAAGGGCAGCAGAAATGTTTTTGTAACCTTGGCCAGATCTGTGCCTTGCCACAATTCTGTCTCTGAGCTCTTCAGGCAGTTCCTTTGACCTCATGATTCTCATTTGCTCTGACATGCACTGTGAGCTGTAAGATCTTATATAGACAGGTGTGTGACTTTCCTAATCAAGTCCAATCAGTATAATCAAACACAGCTGGACTCAATTGAAGGTGTAGAACCATCTCAAGGATGATCAGAAGAAATGGACAGCACCTGAGTTAATATATGAGTGTCACAGCAAAGGGTCTGAATACTTAGGACCATGTCATATTTCAGTTTTTCTTTTTTAATAAATGTGCAAAAATGTCAACAATTCTGTGTTTTTCTGTCAATATGGGGTGCTGTGTGTACAATAATGAGGAAAAAAAATGAACTTAAATGATTTTAGCAAATGGCTGCAATATAACAAAGAGTGAAAAATTTAAGGGGGTCTGAATACTTTCCGTACCCACTGTAAGTGTCTCAAATTTTGTGAAAATATCACTTTCCATTCAAGAGTTATATCTGTTTAAGTAAAACTGGCAAAGCACACAGCTATGTTTTGGTGTAGCTTTGCAATATGGAATCGAAGGTTAAACCTTTTTTTGATAATGATTAATAACGGGACTCCAGAGAATCTTTCTGCACTGGCTTTATTCTGATCGGGTGAACGGACAAGGACTAGATCAAATAGCTGCTATAATATGATTTTGTTGATGGCGGCCATGTTTTCCTAGGAATACAACTGTCCTTATATACCTTGATGGCACCTTAGACACAGACACTGCATTCAAAATTTCAATCAGCCCAGCCATTCCATAGTTAGACCCATTTTTAGTATTTTAATAATTATAGTGCCACCAAGAGGCAAAGGTGTGCAATATTGTTTAGTCCATACATAAGTGTACCAAATTTGGTGATGATACATAAATCCATTCAAAAGTTACAAAATGTTTTGTAAAATGGACACACTTTGGCGTACCGTTTGATGATAAATCAGAATTTCAAAATTCCTTTGATAACTTTTCATATTGGGATGCTGCTGAATCTTTGTGCACTGGTTTGGTTCCGATCAGGCAAACAGCCTAGGACGAGTTCGTTTTTTAAAAACTTTTTCAAGGCAGTGAAGGATGCATCTAAAACAATCGGCCAGATGAAGGTATCTCATGAGATATGATATGTTTCAAACATTGGATTCGGACGTGCCTTGATGCCTTTCTATTTTAGAATTCAGCCTCCGAAGGCAGCATTTCACAGTTTTAGGACAAAGCCATATAGAACTGAGGCGAGGCAGAATATACACACAATATAATTCCAGACATGTAAAAATATACCTAAAACAATGTGGCATTTAATCATGTCTGGCAACTTGACAAAAATGTTTTCAATATTTTTAAGATATGTAAAAATTATTGTGACATTTGATTATCTATAATAATTTTGGAAATCAGATTTATATGCAAACTAATATCATAAAAGTCAGAAGACATTCTTAGTGTACCACGTTTCTTCAAAAAAATGTATATGCATTCATACACTCATGAAAGCATTAGACTTAAAGGATTTCTTATCCTGTGGCTCTCTCTGGTGGACAAAAAATAGTATTACAGCTTTCATCGATTAGTTGAAATGGCTGATTATTTAAAATGTAATGTTAGTCCCACATTCATCATAAATCCATGAAATTTAGTATGATTCCACAGAATGTACTGTTTTCTATATTTACACAGTTTTGTGAAGTTTGGCTTTTGTGCACACAAGTTACAGGGATATTTGTCTTTATGGGCCACACTTGTCAAATATATCAGATTATATCATCTAGACGATTTAATGGATCAAAATTCTTTTGATACATTTTTGCCTTTATGGTCTAGCTTGATCTGATTAACGCCACAGGAGTTAGAAAAAGTAGGGTTTCCAGAAAATCAGAATGGCAGAATCATTATATGAAATGAAATAAAACATAGATATACATTTTGTAGGGCTTGACACAAGGATTTAGAAGAAAAAAGATTTTGATTTGAATGTGCTCGGACGTGGAGTTATTAGCAAAAGTGTACATGTTCTTGTTATAGTGCCACCTTGTGGCCTATTTTTACAAAACAATTTGTACAAATATCTCAAGTTTTGTAATGGCCGGCCATTCAGATTTGATGTTATCAGCTGCTGAATTTGATTGGCTGCTGGCAGCCATGTTTGTTGAATTTTCTGTGTGATATTTGAGTGATAGCCTTTTGGCCATAGAAGATCCGTACCAATTTTCAACATTACTGATCATATAGCTGCAGAGTTATGAGCATTTTTCGGTTGTAGCGCCCCTTATAGGTGGAGTTTGACGCATCTTGGCATGCAGCCTCAGAATGTGTTGTTGTCTATGTGTATTACGATTTGTTACATTTGGACTTGTAGTTTGGTAGATATAGGTCAATTTAGATTACATGGATGATGCCTTACCAGTTTGTTGGCTATTATATTTGTGATGCTTTAGACGAAATAAAAATATTTTGATAACTTTTTGTCAAGAGGGTCCATAGATGATGTACACCAACTTTCGTGTAAATCGAAAATCGCCTTTGGAGGAGTTCGACAGAGTAGATTTTTTCCATGCCGGAAAATTATTATAGACAGAAATGAAATCGGAGATATACGTTCCCCTTCTGTCGCTCTCTCCACGTTGTGTCGGAAAAGCGACACTAGGGGTCTATCTTGAGCACCGAATACACCTCTGATCTATGAAAAAAGGCCAATGAGAAGTTGGCAGTCAGTATTTGCATATCCCGCCCCCGGACATACGGGTATAAAGGCGAGGCAAATACTAGAGTTCATTCAGAAATTTTCTTCGGAGCCGATGGTTGTGCATGCTGTTCACGTGAAGACACACCCGTTCCTGTATTCCTCTGACGCTACTGCATGCTGTTGGGCTGAGGGCGCATTACAGTGGCAATTTCTCCTTGCACGGCAGTGCATATTGCCCCTGGGCGAAAGAGTAATTAAAAGAGTGATTTCCTCTAAAAGAGTGATTTTCTCTAAAAGAGCAAAATACACAGCGGCGTTGAACGTCCTTTTCAGGACGTGTCTTTATAAAGATGAACTTCCGCCCCTGTGTAGTTCCTGGAGGCGGTAGAGTGCTCTCTGCTTCAGATTGCCACATGTGTTGTCTCGTGTGTCTGGGCAGCGATCACACCGAGGCTGCATTTGTGGATGGTTCATGCCCTCACTGCGAGAGCATGACCATTACAACGTTGCGGTCGCGGCTCGCTTTCAACCGAAAGCAAGCCACTCCAGCCACCCCCTCATTGCTCCTTCTTCCCACAGGATTGAGGATGATGCGAGTGGCGCTGGAAGCGATCTGGGGATGGCAGTGGGTGTGGCTCCGTCGGGTACCCCCCCTCGGACCACCCGTCCCCTGGCAGGCTCGTTGATTCCCGTCCGTGCTCAAGGCAACAGCGGCTCGCCTCACAGCCAGCTCGCCTATCCTCTAAAGCTCGAAGTGGATGAGCTCGCTGCTGCATCAGAGAGCACGGCTTCTGACGTGGATGACTCCCTTGGGCTGCCGCCTTCGGGCCAGCAAGCCCAAACTGAGGCTGACGCTCAGATGTCCGACATGCTTTCCTGGGCCGCACCGTTCACCACATGACATCACAAAGCCACACGCTCATCCGCTCTCGCTACCCTCAATGGCGGAGCGGCCCACGGGTACACGGCGATTCCCCCAGTGGATAGGGCTGTTGCGCTCCACCTATGCCCCGGAAACCCTACAACCTGGCGCGGTCGCCCTGTACTCCCTTCCAAGGCCTGTAGGACAACATCCTTCGCTGACAACGAAGGCCTACAGCACTGCCGGAAATGCCGCTTCTGCCCTGCACGCCATGGCCCTCCTCCAAGTACACCAGGCCAAGGCGCTTAAAGAATTGTACGTGGGTAGCCCTGATCCCGACGTGCTGCGGGAACTGCACTCAGTGACCGACCTCAACCTCAGAGCCACGAAGGTCACAGCGCAGTCACTCGGGCAGGGGATGGCCACCCTCGTGGTCCAGGAACGACACCTATGGCTGAACCTGGTCGAGATGCGTGAGACCGACAAGCTTCGCTTTCTCGACACCCCAGTCTCCCAGTTCGGTCTCTTCGGCAACACAGTCGAGGACTTCACCCAGCAGTTCTCCGCGGTGAAGAAACAGATGGAGGCGATATCACATATCCTGTCCCACCGCAAACCTGCCGCCTCCCAGGCTCTCCTGAGACGGACGACCCAGAGCCCAAGACGTTAGCTCCGGAGATGGTAAGACCACTCCGTCTCCTGGTGGAGGGCCGGGAGGAGAATCTTTCTTTGAAAACTTTTCATTTGCCGCTCCCCTTAACCGGGGCAGCGGTACCCAAATTCTCAATAAAAGATCTATTTCCTTTGTCTCTGGGCCATCTGGCCCGCAAATGCCTGTCTCATGGCACTCTGCCCCCAGATCTCAACAGTCCCGGCACGCTGGACGCGGCCCCAGACGCCATTACAGGACCTCCTCCTCAGTCACTAACCCACCCCCTGTCGGATGTGCGAAGCAAGGTAAGTGCTTCGAGTGTTTTCTCAGCACCAGAGCCTCGGGATGCATCCTCGCCTCCCGACAGCGTACTACCTGCTCCGCCCCGCCGCGAAGCCCCGCCGGGTACGTAAAAAATACTCGTCCCTTTGGTGCCCCTAGCACGGAGATTGGATGCGTGGCTCTCACTTCCCAATCCGTCTCGCTGGCTGGCCCGGACCATCTGACTCGGTTATGCAATTCAGTTTGCCAGGCCCCTGCCCCCCTTCGCGGGCGTCCGCTTTACCGCAGTGCACGGCCAACATGCCAAACTCCTGCGCGCGGAGATCGCTACTCTTCTACTCAAAGACGCGATAGAGCCTGTCCCTCCAAACGAAATGAAGAAGGGTTTCTACAGCCCTTACTTCATTGTACCCAAGAAAGGCGGCGGCTTACGACCAATCTTGGACCTGCGAGTTTTCAACCGAGCTCTGCTCAAACTCCCATTCAAAATGCTCACGCACAAGTGTATCTTGACATGCGTCCAGCACCTAGATTGGTTCGCAGCAGTAGACCGGAAGGACGCGTACTTCCACGTCTCAATTTTGCCACGACACCGACCTTTTCTACGGTTCGCGTTCGACAGCCAGGCGTTCCAGTACAAAGTCCTTCCCTTCGGCATTTCTCTGTCCCCTCACATCTTCACGAAAGTCACAGAGGCAGCTCTTGCCCCGCTCCGAGAAGCCGGCATCCGCATTCTCAATTACCTTGACGACTGGCTCATACTGGCCCACTCCCGAGAGTTACTATGCGCTCACAGAGACCAGGTGCTCAGGCACCTCAGCCGCTTGGGGATTCAGGTCAACCGAGAAAAGAGCAAGCTCACCCCGGTTCAGAGCATCTCCTTTATCGGCATGGAGTTAGACTCAGTCTCAATGTCCGCACGTCTCACCAACGAGCGTGCGCAGTCGGTGCTGAGATGCCTTGCAAAATTTGCTGGTTTCAGACTCGAGTCCCGAAACGAGCATGGTGCCACGGCACGCACCGTGTGACAATCACCCCCGCCTGCCAAAAGACACTATAACCCTGGACAGACCTCTGCTTTTTACAGGCAGGAGTGCCCCTGCAGCAGGTGTCCCGACGCGTCCTGGTCACTACCGACGCCTCCAGATTGGGTTGGGGCACCATGTGCAAAGGGCACGCAGATGCGCGCCTTTGGAGAGGGGCCCCGCTGCGCTGGCATATCAATTGCCTAGAGTTGTTGACTGTTTTCTTTGCTCTGCAGAGGTTTCTGCCGTTAATTCGAGACAAACATGTCCTAATCAGGTCAGACAGCACCACTGTGGTAGTGTACATAAATCGAAAAGGCGGTGTACGCTCCCTCCACATGTCACGACTCGCCCGTCGTCTCCTCCTTTGGAGCCAGCAGCGACTCAGGTTTCTGCGTGCCACTCACATTCCCGGCAAGCTCAATGTGGGGACGGTTGGGAATGGTTTGGCAGAGCCCAGGTAGACCTGTTTGCCTCCCGAGAGACCTCCCACTGCCCGCTCTGGTATGGCCGAACAGAGGCTCCCCTTGGGCCAGACATGCTGGCACACAGCTGGCCCACGGGGCTACGCAAGTATGCATTTCCCCCAGTGAGCCTTCTTGCACAGGTGCTGTGCAAGGTCAGGGAGGACGAGGAACAGTTCACACTAGTGACTCCCTATTGGCCCAACCGGGCCTGGTTCTCAGACCTTGTGCTCGTCACAACAGCCCCTCCCTGGCAAATTCCCCTGAGGAAGGACCTTCTTTCTCAGGGGCAGGGCATGCTCTGGCATCCGCATCCAGACCTATGGAAACTTCACATCTGGTCCCTGGACGGGACGCGGAAGATCTGGTCTACCACCTACCATCATAGACACGATCAACCAAGCCAGAGCCCCTTCTACCAGGCAGCTCTACGCCCAGAAGTGGCGCTTGTTCGCAGATTGGTGTTCTTCCAGGGCGGAAGACCCACAGAGGTGCGCAGTTAGGTCACTGCTCTTATTCCTGCTAGAGAGGCTGGAGGGCAGGCTTTCCCCTTCCACCCTAAAGGTGTATGTAGCTGCTATTGCGGCCCACCACGACACAGTAGAAGGCAAGTCCCTTGGTAAGCACGACTTAATCATCAGGTTCATAAGAGGCGCCCGGAGGTTAAATCCTTCACGGCCAAGCCTGTTCCCCTCCTGGGATCTCTCAGTGGTCCTCACGGGCCTTCGGAGACCCACCTTCAAGCCGCTAGAATCAGTTGGACTCAGGGCCCTCTCTCTAAAAACTGCCCTTCTGATTGCGCTCGCCTCCATCAAGAGGGTCTGGGACCAGCAAGCATTCTCTGTTAGCGACACATGCCTGGAGTTCGGTCCGGCAGACCCATGTGATCGTAAGACCGCGACAGACCCATGTGATCCTAAGACCCAAGGTTCCTACCACGTCCTTCAGAGACCATGTGGTGAACCTGCAAGCGCTGCCCCGGGAGGAGGCAGACCCAGCCCCTTCGTTGCTGTGTCCGGTACGTGCTTTGTGTACCTACTTGGACTGCATGCAGAGCTTTAGACATTCTGAGCAGCTCTTTGTCAGCTTTGGTGGAAAGCGGAAAGGGAATGCTGTCTCCAAACAGAGGCTCTCTCACTGGGTGGTGGATGCCATTTCATTGGCCTACTACACCCAAGCCATGCCCCCCTTGCGGGTCTGAGCACACTGAACAAGGAGTGTTGCGTCCTCGTGGGCACTGGCCAGTGGCAGACATATGTAGAGCAGCGGGTTTGGCCTCACCTAATACCTTTGCGAGATTTTACAATCTCAGGGTTGAGTCAGTATCATCCCGTGTCTTCTCAGGTCCGAGCCGGTAGAACTCGGTAACACACTGATGAACTGACCGGGTGGATCGCTTGCACCTAGCGCCCTTTCCCTCGGTTGAGGTTAAACTGTGTGCTTTCTCTCCCAGGAGATTCCATATATTCGGATCCCTGAACGATTCCTCCCTAGCCCTATGGGTCCACAATTCGGTGGAGGAATTCACTGACCCAATTCACTACGGGTGCTTAATCTACCTGTACTGGAATAGGTGCTCCACAGGTCCGGACTCCTGCACGGACTCCTCCTGTGTGTATATTCCGCGGCACGGTCCCCTTGTGAGTGGAATCGCGTCTCCCTTAAGCAGTTCCAGCTGCCCTCTGGTCACCGTGCTATAGCAACTCCCTCCTTGAGGCTGGATCTTCCACCACACCATTTATTCCACATGTGACCTGAGGGGCCCATGTGATGTATCTCGCCACTTACCTCCCCGTTCCTGGGCAGGTGTGGTCTCCGCAGGGTTTTTTCCCCCTGAAAGAATTGGAAACTGGGAAAGACCCCCTTCCCACGATGCATGTAAGGGCCCCAGCCGCTTTGGCTCTATGCGAGAAACATAGAGAGAAAAGAGGCCTGGCAAGGCTCGGCCTGTTCCCCTGCTTAGGGTAACCAAAAGGGTTCCGACGTCTTTTTATGGGGCATTGGGGAAGGGTATGTGCAGTCTGACACAACTGGTCACCTTTGCACGTAAATATACCTTCCTGCTCTTGTGTCAGCAGTACACGTACATGGCTCAGCGCATGGCGTGATTTAAATTGGACCCCTAGTGTCGCTTCTTCGACACGACGTTGAAGTGAGCGACAGACGGGGAACGTCTAGGTCAGGGGTGCCCAATACGTCGATCGCGATCTACCAGTCGATCATAAAGGCAATGCTGGTAGATCGCACAAAATGTAAATGTACTTTCGTTTAATTTTAATAAAAATAAATATAATGTATTTCCTTCTTTTCGTTTCTGTCTGACTTGCACTTGACGAGTAAATATTGACCAGGCGAGGTTTTGTTTATTCAATTGCCATGACAACTAGGTTTGCGCATGCGCACCTTCCAAGGACTTCTGAGAACATAGCACGAAATTGCGATGCTACTGCCCGGATTAGGCAAAACTGTCTGATTCGATTCAGTGCAAGTCATCAGAATAAGGTAAATGCCCTGAATGGAATCAGACAAGCCTACCTAAGCTTAAATAGTAGATCAGTAATAATAAGCTTAAAATTGTATCAGTAGGTTGGCTCTTTCAGGCAAAACTAATAATAGTAATAAGCTTAAATAGTAGATCAGTAGGTTGGCTCTTTCAAGCCTACCTAATTGTGTTTAAAAATATCATAGTGTAATTTTCCTTTTCACCCTTCAGTAAGGTAAGCGCTGCTTGCCATGCTTATATGGATAGCACATTCCTGGTATATAGGCTCACTTTGAGCACTGGATACAGTTAAACCTAACCCTAACAGAAAACATTTAGCATTTTTAGAATATTAATAATAATAAAATAAACAACAATTTAGTTTATATAAAGATAATGTCCCCAAACTGAGGTCTTTTCCTTTTTTGAGATTTTAGCAAATTTCTGGGTACATATTTGCCAAACTATTACTCAGTACACACACACACAGAGACACACAGAGTTCAATAGGAGGGGTCAGTCTCCAAGCTCAGGGGTCACAAACACGCACTGTCAGGGGAAATCACTTGTTCCCTAATTGAAAGATCAGGCTTTTCCACTGAGAGCTAACAGAATGCTGACAGCTTGGGTGTCTCTTCTTTCAGCCCTGCCCCCAAACATCATTGCAACACCCTGACAGAGCACTCAGAGATAGAGCTGAGAAAATTGTATTTGTATTCATTTTATTTGTATAGTGCTTTTTACAACACACATAGTTTCAAAGCAGCTTTACAGAAAATTATACTGTAACAGAAATGTATATTATAACAGAAAATTACAATGTAATGTCTGTAATGTCCTTATTGAGCAGTTTAAATTGAATTCTCATGTTGAAAATCATGTTTTAAAAATGATTTGTCTTTAGACCCCCAGTGAACAAGCCAAAGGCAGCAGTGGGAAGGAACCCAAAACTCCATTAGATGTTAGGGAGAACTTGGGAGAAACTTGGGAGAAACCAGGCTCAGCTGCGTGAGCCAATCCCCTCTAGCTATACAGCATGAATATAATGCCAATATAGGTTATATATGTGTAATACAAGTAAAGTATTATTTAAATAGACTGTGTAAATGTTGGTGAGCAATTATTAAAACTAAAGGATATTGAGTGAACTTTAAAATTAATGATTAATAAAAAAATAATTATGTTTTTTTATGTCCATCCCAAATTGACTGTGAAAGTGCATGTAGATGCAGTTTTCTTTTTTTTCATTGATGAAGGCTATCTTTGGCATGAATTAATTGTCTATGTGTTCAATTTTAGGAGATTGTAGTCCATCCTATGACCAAGATGATGAAGTCTTTGATATCTTGTTGTACATTTGTAGTTGGGAGCAGTTCATCCTCTGTGAATTCCATCTTAATAGATTGAAGTATGCAGACAGTGATATTTGAAGCGTCACTCCCTGTCTGGTTGGCAAAGACTGCAGTTAGTAGTCATCGCTCAGTGACATAATGCTGTGGGAGTCGAACATCAGGCTGGACCGGAGCTGGATCTGGCAGGCTCTGGTAACCTCAGGATATGTATCCCGTGAATGAGACAAGGAAACAAATTCAGGAACATTAGCATAGATGCCATTCACTTTAAAGCAGAGTTGGAGAATATGAGAAGTGCTTCTGGTTCCGACAGACCTGAATAATGTAGAATAACTACAGGTTGAGGGAGAAATTAGGTGTTTGCCTGGTTGAAGATACAAGTCTTTAGACACACTAACTCAGTTTAAGTCTAGACTAAGTCCCGAACAACGTTAGGAAGGCTATTTCATAGTTTAGAAATTGGAAAATGATCTACCTCCTTTTGTCGATTCTGATGTCCTAGGTAATATCCACAGTCCGTATATTTGCGATCGTAGTGAACGTGACGGATTATAGCGCAATTGAGGGTCCGCTTAATTACTGAGGAGCAAGACCATGTGAAGCAAATATTTTTAGCAAAATGTTTTAATTGCTATAAAACTTAACAAGTAGCCAATGTAGTGACGATAAAATTGGGCTGACATAATAATATCATAATATTTTTTATATTGAATCTGCAGGACATCCACCCAGTTAGTGCATAACAATAATCTAATCTTGAGGACATGAATGTATTAATTAGCTTTTCGGTCTCAGAAAAAGAAAGCAGAGAGCATATGCATCTGTTTTGTCAGAATGGCTTACTTATAGTTGACTTTGCATTTTAAGCTGGATACAGAAATAATTTTTACATGGGAAAAAAGTAATGAAATGTTTTTTTTTTGTATTATTATTATTATTTCTGAAAGTTTGAAAGACTTATTTGTACGATTTTGTTGATTTTGATGATTGTATGTTATTTCCAACATATACTAGTTTTTCCCCGAGACAGTGTGGTATTAAAGCACTTTTTCTAGTTTCCCAACTTATTCTGGAAAAATTGTTTTGTCCCGTATTTCCCCTCTCCTAAAATTTCTCTATTGCCTATGCAGCTTTCTTAGTTACATGAGTATTCTAATCAAATGTAGCCAAGAATACGGCTAGTAAAACCAATAAAATCACACTGTGGTATTTGAAGTACATGATTGGAATAAACTATCCAATCACAATCCCCTTTAAATAGATGTCCAGTAAGTGAACTGATTGAAGAGTCATCTTGAAAGAGCACACCTAAACTAAATAGCGTCTGGGAAACTATCAAGGAAGCTTACAGATACATTTAATGAGGATCTTCAAAAAGAGTTTCAATTACCAAAAAAGGAGTCACAGACAGAGCCTAGTAAAGAATGTGTGAGATTTGTGGAGCTTGCTTTTCCATCGCCCATGGAGGCTGCACTGACATCGTGCAGCATGTTCATACAAATAAGCATGTCGATGCTGTTAAAAGTGTGCCACACCGAGTGTAAGCAATTTTATTGTGAAGCAAAGTTCCGAATCTTACTGTTACGATGAGCAGGCAGCAGACGAGGGGCGGGGATCTAAATGCAGGGTTAGCTTTATTGAACAACTGAAATAGACAAAACCAAAACAAAGGAAATACCCTCAATGGGGAAAGACAACAAAAACACGGAAAAACATACAAAGGTAAACTGGCAGGGTAAACATCACCGAACACTGGAACAAGCATCCAAATACATCGACAATCAACAGGGGAATGAAGAAACAGCAGGGTTTAAATACACAGGAGACATGATGATGATAAAACGAGACACAGGTGAGAACAATGATGGAATATGGCAGTGAAGAGATCAGGGAATTGTGGGAAGTGTAGTTTTTAGACAGACAAGTGAAACACGGGGCAGACAACAAGGAAAACGTGACATGGAATGTGATCAGTGACGAGTGAAACAGAATACACGGGGCAGACAACAAGGGAATCATGACATAACCCCCATAACAAAAACACAAAGGGAATACTCAAAGAAAACAAAAATCGTCCAAGGAGTGAGGGGGAGCAAACAGACAGACCAAGGGAGCACAAGGGGCAAACAGACAGATCAAGGGAGCACAAGGGGCAAACAGACAGACCAAGGGAGCACAAGGGGCAAACAGACAGACCAAGGGAGCACAAGGGGCAAACAGACAGTCCAAAGGGGCACAAGACAGACAGTCCAAGGGGGCACAGAGAGCAGACAGGCAGTCCAAGGAGGCACGGGGGGCAGACAGGCAGTCCAAGGAGGCACAGGGGGCAAGAAGGCGGTCCAAGGAGGCACAGGGGGGCAGACAGGCAGTCCAAGGAGGCACAGGGAGCAGACAGGCAGTCCAAGGAGGCACGGGGGGCAGACAGGCAGTCCAAGGAGGCACAGGGGGCAAGAAGGCGGTCCAAGGGGGCACAGGGGGCAGACAGGCAGTCCAAGGAGGCACAGGGAGCAGACAGGCAGTTCAAGGTGGCCACAAGAGGACTGTATCAGGTGGTCTGGGAGCTGGCCACAGAGCAAAGACAGGTTCAGGAGGCCTGGGAGGCCGGACTCAGGACCACAGCCATGGGGAACTCCGAGGGCAGAGCCGTGGATTGCTCAGGAGACCACATCGTAGAAGGCTCCGGAGGCGGAGCTGAGGAAGGCGGCGCCGTAGGAGGCATTAGAGGTGGAGTCCTGGAAGGCTCAGGAGGCGGAGCCGAGGAAGGCGGCGCCGTAGGAGGCTTTAGAGGCGGAGCCCTGGAAGGCTCAGGAGGCAGAGCAGAGTGAGACTCGGTAGGCGGAGACCTGGAAGGCTCTGGAGGCGGAGCCGAGGGAGGTAGCGCCGTAGGAGGCTCAAGAGGTGAAGACCTGGAAGGCTCTGGAGGCGGAGTCGTAGGAGACTCTGGAGGCAGAGCCGAGGGAGGTGGGGCCGTAGGATGCTCTAGAAGCTAAGACCTGGAAGGCTCTGGAGGCGGAGCCGAGGGAGATGGCGCCGTAGGAGGCTCTAGAAGCGAAGACCTGGAAGGCTCTGGAGGCGGATCCCTGGGAGGCTTGAGAGACTCAGGAGGCGGAGCCGTAGGAGGCTCGGGAGGCGGAGCCGTAGGAGGCTCGAGAGGAGGAGCCCTGGGAGGCTCGAGAGACTTGAGAGGCGGAGCCCTGGAAGACTCGGGAGGCGGAGCCCTGGGAGGCTCGAGAGACTTGAGAGGCGGAGCCCTGGAAGACTCGGGAGGCAGAGCCGAGGAAGACTCTGGAGGCGGAGCCGAGGTAGGCGGAGCCGTGGACTGCTCAGGAGACCACATCGTAGAAGGCTCAGGAGGCGGAGCTGAGGGAGGCTCTGGAGGTGGAGCTGAGGGAGGTTCTGAAGGCTCCAGAGGCGGAGCTGAGGGAGGCTCTGGAGGCTCAGGAGGTGGAGCTGAGGGAGGTTCTGGAGGCTCAGGAGGCGGAGCCAAGTGAGGCGGAACCATGGAAAGCCCTGGGGGCTCAGGAGGCGGAGCCGTGGGAGGCTCAGGAGGCGGAGCAGAGGAAGGCGGCGCCGTAGGAGGCTTTAGAGGCAGAGTCCTGGAAGGCTCAGGAGGCGGAGCCGAGTGAGGCTCGGTAGGTGGAGACCTGGAAGGATCTGGAGGTGGAGCCGAGGGAGGTAGCGCCGTAGGAGGCTCTAGAGGTGAAGACCTGGAAGGCTCTGGAGGCAGAGTCGTAGGAGGCTCTGGAGGCGGAGCCGAGGGGGATGGTGCCATAGGAGGCTCTAGAGGCGAAGACCTGGAAGGCTCTGGAGGCGGAGCCGAGGGAGATGGCGCCATAGGAGGCTCGGGAGGCGGAGCCGTAGGAGGCTCGAGAGGCGGAGCCGTAGGAGGCTCGAGAGGCGGAGCCCTGAGAGGCTCGAGAGATGAAGCCCTGGGAGGCTCGAGAGACTCGGGAGGCGGAGCCCTGGAAGGCTCGAGAGGCTCGAGAGGTGGAGCCCTGGGAGGCTCGAGAGACTCGGGAGGCGGAGCCGTAGGAGGCTCGAGAAGAGGAGCCCTGGGAGGCTCGAGAGACTCGGGAGCGGGAGCCGTAGGAGGCTCGAGAGGAGGAGCCCTGGGAGGCTCAAGAGACTTGAGAGGCGGAGCCCTGGAAGACTCGGGAGGCGGAGCCCTGGGAGGCTCGAGAGACTTGAGAGGCGGAGCCCTGGGAGGCTCGAGAGACTTGAGAGGCGGAGCCCTGGAAGACTTGGGAGGCGGAGCCCTGGGAGGCTCGAGAGACTTGAGAGGCGGAGCCCTGGGAGGCTCAAGAGACTCAGGAGGCGGAGCCCTGGGAGGCTCGAGAGACTCAGGAGGCGGAGCCCTGGGAGGCTCGAGAGACTCAGGAGGCGGAGCCCTGGGAGGCTCGAGAGACTCAGGAGGTGGAGCCCTGGGAGGCTCGAGAGGCGGAACCCTGGAAGGCTCGAGATGCACTGGCTCTTGGACGGTCATGGCTACAGGTGCTGGCTCTGGGACGGTCGAGGCTACAGGCGCTGGCTCACTGACGTTCGAGGCTACAGGCACTGGCTCACTGACGTTCGAGGCTACAGGCACTGGCTCACTGATGTTCGGGGCTGCAGGCACTGGCTGGTTGACCGTGATTGGCGGAGGCTGGAGAGCAGAGGCCTTTCCTCTTCTCCTCCTCCTCCGGGCGGATGAAGTCGGCAGCGTGGGTTCGTTGACCACAGCAGGTGTGGGGGTTGGCTCACTCACCATGGCTGGAGAGGAAAGCCCAGAGGCGGGAGCCGGGATCAGGAGAGGTGGCTCCCCGGCAGCGAATTCCTCTACGATGAGACCCACATACTCTTGCCAAGTGTAGTCTCCGGTCTCCGGGAGTTCCCACCATCGGTGTTTGGGTACACCGAACCGGTATGCCACCTTCAAAGTGTGGTCATCCCAGCCGGTGTAACTGGCCACGCTGGTGAAGAAGTGAGAGAACTCCCGGACAGACAAGCCCGCCTGTGTCAGCTCCGTGAGGAACCCTGCTAGATCCATTGTTGGTCGATTGTTCTGTTACGATGAGCAGGACAGCAGACGAGGGGCGAGGATCTAAATGCAGGGTTAGCTTTATTGAACAACTAAAATAGACAAAACCAAAACAAAGGAAATACCATCAATGGGGAAACACAACAAAAACACGGAAAAACATACAAAGGTAAACTGGCAGGGTAAACATCAACGAACACGGGAACAAGCATCCAAATACATCGACAATCGACAGAGGAATGAAGAAACAGCAGGGTTTAAATACACAGGAGACATGATGATGATAAAACGAGACACAGGTGAGAACAATGATGCAATGATGGCAGTGAAGAGATCAGGGAATTGTGGGAAGTGTAGTTTTTAGACAGACAAGTGAAACACGGGGCAGACAACAAGGAAAACGTGACATGGAATATGATCAGTGACGAGTGAAACAGAAAACACGGGGCAGACAACAAGGGAATCGTGACACTTACAAGGTGAAGGACTTTTTGCTTATCATTCTGTTGTGCATGGCCATAGCTTTGCACATTCATGACCTAAGAAAAGTCTTGCAGGCAAGGCTGGTGGAATCATTCATACCCTCTGACACTAAAAAGCATTTGGATGCCCTGGTTGAAGGTGACATGCGAGCGGATGATTTCTTTTGTACTGTGAGATATCTTTATTCAGCATTGGTGGTTACCTCAAAATTGGAACTGCTCATTGAAGAACACAGAAAAACTTTAGTGGGCCATACTGAAAGACATCCCAGAAGTGGAAAAACATTCAGAGCAGCCTCGAACACTTCTATTCCAGAATCCCCACTCTAAGTTTGATTGACAAAACCACACTCTTTGATGAGTGGGCTTGTGCAAAAAACATTGTCACTCATCGCATCACTAAGTGGAACATGAACAAGACGGCCATGTCTGAGAGATGGACAGACGTTTTTCGTGAGCTGGAGAGCAAGACCATCAACTTCGGAGTCTTAGCCAAGGTCATGGAGTTTGTTTTATACCTGCCTGGGACATCTACATCTGTGGAGCGTGTGTTCTCATTAATGAACACAGCATGGACACCAGATAAAGCTTGACTCAGCGTAACAGTCATGAAGGCAATGCTTTTCATACATCTTAATTTGTACTGGACTGCTCATTTTACAATAAACTCTTCAAAGTCAAGTTCACACTGAGAAAAATTGCTGCCAGCGAAAAGTATAACGTGACAACAGTTACAGATGCACCTTCTACTTAGCATTGATCTGTGCCTAGGCAAGGATACAGGAAATGTCATTTTTGCTGGGAGGGGGCTGTCCCATTTTCCACAAGCAGGAATCTGGTCACCCTACTTATAATGTTAATAAATGAAATATGTAAACTTTAGTTTGAGATTATTAACTAAAATGAACAATAGTAGATTTGTAAATAACGTCTAGGTTACGAATGTAACCTCCGTTCCCCGATGGAGGGAACGAGACGTTGTGTCGGAGAGGCGACACTAGGGGCCTCTCTTGAGCACCGAATATATCTCTGATCTATGAAAAAGGAGGGCAGTCGAAACTTACCCAAGGAAAACGCAGGTCCGCTCGTAAGGGGACCGTATCGCAGAAAATACACACAGGGGGAGTCCGCGTAGGAGTCCTCACCCTGTGGAGCACCTATTCCAGTAAAGGGTAGATTTGAGTACCCGCAGTGGATTGGGTCGGCAAGTTCCTCCGCCGAACTGCGGACCCATGAGGGCTAGGGAGGAATCGACCAGGGATTCGAGTTGAGTGGAATCTCCTGGAAAAAAGACGCAGTTTTACCTCAAGCGAGGGAAAGGCCGCTATATGCAAGCGATTCACCTGGCCAGCCCATCAGCGTGTTAGAGTTCTACTGGCTGAGAAAACACGGGATAAAACTGACTCAACCCTGAGATTGTAGTATCTCGTAAAGGTGTTGGGTGTCGCCTAACCCGCTGCTCTACAAATGTCTGCCAGGGAGGTACCAATGGCCAGTGCCCACGAGGACGCAACACTCCTTGTCGAGTGAGCTCGGACCCGCAAGGGGGGGGCACGGCCTGAGTGTGATAAGCCAATGAAATGGCATCTACTATCCAGTGGGAAAGCCTCTGTTTGGAGACAGCGTTTCCTTTCCGCTGTCCCCCAAAGCATACAAAGAGCTGCTCAGAGTGTCTAAAACTCTGCGTGCAGTCCAGATAGGTACGCAAAGCATGTACCGGACACAGCAATTACGGGGCTGGGTCTGCCTCCTCCCGCAGCAGCGCTTGCAGGTTCACTACCTTGTCTCTAAAGGGCGTGGTAGGAACCACGGGCACGTAGCCCGGTCGCGGTCTTAGGATCACATGAGTGTCTGCCGGACCGAACACCAGGCAAGTGTCGCTGACAGAGAACGCTTGCAGGTCCCCGACCCTCTTGATGGAGGCGAGCGTGATCAGCAGGGCAGTCTTAAGAGAGAGGGCCCCAAGTCCAACTGATTCTATCGGCTCAAAGGGAGGTCTCTGGAGGCCCGTGAGGACAACCGAGAGGTCCCAGGAGGGGAACAGGCTTGTGATTTAACCTCCGGGCACCTCTTAGGAACCTGATGATTAAGTCGTGCTTACCAAGGGACTTGCCGTCTACTGCGTCGTGGTGGGCCGCGATAGCAACAACATACACCTTCAAGGTGGACAGGGACAGCCTCCCCTCCAACCTCTCCTGCAGGAATAGGAGCACTGATCTAACTGCGCACCTCTGTGGGTCTTCAGCCCGGGAAGAACACCAATTTGCGAACAAGCGCCACTTCAGGGCGTAGAGCTGCCTGGTGGAAGGGGCTTTGGCTTGGTTGATCGTGTCTGCGACAGTAGGTGGTAGGCCAGCTAGATCTTCCGCGTCCCGTCCAGGGACCAGACGTGGAGTTTCCATAGGTCTGGATGCGGATGCCAGAGCCTGCCCCTGAGAAAGAAGGTCCTTCCTCAGGGGAATTCGCCAGGGAGGGGCTGTAGCAAGGAGTATGAGATCCGAGAACCAGGCCCGGCTGGGCCAGTATGGAGCCACTAGTGTGACTTGCTCCTCGTCCTCCCTGACCTTGCACAGCACCTGTGCAAGAAGGCTTACTGGGGGAAATGCGTACTTGCGCAGCCCCATGGGCTAGCTGTGTGCCAGCGCGTCTGCCCCAAGGGGAGCCTCTGTTCGGCCATACAAGAGCGGGCAGTGGGAGGCCTCTTGGGAGGCAAGCAGGTCTACCTGGGCCTTGCCGAATCATTCCCAAATCAGCTGGACCGACTGGGGGTGAAGCCTACACTCTCCACTGGAGAGTGACCTGAGTCGCTGCTGGTTCCAAAGGAGGAGACGACGGGCGAGTCGTGACATGTGGCGGAAGCGTACGCCGCCGTGGCGATTTATGTACGCTACGGCAGTGGTGCTGTCTGAACTTATTAAGACATGATTGTCTCGAATTAACGGGAGGGAATGTCGCAGGGCAAAGAAAACAGTCAGCAACTCTAGGTAATTGATATGCCAGCACAGTAGGGCCCCTCTCCAAAGGCCTGCAGCTGCGTGCCCATTGCAAACGGTACCCCGACCCGATTTGGAGGCGTCGGTAGTGACCAGGACGCGTCGGGACACCTGCTGCAGGGGCACTCCTGCCCGTAGAAAGCAGAGGTCTGTCCAGGGTTTGAGTGTTTGGCGGCATGCGGTGGTGATTATCACACGGTGCGTGCCGTGGCGCCATGCTCGTCTCGGGACTCGAGTCTGAAGCCAGTGCTGAAGCGGTCTCATATGCATCAACCCCAGCGGTGTGACTGCGGCGGAGGATGCTATATGCCCCAGGAGCCTCTGGAAGAGTTTTAGAGGGACCGTTGTGCCTGGCTTGAACTGAGGCATTTCAGCACCGACTGTGCACGCTCGTTGGTGAGACGTGCAGACATTGAGACTGAGTCTAACTCCATGCCGAGAAAGGAGATGCTCTGAACCGGAGTGAGCTTGCTCTTTTCTCGGTTGACCTGAAGCCCCAAGCAGCTGAGGTGTTTAAGCACCTGGTCTCTGTGAGCGCATAGTAACTCTCGGGAGTGGGCCAGTATGAGGCAGTCGTCGAGGTAGTTGAGTATGCGGATGCCGGCTTCTCGGAGTGGGGCAAGGGCTGCCTCTGCGACTTACGTGAAGATGCCAGGGGACAGAGACGTGCCGAAGGGGAGGACTTTATACTGAAAAGCCTGGCCGTCGAACGCGAACCGTAGGAAGGGTTGGTGTTGCGGCAGAATTGAGATGTGGAAGTACGTGTCCTTCAGGTCTACCGCTGTGAACCAATCTAGGTGCCGGACGCATGTTAAGATACACTTTTGCGTGAGCATTTTGAAAGGGAGTTTGAGCAGTGCTCCATTGAAAAACTCGCAAGTCCAAGATTGGTCGTAAACCGCCGCCTTTCTTGGGTACAACGAAGTAAGGGCTGTAGAGACCCTTCTCCATTTCAGTTGGGGGGACAGGCCCTATCACGTCTTTGCGCAGGGATTTGGCATGTTTGCCGTCTACTGCGGAAACGGACGCCCGCAAAGGGGGGGGGGACGGGGCCTGGCAAACTGGATTGCGTAACCGATTCGAATGGTCCGGTACAGCCAGCGTGACGGGTTGGGCAGTGAAAGCCACGCCTCCAAACTCCGTGCTGGGGGTACCAAGGGGACGAGTATTTTGGATGTACCCGGCGGGGGCTTCGCAGCGGGGCGAAGCAGGTAGTATGGCGTCGGGAGGCAAGGGTGCGTCCCGAGGCTTTGGTGCTGAGAATAAACTCAAAGAATGAATGAATGATGCCCCAGAATCGGCCTAAGTACACTGTCCTGAGTCCGGGAGCTAAAACTGAGCCGACACTGGGGGCCACAATCATGCCAACAATAATTGTACACTTAGCCGGTACTGGCCTGAGTCTGGGTACCATAGGGAAATGTATATGAAATACAAAACTACATCTATTTAATAAAAACAACAAAATACATTTTGCTAAAGCAATATTAGATTAATTTAATAATTAGCCTGACTGAGCTGGCTACATGAGAGCCTTTATTAATCTTGGCTAGTGTTATATGTTTCAACAATTACATACATCAATCAAAGTTAAAATTTGTCTTTTGACATAAAGGAAATGTGCTATGAGTCTAACCTACTGTATATTGCTGATGCAGATAGGTTACATTTAGCTGTAACTATTTCAACACCTCTCCAGCATTTATCAGCAGTGTGGACTGGAATTACACAGGTCTCGTGTCAGACAGCCCACACCGAAGAACAAGTAGACGCTTGTTTGACAAAGTTTTCAAAGTTCATGGAATGAAATATATTCAGGTGTTTTGTTTGAGGTCAACTAAATTAGGTCCCAATATAGTTTGTGTTTCAGTGGCCGATATTATATGCCGTCAGCAAAAGTTGGTTTATTTTAGTGTTGTCCAGAGCCCCGCCCCCAGATTTACATGCCTCTAAACATCAGAGGCCTGTACCATGAAGCCGGTTTCGATGGCTAGCCAGCTAATATTTAGATTAGTTTACCTCAACCCCAGATTTTAGGTACCATGAAAGTTGGTCAGCATTTAGGACTGTTCATCTCAATAGTAACTTACGCTACACGGCTAACCTGCTCCGTAGCAGGTTTCGTTCTGGATTAGATCGCTAACAGATGTTGAACCAATCAGCTGTGAGTCAAATTACATCTCTGACGCAATCAATTAAATCCCCTGTGTCTCTTAAAGTGCACTTTACAAATAAAATCTGAGAAATCCACAAAACTGACCCTTGATAAATTATTTATTTGAGAATCTAAATGTAGATTTTCAGCAGGTAGAGTGTTGTATTTTATTTCAAATTTAATTGCTTTTCATTTACCCTCTTTAGTCATAGCAACATAAAACAAAGAATCTTTCAAAATATAAACATAATATATTAGACAATCTATAAAACAGTCAATAAGATGGATTTATATGATACATGCAATAAATTATAATTTTTAAAGATTCTTTCTTTCATTGACTCGAGATAAAGTATTTTACTTAAAAAAAAATTATAAAAAAGAACAAATACATCTAATTATTGCTAAAAAAAGTTCTAAGTGCTCACTTTTAAATTAATCAGTTAGGGGTCGTGCCACGAGATCTCGCAATATTACAACGTGACAGTATTTCTTGTCGAGGTGAAAAGCTGTCTCGCGATATCAGCGTGACGGAATTTGAGGGTGAAATTAGGATAGAAGATGCCCATGCCATATTTAAATCGTTTGTTTGGCAGCATTTTGGGTACCCGTTGGAAACCACAAACGGCAGAGAATGTGACAAGACATGAACAATATGTAAGTACTGTAAGAAAATAGTACCATACAGTTGATTTTGTGGCAGAACCTTTTATAGTGCTAGCATATTGCATGCCATCTTTTACTGCACATGATAATTCATACTCAGAAAGTAGAACTGAAGTGACATTCATTACAAGATGATTAGTTAAAACATTTCAAAATGTGCCTGCATTGTTTTGCATTTTGTGACTTTCAGTCGAATTAGGGATGGGCGGATTGATACAAAAGTATCCATACTTCCGATACTTATGTGGTATCAATTCCCTTACGACTTCAGTCCACTTGACATTGCGTTTACCAACGAATATGGGGAGTGCCTTCATACACATCCTATTTGAAACCTCTCTACAATAATGCAAATATTCTAATATTGTCTATGGTATTTGAGCCCTGCCTGTTTTGGTGCGAAACTGACCGCTCGTTTCGGCACAAACTGACCGCTATAAAACAGGTGCACAGACACCATTTCCTCTGAATTTCTTCCTTCTAGACAGCGATTACCTCTTGTCTCGAAGCCATCTTCCTTCGCCGTTTATACCCACCAGTCAGCGGATGGAATCGTCATGGCAGCGAGAAGATTCCTGCAGTGCTCCGGCGAACATCACTCCGCCTCGCCGCTTGACGCTTCGCTGGTGAACGGACCTCAGCATCCTGTTTCTCTGCAGCGCATAGAGTGTAGAGTGTCCTTTTAAAGAAAATTGTACTTGTGTGTTATAAATATAAGTTATATAAATATAAATCTATATTTATATATCTAGAAGAGCCACTTATGTATTCGCGTCTTTTTCAAGATGTCATTCCATAAGTGTTCCTAGTGCGAGAGACACATCCCGCCATTAGACAAGCATGACAGCTACGTTTTCTGTCTGGGCCACACCCACACAGAGTCAGCTCTCATGGAGACAGACTGTCTCACGAATCGTCCTCGTTCTGAGGGACGATTCAGCCTCTCGTGCCCTCCCACCCGCCTCTTCTGTGATACCCAAGGGTTCGCACAAGGAGGCACGGCAGGGCTGCGAGGTTGTGCCGCATTCATCATTCTAAGCAGGGTACGCAGAAGTCCACACTGGCGGGAAAAGCCTACTCGGTGGCAGGACAAGCTGGATCAGCACTCCATGCAATGGCAGTGCTCCAGGTGTTCTAGGCAGTGCTCCAAGCAAAGCTCCTCAGACAAATGGAAGAGCAAGGCTTTGATACAGAGACATTTAAAGAGCTTCGGGCCCTACAAACTTGGCTCTGCGCACCACGATAGTCACGGCGCAGGCCATCGGAAAGTCCATGGGTAACCTGGTCGTTCTGGAAAGGCATATATGGCTGACCCTCACGAAGATGTGTGACAGAGAGAAGACATCTCTATTGGCTGCCCCAGTGTCTCCGGCCAGCCTCTTCATCCGAAGACACATCAGTGTATGAGCCGAAATACACAATCGAATCGTGAAAAACACGATAGAGATTGTGCCAAATTGTCAAGCACAAAAAGGGTTTTACAGCCGTTATTTTCTTGTCCCAAGGAGAGACAGCAGAATTCGGCCAATCCTTGATCTGAGACATTTAAATTGCTTGGTCTTTCAAGAGACACTGTCAAACCCAGGAAAGGCTATGTACAAAAGGTCCTGACCACACCCCTCAAAGCGCAGGTGGTTCACCTTCAGGCCTTCTTCCCTCCTCCATTTAATTCAGATGAGGAAAAATCATTACATTTGTTATGCTCTGTGCGGGCGCTACATACATACATTGAGTGTACTTGCCAGTTCAGACTGTCTGATCAGCACTTTATATGCTATGGAGGATGCACAAAAGGAATGTCCCTCTCCAAGCAAAGACTTTCTGGATTGTCGATGCAATTACCCTGGCTTACGAATCGCAGATCGCAGAACGACTTGCCTAATTGGTGTTAAAGCACACTCAATTAGAGACATAGCCTCCTCATGGGCATGGATGAATGGTGTGTCCTTACAAGACATGTGTTTTGCAGCAGGATGGCCCTCGCAAAACACATTCACAAGGTTTCACAACCTAGACGTAACGTCTCTTTCTTCCTCTCTGTTTAGAGCACTTGCTATTCATTGGCCATATATGTATCACAACCACTCTACAATGTTAAAAGTCCACCCACTCCTCTTTCTTATATTTCTATTAATCAAAAACAGTGTGTCAAAATTTACGGTTTTAGTTTCAGTTTTTTTAGTTTTTAGTTTTAGCCTCGCCCACTTTTGGTGACGGACTCCACCCTCCTCCCCTGAGTGATCTACACACAGTCCGCCCATTTTGTTCCACGCTGGAGTATACAGTGAGAAGAATAATGTCTCAGCTTCCTAAGCGTCATAATCATAATCAGAATCAGCTTTATTGCCAAGTATGCTTACACATACAAGGAATTTGTCTTGGTGACAGGAGCTTCCAGTGTACAACAATACAAACAATACCAAAAACAGCAGCAAGACATAGGTAATTAAAACAAAAAAGAATACAAAATAAATAATTATACATATACTTACCCACATACACACACGTAGTGCAAATCTATTACAATCTGTTATATAAAGAACAAAAAACAGTATATTATGTACAGAGCAATGTAAGCAATGGCAGAAGTGGATATGTTGGATAATATAAATAGAATTAAACTGTGTATTGCACATAATTATTGCTCAATGGGGCAATTTAATTGTTCATTAGATGGATGGCCTGAGGGTTCCTGTGTCTGACGGTTCTGGTGTTCAGAGCTCTGAAGCGCCGGCCAGAAGGCAACAGTTCAAAAAGGTAGTGGGCAGGGTGTGTGGGGTCCAGAGTGATTTTACCAGCCTTTTTCCTCACTCTGGAAGTGTATAGTTCTTGAAGGGGGGGCAGGGGGCAACCAATAATCCTCTCAGCAGACCGAACTGTCCTTTGTAGTCTTCTGATGTCTGATTTTGTAGCTGCACCAAACCAGACAGTTATTGAAGTGCAGAGGACAGACTCAATGACAGCTGAGTAGAACTGTTTCAGCAGCACCTGTGGCAGGTTGAACTTCCTCAGCTGGCGAAGGAAGTACAACCTCTGTCGATGTGTATCTCCCACTTCAGGTCCTGTGAGATGGTAGTGCCCAGGAACCTGATTGACTCCACTGCTGCCACAGTGCTGTTTAGAATGGTGAGGGGGACAATGTTGAGGTGTTCCTCCTAAACTCCACAATCATCTCCACCGTTTTGAGCATGTTCAGCTCCAGGTTGTTTTGAATGCACCAGACAGCCAGCCATTCAACCTCTTTTCTATATGCAGACTCATCATTGTCTCAGATGAGGCAGATGACAGTGGTGTCATCTGCAAACTTCAGGAGCTTGACAAAGGGGTCCTTGGTGGTGCAGTCATTGGTGTACAGGGAATAGAGTAGTGGGGAGAGCATACATCCCTGGGGGGCACCAGTGCTGATGGTAAAGGTGGTGGAGGTGAATTTTCCCTGCCTCACAAGCTGCTGCCTGTCCGTCAGAAAGCTGGTAATCCACTGACAGATAGAAGTGGGAACAGGGAGTTGGTTTAACTTAGTCCCATATAAGTGTTCTGTTGTGGGCTGTAAAATTGAACATAAGAGTCTTCATGTACTCCCAGCATCAGAGCCACTGAAGACGCAGTGGACTAGCTGGACTGGTAATCTGGCATAGCATACATTTTCCCGGTGGGCCGATGCACTTTGGAGCTGATCAGGGATGGACTGGCCATTGGGAGAACCGAGCAGGCCGGTGGGTCAACCACAATACTAACAACAAAACCCGCATTATGCAGAACGGACCACAAAATGGCACCGCGATATGCAGAAAAGGACAGCGAACATCCCCCCGCTCAAGTTTTGGGTCAGCTGCTATGTAAAATTCCAGGCCGATTTCTCTTCCCAGTCCAGCCCTGCCTGAACTCCGGTATTTACGCTGTCAGCCATATAGGTTCTGATTTGTTGTTGCTGCAGTAACCGAAGCAGGAGCTGTAAAGGCCCAGTCCTCTTCCGCTCTTTGTATTTAAGAGACACACGAAATCAGCCTGTTTTTGATTGAACCCAAAACGAAACATTTACAACATGGTGTAATAAATGATCCGTGTTGTATTTTGTATTCACAGACACATTCTGTGGGGCACCTGAGACTTATATTACATCTTGTAAAAAGGGGCATAATAGGTCTCATTTAAGGCATTTTACCCAAAATAATGTTTTCTAGATGTAATTAATTGTGCAATTCAATAATAAATTAACCTGTCTAATCACTTCATTCCAATAAGTTGTCAGTTTAGAGCACTCATATAGAATTTGACTGTAATTAGCATTTTTTCTCCACAGTTTCTCCAACAATCCCCTTTTACCGTGCTATTGTATTTACTTTTTTTTAGAAGATACTCATTTGTATCTTCCAAGCAGATTCCCTCCAAACACTGGATTGAGTATGGAATGTATTATATGATATTTCTACCCAGTCATGCTGATACATTTTTAATTCATCCTCCACGTACAAATAAATTTATTCAGAGTGTCCTGTATATCTCTTGCAATTGCACTCTATCTCTTTATTAATGGATGCATTTAGTTTTTATTTCATTTACTTTAATTTCTGTTAATAAATACATTCTTAAATAATTCATCCTCCACGTACAAATAAATTTATTCAGAGTGTCCTGTATATCTCTTGCAATTGCACTCTATCTCTTTATTAATGGATGCATTTAGTTTTTATTTCATTTACTTTAATTTCTGTTAATAAATACCTTCTTACCTGTAAATAATAAATAAATAATACAAAATAGATTTTTGAAGCTCATATTTTTTTGCTAGGTTTGAAAAGGTATCCATTCCTTTATCAGAGAACAGTTGGTGATATCTTTTAAGACCTCTATCTGCCCAAAACATAAATGTATTATCTAATCTATTTGGCATGAAATCAGGCTCTTTAGCAAATTATTGTAAATTAACTAAATCTTTCTTAATTGTATTCTTTTTATACAAAAAAAGTACTATTAATACAAATATAATCTATTGATTTAAATATTTTGCTTTGTTTGGGGAGGAACGTCTTGGGTTACTTAAATGTAACCCCTGTTCCTTGATAAATGCGGAACGAGATGCTGCGCTGATTTAACGCTTTGTGAATGTCTTTAGGAGTGACTGGCTGTGAATATGTGTGCAACACGTCAATGAAATTGACTAGAATTTACAGCCTCTGCTGGTGACATCATTGGATGCACTTGTAGCAGGGCGCCACAGGTGCATCGTCAGGTATTTTGTCTGAAGAGCAGTCCTGGGGACAATCCTCAGTGCGGCAATGAAGCGAAGCATCTCGTTCCGCTTTTATCAGTGAACAGGAGTTACATTTAAGTAAACTGAGATGTTCCCTATCAAAAAGCTACACTTTGATGCTGTGCTGATTTAGTGCTTTGGGAACGAGAATACCCACGCCGCCGCACTGTGGGTGTCCAGACCACTTATGGTTGTGTAGTTGTGTTCACAAGAGCGCGAGAGGTCTCAGACATGAACTTGTGATGTTGACTCAAGGACGTGAGAGCCCGGAGTGGCATGAACATCCAAACTATAGAATCTTATGAATGTATGCGGAGAGGACCAGCCCACTGCATTACAAACATGTTGCAGAGAGACACCTCTGGCCAAAGCTTTAGAGGAGGCAACCCCTCTGGTAGAGTGAGCCCTGATACCTACTGGCGAAGCTTGACCGTGCGCCTCGTAGGCCAGGGCAATAGCATCCCTCACCCAATGCAACATAGTTTGCTTGGTGGCGGCCGCCCATTTGTTGTGGCCCCATGGTGAATGGATAGTTTCCTTGACTTACGCCACAAGCTAGTGCGGTGTACATTTGTCTGAAGGGCACACAGTCCGTGAAGTCTTTCATGCTTCGGCATTGTAAATGGCGGGGAGCAGAAGGCTTCAAGAGTGACCAGATGTTCGGTCGAGAAAGGAACCTTAGGCAGGTAGTCAGGATGAGGGTGCAAAATTTCTTTAGCCATTCCTGGGGCAAAATCTAAGCAGGCTGGCAAGACAGACAGAGCCTGTAGATCCCCAATTCTTTTTAGAGAAATAATTGCTATAAGAAAAACCATCTTGAGAGTCAGAAGTTTATCAGATGCTGACTCTAGAGGTTCAAAGGGGGTCTCAACCAGACCCTCAAGGACTATTGCTAAGTCCCATGAAGGGATCCTGGTCCTAGCAGGAGGTCTCAACCGCATGGCTCCACGAACAAAGCGAGCGAGCAGAGGATGTCTCCCCAACGGCATCCCGTCAATCAGGGTGTGGCAAGCCGATAGAGCAGCCATGTAAACCCTGAGAGTGGCGGGGCATGTGCCTGCTGATAATTTTTCCTGCAGAAAGTCCAGAACTGAAGCAATCTGGCAGTTAACTGATTTGAGACACGACCGTCTTGAGAGTTAGCATCTTGAACTTGAACGCCCTGATTGAGCGATTCAAGCCTCGAAGGTCTAAAATCGGACGCAACCCCCCACCCTTCTTGGGAACCAGGAAGTATCTGCTGTAGTAACCTGACTCTTTCTCTGGAAAGGGAACATGTTCTATGGCCCCTTTGACCAAGAGATTTTGCAGTTCTTTCCAGAGTAGACATGCTTGTTCCGGTTTCATGGTAGTGGAGACCATGTAAGCGCTCTCTGTCAGCGACAATTGCCTGGAGTTTGGTCCGGCAGACTCTCACGTCATCCTGAGACCCCAACCGGAAAATTATGTTTTCCTATTCTAATTGGCCTTTTCTCAAAGATAAGAGGTACCTGATGCTCTCAAGAGAGACCCCTAGTGTCACTACATTGACACAACATTTCGTTCCCTGATGAGGTTACGACAGTAACCGAGACGGTTTCCCCATTTGATACATTTCCATCTTCCTCCATTTCACTTTAGTTTCTCCAATATAGGTTGAATTTGGGCAGCTTTATAATAATTTATTACATTTGGGAATTCTAGTCCTCTGAGCCTTTTTGACACTTTAAGAATTGTAAGAATCATTTTAGTTTTCCTATTATCCCATGTAAATTTACAAAGTAGTTTATTCCATTTTCTAAAAAACTAAACTTTTTGATACACTACTTACTGATAGATTTTGATAAAGGATAATAAACTTAGGGAGAATATTCATCTTTATAGTCTCTAATAGTTTTGTAATCAATAGTAGCCTATATTTATTTGTAATAGTTTTGAATAATATATAAAGTTTTCAATTCAAATAAATACAAAATTTATATTTTAAATAAATGTAAGCTTTTAAAATTAATAAGCCTGTGTGTTTTTGTTGTAGGTCTATATGAATTCACTTACGCATTTATATACCAGCTGTTTTATTTTTTAATTATTTATCACATTAATAACTTGTTTAAAGCAGTCCTCGTGAGGTGTCATAGCAGCCGCTGTTTCTTCTTGTTGTGTAAATGTCTTTAATTGCTTCATAATTTTAGTTATTCCATGTACTGTGTAAATCCTGTGTTTTAAATTATTATGATTTCATGCTGAACTCTTGAGCAGTGTAAATGCATTTAAAAAATGTTTTTAATATTTTTATAACAATTTCTTGTGCACAGTTTAAATGAATTTACATTCTTATTTTCACAATAATCAGCTTTAAGCAGAGATGTAAATCCCGCTGAGACTCTCACACGATTGGTTGTGAGAGAGTTGTGTGCAGCAAACGTCACTCATTCATGTGCACGAGCGCTTAATCTAATCTTAAAGGGCACATATTATGCCCCTTTTCACAAGATGTAATTTAAAACTTTGGTGTACCCAGAATGTGTCTGAAGTTTAAAACCAAATTACCCTACAGATCATTTATTATACCATGTTGAAAATGCCAATTTTTAGGTGGGAATAAAAACAAGCTCTTTTTGTGTGTGTGTCTTTAAAAGAAATAAGCTGGTGCTCCCTGCCCTGTATCCAGAATAGGGCAGAGTTTTGACATCTCTGCTTTGGATAACTAGACATCCTAAGCAATATGACTGACAATGAAAATAGTGGTGCTCAGCCCTGTATGTTTGAACCGGAGTCAGACACTGATGTGGGAGAGACTCTTTGAAATAACAACTTTGAGAGTGAACCAGGAAGTTTCCAAATGGTTATTTGATAACTTGATTTATTTGTTGTAGTTTTTTCAGCAGTTTTGCATCGATGGATGAGCAAAACATACAAATACAGTTACAACATTCGCTATGCGCTATAATGAAACATCAGACACAAAGAAACATGTCCGTCAGCAGTGTCTGTCAACATTCATGGCAGGGCCTGTACAAAGTGACATCACTTTGTACAGAATCTGCGAACGGCTTGTTCTGAGACAGTGCATATGATTAATTGGGATTAAAAAAAAAGGTCTATGGATTTTTATTATTATAGGGTGGTTGTGTACACACACTGCCAACACACATTTATGTTCAAACACCATGTAAAAGTGAATTTTGCACAATAGGTAATTATTGCATAATAGCCTGAGTTGAAAGAGAATGTTGATGAGCTGCATCATGGTACCAATTAAGCCTGATTGGATTGGTTTGAATTTGTCAACCTGAAACCAAGGTTCAGTTAAGTTTTTAGTATTTATTTATTATAATTTCATTTAAAATATTTTTTCACTATTAGTTTTCATCTTAGTGATATTGTTCATTTACTGTTCATTAACCTTGAGCAGTACACAATCATTTCTGCACAAAAAATAAAAAACAAAATGCCATTGTAGAAATACCCTTCTCACAGTCATCCAGTTTTTAAACACTTGTTTAAAACTAGCTATATTTCATGCTTGGTTAATGTTATGGTAGTAAACAGTATATCTATAACTAACTAACAAAATTAAATGTAAAAGAATTGTGACCTCTAAAGCTTTTTTAAATGTAATGGGACACCAAAGTGTACTCTATTCACTTTTGGGTGCTTCATTAAACATTAAATTGTATCTCTGTGCAATGCCATTGTATGAATTCAACAGAAATTCATTAAATTATTTCCTTTAGTGATCCCCAAAAGAAAGAAAGTCATATTGATTTGAAACAACAAGAGGTTGAGAAATGAATGGGAATATTTCGTTTTGGGCGAACTATTCCTTTAAGCTCTTCCCCACTCTTACTTTAATAGGGTTCCCACAGTCAGTACTGCCACTCCGTACATGCATACTATGCAGTTTGCGTACTGCACCAACTTACCCTAGGAGGGCACCAGAAAGTCCACCGGCTGCCCTTACTCGCATGTTATTCGTTATTCAAGGACCCGAAAGCAGTTGCGGAACACAGACGATCATTTCACGTTAATACCCCCTCCACACACACACAAGGTTTTAGTGCATTAACCATAGTTGACCAATGGTAGTAAAACCATAACCGCAAAACTTAGTGTTAAACTACCATAATTAGGGGTTCAAGCCCGAAGGGCTGAAACCCTATTGTAATTGAAAAGATTTTTAGATTTTTTTCTATTGTAATTGTAAGGATTTTTAGGGGTTCAAGCCCGAAGGGCCCGATCGGCCTCAAGGTGGAGCTATGGTGATCGTGTTTATGTTTTGGCCCATAACTCCTAAACAGTTTGTCGCTAATTAGCATAATTCGAAAAACCTACTTTTTCAAGCTCCTCCTAGACCTTTTGTCTGATTTGCACGCAAATTGGGGTTTGTCTACTATGATATATTGAAAAATATATTGAATATATGAATTTTGATTCGTCAAAGCGTTGTGAAGATATTGTCATGGGAAATCTTTGAAGAATCTCTCTAAGATGCAAGAAAACTCTCAGAGTCCAGGGTTCCAGATGCCAAAGTTGAAGTTTATTGAATCACCAACAAACTTGAGAAGGCCAGCTGTCCATTCTGAATACACAATTCCAAGTTCTCATGTATAAACCTTTTAGTTATCTTTTTTGACCCCTAAATCTTTCGTGTCCTCTATCTCTGACCAATGGGCCTTCAGACAGTGTCCTTTCACTTGCCACCATTATTTTTCTGGCCTTCTCCTTTTTAATTATTGGTGGAAAGTCCTCATCTGTCTAGTTTAAAAAAACAAGGATATATTTCTGCCCTTGCAAGGACAAGGATATATTTCCACCCTTGCAAGGACAAGGATATATCTCCTCTCCTGCAAGGACAAGGACACACCCTCTCCCCAGCAAGGACACATAGTCTTACACCTTCTCTCCTGCAAGGACAAGGACACATAGTCTGTGGCCATTCAGTCTTTTACCCATAACTGCCTTTATGGAACTGCACTCTGGAGGAAAAAGGACCAAACCTCTTCTTCCACATTTAGCTAGGAAGAAGTAAAAGATTCCAATCCCCTAGCTAACTACTTTCTGGGGGTTTCCTGAAAACAAATCAACTTCTGTAAAAAGCATGTGCATGCAGTCTTAGCCTTGCGTGATGTAGAGTACAAATGAGTACACTTATTTTAGTAGTTATACATACTTAGTAAATTATTAGTAGATTTAACATATGAATATGCATCCTTTGGTGCCAGAGGAACTCACAGACATTTACGGTAGCCTGGAGCTCTATCAGGTGGTGTGTTGGAGCAGATAGCAGGTTGAGTCTTTTGCTCTTGCAGCTAAGCACTGAGGTGCTCGTCACTCCTTTCTTCATATTTCTTCCTCACACGGCTTCTTTCTGGGCAATTCTTTTTCATAACACTTTCCCATGCATATTTTGCTGAAACACAATCTTTAACATGACTATTTCTACTTGATTAAGTACATTATAGTGTTATTGTAGATATATTTCTATAACAGAGATAATTGAACTCTTAATAAGCAGTGTTAACCAGGAAGGGGAATATGTCAAAACAACAAACAAACTCCTTTCTTTTTGAGTTACTATCTGTTTTTATCACATAAAAGAAAATACAATAATCATGCTATCTCCCTTACTATCAAACCAGGAGAAAAGGTTTTAAAAAAAAATAAAATAAAGTTCCTCTTCCTTTACTCAAGGTTTCTCAATCAATTTCTAAAACTCATCCAACCCAGGCCCTATGGTATACATTGTAGTTTATACATTTGTTCCAGATGGTCTCATTGATACAGTCACCCACCATCCTAGTCATCATTGATCTGAGGACAGGTATAATGCAACAAAACAACAACCCAAATAAGGTCACACCTATAGTTATCATCATTCCAATTTTAATGAGCCATGCTTTCCATGACCCAACAAGGTTATCAAACCAATTACCAAACATCTGATCTCTTCCTGCATTGGATTTAACTTCTTCTCTTAACTCATGTAATTTCTTCATTGCTCGTGTAACGGAGCCATCTGGGGCTGTATTATTTGGAATATATGTACAGCAATTAGCGCCAAACATCACATACACACACACACACACACACCTCCCTTATCCGATAATAGCCAGTTCAATGCCTGTCTGTTTTGCCATGCCATTTTACTAGTGGCCACTAATTGATCTCCTAATACCTTCATTGCCTCATCTGTGTAGTTAATAAATCTTTGCTGGTTATAGTAAATATAATTGATCAATTCTACATTTTTGTTAGCTGTTATCCATATCAACATCGACTCAAAGCCCGACTTTATTTAATTTCTAGCCTTAAATTCTAGGGGTATCCCCCTGGGTTGTCCAATTGCATCTAAATAAACATTAGGATCTGGAACATATGCTCTTTTCACTCTGTTTTTACCCTGGACAATTTTCTTTGGTGCAGTTTGGATTTCAGGTTCAAAGGGGTCCCATGTTACCATAGTTTCTTCTTGTATTAGCCTTACTCTGGCGCATATTCCTTTCCAGTTTTTTGGTAGGGTAGTTTTTAACTGATTTCCCACACATAGCCAAAAATAATCTGCTACAGCTTCTGTTTGTTCCTCATTCATTATTATTAAAGGGGAGCCTAAAGTCTGGTTTTTACAGTTTGTAAGACAACTTCCTGTAAGCACTCCCAGACACCATGGGGTTATAATTACGGTCCACTAAATCTGATCACATCTTCCTTATAATACATTCTTTCGTCTAAGTGCCATGTTACTGCACAGTTTCCCTTAAATTTTCCCACATTTGCCTCCCCTTTAGATTTGTTAAAGCATTCATACTCCAGTTGCCGATTTATTGTATATGCTAGAGGACTTTCTCTTTTTCAATTATCTACACGAATATCCAGTTTTTTGCATTCATCCCCCTATATGCCTATAATCATATTGATTGGAACTACAGCTAGTTTTTTCAAGGGAGAGTTCGAACATATTATACAACTCGTCATATTTGCTTGTTTTACCGTATATTTGGCCTATTTGTACCAATCATTTTGATATGCATGGTCTAATAACCATTCCGCTTCTACTGAATCTATGGAATCTGTATCATATTTGAAATCTATTGGTATTGTCGTAGTTTGAGGGGGCAACTTCTGAGATAGTTGTATGGAGAAGATGTGTGACCCACCAATACATTGTCTCGTATTCAGAGCCGGTCAGTCCATATTCATATTTATTCCAATATGATTGGTCAAGTGCTTTTTTCTTTCTGGATTCTTTTTCTGGAGTATTTTGTTTTAGTTCAGCTTCATTGGAGAGACCATTCAAGGTCCTTAAGGTTGATTGTAGAGAACTCATTCTGTAGTGTACTTTCTGAGGGTTGTTCACCTGGAGATCCTGGACTTTCTTGGAACGTTTCCCCGGTAGGCCCTGGGTCGGGGGCAACACTTGTCCCAAGTATGTCAGCAATAACATCATCCATATCAATATCTCTTTCTTCTGCCTCCTGTAGCAATTCCTCCACTGTCTGTTCTTGTTGTCTTGCCTCATCATTTTCAGCTGCTTCTGAATCTGATGTAGCAGGATGAGCACGTTCTTCTTGTCCTTCTCATTCTGCTTCTTCCTCTTCTTGCTCCTCTGGGACATGTACTTCAGTTTCTCTTTCTGTCTCAGGGAGCCCTTCTTCTACTTCTCTTTCTTCCTTCAAGGGTTCTCTGTTCAGTTCTTGAGGGTCTTCTTCTGTTTCAGGTTGCTGATCTTGTGGCAGATTTCTTATACGAGCCCTGGTACAGTGATTCAGGTGATACCACGTGTTGCTGCCTCTTACTTTTACCACTGTCAGAGTTGCCTGTACAACTTCGTAGAGCCCTTCTCTTCTCAGTTAGTTCCACCTTCAATCTGAATACACTCAGATGCACAAAGTCTCCAGGAACTATTGGGCAAGGTTTGTCTTCTTCTTGTCTGGGTTCTCTGCTTTGTTCCTGTGAACAGATTTTTTTATGTATAGTGGTCAACTGTCTCATATAGGCTTTTAGTTCCATTTCTAACTGTTCCAAGGACGGACCTTCATATGGTCCTCTTAGATAAGGCGCTGGCATACATACCAGCATTTCATGCGGGGTCAGATTAGTGATTCTGTTTGTCTGCATGCAGCATTTCATCAATGCCAGTGGAAGTGCATCTTCCCAACTGAGTTTAGTTTCTTGACAAATATTTAACATTTTTGCCTTAAGATTTCCATTTACCCTCTCCACCATTCCTTGCGATTGTGGATGGTAAATGCATCCTAATCTTTGTTTTATCCTCAGTTGCTGTATTACTGTTTTTACTGCTCTTTGGATAAATGCCGAACCATTGTCTAAACTAATTTGAGATGGTATCCCGAATCTGGCACAGCTTCTACCAATCTGCTAAATCTGTCTATTATTACCAGCATGTATCTTTTCCCTCGGACTGGCTTTATCATGTCTACATAGTCCATTACCAGATGTTTAAATGGTCCTTATTGGTGCAGATGTACCTTTCCTGACATCATGTTTTTCGCAAATTTCACAGTTGGCTAAAAACTCATCTACTGAAGCTTGCAAATATGGGGACCAGTAGCCTTGTTGTTTTAGTTGACTCATTACCTCCCCCCTCATGCAGTGATCAAATCCATGTGCATCAGAAATTAGCACATTGAGGAGTGCTACTGGAGCCAATATTTGCCCTTCATTCACATCCATAGTCGCCCCCTCTGTTGCCATTGTATTAATTCAGGTTGGCCAGCTTGGTGTTGTATGCGTGCAATGTCATCTAGATTTGGTTGGACTTGTAGTATAACTTCTACTGTGGCCATTATTGCCACCTTACATCCGAAGGCCTCTTGCGCATATGCATCTGCAGCATTATTTCCTTTAATGACAAAGTATTTGCCTTTTTTGTGAGCCTGACATTTAATTAAAGCCAACTTCTTTGGATACATCATGGCTGAAATTAGTTTAATTATCTGATCATTGTGCTGAATTCTAGTTCCATCACTCTTTTTAAACCCTCTTTGTTTCCAAACTTCCCCAAACAAATGACACACTCTGTGAGCATATGCAGAGTCTGTATAAATGTTTACATTCTGGTCTTTTGCTATGAGACAGGCTTTGGTCATTGCTTATAATTTTGCCAGTTGTGCTGAGCATGGCTGTTCACAATGCTGGACCACAACTGGTACAAATGTACAAAGATCTTCTAACCCAGCATGATTCCCTAAATGATCTCTGAAACAGGATTGTGGCAGGGCTGCTCCGTTGGGGTGGACTGTAGTGGCGAGAACTCTACTACGGTGTATCCCTCCTCCTTCCCGGATTTCGGCACCAGTGTAAAGGGATCAATGGAAAGGAGGAGGCGAGAACCGGCTTGATAATATAAATAATAGTTTTAATTGTAAACTTAAAAGACAAACACACACACGACGGACATGTCCGTAAACGATCTCTCTCTCCCGCACGATCATCTACAGTCGACCTTTATCCCTCTCAAAGGCTTGATTAGCCTAATACGGGACCGGGTTTGTAGGATCACGACCCGGCCCCGCCCTCCAACTTGCCACAAAGATCCATCAACAAAATAATCTGTTTCTGCTTCAACCATTGGGGTTGAATCTAGATCAGGTCTTAGCCATGTGAAAGCTAATGAATTTGCCACACAATCATGTGGTGTCCCTTCATCCTCTAAGGGAATGTAATTTTCTGGATTTACCGTTGTGCACTTTTTATAGTTACATCTGGATATGTCAACAATGTTGAGTATGCTAGGCTTCTTGTCTGCGCCAGACATACTTTCCTTGTTCTAGTAGTTCTACTATTTTGTGATGAGTATAAATCACAACTGGGTACCCCATAGTCACCGTAGAAGCTTTTTCATAGGCATAGTAGACTGCTGCTAATCCTTAATAACAAGGCGGATATCCTTGAGCTACGCTATCCAACGCCCATGCCGGTCACGGCCAGCGAGCCAGCGCCCATGCCTGCCGAGGCCAACGAGCCAGCGCCCATGCCTTCCACGGCCAGCGAGCCAACGCCCATGCCTGCCACGGCCAGCGAGCCAGTGCCCATGCCTGCCATGGCCAACGAGCCAGCGCCCAGGTCTGCCACAGCCAATGAGCCAGCGCCCATGCCTGCCACGGCCGGCGAGCCAGCGCCCATGTCTGCCACGGCGAGCCAGCGCCCATGTCTGCCACGGTCAGAGAGCCAGCGCCTGTAGCCTCGACTGTCCCCATGGCCACGTGCCCTGTTGGCCGAAGACGTAAGAGAAGGAAGAGGGCCCCTTCTCCCCAGTCTCGTCTTGTGCTCAAGACCGCAGGTTCCCTCAGAGCCTTCCACGGCTCAACCGACCTCTGCTCCGCCCTCAGAGTCTTCCACGGCTCTGCTCCGCCCTCAGAGTCTTCCATGGCTCTGCCGGGCTCTACTCCACCCTCAGAATCTTCCACGGCTCTGCCGGGCTCGGCTCCGCCCTCAGAGTCTTCCACGGCTCTGCCGAGCTCTGCTCCGCCCTCAGAGTCTTCCACGGCTCTGCCGGGCTCTGCTCCGCCCTCAGAGTCTTCCATGACTCTGCCAGCCTCTTCTCCGCTCTCCGAGTCTTCCACGGCTCTGCCAGTCCCTGCTCGCCCCTCAGAGCCCTCGCGGCCTCCGCCTCACAAGCCTCCCAAGGCTCCTCCTCTCGAGCCTCCCAGGGCTACTCCTCTCGAGCCTCCCAGGGCTCCGTTTCTCGAGCCTCCCAGAGCTCTACCCCTCGAGCCCCCCCGGGCTCCGCCTCTCCCCCCCAAGCCTCTCAGGGCTTTGTCTCTCGAGTCTCTCAGGGCTCCTCCCCCTCTCAAGCCTCTCAGGGCTTCTCCTCTCGAGTCTTTCAGGGCTCCCCCCCTCAAGCCTCTCAGGGGGGGACCCTCGAGTCTTTCATGGCTCCACCCCTCAAGCCTCTCAGGGCTTCGTCTCTCGAGTCTCCCAGGGCTCCTCCTCCCCTCCAGCCTCTCAGGGCTTCGTCTCTCGAGTCTCTCAGAGCTCCTCCTCCTCTCGAGCCTCTCAGGGCTTCGTCTCTCGAGTCTTTCATGGCTCCCCCCTCAAGACTCCAGAGCTTTCTAGGGCTCCGCCTCCCGAGCCTCCTACGGCCCCCCCTCCAGAGCCTCCTATGGCTCCTCCTCCCGAGCCTCCTATGGCTCCCCCTCCAGAGCCTCCTACGGCTCCACCTCCCGAGCCTCCCACGGCTCTGCTCCCAGAGACTCCAGAGCTTTCTAGAGCTCCGCCCCTTGAGCCTCCTACGGCTCTACCCCCCGAGACTACAGAGCCTGCCAGGCCATCGCCTCAGAAACCCCCCACGGCACCGCCTCCCTTGGCTCCACCTCCAATGCCTTCCAGGCCTTCGCCCCTAAAGCCTCCTTCGGCTCCACCTCCAGAGCCTTCCAGAACCCCGCCTCCAGAGCCGCCTACGGTGCCGCCTCTGACAGCTCCGCCTTTCACGGCTGAGCCCGGACTTCCTGACCCTCTCCCTGTCCTGTGGCCTCTTCCCTGGCCTCCGGACCCTATTCCTGTCTGGTGGTCACCTTCCAGACCCCCGGACCCAGTCCCTGTCCTCCAGTCGCCTTCCAGACCCCCTGACCCAGCCTCTGCCATATGGCTGCCCCCTAGATCTCCCGACCACCCGCCTGCCCGCTATGTTCACCCTGACCTTGCCTTGAAACTGCCCATTGACCCCATGGACTGTCTCATTTTCCTCTGTGCCCCTTGGACTGCCCTCAATTTTGTTGATGTGTTTTGTGGGTTTTCTGTTCAGGGGTTTTTTGTTTGTTGGGATCATCCAGCACCACTTCCCAGAGGTCGCGCTCCTCGCAACTGAACGCGGCCGTCAGGAGCCGTCCGTTATAGAGGGGGGAGTACTGTCACAAACCCGCTCCCTCGCTCCGCCCCCTCGAGCTTCCACGCTCGTTCCGCCCCCTCGAGCTCGCACGCTCGTTTTGCTCCCTCGAGCTCGCACGCTCGTTTTGCTCCTCGAACTTCCACGCTCGTTTTGCTCCCTCGAGCTCGCACGCTCGTTTTGCTCCCTCGAACTTCCACGCTCGTTTTGCTCCCTCGAGCTCGCACGCTCGTTTTGCTCCCTCGAGCTTGCACGCTCGTTTGCTCCCTCGAGCTTCCACGCTCGTTCTGCTCCCTCGAGCTTGCACGCTCGTTTTGCTCCCTCGAGCTTGCACGCTCGTTTTGCTCCCTCGAGCTCTCATGCTCGTTAGCAGGTCTCCCTCCTCGGGCTCGCAAGCCTGCTCTCAGTCACCACATTAGTTTCACCTGTACTCGTCTGATCACCCATCATTGTTTACACCTGCACCCGCCCCTATATATATCACAACCCTTTCATCTCACGCCTGTTGGTTATTGTGTTTAGTTTCCCGTGTCTTTGCCCCCCCCGCTAGTCCCGTCTAGTTCCGAACTCCCCTGTGAATAGTTACCCCTTAGCTTGCCAGCTCGAGTGTTCCCCTAGTTCCCCTGTCTTTGAACCACTAGCCCGTCTAGTTCTGCGCCCTTGTTGTTAACTGTTTTCCCGGCTTCGACCCCCCGCTCTCGTTGACCACTCTCTCCCGGATTTGCCCCTTTGTTCCATTCTGATTCCCCGGCTTCGACCTCCCGCTCTCGTTGACCATTCTCATCTGCTTTGCTGTTAATAAAAGCAGTTTCCCATCGACATTGTGACTGTCTCGTCTTGTGTGTGTGTGTGTGCGGGTTACATCCAGTTTTGTACTGTAATATGCTATGGGCTGTTTTCGTCTCCCACTACAAAGTTCCTGCATCAGAACTGCTGAAGCATAACCACTTTTTCTATCTGCTACATATAGATGGAATGGTTTAGTATAATCTGGGGTGGCCAGTGCAGGTGCTGTTTTGAGTTCTTTCTTTAATGACTCAAAAGCTACTGATGCATCAGCATCCCAAGTCAACTTACTTCTAAGATTTTGCTGGCCTGTTTGTTTTATTAATGCTCATAAGGGGTTTGATAATAACATAATCGTCTATCCAATCAGAGATAAATCCTGTCACCCCAAAAAAGGTCATCATTTGTCCCACTGTCTGTGGCACTTTACAAATGCCTTCAAATTGGCCAGGTGATATTGACTTTGTTTGGTGTGCAATAATTTGTCCCAAATATTCCAGTTGTGGTAGGCAATACTGTAATTTATCCTTGGATACTTTATGACCTCCCTCAGCCAGCCTAGTAAGCAATTTGATTGTATCCTGATGACACTGTTCCAGTGTTGGTGAGCAAATCAGTAAGTCATCTACATACTGTATTAATGTACTATCAATTCTGAGATCCTCTAGATCTGCTTTCAGTACCTGATTGAATACATGTGGCGAATGCTTGAACCCCTGCTTTTTTCATCATTGGTCCTAAGTCTTTTGGCTCTCTTCCCTTGCTTACATATAGAGTCACATGTGGGATTGAGTATGACACTTGAAACCATTTGTCTATGAAATTACTTTTCTCAATCTGAAGTGCAGCCCCCTCTTGTCCTACAACTATATATTTTGACATTAGTGAGATTTTCTGTTGCTTTGTTTTACTCAGCCATTATTTCTCTAGGTCTGGATCTCTTGCTGTGTCATATATTAATGTGCAATGATATTCAGTCCCTGGCACATTTGGTTCACATAGCTGTGCTTTAATATATTTTCCCCATTTACCTACTGTGTTTTCTATTTCCTTCCCTAATTCTCCTAAACAATATACATCTGCTTGTGGACCTTGAGATTCTGGTGGCTGTGTAACTGTCATTTGTCTGACTCCTCCATCGTCTATGTATATCCCTTCTGGAGTGCACCATATTTGTAAGTTCATTTTGCATATAGCATCTCTTCCCAATAAATTTACTGGTGTGTTTTCTGATATTAGAATTGGGATTTTTACTGCTGTTGCCTTTTACTGGAGCCGTCATTGGAATTAACTGGGTTTGTCCCGAGAATCCTACTGTCTTTACATATTTACCAGACTGGGGGAGGTGAGAGGCATACAAGTGAATGTGGCTCCAGTGTCTAACATGACTGGTGTTATCTTGCCCTCTATTTTAACCTGCAGTATAGGTTCTTGATCAGCATCAGTTGATATAATTGGAAGCTGACCCCTCCACGTAGGATTCTCTGGGCATCCCTAGTAGCCCTGTGGTGGTCCATGCCATGGGTTGAGTAGACCTTGGGCCTGTAGTTGAGAGCCTTGCTGCCATGCATTGATATAGGCCTGTTGTTCCGGGAGCCAAGGACTCCCAGGGCAGTCTCTTTTAATATGTCCTGGTTGGTTACATCCCCAGCAGGTGTTCATATTTCTGAACCCGTTGTTCTGTCTTCCTCGTCCTCTTCCCCCTTGAAACTGTCGATTCCAGCCTCTGTTCGGTTGCTCTGGGAAATTATAAACTATCGTTGGTGTGGGATGTTGTACTGCCTGTCCTGGGGTTGGCATTATGTTCTGAACATTCGATATAGGCAGATGTAGTTGGCACATTCGGGACCATTGGAGCATGTGCATTACTTGGAATCATTGGTGCGGACGCATTTACTGGTGCCATCACAGTGGTTTGTTCTTCCTTTTCTTTTACAGCTGCTTGAAGTTTTTTCCTTTTTCCTGTCAGTTCTTCTAGTTGTAATTGTTCCAGTTTTTTACGTATGTCTCACTCCTGCTGTTACATTCTTTCCTCATGTTTCCAGTGGTGTTCCATTGCATGAACCATATGTGCACAGAACTCTTTTGGTGACTTAGTGGTTAATCCTACCACATCTTCCAATCTGTCTTTGACTGGTGCATGCATTGCATCTATTATGGAGGATCGGAACATTGCTGTCATCCATTAATCTTTTTCTGGGTCTCTTTCCATTTCCATTTTCCATCTTTTTAGTTCTCGGTCAATGTAAGCTTTCAGGTTTTCAGTTTCTCCCAGTGGTTCTAATTTCAATGCCTTCGGATCTAGGCTCATTGGAAATTATTTTCTTAAGGCTGCCCAAATGTCGTTACGGAATCTGCTGAATGACATTTCATCCATTGCTGTGTCATCTATTGCTGCACCCCATCCTGCCTTGTTCAGTATGTCAGTTAGCTTGGTCCCTCCTATGCATCTGACAATAAGGGCTTTAATGTCTCCCACAGCCAGGCGTGTCCCTATTGCGTGTTCTTCAACTTCTCTGATCCATCCTACTGGACTGTTCTTTCCACTATGCTAGTCTTTACCAGGCTGGTCAGACGAGGACCACCAAAAGTATCCAACCCCTGACTTCCCCTGTACTTTTGCTGGGTTGAGGACTTCTCACTATTCTTTTTGAGGAATGCTATTAGTTTTTCTTAGATACTGCATTTTCTTGTTTTTTGTTTAATGGTTTTGCTGGCTCCTCTTCTTGTCCCAGTCTACACAAATTATTTTGCATCCAAATAATATCTCTCCTTAGGATTATTAAATCAATACTCAAGGGTCTTCTCACAGCAAAACATCGACCTGTTCCAATTACCTGGCCTTCCCAGTGTATAAAAGTAAGACATGAGGTTAATTTTATCTGGCATTTTTCCCATGTAAGTCAAGTCAAGTCAATTTTATTTGTATAGTGCCTTTCACAACACACATCCTTTCAAAGCAGCTTTACAGAAGATCAGGCATTAACAGATGATAAATCTGTAATATCTATAATGTCGATGAATCGTCATTGTGTAATTAGATAAAATAACATTGTTATCGTGTTTAAAAATAAGTAATAAAATAATAATTGTATTAATAACCCCAGTGAGCAAGCTGAAAGCGACTGCGGCAAGGAACACGAAACTCCATAAGATGTTGATTAATGGAGAAAAATAACCTTGGGAGAAACCAGACTGACTGTTGGGGCCAGATCCCCTCTGGCTAACATTATGAATATAATGCAAATTTTACTTATGTATAGTTAAAATCATGGTTTAAAATGATTAAACTAAGTAAGTGTTAAGGGTCAGTGTTTAAACATCGATTTTGTTTGAACTGTAAGATTAATTACCAATGTCTTTGAAGTCCATCCTGGATTAACTGCAGAAGTTCACATAGATGCAATTGTCCTTGTTAATTGGCTGATGAAGGCTTTTGTTGGCAATTGTTAGTCTATGCATTCCATTTCTAGATCGTTGTCCATCAATAGACCTAGTTGTCTATTATTAGTTGTATATGTAGTCACAGAAATATTTATTTCATCTCTCTTACATTGTTCTAGATAAAAAGGTTCAAGAAATCTGGTCAGGTCTTCTCTTTCATTTTTATGTAATATGCCTTTTCCCCTTTTTCCTCTTTTTCTTTTATTTTTGCACAAGTTATCCATTATTCCTAGGGTTTGATCACTTTTTTCCAGTCTTTATTACAATTGGTTGCTTAAATATTTCTCATATTGTCTTCGTGTTTTATTGTTTATTATTTTATTTTATTATTGACTTATTTCTTCTCTGGCTTTGATTAATTTATATTATTTTATTCTTTTCATGACACCAATCTTTATATATTTAGAATTGTATTTGTTTGTTCATGTTTTTCATTTATTGTTTACATAATCAACTTTTTATTGATTTTTCAGAATTATCTGTTTGCTTACACTATTTATATTTGCTTATACAAATTCATTTTGTAGGTTACAATATTTCATCTTTAAACACAGTTAGACATTACTTGTTTCTTGTACATACAATGTGGTTATCAATGCTAAGCTAATACATCCATTATTCTACCAGCAATTTTGTTACACATATGTATTTGATTATACATCATTTTTGATATTTGTAAGAATAACATATGCAAAGTCTATGTCTTACTACTTTTCCATGTATATCTTTTTTCTGTCAAACTCCTACTCTGAACTGCCCCCTGGCTGCTGCTCAGTTTTTCCCTTTTCAAATATGTCCAGCCACACTTGTCTTATGTCCTCTGGGAGATGCACATTTTTACCTCTAACACCCCTATTGTTCCCTCAGTTGTAGTGGCTGGTGGGATTTCCCCATTACTGTCTTTATAAAATATCACTTTGCATTCCCTCTGCACCTTTCTTATCTTAGTGGATATTTCCAAGGTCACATTCTTCAAGATAGTTATTTCCTCACCCTCTGGTTCTTCTAAAGTACCCCAATAGCGTGCTACTTCAGCACTAAGGTAAGGGATTTGCACTGGTTTGGTTGATACTCTCAAACTTCCCCTAAATGTGTCCAACTGGTCCCCATAGCCTGACTTACAAAGTTTCTTTATGTTTTCTTGCAAATGGTTTGAGCCATATGTTGCGTAACACTATTTCTGTCCAGCCGATCAAAGGCCACTCACGTTCAATTTCTTCTAAGTTGATTATTCTAGTCACGTTTCTTAACAGCTCCTTTTTCTTGTTTACAGTTAGCTCTCTCCTCTGCCCTGTGTAATCTACGTACTCTGACTCTCTCCAAAAATGATCACTGATTCCCTTTGTTTCTATTAATGCTTTTTCTAATTCTTCTTCCAACTCTTCGGGTCTGCGGTGAACTTTCTGTTTTTCAAAACCGGTTTGCTTCTGCATTTTCTCTAGTTGTAGTCACTGTAAGGGAAAACATTTCTTTGTCTATGTCTCGTCTAATAGTTGTATTTTGTTCCCTCAGGCTGTTGCCTTTTTTCCCCTATCTCTGAATCCCCCCCCCCCCCTCCCGCTCGTGGGCCTCACCAGTCAGGCTGCCAGTGAGAGAGAGAATCAGAGGAGAAGAGAAACAGAGAAACAGGTGCTTGTATCTTTTTCCTAATGCTTGTGTTTCTGTGCATGCTAACAGCCCTCCCTTTACTGCTCCGTCGCTGCTCAGCCAGCCCCTCCCCTACAGCTCTTCATATCACATTGTGACTTAGCCAATACCCAAACAGTCAACTGTCAGTATCTTAATACATTTTTACCTTTGGGGCAAACCACCTTCTTTTGCACCTGCTTCTCTGATCTACATTATACTTGCCACACAATGCAACACAAGTATTGAAAGCATGCAACCAATCAAGCACAAAACAAGCAGGGTTAGTACTATTAGCACATATACACAAACAACATAGTTAGTTCTACACATGTTTCATTATTATATACATGCACACATTTTAACAATTACCCATTTCTTATTCAGCTCGGGCTTTTTAAATACTTCAACCGTTTAAATATCTTATCAACCACCTATGTAGGATTTTGCGCGATTTTCCGCCCCCTGCGGGCTACCTGTTTTTAAGGAATTTTCTCTTTCCAGCTTAAAACAGGAATTTTACCACCTGTATATGAATTTATTCATTACCATCTTTATCACCTATGTAGGAATGTTCTCTTAAACTTAAACCTCTGGGGTCGACGGATGCGCTGGCGCGTCCTGCTGGATATTTTCATCATTACAGCGGAAACAACTTAAAATAGTCCGTAATTTTTGGATATACAGATAAGTGTAAGACATCATTAGAAACTATAAAGGGTCTACTTTTATTTGTGTTCACTCACAATAACAACAAAATCTTGTGCTTTTGTAAAATAAAGAAAATAAAAAGGGTGACCTTTCAGCAGTCTCTGTGTTCACGAGCATATTTCTGAAACATGTCAAATAAATGAACTGAAACTCCGTGAATACTTATCATACAAACATGAAACATATGTCTAAAGAAAGCTTAAAATGTCTACTTTTAAATAAAACAATTAAAATTTAAAACAAATATTCTCCTGCAATGTAATCTGTATGAAACAAAGCGATGTACATGTTTCAGCTGGCTGAGCTCATTATAGCTAATGTGATCACACCCACCAGCAGAGCGCGCCATTCATACGCTAATTTGCTGAGACAATCAAGGGAAATGCTAAACGCCCCCAACGGTGAGGTTTAATGTAAACACAACACAACTAAACTTTTCTGCGTGTTTGTAACGATACACAGACGATCAAACTCCTGGATATTAAGGAAGAGTTAACATTTTCCTCAGAAGAAGAGCAGGACTCTGATGAACATTTGTATTTTGAAGAGAGACTTGATCCAGCCGAGGATACAATTTCGGATGAGTAAGTCATTTAGTTTTCATTAGTTGACATGCTATTTTATATAAACATGTGCATATTTTACTAGTGGGACTGTTTCCAGACTTGCCAGCCAGGATTCAGAGTATTGACATTTGAAATATGACTCCAAATAAGCAAGTTACATAATGCTGTTTCGGCTAAAGCAGGTATTTAAATTGTATGCTGTATGATATAAATATGATACTTCAACCTTTTAAATATCTTATCAACCACCTATGTAGGATTTTGCGTGATTTTCCGCCCCCTGTGGGCTACCTGTTTTTAAGGAATTTTCTCTTTCCAGCTTAAAACAGGAATTTTACCACCTGTATAGGAATTTCTTCATTGCCATCCTTTATCATCTACGTATGAATTTTCTCTACATAGCGTCTTTTGTCTCTTCAGGTGTAAATTACCTCAATATTCATGATCATTCATGCCTCCTCGCATATTACCTTTCAACACTAAAATTGTCTTACAAAAGTTAAATTACTATATTGTTTTGTATGAATGAGTGATCAGGATGGTTTTCACATCATTTTGTAGCAAAAACTCTAGACTACAAGATCCAGTTCTCAAAAGTCTTGTGGACAAATATTTATTATGTTTTATATGGCCTTATTTCAATGACTTAAAATTGTAGTTTTTTCAAAAACCATGCATAAATGTTATTTTCTCAAAAATACAAATATCTACACACATGTTGCTCACATATTATTGTAGCCCAGTTTGTGCTGAATACAGTGTTATCAGACTTTAGCCATTAATATGTTTTTAAGCAACTGAAAAAAGCACAAATGTCAAGGCATGTGAAAACTTCTCCAGGGCTCAAAACACCCTCAGTTCCCAGAGGGTTAACTGCCTCCTTTTGGCGCACCTATACAGGAATTGTCACACGCTCACCGCTTCAACAAGCCACCTACATAGGAATTTCCACTTTCCTTTAAATAATCATTACCCCTGTTTTTGGAATCTGGAACCCAATTCTGCTTTTAAGCAATCAGCCAAATTAGTCTATGTCCGGGCTGGCAAGGCCTCCAGGGTAACTACTTACTAGGTCAACTTACATCAGATCACACAAAAACACCTTTAGGCAAAAATGCTTACCTCAGTTTTTTGGCGTCGGTGGTTTTGTGCAATCTGTGCCAGCAGACCCCTCAGCAGCTTCTTCACCCTCTTGACCTTGATCCAGCCCCACGTTGGGCACCAGTCTATGTCGCGAAAAATCTTTGAAGAATCTCTCTAAGATGCAAGAAAACTCAGAGTCCAGGGTTCTGGGAAAGTGTTTTGGTGCCTCTTTGTTTTGGTATGATAAGGCGACGTTCCTTAGCCGACCACAGGCTTCTGGTGGGAACGTAGCTCTGCATAAATGTTTTTAGGTATGCTGGAGCAGACCAAGTGACTGTTTTGTATGCCAGCATCAGGCCTTGAATTTAGTACGTGCATGAACCAGCAGCTAGTGGAGAGAGACAAAGAGTGGTGTAACATGTGCTCTCTTAGGTTCATTAAAGACCAGACGTGCTGCTGCATTCAGTTACTTCCCAAACTCTGAGGGACATGGCTTTTTATTATGTTGTTTGTAAGGGCCCTATAAAGAAGCATTCGAAGCCCCCAGGTCTTAGCACCAAAGTTAAGGTTTTTGTCACCAGTTCACACAGGATGTGCCCACCTTTAATCTATTTTTAAAGGCTGCAAAATAGGTGGTCCATGGACAGTTATATTTTATTTTCAAGACTTGTGGGTTATATAAATGTGTTCAATGGGAAGCCCTGTGCGCCTTGCATGTGTTGTAATCCCAAAACGCATCCTAATAACTATAAATAATCTTATAACTGTACTGGTGCATTTAGGCCTCTCAGCCCATCTGTCTCATAGGCTTCTATGACAGCCAGAGAGGTCTTTTGAAAATAATGAAAAATACTTTTTTGCATCATAGGCCTTAGTCCTCTTAGTATGTTGATGTGTCATCATGTGAAATTTGGGGTCCATGGGACCTCTGGGCGCTCTGCCAGGGCGCATCCCATGAGCAATTTATTCAATTAATTTCTATAGGTGACACCCCTCAGAAAACTCCAAATGACTCCAATTTGAAATCTATAGCTTCTCAGGGGCCCCTTACACAGTGTGGAAAGTTTGAAGTCTGAATTATTTTGTTAAGTGTTAATTGGCTGATTTGTGCACCAAAAATTACAGTGATTTTTCCAGATAATCTTTCCTGATATTTTTAATAAATTTGATGCTAAGACCTAGGGTCTTCGAATACTTAATCTTGGGGCCCTCATATACAAAATATTATATAAACCTTAACTGTGGGGTGTATGTCGAGGGGTTTTGGAATAATAGGAGGTGGGGCTGCTGTACATAGTCGGTTGAGTACAGAGTTTTTGTGTGAGGAGAAGGGTTGAGATTGAAAGGGTGTGATGACAGTGCACACTGAGGCTGGATATGACGGTGCTCTGCATAGCTTGCAGGAGAGTGAAATACGGGCTGCAAAAATGCGGCAGTAGAGTTCAGTATCAAGGGTGCCCCAGTATGTTCCTTAGTTGAACTGCTGTAACCAACCTGTTGCTTGATTGGTGAAAAGAATGTGGTAGTTGTAGAAGTCTGTCCCTCCAAAACGTACAGCCATTTCTAGAATGATTGATAGGTAATCATCTAGCTCGGTCCTTCGATCTGGATAGACAGGGAAAATTATTTTGTTGTAAATTGAGAAAGCTAAAGCGAATTCAGTAGGGGTGAGGTCTTAAGAGCAGGAATTTATTTTGTGCCTGAGCTGCATTAGGCCTTGGCTGGTTTGCATCTCTCTGAGCTGGCTGATATTTAAGAGGGATGGCTGAAGAAGTTGGGCAAAGTCAGTGTAGTTACCTGATAGGATTTGTAGACGTAAGCATGAAGAAATGGAGGAGGGGCGATTAATTGATGAATTTTGGAGAGGAGGTGGTGCTGCTGTAGCCAGGGTATATGAGCTGCTGTTTATTGGCAGAATGTGAGTGTATTGGAAATGGAGGGGTTAGGATAGGTGAGGGAAGGGAAATGGGGATAGATTAGTTGGAAAGAAAGAAGAAATATGTTGAAAATATCTGTTGAGATGTAGATTTCCTGGGTTTACTGCATAAGGAAACTTGATTTGAGTTGGTTGATAGAGAGGAACTAGGAATGACAGAAGCAATCCTGCTATTGGTGGTGTGGTGGTCTAAGCACATAACTGGTAATCTGGTAATCAGAAGGACACTGGTTCAAGCCCCACAGCCACCGCCATTGTGTCCTTGAGCAAGGCACTTAACTCCAGGTTGCTCCAGGGTGATTGTCCCTGTAATAAGGGCTCTGTAAGTCGCTTTGGATAAAAGCGTCTGCCAAATGCATAAATGTAAATGTAAGTGCATGAGGATTTGGAGCTGTTTGTGAGCATAGGGATAAAAATAAGGATGTAATGGCCTGGAATAGATCTGAGGTTGAAGGAGCAGATAATGTTGGAATTTGTGCTTGGACTCCACTAGGTGGCATGGATGCTGATGGCTGAGGCCGTTGTGGAGGATGCGTGGTGACGTCACGAATGACAGTGGGAGGATCGCATGAGAATCCTGGATGTGTTGAGGGCTTTGAGTTTATAGTTGCTGACGTATTGTTGGATGCTTTGTAAAGTTGAAATAATCTTTATTTATTGTCGGAGCGGTTGAAGTGGATGCCTTTATCCTTAAGAGCTCGCTGAAGGGAGCCACGGTCCAATCCTTGATGCTGTTCTTTGGTCTTGGAGACGTGCCATGAACGCAAACGCGCTGTGGAGGATTGTGGGTGGATGGATGAGAGAGACTTTGTTCACGAGGAGATCGTTCATGTCGGCAACCGTGCCTGTTGCGATCTCTGATGGTAGTTCTCGTGAGCAAAGAAGAGCTGTCCTGTGATCGAGTCGGGGTTGGAGAAATCTCTGACAGTGAGCTTGGATGAGAATTCCTGCGGGTTTGCGGAATAAGAATGGTGGAACGCAGGCGGTGTGGAATTTGGCTGTGTGAGAGATGATTTCCTGGATGAAGGAGAATCTATTCTAAATAAATCATTGTCTAGAATCAGAAGGGTTGATCTGAAGCTCGGGATCCATGGTAAGTGAATCCGTCAAGAAACTGAGACAAACGGAGCTGAGGAAGTTGGTTCAGTATAAGTGTGTTGACGGGAAGTAGCTGATTGGCTGAGGCGTGGCCTGCTCCCGAACTTTAGTTAACTTGTTAGCTTCCTTAAATGGTGTGTCCAGAGTGTTATACAAATGGTTTTATATAAAACATATGCACCTAATTAAAAAATATGTCTTGAAAATGGATTGTCTACAGGCCACCTATCAATGAGACCCATCAAATAAGTTGTACTTGGCAGACCACAGCTAAAAAACTAAAACAACATCCCATCTGCACCTTATTTGACAGGCTTCATGGAGGCTTCATGTAGGCTGTCCATGGACATATGGAGGACAAAACATGCAAAAATAGTAGATACATACATAAATAAATAAATGTAATAATAAGAAAATAAATAAAGGAATAAATGTCTTGATAAAACAAATATAATAAATTTTTTATAACATTTATTCCTGAATTTATTATTGTATGACTTTATTCCTATATTATTTTCTATATTAATTTTTAACTTTATTTTTATTCTTTTTAACTTTTAATTATTTATTCATTTATTTTGCATATTTTTTTATTTATGTGTTAAGTTATTTTTTATATTTATTTATTCCCACATATATTTATTTCTAAATTTATATATTTCTATATATATTTATTTATTTATACATGTATTTATTTTTACTTTTCTGTGTGCAACATGGAAATGAAGGAGGCGATCCTTGCGTAGCTCCAGTGCATCATTGGTTAAGAGCTCAATAGTACTTATCGGAAGCAGATGGATGTCCCACCTTAGCACCCTCTGACTCGCACAGATTTTGAATATGCAGGGAATGTTTTGCAGAGTTTAACAATCCAGGATGTGCTTCGAAATTCATTCCGGCATACAGCTCTTCTAAAACATCAATAAGCACCTGTACTCTAAATGAAACATACTCATTTGATGCATGGTTATCGACTTCATTTGCAAGTTGCGCAACTCTCTAGATATAACTGCATTAGTTATAGTTTTTTTTATTTTAGATTTTTAAGTGCAGAACTTATATATACATACATAAACGATCAGGGAAATGAAGCATGGTTGTATCTTTTACAATGAACAATCATAACAACAGAAATCAATAGTATGGATTTGCAGACGTCAAAATATGAAGTTATATACACAGAAAATAAAGAAAAGCATAAGTTTAAATCATATCCTTATTTTGTGGATTTGTTGAAGAAACAGCTCCCCATTTATTTTGTTATTTTAGTATAACCAATAAATCTTTGATTGACTTAAGCTCTTATGTTTTTAGCCCCACAAATAGCTATAGTTTACACAATATGGCTATGACCTAACATCACATCAAAACAAGTCAAGAGTAATTGAGCACACGCTTCAATCTACAATAAGCTGGACCCGCCCACATAATTATCATACAAGAGACGTGTAAGAATAAATGTAAGAATAAATACAAAAATAAATAAATGTGGGAATATTTAAATATAGAAATAAATACATGTGGGAATAAATAAATATAAAAATAAATGAATGCATAAATAAATAATAATAAAAAACAAAACAAATGAAAGAATAAAAAAGTTTTAAAGAATAAAAATAAAAATAAAAAGAGAAAATAATAAATAAAAAGAGAAAATAATAAATAAAGGAAAAATAAGTCATACAAAAATTAATTCAGGAATAACTTTAATTAAAAACGAATTATATTTGTTTTACCAAGACATTTATTCCTTTATTTATTTTCTTATTATTACATTTATTTATTTATGTATTTATTTATTATTGTTGCATGTTTTGTCCTCCATACGAGAGACGGGTCCGTCCCTATCGCTCGCTCTCTCCCCAGATCCAGCTGATCCTTCTCGTAAGCCTGAAGCGCGCCTTGGCGGTTCGGGTTCGGCATCGTCTCTCTCTCCCCACAAAGCCTTGTAGGATGAACTCCACTTTAGTGGGGAGGGCTTATCAAGCACCAGGTCAGGCTGGCGCTGCTCTGCACACAGTGGCTGTATTACAGGCTTACCAGGCTGACCTGCTGGAGGACCTGAGTGCGGGCACTGCGCTCGACGAGCACGTTTTTTCTGAGCTTCCTCGAGCCGCAGATCTTTCTCTCCGCGCGGCCAAGCAAACAGCCCGTGCTATTGGCCGGTCTATGTCTGCCTTGGTCAGCGTGGAGAGGCACCTTTGGCTCAACCGATCGGGCATCAAGGACAAGGATCTAGTTTTCCACCTTGATGCCCCGGTTTCGCCTTCTGGTCTATTTGGAGACACTATGAGTTCGGTTATCTCCAAGTTCCAGGAGGCGAAAAGCCACGAGGAAGCCTTCGGGCAGTTCTTTGCTCGCTGCACTCAGGGGGCGGGTCCGTCGGCCACCCAGACCAGCCTTGGTCCTGTTAGAAGGGAGGCTTGAAAGCAAAGCATGGCGAGTCGTGCTCTACCTCGCGGTGACTGGGGACAGTCTCGTCGCCCTCAACAGCCCCCAAAGGAAGACCTCAGGACCCTAATTTCCAAAAGAAAGAAACCCTGATGGTCTTGCACCTAGTTTTCTGGGGGTAGCTCCCCTCGGGACGGGGTGCGTGCACCACTTCGCCCCTACCGGTACCCCCACGAAACCTCTCCATTCCCGCCGCCTTCTGTGTTTCGGGAGGTAGAGGTTGCCATCAAAAAGTTGGGTGTTTTGCTGCTTTCTGCATTTATCCAGGACGCGGAACACTCGACACCCCCTCAACAAGTGTTAAAAAAAGTGTTAAAAAATGTATACCCGTCTCTGAGAACCTGGCATCGTAGAAACTTCTGCCAGATATTTTACATGGGTCCTAAGATCAGTAGAAAAGGGCTACAGAATTAAATTCGCTCGCCGCACTCCGTGTTTCAGCGGCGTGGTCTCCACTACCGTAAACCGGATCAGGCATGTCTACTGTGGAACGAACTGCAAAATCTCTTGGATAAAGGGATCCCTTCCAGAGAGAGAGTCAGGTTATTACAGCAAATACTTCCTGGTTCCCAAGGAGGGTGGGGGGTTGCGTCTGACCTTAGATCTTAAGGCTTGAACTGTTCAAGCCCAAGATGCTGCCTATTGAGACGATCGTGTCACAAGCCCAACATCACGTTTGGCTGGTCACCATTGATCTCATGATGCACTTCTTCTCTTAGAAGTTCTGCCACAACACAGGAAGTTCCTGAGGTTCGCTTTCGGGGGCAAAGCCTTCCAGTATCAGGTTCTTCCATTCGGCCTAGCCCTTTCTACCCACACATTCACAAATGCAGGATGCAGCGCCGGCTCCTTTATGACTCCGGGGCATCCGCATTCTGAATTACATAGACGACTGGCTGATCTAGCGCAGTTCCAGGAACTGGCAGTTCAGCACAGGGATATAGTCTTAGCTCATCTAGTTTCTCTGGGGTTGAGGCTAAACGCCAAGAAAAGCGTCCTCTCACCCACTCTGAACACTGTCGGGGGACCGTATGGAGTTCGATCACAATGCGGGCACAACTGTCTCCCGCTAGAATCGAGTCCACTAAGAATACCCTGAGCGAAGTCAGGCTAGGTCAAGTTTGTACTAGGTCTCAGGCCAACTGCGTCCTCGGTGATCCCTCTGGACCTTCTGCTCATGAGACCGTTTTTGTTGTGGCTCAAAGCCAGAGGGGTTTCTTCCAAGGGCCAAATCCCCTAGGCTAATAAGGGTTACGCGCCGCGGGCTTCGTTCCCTTTCTATGTGGTTCAGACCCCAATTTCTCACCTTGGGTCCCACTCTAGGTGCGTCTCGTTGTCGCAGGCTGCTAACGACAGACGCCTCCCTGATGGGCTGGGTAGCGGTCTTAAGTGGTCGTCCAGCTTAAAGGGAATAGGAGGGTCGTCAGCTCGGTTGTCACAGCAACTCAAGTTGATGGCTGTATTTCTGGCCCTGAGATACTTCCTCCTGAGGCTGCCATGTCTTTGTGCGGGTAGGCAATACAGCGGTAGTCTCTTACATAAACCATCAGGGAAATCCACGTTCATGTCAGCTGAATTTCTGGCACGTCGGATTCTCCTTGGGGCCCAGGGCAGCTCCTGTAACTCAGGGTAGTTTAAATCCCTGGATGCCTGTATATGCGAGCAGATTTACTGTCCAGACAGAAAATACCGACGGGGTAGTGGAAACTCCACCCTGAGGTAGTGGGTGAGATTTTTCCCAGGCAGAAGAGGACCTCTTCACCTCTATGAACAGCGCAATGTCTCCTCTACTTCTCCCCCAATCCACCCAGCCCCCTTGGGTCTGGATGTAAATTCACATACATGAACCGGAATGCGTCTGCATGCGTTTCTTTCCCCGGTTTTTCTGCTCCCAAGGTTCGCCAGCAAGGGTCTTGCCTCCTACTGATAGCACCGCGCTGGCCGAACAGGGTATGGTTCTCGGAGCTAAATTCTCCCCTCGACGGCTTGCCGCGGGTGATTCCGAACAGGAACGACCTTCTTTCTCAGGCACAGGGGACTGTATTTCATCCCCAGCCCGAATTGTGGAACCTTCTCATGCTTGGACCCTGTTGGGTACCAACTGATGTACACAGGGCTTTCTCCTGAGGTTATCAAGACCATTTTAAGTGCTAGGGCTCCCTCCACTTGGAACAAATCTGGGTAGATTTTTCAGGGCAGTACGAACTGCTCAATGACGTCATTGGCCTTCCTGTTGCTGACGGCACAGCACGCACGCACGCTGCACGAGAGTTTGTTTGTGGCCTGCTTAGCATTGCTTATTCTCAAACGTTCAATGTTATAGTCATCGTTCATAGTTATATCCTTTGTCATTTTACCGCGTTTCAGGTTTTTCCACTTTTCTCCTGTTTGTATTTTACCGGTTGCTGCTGACACCTAGCTAGAGTCTGTGTTTGTAGCCTGCTAGTTTTTTTAGCATCGCTTATATATCTGTTTTCAGCCTTTAATCCTTAAACATCTGCCATTTTTAAGCACGCATTGGGTCTTCCCGTATTATTCTCTTATCGCGATTCAACTGCGCGCATATTCCACCTGCATCCGCGTTCTATTTTTGATGGCGATTAAACTGCGTGCATTTTTTCAGCGAGCACCCCTTTTTTCTCCTCTGCGGTACACAGATTATTGCATCGATCTCAAAGCACCGCTTATCAAGAACAACCACCACCAACAACAAACAATTTTGTGAGGGATTCACATCAATCTCAAACCCTCACTGCTCAGGAACAACAAACAATTTGCGGTAAGTCATGGCACCCGCTCATGTTATTTGTTCCTGCATTGCATGTCACATGTTTAAAATAGCCTCCTCCGTCAGCAGTGAGGGATTCACTTGTGATAAATGTAAGGAATTAGTCAGGCTGACGGAGAAGGTTAATGAGTTAGAGACTCGTATCCAAACGCTAGTAGAGGTCAGTGAGAAAGAGAAGCCGGTAGATACTGTTTCGGATGCGAGTAGTACAGAGAGCAACACACACACTTTGGTTCCGGCTATAGAGCCCCTGCAGCAGGGCATTTGGGTGACGTCTCGGCGGCACACTCGTAGGGCAAAGAGACGCCACTCTCCCACTGAGAATCATGTTGAAAGAGCCCTTGTTATCGGTGATTCTATTGTAAGAAACGTGGAAATAGAGACTCTATTGTTAATTTAGAGGTGTGCAAATTTGCAAAAACGATGTCAGACACTGTAATATGCTTTGGTCCCCTCCCTGCTCATCGTGGCGATGAAGTTTATAGTAGATTAGTGTCACTGAATGGCTGGATGTCTGAGTGGTGTCTGAAGAATAAAATAGGATTCATAGACAATTGGAAGAGTTTTTGGGGTAGACCTGACCTGCTAAAGAGAGACGGACTCCATCCCTCCAAGGAAGGTGCCGCTCTCCTCTCTAGTAATTTGGCTCATAGTCTTAATAATGATAGTAATTGACTAACTGGGGCCCAGGTCAGGAAGCAGACAAACTGGTTAATCTGAACGTCTGCTAGCTGCCTTGAGATGTCACACAGGTAACATAAACTACAACACATAGAGACTGTTTCACCTAGATATCTCATAGAGACTGTGTCTGTTCCCCGAACTACGAAACACAATACCCTCACTAAATAATTTAGAAAAAATTTGATTAAGGTCAAACTTGAACAAAACAAACAAATTAAAAATCCACATCATATAAAAATAGGGCTACTAAACATTAGATCTCTATCTACCAAAGCACTAATTGTCAATGAAATGATTACAGATCATAGATTGGATGTGCTCTGTTTGACTGAAACCTGGCTTAAACCGGATGAATATATTAGTTTAAATGAATCTACTCCCCCAGGTTATTGTTATAAATATGAGCCTCGTCTGAAGAGTCGAGGAGGAGGTGTTGCTACAATTTACAGTGAAGTTTTTGGTGTTACTCAGAGGACAGGATATAAATGTAAGTCTTTTGAACTTATAATGCTTAATGTGACCATCAAATATAAATAAAAAATCTCTGTTGTCTTTTACCCTTGCTACAGTGTATAGATCACCTGGGCCTTATTCTGATTTCCTTAGTGAATTTGCAAATTTTTTATCAGATATTGTAGTTACTGTAGATAGAGCCTTAATTGTTGGTGACTTCAACATTCACATAGATAATGAAAATGATACATTGGGATTAGCATTTATCGATATTCTCAACTCTCTTGGAGTCAGACAAAATGTAACAGGACCAACTCATCGCCATAATCATACGCTAGATTTAATTCTTTCATATGGAGTTGATGTTGATAATATAGAAATTCTGCAGCAAAGCGATGACATCTCGGATCATTACCTCGTCTCTTGTATGCTGCAATCAACTAATGTTACTCAATTTACACCACGCTATCGTTCAGGTAGAACTATTCTTTCGACCACTAAAGATAGCTTCACTAATACACTTCCAGATCTATCTCATACACTCAATAAACCCCAAAGCCCAGAAGAACTTGATGAAATAACAAACAATTTAAATGCAGTCTTCTCTAGCACCCTTGATATTGTCACCCCACTTCGATTAAAGAAAATTAAGTCCTGCACCATGGTACACTGATCACACTCATGCTCACAAGGGAGCAGCTCGGAAATTGGAGCGCATGTGGAAAAATACAAAATTAGAAGTATTTCATGGTGCATGGAAGGATAGTGTCTGTAGCTACAAACACGCACTCAAAGCTGCCAGGTCAGCATATTTTAGTAAACTTATAGAAAATAACCACAACCATCCTAGATGTTTATTCAGTGTTGTGGCTAAATTGGTTAGGAATAAAGCCTCAACAGAACCGGATATTACATCGCAGCACAAGAGTAATGACTTCATGAATTTCTTTACAAATAAAATGTAAATAATCAGAAATAAAATTGGAATTATGCAATCATCTGTCATAGCACCTCAGAAAACAGTGTCTAATAATTTTCCTCATGTGCAACTCCAATCCTTTGCTATCATAGGTCATGAAGAGCTAACAAAACTTATTGAAACATCAAAAGCCACAACTTGTTTGTTAGATCCTATACCGACTAAGCTCTTAAAATAGGTATCTCCTGTAATCTCAGAACCTCTTCTTAATATCATTAACTCCTCGCTATGTTTAGGACATGTCCCAAGAAACTTTAAAATGGCAGTTATCAAACTGCTTATTAAGAAGCCACAACTTGATACTGGAGAACTTCATAATTATAGACCGATTTCAAATCTCCCGTTTATGTCAAAAATACTAGAAAAGGTAGTATCCTCCCAATTATGTTCATTTCTACAGAGAAATAGTATATATGAAGAATTTCAATCAGGATTTAGGCCTCATCACAGTACAGAGACTGCACTTATCAGAGTTACAAATGACTTGCTCTTATCATCTGATCGCGGCTGCATGTCTCTTTTAGTGCTTTTAGATCTAAGTGCTGCATTCGACACTATAGATCACGACATTCTCTTGAATAGGCTGGAGAATTATGTTGGAATTTGTGGAGTTGCATCAGCATGGTTTAGGTCATATTTAGCAGACCGCTACCACTTTGTTTATGTAAATGAGGAATTGTCAAACCAAACAAAAGTAAAATATGGAGTGCCACAGGGATCAGTTTTAGGGCCTCTGCTTTTCTCCATGTATATGCTTCCCCTGGGAGATATTATCAGGAATCGTGGAATAGGTTTCCACTGCTATGCTGACGATACACAACTTTATATTTCTTCAAAACCTGATGAGATTTCACAATTCTCAAAATTAGCAGAGTGTATCAATGAAATAAAAGATTGGATGGCCAGAAATTTCCTTCTACTCAATTCTGACAAAACAGAGGTTCTAATTACTGGACCAAAAAACTCTAAAAATAAGCCGCTAAAATATAATTTGACTCTAGATGGATGTACTGTTACATCATCTTCAACAGCGAAGAACTTAGGTGTTATATTTGACACCAATCTGTCCTTTGAAAATCAAATTACAAATGTTTGTAGAACAGCATTCTTCCACCTAAGAAATATTGCTAAATTAAGGCATATGCTCTCTGTTGCTGATGCCGAAAAACTAATTCATGCGTTGATGACATCAAGACTAGATTATTGTAATGCATTACTGGGAGGATGTCCAGCAAGATCAATAAATAAACTTCAATTGGTTCAAAGTGCAGCAGCCAGAGTGCTAACAAGAACCAAGAAATATGATCATATTAGCCCCATTTTATCATCGTTACATTGGCTACCTGTTAAATTCCGTATTAATTTTAAAATTCTATTAACTACGTGCAAAGCTTTGAATGGCCTAGCTCTGCAGAACTTAAGTGATCTTCTACCACGCTATATTCCAACACGTTCATTAAGATTGCAAAATTCTGGCCTGTTAATAGTTCCAAGAATATCAAAATCCACAAAAGGAGGTAGATCCTTTTCATATTTGGCTCCTAAACTATGGAATAGTCTCCCAAACACTGTTCGAGATGCAGACACACTCTCTCAGTTTAAGTCTAGACTAAAGACTCATCTATTTAGCCAGGCATACACCTAATTTATCCTCCAACCCACAATTAGGATGCTTTAGTTGGGTCTGCCGGAACCAGAAAATGGTTTCTGGTTCCGGCAGACCCAACTAAAGCAGCCTAACAGTGATCATATGATCTCTAAATCTGCAATAAATTTAATGGCATCCATGCTTACATCATTTTATTTGTTTCCCTGTCTCAACCTCGGGACTCCTATCCCGAGGTCACCAGAACCGGCTGGGTCCAGCTCCATTCCTGCTTCATGTTGGACTCCACTGCTACATGTCGTTGAATGATGATGACTAAATTCAGCCGGTGCCAGCCATATATCACTTCAGTCTATTATGATGGACTTCAGAGGATGAACTGATGCCAACTCCAACCTGCATCACCTCTGTCTATTGATGGACTATGATCTTTAAATGGAATGCATAGACTAACTATTGCCAACAAAAGCCTTCATCATCCAATTAACAAGGACAATTGCATCTATATGAACTTCTGCAATTAATCAAGATGGACTTCAAAGACTGTGGTCATTAATCTTACAGTTCAAACACAATCGATGTTTAAACACTGACCCTTAACCCTTACTTAGTTTAATCATTTTAAACCATGATTTTAAATATACACAAGTAATTTTTACATTATATTCATAATGTTAGCCCCCACAGTGAGTCTGGTTTCTCCCAAGGTTATTTTTCTCCATTAATCTACATCCTATGGAGTTTTTGTTCCTTGCCACAGTCGCCTACAGCTTGCTCACTGGGGTTATTAATACAATTATTATTTAATTATTTTTAAACACGAATAAGAATCGTATTTTATCTAAATTGCACAATGATGATTCATTTACTTTATAGACGTTACAGTTTTATCGTCTGTTAATGCTGATCTTCTGTAAAGCTGCTTTGAAATGATGTGTGTTGTGAAAGTCGCTATACAAATAAAATTGACTTGACTTGACCTCTTCGCCTCAATGAACAGCGCAATGTCTCCTCTACTTCTCCCCGAGTCAAACCAATTAAGCTTCTGTACAGCATTCCTCCTACTCTGTCTGTTCTTGCTAATGCGGTTACATCACACATACGTAGTTCTGTTGACCGGAAGCAATCATTTATAGTTAAAAAGTACTAAAATATTGATATTTTTAGCAGTAAAAGCAATTGTTTATCTTTAGAATGGAAGTGGATGACTTTTAAGCTGACTGTCTGTCCTTTTTTTTCAAAGGTCTAATCACCATGCACTTGCATTTTAAGGACCTACTGAGACTTCAAATGTGTTCAACAGAAGAAAGAAAGTCATACATTTGAGATGACATGAGGGTGAGTAAATGAAGAGTGAATTTTCATTTTTGTCATATGCTGAGACATTTTTTACACTCAAAAGTTGGCTTCAGTCTGCTGTGGATTAAGATCTAAAAAAGATTATCAGAAATATTTGTGTGCAATACATAGATTTTTGGTGCCCATAAAGAAGCCTGGTGGTGCTTCTAGCATTGACCGCTGTAAATGTACCACAGGCTCCCTCTTCCCCAGCTCTTGCTCATGAAATTTCTCCCTCCACCTCGTCTACCCAAAATCACACTGCGGGTGCTAGCGAAATAATGGACCTGAATTTGAATGTACTATCACAGCAAACATTAGCTAGTTTACCAAAATTGGGTCCATATCCCGGGCATTTGATGCCGGATGGTTCCATTTGCAACCATGGCTGGAATACAGCGTTTTGCAGGACACGTGCTTCCATTTCCCCTGTCGTATGTTCGGTGTCACTAACGAGAGAGATGCTGTCTTGAACTCTGTGGTTACACTAATTGGAAAGCAGCACTGGAACGGGACAGGGATTTGCAGAAGCACACATCCAATCACTGCCATGTGCAGTCTATGGCAACCTGGTCCACATTAATTTGTCGTGAGGCGTTTGGGGAAACTATAGACTGCAAGCTAATAGGCAAAATACAGTTGTAAAAGAACTGCTCTTATGTCAAAAGCATTGAAGGTGTGGTTATCCAGTTGGTTTTGGGTGAGAACAGACCAAAATATTTCATTGGTAATCATGATTTCAAGCTTGATTACATTTCCTATACAGCCATCTAGTGCTCTGCACACGTGTTAACACGTGATTCACACCCTTCCAAGACAAGGAGAACATTGAATAATCAACTGGGTGACAGTGTTGTCCACAGTGGTCCATACTGATTGTGATTATTACACAATAATGCCCAGTCAATCTCTGAGGAGATCCTTAATTTCCACTCACAACTGGGCCATTGTTGAAATGGAAAATTGATTTTCCACAAAAGATTTTGTCTTGATGAAAGTGGTATCTTTACTTGTGCCCAAATCTATTGCATTTCTAGATGTCACATATTTGAGCCCACTGCATTTGCTTACTTACACTGCAGAGTCTGGCAAATTCTTGTTGCCAAATCTATACTTGCCAGACAGTAAGTGCCACTTTTTGCACAGACTAGTGTGTGCCACTTTTTTCACAGACTAGCAGAAATACATATGTTGCTCAGGAAAGCCTTCTAAGTAGTATGTAACAGCCTTTGTCATAATTGTGGCCTCAGCATCATGCGAGAGTTTCTTTTCAACTCTGTCACAGGTCTGATCCCTTGTCATTGCTCTATGTTACACCAAAGAAAGTGTCATTTTGTCAGATTTCAGGGCTGATCTGGCTGTTCTGTGTTTGCATGACCGATCTCTCTCGGGGTGTGTGTTTGTTTTGGTGTTTGACAGTTATCACGTGTCGGGGCACATGGCTCGCCTCTATTGAGCAAGTCTCATGCAAGCATGCTTTGTTATTACTCTCACCTGTCTCTCATCTTATTACCTACTGCCTATTTAGTCTTCCTCATTTCTTCAGTTCTTTGCTGGACTTTCTCCTGAGAACTCCTCTCTAGTTTAACCAGTCTATGCATCAGCTGCTTTCTGAGAGGGTACGTCTATCTGTTGTTTTGTCCGATTCCATACCGCTCATTTCCAGGGAGGCATATTATTCTGAAATGGCTCTAGGAATTCCTGTTTTTCTGATCCTTTTCTCCTTGTGTTGCAAACCAAGTTTGTACCTCCTGTGTTCTCTCCAAACCCAGAGGACTGGCAAGTGATCATCCCTCTGCGCCTCTTCTCCTTGAATGGGCTCAACCCACCTCTGTGAGTCCTACGAGGGCGTACTCCATCTCGACGGAGCACGGACATTACCTCCAACCCACTTCTGCTGATTACGATTTTATTTATACATACATACATACATACATACATACATGACATTTCACCCTGCACTTCCTGTAGCACTTGCCATAGATGTGGGTGTCTTATCGGGCACGTCTCATGCACCTTACAGTCTAGATGATCCCACAAATGTGCAAAGGGGTTAAGAACCATAACACTCTTTTTCAATGTTCTGTTGTCTAATGTCTGTGTTTCTTTGCCTACTCTAACCTTTTCTTTTCTTTTTGTTTTTGTTCCATTTCAAAAGTGACTTTTTCTATGCAATTCTTCCCATAAGGCCTGCACCCCTGAGTCTTCTCTTTACTGTTGTACATGCAACTGGTGTTGAGTGGGTAGAATTCAATTAAGCTGTCAGCTGAGGACATGTGAGGCATCTACTTCTCAAACTAGAGACTTTGATGTACTGCTCTTGTTTAGTTGTACATCTGGGCCGCCCACACCTCTTAATGTCCTTGTTAGAGCCAGTTGATCTTTGTCTTGAAGACTGTAGTGTACACCTTGGTATGAAAATCTTCATACAAAGGTAGGCTCATCTTTTTTTTGCCGATTTCAAGCATTGATTATCCTTCATTCCTCCAAAAAATTATTGAATGATGAGTTTCTAGAGAAAGCTGTTTTTTTTATTGTTGCCATTTTTGACATAATATTGACCTTAAGACATGCCAGTCTATTTCATATAGTACTGTGGCAAGTCAAAAACAAACACAAAGTCAATGTTAAGCTTAATTTATAATGGCAAGTGATTTTCAAGTACCAAATTAGCAATTTAGCATGATTACTCAAGGATAAGATGTTGGAGTGATGGCTGCTGGAAATGGGGCCTGTCTAGATTTGATCAAAAATGACTTTTCAAATAGTGATTTTTTTTCTTACAATTACATTACATTTGTTCATTTGGCAGAAGCTTTTATCAAAAGCAACTTACAAAAGTGGAAAACATAAGCAAATCATCATGGACAAAAGTACCATATTACAAAGTTTCACTAAAATTAGAAAATGAGTCAGCCTCATGGATGGAGTTGGGAAGGTCATTCCACCAATATGGTACAATGAAGTCGAAAGTTCGGGAAAGTGTTTTGGTGCCTCTTTGTGTTGGTACAACAAGGTGACGTTACTTAGCCGACCGCAGGCTTCTAGTGAGTGCTTAGCTCCGCAGAAATGATTTTAGGTATGCTGGAGCAGACCCAGTAACTGTTCTGTATGCCAGCATCAGAGCTTTGAATTTTAAACGTGCATCAACTGGCAGCCAGTCAAGAGAGACAAGGAGTGGTGTAACATGCGCTCTCTTTGGTTCATTAACACTCTGGGGTCTGAGGGTGTTTTGGGCCCTGGAAAAGTTTTGACATGCCTTGACATTTGTGCTTTTTTCAGTTGCTTCAAAACATATTAATGGCTAAAGTCTGATATCACTGTATTCAACACAAACTGGGCTACAATAATAAGTGAGCAACATGTGTGTACATGTTTGTATTTTTGAGAAAATAACGTTTATGCATGGTTTTCGAAAAACTAAAGTCATTGAAATAAGGCAATATAACACATACTAAACATTTGTCCACAATACTTTTGAGAACTGAACATTGTAGTCTAGAGTTTTTGCTACAAAATGATGTGAAAACCATCCTGATCACTCATTCATACAAAACAATATAGTAATTTAACTTTTGTAAGACACTTTTAGTGTTTGAAAGGTCATATGCGAGGAGGCGTGAACTATCATGAATATGGATGTATTTCACACCTGAGGAGACAAAAGACCCCTCCCCTGGGCCTATCAATGAGGAATGTGACAGAAAGAGAATGACTGTGAGGAGACTTAATAATCAAAATCAAGTTTTAAGTTAAAAGAAGTAATATGACTATACATTTTCTTTATGTAAAGACTTTTTTTTATTTTAGACCTACACTACCATTTAAAAGAAGTCTCTTCTGCTCACCAAGTCTGCATTTATTTTATCCAAAATACAGTAAAAACAGTGATATTGTGAACACTTTTTACAATTTAAAAAAACTGTTTTCTATTTGAATTTATTGTAAAATGCTATTTACGATCAAAACTGAATTTTCACCATCATTACTGCAGTCTTCAGTGTCACATGATCCTTCAGAAATCATTATAATATGCTGATTTTCTAATATGGTCATATTTAAAGTGCATTTTACTCATTTAACCTGAACACATATTTGCAAGCACAAGCTTTGTTGATAATGAGGCAGCATAAACACTAGATAAAATATAATCTAAACATTCATATTATTTTTATATCATATTACATATCATATTTATATCATACAATTTAAATACGTGCTTTAACCAAAACAGCATTTAAATGTAACTAAAACTTGCTTATAAGAACATATTTCAAATTTCAATACTCTGAATCCTGGCTGGCAAGTCTGGAAACAGTCCCAGTTAATAAACTAGTAAAATATGTACATGTTTATATAAAATAGCATGTCAACTAATGAAAACTAAATGACTTAATCATCCAAAATTGTATCCTCGGCTGGATCAAGTCTCTCTTCAAAATACAAATGTTCATCGGGGTCCCGCTCTGCTTCTGAGAAAAATGTTAACTCTTTGTCACTATACAGGAGTTTCCTCGCTTGTGTATCGTGCTGTCTTTTAAATGCGCAGAAAAATGAATAAATGTGTTTTTAAAGCACAGTTGGGGTGTTCACCATTTGCGTTGATCACCTCAGCACGTTACCATATGAATAGCATGCTCTGCTGGTGGGTGGGATCACATTAGAGATAATTAGCTAAGCCAGCTGAAACATGTACACCGCTTTGTTTCAAACAGATTACATTGCAGGAGAATATTTGTTTTGAATTTGAATAGTTTTATTTAAAAGTAGAAATTTAAACTTTCTTTAGACATGTTTCATGTTTGTGTGGTAAGTATTCGCAGAGTTTCAGTTCATTTTTGTGACATGTTTCAGATATATGCTCTTGAAAATAGAGACTGCTTTAAGCTCACCCTTTTTATTTCTTTATTTTACAAAAGCACAAGGTTTTGTTGTTATTTTGAGTGTACACAAATAAAAGTAGACACTTTATAGTCTCTAATGATGTCTTGCACTTATCTGTATGCCCCAAAACGCCGGAGTATTTTATGCTGTTTCCGCTGTAATGACGAAAAAATCCAGCAGGACGTGCCGGCGCATCCATCGACCCCACAGGATTAAAGACCAGATGTGCTGCTGCTTTCTGGATCATTTTCAGTGTTCTAATTGCACATGCAGGGAGGCCTGCAATAAGAACATTACAGAAGACCAGTCTAGTTATGACAAGTGACTGAAAAAGAAGATGTGTGGCATGTTCAGAGAGTAAGGGTCATATCTGATATTATAGAGTGTAAATCTACAGCATTGTGCGGTCTTTGAGTTGCAGTCTGTGAAATTTAGTTTGATATCGATGGTTAGCCCTAGATTTCTGACCATTTTGGGAGGCGTTAATGTAGTTGAACCCAGTTGCACAGTGATGTTGTGTTGGCTGGAAAGACAAGGAGTTCGGTCTTGGCTGGGTTAAGTTGCAGGTGGTGTTCCTTCATCCAGGCCGAGATGTCTGCCCAACAGGCAGAGATTTGAGCAGTCACAGTGGTGTTGTGTTGTAAGCCCGTTAATCTCGCGCTTTGAAAGACGTCACTCGCCTGTGGTTGGGAGATCACGGAAGGGCTGTCACCACTTTGTAAGCCCGTTTATCAGTCCAATGGCGGTCTCCAATAATACGGGTGAAGGTCTCTGTGCGTTACTGTCTTTCCTTTTATGCAACACAACAAGATTAAATGAAATACATTTCTCTTATGTATTACCTCGTTATTTCATCTGACTCCATAAATGAAAAAGGTTTTAATGATATCTGAGCATCATTAAAAGTGAGCGAATGTTTGATTATTCTTTTTAACTCTTTAATTATATTTTACCTGTTCAGATTAGGAAACTATGTTGCTTTGAGTTCCTCGCATGTTTTTCTCTTTTATGCAGGTTTCACGATCGCAAGCACATCAGTTTTGGATCATCAAACAGAGGTAATTGCTATATACCTAAGATCAGTCACATTCACATTTACACAATCAAAGATACTTCAGTATAGCCCACATGGAATTGCATACACTTGAATTTAACTTAACGTTTTCTTCAGTAGAGGTCACGGCCACTATTACAGATGTAAGTTGACCAACATAACTTCTCTTGTAATAGCTTTGGATTGGCCATGCATGGTTTCCCGCATACACTTCATATACAACATCATATTAAAACAATAGGTTGGTAAGACACACCCGAATTTAGATTGGTCAAGCAGCATTTGCTGTTCTAAACGGAAATTACCTTTTTATCTTTGCAAACCAAGTACGCTTGAATTGATGCCAAATATTAGTCGTCACTAATCTGACGCAGATTTACGGTAACATACTAATTGTTTAATCTGCTTGGGAAAACAATTTCAGAGTCAGTCAGAATAAAATAAAATGTTTACAATGTAGAAAACTACACACAGTGATCGTGTGGGAAGTCTACCTACAGACTCCCTGAACCTTTTGCCCATTTTCCTTATAAACCCAGATAATTCAATATGCTTACCAAATGGTGGTGTCTGAGGGGGGAGCAGGGGGAGATGATGAGACTAGAAGTGAGGTGTGAGCTGCACTGTGTGCTGCATCTCGGATGTTGCTGTTACATATTCAAGAGAGAGTTCAAATGTTAATTCTCATGAGAGCCTTTTGTTTTCTCGAGGAGTAGCCCAGACTCGCTGGCACCCGCCTTTCAGTGTTGTTGGGCTGGAAAGACAAGTAGAGCTGCGTGTCATCGGCATAGCAGTGGTAACAGAAACCATGTGCCTGTGTCACCAGCCAGTCTCGAACCCGGGTCTCTGGTGCAGGAGTGGTACTGACTATCCACTCAGCCACAGAGCAATAAAAAAGTAATGTTCCAAAAGAGTCAGACTCAGAATACAACTCTTCTGAATCCAATGAAGACAACTTGAAAAGGAAACAACCAAAGCAAATCTCATTAAGTCCAGCAAGGGAAAAAACTTCGAACTCATACCTCCTAGTTACAGGGCAGGCTAAGAGAGCAACACAAGGGACTGGTGACTAGCACATTTGAAAACCAAGTGACAAACAAGGGAACTGAGGTAACTTAAATACATAGTACCAAACTAGACACAGGTGAAAACAATGACATTAAAAATGGCGGGAAAACAGGACACAAAAACAGAGACCTAGGGACATCTAGGGCAAAAATGGGAATTACAGGTAAATACATGACAGGACCCCCCCACTAGGAACGGCTCCTGACGTTCCCCACAGGACAACCCGGTCTGCGAGCACGGAAGTCTCGAATCAACTCACAAATAAAATGTCTCTGGCAGGAACCCAGGAGCACTCCTCAGGACAGTTGTACCCAATGGGAGTCAAGTATTCTATGGACTGTGTAGGCCAGCTGTCCATCAATAATACGGGGTGGTAGAGGAGGTCTGTCTGGAGGGGAGGGGGGAAGGGAGGAGAGACACATGAAACGTGGGATTAATACTTAATGACCTAGGTAGGTACAATGGTGAGAAGCCTTGCTCTGGTTGCACGTGGTGCAGGCCTTAACAAACGTCTCTGTATCTTCCTTAATCGTAGGCCACCAGAACCGCCTCGAGGGTGCGACTGTAACCTGGTTGACAGGTGAGAGGAGATGCAAAAAAAAGTGACCACCTGGCCTGACAGGGATTCAGACGCTTAGCTTTTTGTATGTACTCAAGGTTCTTGTAAGGACCGTAAGAACTTGAAAGGGATGAGTAGAACCCTCATGCCAATGTCTCCACTCCTCCAGTGCCAGTTTTACTGCCAAGAGTTCCCGGTCACCCACATCATAATTCATTTCGGCTGATGTAAGGCAATGGGAGAAAAAAGCACATGGGTGAAGCCGCTCATCCTTCCCTCTTTGAGAAAGCACAGCTCCCACTCCTATATCTGAGGCATCCACCTCCACGACGAATGGAACTTCAGGGTCAGGCAGAGAGAGAATGGGTGCTGAGGTAAACAGATGCTTGAGCTTGGTGAAGGCCGCCTCGGCTTCTGGGGTCCACTGGAAACGGGTGTGGCTTGCCTTGGTGAGTGCTGAGAGAGGTGACACCACTGAGCTGAAATTAAAAATTGGCGAATCCGAGAAACCGCTGGAATTCCTTGACTGAGGATAGGGTGGGCCACTCTGACACAGCCTTGACCTTGCTGGGATCCATGAGCATATGGCCGGGTTCAACTACGAATCCCAAGAATTGCACTTTAGTGGCGTGGAACTCACATTTTTCAGGCTTGACATACAAATGATTCTCTAGGAGGTGTTTGAGCACTAGTCGAACATGCTCAATGTGTTCTTGCAGGGAACTCGAGAAGATCAGGATATCATCCAGATAGATCAAATCATTAATCAAAGCCTGGAACACCGCTGGAGCATTGGTCAGGCCGAAGGGCATCACTTGATATTCATATTGACCGTTGGGTGTGTTGAATGCTGTCTTCCACTCGTCGTCTTGCCGGATGCGTGCAAGATGTAAGCGTTGCGCAAATCGAGCTTGGTGAAGACGGATGCTCTCTGCAACAACAGGAACGCTGTTCCCAGCAGTGGTAAGTGGTACCGGTTTCTGATGGTGATGCTATTTAATCCACGGTAGTCAATGCAGGGTCGGAGACCCCCGTCCATCTTCCCCACAAAGAAAAAAACGGCTCCTGCAGGTGACGTGAAACCAGCAGCAAGGGCCTCCTTGATGTACTTGTCCATAGCTGCATGCTTGGGAGCCGACAGCGAGAAAATCCGGCCTCTGGGGGGACAGGTACCAGGGAACAAGTTAATCGCGCAATCATATGGGTGGTGAGGTGGCAGTGTTGTGGCTCTATGCATCCTAAATACCAGCTTAAGTTGATGGTACACACTGAGGACTCGGGAGAGGTCAATGGACTCTGGTGATGAATAGTCTGCCGAAACTCATCTGTGAAAGTCTGGAAACTAGCACAGCAGGGGCTCTGCACCTCCATACAGCAGTGGCCCAGTCTAGGGCAGTACCAGAGAGCAGAGTGATTACATAAGCAATTTTGGAGTGATCAGTAGGGAAACTGGAGGGTTGAAGATGAAATGTTAACTGTGTCAAGAAGCCTCTACATGCACTCGGGTTACCTGAGAATCATTGGGGTGGAGGTAATTTTGGCTCAGTGTCAGACATTGGTGGAGGAGGAACAGGGGCAGAAGGAGCAGGCACTGCCAGCCTCTCAAAGACCTGCTTCAGAGCGGGGAGAATCTCAGCCAACAGCTCTGAATGTTTGGCCAGCAGTTCCTCTTGATCCAAGATCCGTTTCTCATGTCTCTGCACACTGGCTTCGAGCCTGTTGGAGTACTCGGAAGTGCTGGTTGTCTCTGGATCCATGTTGACTTGGTTTTCCTGACACGAGCCGGTCTCGAACTCAGGTCTCTGGTGAGGGAGTGGTACTGACTATCCACTGAGCCTACAAATCTATCTACAAATCTTCTGAATCCAATGAAGAAAACTTGAAAAGGAAACATCCAAAGCAAAGCTCATTAAGTCTAGCAAGGGAAAAACTTAGAACTCACACCTCCTAGTTACAGGGCAGGCTAAGAGAGCAACACAAGGGACTGGTGGCTAGCACATTCGAAAACCAAGTGACAAACAATCGAACTGAGGTAACTTTAATACATAGTACCAAACAAGACACATGTGAAAACAATGAAATTAAAAATGGCGGGAAAACAGGACAAAAAAACAGAGAATTAGGGACATCTTGTGGGCAAAAATGGGAAGTACAGGTAAATACATGACAGCCCGAATGATGGATCCCAGTGATGTTGAGTATATGGAAAAGAGAAGTGGCCCAATCACTGAACCCTGAGGTACCCCAGTAAGTAGCTTGGACACCTCACCTCTCCAGGCTACCTTGAAGGACCTACCTGAGAGATAGGAATTAAACCAGTCAAGCACAGTTCCTGTGTGATGCCCAGCGAAGAGAGGGTGGAGAGTAGATATGATGGTTGACTGTGTTGAAGGCACAGTCAAACAGAATGAGGACAGATGATCTGGATTCAGCTTTCACCTGTCTCACCATCATGTCAGTGAGGCAGTAGGTTAGACAGCATGTTAGTCTCAGTGGAGTGTCCACTTCTGAATCTGACTGATTGTCATCCAGCAACTTGTTCTGTGAGAGATAAGCAGAGATTTTATTGAAAACTGCCCTTTCAAGTGTTTTTGCCATTTCAAGTGAAGTTGCAGATTTAATGTTATCTGAAAAAGTTGAAAGTAGAGACTGATACTTACCCAGATCTGCTGGATCTTTAGATTTCCGCCATCTCCTCTCAGCTGCCTTGAGGTCAGTCCGATGGAAGGACGTCAGAGAGCCAGGGGCTGGGTGGTGTAATACGTGTTGGCCTAGAAGAGAGAGGACAGATGCTGTCTAGACAGGTTGTTAAAGTAGGGCTTAGTGTGTCTGTGGCAGTGCTTACATCCAGGGTGGAAAATACATTTTGTGTTGAAGATAGGTAGAGACAGCAGTGGAAAATGAGGGCGAAAGAGAATGGAGGTTACATCGAAAGGAAACCAAAAGGTGGAGTCTGTTTTAATATAGATGGGAGAGTCATGTTGAATTTTTATAGTGATACTTTGTGATCAGCTGAATGCCAATTTGATGAATTAAAGTACCAATTTCCTTCCGAAACAGCAAACTCTGTATATTATTCCAAATTTTGGCCATCAGTGTGTGTGTGTGTGTGTGTGTGTGTGTGTGTGTGTGTGTGTGTGTGTGTATGTATATATGTGTATATATGTATATATGTGTATGTGGCAGCGGGGGCATGGTCAAGCGCCCGTCCGGGAGAGAAAAGCGGTAAGGGCGCTCACACCTGAGCTAAATTATGTCTAACACCTGTCTCTAATTGCAGTAGAGCGAGGAGAGCGGATAAAAAGCCAGCAGCCACAGAGCAGAGGGAGACCGACCTACAGCAACCCAGCGTTTCTGTGTTGATGTGTGTGTGTGTGTGTGTGCACAGTATAAAAGACAATAAAAAAGGCTTACCTTGTGCCGGAGACCTGTTTTCCTGTCCTCTTTTGGAGAAAGTTACTACACTGGTGCCGAAATCCGGGAACTTTGATAATGGAACAGAGTCGCCCCATAGAGTCCTCCCAGCTGGCGGAAGTCCTCCAGTCCCTCGCGACACTCCATCAGAGCCACCAACAATCCCTGCTTGAGCTCCGGCAAGACCAGGACCGTCGGTTCTTCGAAATCATGCGGGCTCAAGCAGAGGACCGGCAAGCCATCCGGAGCCTCCTCAGCCAGGAGGCCGCTCCAGCCGCAGCCGCGACCCCGGACACCCGCGCCACATTGCCCCCACCCGCGTTACAGAAGCTGGGGCCGGCAGATGATCCAGAGGCGTTCATCGATCTGTTTGAACGAACGGCGGAAATTTGGGGTGGCCCCAAGACCAGTGGGCAGCCCGCCTAGTCCCTCTCTTGTCCGGGAAGCACAGCTCGCGGCGCAACAACTGCCGGCAACAAGCCTCCTGGCTTACCATGATCTGAGGAAAGCCATCTTGCAATGGGTTGGTCGGAGCCCGGAAGAAAGTCGCCAGCTCTTCCGGGCCTTGAAGCTCGAAAAAGCCGACCGCCCGTTTGCGTTCGCTCAGCGGCTCCGTGATGCCTGTCGGAGGTGGCTGCTCGCACGGGACCGCGACGTCGAGGAACTAGTCGACCAGGTGGTACTGGAGCAGTTTGTCCAGCGTTTGCCCCGGAAGACGGCCGAGTGGGTCCAGTGCCACCGCCCGGCGTCGCTGGAGGAAGCCGTCCGACTCGCGGAGGACCACATGGCGGCGATTCCCAGGGCGGATGAGCCCTCTCTCTCTGTCTCCCCTTCCCCTGAGTCTTCCCCTGTTTTTCTTCCCTCCCCTCTTCCCTCTCGCTCTGCTCTCTCCCCAGGGTCCGTTCCTGCCCCCCGCAGGCGCGGAGCGTTTGTAAGACCAGCTTCCCGGCCTTGGGAACATCCGCCTAGCCCTTCCCCATCCTTCAGCCGCTCTCCTCCTCAGGTGGGGGCACCCGCCAGCACGGGTGCGGCCGCAGCGCCTGGGCCGGTCTGCTGGAGGTGCGGAGACCCGGACCACTTCCGGGATCAGTGTCCGCTGATGGAAATAGGGGCAGTGGTGCGGGTCTCCGATGTTCCACAGGCTGCCCCGATCGGGCTGGAGCGTGCGGATTCGGTAAGAATCCAGGGGGGTACATACCAAGCTTTGTTGGATACCGGCTGTAACCAGACCACCATCCACCAACGCTTGGTTCAACCCGGGGCTTTGGGCTCAGCTAAACTGGTGAGGGTAAGGTGTGTGCATGGGGATATTCACAAGTATCCCGTGGTGACTCTGGCGATCAAATTCAGGGGAGAAAAACATAGTGTGGAGGCAGCGGTTAGTTCCCGCCTCACCCATCCGCTAATTTTGGGTACGGATTGGCCGAATTTTAGAAAGTTATTGGAGGGAGTTTGTGTGGATGGGTCCTGCGTGAAAGTGAAGGGGTGTGTGATGTGCGATGCTTTGGCGGGGGAGGCGGAGCCAGGGCCGTCCTCTGCTGCTCCGAGTGACGTGGGAAGGGGCGAGGTGGACGCTCCTCCTCTCGGGAATTCTCGGAGGGGACTTCCCCTTGGAGCAGTCGCGGGATGAAACCCTTAAGCACGCCTTTGACCAAGTGAGAGTAATCGATGGTCAACATCTCCGGCCGGGTGTCGCCGTTTCATACCCGTATTTTTCACTTATTAAAGATCGGTTATACAGGGTGACACAGGACGCCCAAACAAAGGAGGAAGTAACCCAATTATTGATTCCACGGAGCCGCCGGAAATGGTTTTCCAGGCGGCTCACTATAATCCCATGGCCGGTCACCTAGGGGAACGGAAAACACTTCTCCGTCTAATAGCCCGTTTCTATTGGCCGGGCATTGGCGGTGACGTCCGCAGGTGGTGTGCGGCGTGCCGTGAATGTCAGTTGGTAAACCCACCGCCACCCCAAAGCGCCATTGCACCCTCTACCGTTAATCGAGGTCCCCTTCGAAAGAATTGGGATGGACCTCGTCGGGCCATTAGAACGGTCAGCACGCGGACATCGCCGTGTTAGTCCTAGTGGATTACGCGACGCGATATCCGGAAGCAGTGCCTCTGAGCAACATCTCCGCACGTAGTGTTGCAGGGGCACTCTTCAAGATAATCTCCCGGGTGGGGATCCCGAAAGAAATCCTCACCGATCAAGGCACGACTTTTATGTCACGAACACTTCGCGAACTTTACGAGCTCTTGGGCATCAAATCGATTCAGCACTAGCGTTTACCATCCTCAGACAGATGGCCTAGTGGAACGATTTAATAAAACGCTCAAGAACATGATTCAGTAAATTCGTACCACGATGACGCTAGGAATTGGGATAAGTGGCTAGACCCCCTGTTGTTTGCAGTACGAGAGGTCCCGCAAGCCTCCACCGGGTTCTCCCCGTTTGAGCTGCTGTACGGGCGACGCCTCGCGGTGTCCTTGACGTCATCCGCGAGCGTGGCAGGAGGGACCTTCTAACAGTAAAAATGAAATTCAGTTCGTTCTCGATCTTAGAGCAAAACTCCACACACTGGGGCAACTAACACAGGAGAATTTGCTCCAAGCTCAAGAACGCCAACGCCGGCTGTATGACAGGGGTGCTCGGCTACGGAATTTGCACCGGGAGACAAGGTACTCGTATTACTCCCAACATCGAGCTCTAAATTACTCGCCAAGTGGCAAGGACCCTTTGAGGTCACACGACGAGTGGGGGATCTCGATTATGAGGTTAGACGTACCGATAGAGGAGGCGGCCTCTGTGACGCTGGCCACGGTAGTTCCGGAGAGGGCGGAGCTCGGACCGGAGATAAACAAAAACTAAAATCTCAACACTCCGGTTCCTTGTGGAGACCAACTCTCACCGCAGCAGCTCACAGAGGTTTCTGAATTACAAAAAGAATTTGCGGACGTGTTCTCCCCTCTACCGGGCCGCACAAACATCATACAGCACCACATCGAGACCGAGCCGGGCGCGGTGGTGCGTGGCCGCCTCTATCGCTTACCCGAACATAAAAAGAAAATAGTACGGGAGGAATTAGATGCGATGCTTGATATGGGCGTAATAGAGGAATCCCACAGTGATTGGTCCAGCCCGGTTGTTCTTGTTCCCAAGAGTGATGGGTCTGTTCGATTCTGTGTGGATTACAGAAAAGTCAACGCGGTGTCTAAATTTGACGCGTACCCAATGCCCCGTGTTGATGAACTGCTCGATCGGTTAGGTACTGCTCGATTTTATTCGACCTTGGATTTAACGAAGGGTTATTGGCAGATCCCCTTGACACCAATGTCCCGTGAGAAAACAGCCTTCACTACGCCGTTTGGATTACACCAATTTGTGACGCTTCCTTTCGGTTTGTTTGGGGCACCAGCCACGTTTCAGCGACTCATGGATCGGATCCTCAGACCGCACACCGCGTACGCCGCTGCCTATTTAGATGATATTATCATTTACAGCAATGATTGGCAGCGGCACATGCAACATCTGAGGGCCGTCCTGAGATCGCTGCGGCGGCGGGCTCACCGCAAACCCCAAGAAGTGCTGCGGTTGGGCGTGTGGAGGTACGGTATCTGGGGTTCCACTTGGGTCATGGCCAGGTGCGTCCCCAAATTGATAAGACCGCGGCGATTGCGACTTGCCCTAGACCTAAGACCAAAAAGGGGTGAGGCAGTTCCTGGGGCTGGCTGGCTATTACAGAAGATTTGTACCCAATTATTCGGACGTCACCAGCCCGCTGACTGACCTCACTAAAAAGGGGGCTCCAGATCCGGTCCAATGGTCAGAGCAGTGCCAACAGGCGTTCACGCAGGTTAAAGCTGCACTTTGTGGGGGCCGCTTTTGCATGCACCTGACTTCTCTCTCCCCTTTGTATTGCAGACGGACGCTTCAGACAGTGGGCTGGGGGCCGTACTCTCGCAGGTGGTGGAGGGAGAGGAGCCCGGTGCTGTACATTAGCCGGAAGCTCTCCTTAAGGGAGACTAAGTACAGCACCATAGAGAAGGAGTGTCTGGCCATCAAGTGGGCGGTCCTCACCCTCCGATACTACCTGCTGGGGCGGGCCTTCACCCTCTGCTCGGATCATGCCCCACTGCAGTGGCTCCACCGCATGAAAGATACTAACGCCCGGATCACCCGTTGGTATCTGGCCCTCCAGCCTTTTAAGTTCAAGGTGGTCCACAGACCGGGGTGCAGATGGCTGCCGCTGACTTCCTCTCCAGAAATGGGGGAGTGGTAGGCAGGCCGGATGACGCCCCGGCCTGAGTCGGGCGGTGGGGGTATGTGGCAGCGGGGGCATGGTCAAGCGCCCGTCCGGAGAGAAAAGCGGTAAGGGCTCACACCTGAGCTAAATTATGTCTAACACCTGTCTCTAATTGCAGTAGAGCGAGGAGAGCGGATAAAAAGCCAGCAGCCACAGAGCAGAGGGAGACCGACCTACAGCAACCCAGCGTTTCTGTGTTGATGTGTGTGTGTGTGCACAGTATAAAAGACAATAAAAAAGGCTTACCTTGTGCCGGAGACCTGTTTTCCTGTCCTCTTTTGGAGAAAGTTACTACAGTGTATATATATATATGAAGCTCAGGAAAAAATTAAGAGATCACTGCAAAATTATCAGTTTCACTGGATTTACTAGTTATAGTTATGTGTTTGAGTAAAATACCATTTTTGTTTTATTCTATAAAGTACTGACAACATTTCTTCTAAATTCCAAATAATATCATTTAGAGCATTGATTTGCAGAAAATGAAAACTGGTCAAAATAACAAAAAAGACCACAAATAATGCAAAGAAAATAACTTCATATTCATTTTTAAACAACACAAGCACCCCGAGATCATCATTGAACCTCCACCTGGTCATCTAATGTTAGACTGAGACCTGGAGAGGCCTTCAAACCACAGTGTCTCGCACCCACTGTGACATTTGGTGGAGGATCGGTAATGATATGGGGTGCTTCAGCAAGGCTAGAATCATGCAGATTCGTCTTTGTAACCAAGCCACAGAGAAGGTTATTTTGGAAGATAACTTGTTCCCGAACTCTGAGGATTGGTTTTCCAGAAGGATAATGCTTCATGCCACACAGCCAGGTCAATCAAGGTGTGTATGGAGGAGCACCAGATCAAGACCCTGTCATGGCCAGCCCAATCTCCAGACTTGAACCCCATTGAAAACCTCTAGAAAGTGATCAAAAGGAAGATGGATGGACACACGCCATCAAACAAAGCCGAGCTGCTTGAATTTTTGTGCAAGGGAATGGCATAAAGTCATAGAGAGCATGCCAAGATGCATGAAAGCTGCGATTGAAAATCAGGGTTTTTCCACCAAATATTGATTTCTGAACTCTTCCTAAGTTAAAACATTAGTATTGTATTGTTTAAAAGTGAAAATTAACTTGTTTTCTTTGCATTATTCAAGATCTATTACAAAAAAGATGCAGTGTTTTCATTGACCAGTTGTCATTTTCTGCAAATAAATGTTCTAAATGACAATAATTCTATTTGGGTGAAATGTTGTCAGTAATTTATAGAATAAAACTAAAATTAAAATTTTACTCAAAAAAATATATCCAGAGAAACTGACATTTTAGAATTTTGCAGTGGTCTCTTAATTTTTTCCAGAGCTGTGTATATATATATAGAGAGAGTCCTCTGTAGAGGTTCCAGTAATAAGCGAGCAAGAGTCGGGGTTGCAGTCCACGTAAATTAACTTCTAATGACCTTTCATCTTCACAAACAATCTCTTGGCTTTTCAGCTTCACAACAGAATATTCACTTTAGCTTCAGGACAGAGTATTCACTTTGACTTCACAACAAAGTGTTCACTTTAGCTTCACAACGGAGTATTGCTTTTCAGCTCGCAACTTCAGGTCTTTTTGTCCCTGACACTTTCTGTCTCTCCTGGATTCTCGGAAGCCTTTTCAATCCTGTCTCCATTGTCAATGTAATGAGATACAGGTGTTTAGTGTTAACAATCAGGTTACCAGGTTATGGCCCTTACCACTTCCTCTCTCCCCAGTGACAGACACATGACCATGTCCCGCTCCACATACCCCCACCGCCTGACTCAGGCCTAGGAAACATCTGGTCTTCTTGCTGAGTATTTAAGTCTCTGATGAATGTACTGCTGCACATGTCTCATTGATTCATATGACAAGCAGGGAGATCTATTTAAAATAAAGAAAAATACTTTTCTGCATCCCTAAGTCTTCTTAATATGATGTCGAGGGGCACTCAACGTATCACTGTGTGAAATTTGGGGTCTGTCAGACCTCTGGACACGCTGCCAGTGTGCATGACATGAGCAATTTATTTCATTAATTTCTCAAAGCTCCAAATGACTCCAATTTGAAATCAATAGCTTCTCTGGAGGGCCTAGTGTGCAAGACAGTGTGCAAAGTTTAAAGTCTGAATGAATTTGTTAAGTGCTTAATTAGCTGACTTGTGCATCTAAAATAACTTTATTGATTTTTTTAAGTACTTCCCAAATGGTTAGAGACACAGATTTTTAATAGGTTGTTTATGAGGGCAAAAATATGAAGTATTCTAAGCCCCTAGGTCTTAGCTTCAAATTTAAGGTTATTTTCTCCAGGTCACACAGGAAGTGCCCATGTACAATTTATTTTAATGGTGGCAAACACATGGTTCGTTATACAGACATTTTGTTGCTAATTATCCATTTTTAAAAGTTGTAAGCTACATAAATGCATTTATAGGAGTGCCCAAGAAAGTCAAGAAGTTTGTCAAAAAAACGAAAAACGTTTTTGGAACGACATTTTGGACTTTCTCCAATTCTCTTGAAATTCAGTCTTTCCAGAGATAAAATATGCAGATCCCACATACAGTTTATCTCATTCAAAATCTTTGGTGGTTTGTGGACAGTCAAATTTTGAGGTTTTGAAGGTTGTATGCTGTTCAGGGGGTGTTATACAGTCACCTAAATATGATATTCAGTGAATTAATCTCACACATTAAAAACAGATGTCCACTAAGTGACTATTTCAGGCAATGCAAATAAATTGCAAGTGGGCACTTCCTGTCTTTTTGCATTGTCTTGAAGGAAGTGCCCACATCCAACTTAGGTGGGTTGTTGACAGTCATTTTTAAAGCATAATACACACATTTAAGAGTTATAAATTACATAGATATGTTATATTTTGTATCTACCTCATTTGCAACTGCACTTTACCTGCATTCATTTTTTATAATATATTACTGTGGCAGCAGGAGCGTGATCAAGTGCCCGTCCGGAGAGAGAGAAAGTGGTAAGGGGACTTACACCTGAGATAAATTCTGCCTAACACCTGTCTCTAACTCCAGTGAGCACAGGGAGAGAGAGACTGACCTAGAGAGAGCCCAGACCTCGGACTCTGATACAATTTATTGTGAAGCTAATGCACTGTGTGGCAGAAACCCAGTTTATGTTTGAGGAGAATTAAAGAACCTGAACTGGGTTTAGAGAAACTCTGCATCCTGTGCCTTCCTCAACCATATTCTTTACAATTAATCTTTGCACTCATGGCTGGATGCTAACTGCATTTTATTGGCTTTGTACTTGTACTGTGCACAATGACAATAAAGTCAAATCAAATACCTTTATTGTCACTCAACCATAAACACAAGTTTTGGGTGCAGTTCCAAGCAACATAGCAGTATGACAATTATAATAAACATCTGATTTACACATAACACAGTTTACACATCTTGTTACACAACACAATATACACCTAATAACATTCAAAATACAGTATACACAAAATTAGAAGACTGTAAATAAAAATACACTGTATCCATTGATTATGATGGGGCTATGTTCTCTGTCTTTTCTCCTGAAGTCCACCACAAGATTCTTGGTCTAACTGATGTTGAGGGAGAGGTTTTGCTCTTGAAACCAGTGTGTCAGAGTACTCTCTGTAGGCTGTGTCATCATTGTTAGTGATCAGACCTACCACCGTTGTATCATCAACAAACTTAAATGCTATTGCACCCACTTAAAAGTCATAAATATTTTAACATGATCAAAGTGGACAAATATTTTGTCCTTGGACAGACCCACCACCTCCCAGACACACCCCCGGTGTCCGTGGTCCGTGGCATTGCATAATCCACCAAGACTAATACAAACCGGTATCTACGTGCTCGATGAGGTCATACCAATTCTTGCGAAGGGAGCCTCAATTAATGATGCTTTGGCGTGGCCGGTAGATTCAACAACTGACATTCGCGGCATGCTGCACACCATCTGCGTACATCCCCGCAAATACATGGCCAATAAAAGCGGGCCATTAAATGGTGCAGTGCCATAGGATTGTGGTGAGCCGCCTGGAAAAGTGTCCCTTACTGGAAACAGGCTTTGGACGTGTCTTGGTTCCATGCAACTCCGACAGACCGGCCTAGACTTCCCGGCTGCACTCATGGTGGCGGAGATATCAACCTGGGAAGGATGACGAAGAGAGGTAGGGTAGGGGCCAGCTTGTAGTGCAAGGTGGAACCACTCGCCATATCTGGGGAATAGGGTGAGAGGGAGGAGAGAGAAGAACAAGAGGAGATGCGAGAGAGGGGAGAGAGAGAGTTGGACTGCTGCTCGCTGGCTTCCAGGTAGGCCGCCATGTGGGCTTCGGCCAGCTGGATGTCATCATCCACCGATGTGGGACGATGTCACTGGACCCACACTGTTTTTTTTGGGCAGGCAAATAGTTAGCTGCTCTAGCACCATCAGCTCGATGACATCTTCTACACCGGGGCCTTCCTTGGACAGCACCCATCTTCGGCAGGCATCAAGGAGCTGCTGGGATATCTCAAACGGGTGGCTGCCATCGTTCAGGCCAAGGGAGCGAAACCACTGACAATGAGGTTTGGGGCTGTGGCTAACTGGTTGCAGGACAGGGGTCTTCTATTAGATGTAGTCCAGGCAGTCCTCAGTTGGTTCATGCAGCACCGTGAGCTGGGCCTCCCCGGAAAGCAGCGGCAGCAGGTAGAGGGCCCATTGTGTTTATGGCCAACCGGAGGCGGTGGCTGACTGCTCAAAGAAACTCAGGAATGCCTCCGGCTTGTCCTGGGTGCCCATCTTTGGGAACAGAAGCTGTGGCTTCATCGCTGCATCCGGGGCCAGGATGGAGGAACCACATGGAACTAACCAGCTTCGCAAGGCCTGCCGATCCTAGACTTGGGCTTGGAGGAGCTCCTGGAGATGCCATTCTTGCACAAGGAGGGCTTAGTTGTGGGTATCCTTGATGCTGATCAGGGCATGGAAGGCTTCATCCTGCAGTGAGGTGTACGTGGAGTCTTTTTCCAGAGGCGGTGGCTGACTGCTCAAAGAAACTCAGGAATGCCTCCGGCTTGTCCTGGGTGCCCATCTTTGGGAACAGAAGCTGTGGCTTCATCGCTGCATCCGGGGCCAGGATGGAGGAACCACATGGAAATAACCAGCTTCACAAGGCCTGCCGATCCTAGACTTGGGCTTGGAGGAACTCCTGGAGATGCCATTCTTGCACAAGGAGGGCTTAGTTGTGGGTATCCTTGATGCTGATCAGGGCATGGAAGACTTCATCCTGAAGTGAGGTGTATGTGGAGTCTTTTTCCTTATCCTGGAAACCAGTATTGAGGTTCCAGTAATAAGAGAGCAGGAATCGGGATGGGAGTCTTGGTAAATCAACTTTAATGACATTTCAGCTTGACAAACAAAATCTCTTGGCTTTTCAGCTTCACAACAGAATATTCTCTTTAGCTTCACGACAGAATATTCACTTTGATTTTACAACAGAGTATTCACTAGCTTCTCAACGGACTATTGCTTTTCAGCTCGCAACTTCAGGTCTCTTTGTCCCTGTCTCTCTCTGTATTTCTGGCATCCTCTGCTGCCTTTTCAAGCCCGTCTCTGTCGTCACTGTAATGACACACAGGTGTTTAGTGTTAACAATTACCAGGTGATGGCCCTTACCACTTCCTCGCTCCCCAGTGACCGACATATGACTACGTACCACTCCATGCTCTTGGGTCCTCGCCTCCTTCGCTGAATCCTAACAGAAAATCCAGCCACAGATGGACTCAGCTGATGCAACCTCAATTAAAACCATCCTCGGTCAGCAGGGAATGTTGTTGGGATGTCACGCTGATCAACTGAATGCTATTACTAGGGCTCTGGAAGCCATGGCGGCATGACTGTCGAACATTGTGGCGCAAGTGCAACATCTCTGTCTACTTCAGCCTCATCTCTACCCAGTGCTGCCGCTCTCCTTGTGCGGGAACCCCGCCTTAATCCCCTGGCCTCTTACGATGGTGAGCCAAAGTCTTGTAGATAATTTTTATCCCAATGCTGTATGGCCAATTTTGCATTCGTTATTACTTTCCTCACTGGTCGGGTCTGGGACTGGGGAACTGCTGCCTTGAGTGCATCCTTTCAAGCATTTTCCATAGAGCTTAAGAAGGTTTTTGACCATGCTGCACATTCAACGGAGGCAGCGCTACTGCTGACTAAACTACGGTAGGGGAGGAACACTGTCTCTGATTATTCCATTGAGTTCTAGACTCTCACGGCTTCCAGCGGTTGAAATGAGAGAGCTCAATGGGACATTTTTCTCGGGGGTTATCAGAGGTGAATAAGGATGAGATCTATTCACTTGATGTGCCAGAAAGTTTTGACGATCTCAGTAACCGGGCTGTCAGAGTGGACAATCATCGCTCTCACTTTCGGTACTGCCACCATCTACTCTCAACGATGGACTCTAGTTTCCGAGAGCTTCCATCGTCTGTCCTCCTCATTCTCATTCAAGCTAGGACTAGAATCCATGCAGCTGGGCTGAGTATCACTCCCTAAGAAGGAGAGCAAACGACGAAGTCAGATGGGTTTTTGTGCCTATTCAATTGGAGTGGGCCATATCGCTGCTGGCTGTCTAGTAAAAGCCAGGAAGGCTCAGACCCCCATACTACCATTGTAGTTCCACCATTGTCTACTGAGAAGGGGCTGCTCACAAGGTGTCAACACTCGTTAATTCTGGGGCCAAGGGCAATATCCTGGATTCTGACCTGGTGACTGAGTTGGGCATCTGGTTGTTCCCATGGAACCGCCCATCGCCTCCCTTTGCAAGATCCTCATAACCATAAGGAGGTGATTTTACCTGCTCCGGACTCCCAATAAACATGAAACTCATTCACACATAAATTGAACTCTATTCATGCTTGGAGTTCTTTTTGCTCCTCCCACTGTCTAGGTTCGACTTTGTCTTCTGTTTCTTTTTTCAAGGCAGAGATTGCTGTTTATCATGATCTGAGAGCAGTCTTCAGCAAGTCCCGGGCTGTGTCTCTTCCTCCCCACTGCCTGTAGGACTGCGTGATTTATCTCCTGCCAGGTACGAATTTACTCCTTGTCAGCTCCGGAGCAGAAGGCTATGGATAAGTATTTCAGTGAGTTGCTGGCAGCCGGCCTCATTCATGTTCCCCAGCTGGAGCTGGGTTCTTCTTCATGAGCAAGAAGGATGGTTCCTTGCACCATCCGTATTGATTATTGGGGGCTGGAAGACATCACTGTCAAGAACAGATACCCATTGCCTTTGATGTCTTCAGCCTTTGAGTTACTGCAAGGGGCGACCATCTTCACAAATTTAAATCTCCACAATTCAATGGTCAATAGATTCAAGTTTGTGTACCTGGATGACGCTTTAATTTTTTCTCATTCTCTCCAGGTGCACATTGAGCATGTCCAGCAGGTGCTGCAGAAGCTGCTTGTGAACAACCTCTTTGTCAAGGTAGAGTTCCTTGTGCATTCGGTTCCATTTCTGGGGTATGTTGTGTCCTCTAAGGATGTGTGTGTGTGTGTGTGTGTGTGTGGATCCATCCAAGGTGAGGACCGTTACTTATTGGTCAACCCCAGATTCCCACAAGGACTGGCAGAGGTTCATGGGGTTTGCCAATTTCTACCGACGATTTATTAACAATTACAGTCTGGTAGCCCCCCTCTCACAAATTGACCTGGTCGAACCAGGCCCAGAGTGCATTTGAAGCACTCAAATTCAGTTTCGTCTCTGCCCCATTCTTATTATTCCTGACCCCACCCTTCAATTTGTGATGGAGGTCAATGCATCAGATGTGGGTGTGGTCCTCTCTCAATGCTCACACAAGCACGGCAAGTTACACTAACTCATGATCACTCGTTGATCATGAGTTGCTTGCCGTATCTTAGAATACATTATGACAGCCAAGAGACTCAATTCCAGACAGGCCCACTGGGCTCTCTTTTTCGGTAGATCCAATTTTACCATCTCCTATTGACCGGGGTCTAAAAATGTCAAACCTGATGCACTCTTCCCTCTGTTTTAGAGTCCCTCTCTCTCCAGCTCCATTGACACAGTCATTTCCCAATTGTCACTGCTGTGACTTGGGAGGTGAAATCAAGGGCACCGAGAGCGCTGAGGGGAGTGACGGCCCCAGAGGAAGTACCAGTGGGTCTACTCTATGTGCCCCAATCAGTCTGACCTGTGTCCACCAGTGGGGCCACTCATCCAATGTGGCTTGTCATCCAAAAGTGAGACCACATTGGCTATGGTTCAAATTCGGTTCTGGTGGCTTGCTGGGGCGGGACATGCAACAAATTGGCTTGGCTAGTTCTGTCTGAGCTTGTGGCAAGACGTCTAACCATCCTCTGGCTAGGCTTCTCAAACCTCTGCCCATGCCTTCAGGACCCTGGTCACACATCGCCCTTGATTTTGCCATGGGGATTCCCCTGTTCCATGGCAATTCTGTCATTAAGATGGTGGTGGACATGTTTTCAAAGGCAGCCCATTTTAAACCACTCCTAAAGCTACCTTCAGCCCATGAAATGGTGGCCTCTGTTGTGGACCACATCTTCCATATTCATGATATTCCATTGTATGTGGTCTCTGACAAGGTCTCCCAGTTTGTTTTCAAATTCTGGAGGAAGTTTTGCAGGCTGCTGGGGGCTATGGTAGGTCTGTCATCTGTTTTCCATCCTCAGAACAATGGTCAGACAGATCGAGCTAACCAAATTCAAGAGGGGATGCTTCATTGCATGGCTGCTCAGAAACCCTCCTCCTGGAGTGACTGACTTGCATGGGTGGAGTTCACTCACAACTCTCCCCATTATAGTGCTGTGCTAGGTATCATCCATGATTGTTTCCTGATCATGAACTGGATGTGGCAGTCTATTCTGCACACACATTTATTTCTCGCTGTCATTGGGTATGGAGACAGCCAAACAGGCTTTGCTCAGGGCTGGGAAGCACATTAAAGCTTGGGCGGATCGACATCGGGATGGGTCAACCTGGTGTGTGGTTAGTCTGAAAGTCTGGCTCTCTGCCAAGGATATTCCCCTTTCGGTAGATTCTTGAAAACTTGCTCCCAGGTTTATTGGGCCATTCCCCATATACAAGCTGCTTAGTCCGGTGTCCATCTGGCTCAAATTTCCCCATGTCCTGATAAGCATCAACACTGTTTTTCATGTATCCAAGATTAACCTCCACTCTAGACCTCCACTACTACTCCACTTATATACAGTATATGTATAATATTATATTATATTGTTAATTAATAAAAAATATATTGTTTGTCTTTGCACTTTAATCTACTGTCAGCACCAAAAAATGAAATACAAAATAATACTATAAAAATCCATCCAACCATCTAAAAAGAGACATTGATGATGACATAGCATTAAATAAATGTATTAAAAACATTATATTTATCTATCTATCCATCCATCTATCCATCTGTCCATCTGTCCGTCCATCTACCTATCATTATTGTACAGTATATTTACCTAAATAACTTTATAAAGTATAGTGGAGGTGGTGTAGTGGTCTAAGCACATAACTGGTAATCTGAAGGACGCTGGTTCGAGCCCCACAGCCACCACCATTGTGTCCTTGAGCAAGACACTTAATCCAGGTTGCTCCGGAGGGATTGTTCCTGTAATAAGGGCTCTGTAAGTTGCTTTGGATAAAAGCGTCTGCCAAATGCATAAATGTAAATGTAAATGGAGTTCCACAAGTAAAACTAACAAATCCCTATACTACCCTTAAAAGGTCAAACACTGTAACTACCCTAAAATATAGGGATTATATTTTGCTGTTTGATCTAATCTATATCTTCTCTCCAGACATGAAAATGAAATGTATTCTGGAACTGTATATTCTTTAGCTATCTTTCTCATTATTTCTTTATTGTAGTTCATCCTCCCACCGAGACATGCACTAATATTATATCTACCTGAGTCTGTACCTGTCCATGACTGTTTATTAGAGAGATGTGATATGATTCTTCCTTAATTTCACTATCTGTTTAATTTTCTGTATATTGGCAAAGGTTCTCTTATCTCTTGTTTAAAATGATTTGAAGGTTCCCGTTATTTTCAACACAAACAACAGACAGCCCAGCCAAAAGAACTGGCAGCAAAAATGTGCAATATTATTCTAAACGTTGGCATGATTTTGGCCTTGGAGACAATAAAATTGGTTGCTCCTTCAGCATGACACATAACACAACAAAACATTAATGTACAGAGTCAACCTTTATTCTCCTTAAACCCCATTATTTCCCTTCCCCCCACTCAATCCCCAACCCCACCCAACCCCCAACAGACCTCCCTGTGGTCAAGCCAGAGTACACACGCAGATAAAAAAATTAAATACAAAAATAAAATAAATACATACTATATATATATATATATATATATATATACACAACTTAATAATAATAACAATAATAAAAAATTATAATAAATACACATTTAAAACTATAAGTCCCTCTCCACTGCCCCTCCGGAGAGCCTTCCAAAACTACCAAGTAACTGCCCCACTTTTTCCAAACAACTCCAGGTTGCCTAGCCTTCTATGTGACACCTCCTCAAATGACACCACCCTGCCCATCTCAGTGCACCACTTCTGAAATGAAGGTGCTCCAGCCGAATTCCATCCTCTAAGAATGACCTGTCTGCCAATCATAACACTGCCTAAGACCCAATTTTTTATGTACTTATCTCCTAAATTAATGACCACCCCATTGCCTAAAAAAGGCAATGGGACCACCCCAATCCTAAAATTAATGACCACCCCAATTGCAGATAAAAGTCTGGGGCAAATAAAGTGCCCAATATGTCATACATAAATTCTGAACCCTCAACCAAAATTCTTGGATCTTAACACTCCACCAAAAACATGGGTTGTGTCCCCATCTTCTGATTGGCATCCCCAGCGGGTGAGTGTGTCTTTAAGACCAAGCCTATACAGTCTAGAGGGGGTCTAATAGAATCAATGTAAAACCTTAAATTGCATAAGGCGCACCCTTGCATCTCTAGACTTGATGTTTTTTAGAATCCTAGCCCATGCTCCCTCCTCCAATACCAAGTTTAAATCTTTTTCCCATAATCTCTTGAGAGAATTTGAATCTCCGTCCCCCAGACTCTGAATTATCAGGGAGTAATACTGCTACTGTAAAACTGCTGCCTCATGATCTTTTCCAAAAGCAGTAATCACTACTCCCAGAGTATCTGCAACTTTAGAGGGGTGTATGCTACTCCCAAAAATAGTACAAAGCAGGTGATCAAAGGATCTCAACACTCCACTCTCATATAGGTCTCCGAGCATATTAACTAGGGCTGTCCTCTGATAGTCGACCAAACGTTAGTTGATGAGAAGAGTTTTGGTCGACCAAGTTTTGATTGGTCACAGAAGAAACTCCACATAAAAACTACAAACACAAGTGTTTCCGCTGGTTGGATGCTAGGTGGTACTATGGGGTAATTTTCATTAAGCAGGTTTAGGGTTAAGCCTACACAATAAAGCAAGACACTTTGATTTCAAACTTAGAACTTTAGTTTTTATTTATTTTAACAAAAAAATCTAATGAAACTGGAAAACAAATAAGTGCAATTAAAATGTGTGTTGATCATTATTTTTGAAAGATGGTTTTACAACAGTTTTCAACATCTATCTGGCAAAGAACCAACTTCATCTGTGCATTCTCTACCATTCTCTACGTTCCTTCCTTCATGATATATATATATATATATATATATATATATATATATATATATATATATATATATATATATCTATCACAATATCCAATTACATCTGCAACCCCTGGGCTCATTGAATATTCTTGCTTTAGTGATTTTGCATTGAAAATTTTTTAATTTTTTAAATAAATTAAATACATTTCAAAATTCAAATTGCACTCCAAATGAAACGAAAAAGAAATTAAAATAATGAAGTGATAAAAGAATAATATATATATATGTGGATACCTATCTGCAATTTTCTGAGATGTCATCAAGAAGCTGCAATAATCCGGCAGACATATTTTGCTATTTCTGCGGCCAATTTATCATGCTAATATAATGGTTCACAATTTTAATGTTATTGAAAAAGTATATACTGTAATATATGAAAAATGTTGAGAATCTCTTACACATTATTCATGGGTGAAAGAAATGTATTTTTGTAGGATGGAACAGAGGGGGAAGTGAGCCTTGAAGTTCGCTATCCCAAGAAATTTGTGAGAACCCACTGACCATTCAAGCAACTGCTACTTCTGCATGGTGGACCCTTCCAAAAATCAGACTGGCAAAAATGCAAATGCTATCATCTGGACCTTCCTTCATCCAGTGCCACACTGCCACGAGCTCCCCGTACCCATTCCTCCAGAGAGAGTGTAGCTGTCTTTAGAAGAGAGCAGCAAGTCAGAGAGCAAGGAAGATGTTGTAGATCCAGATGACAATTTCAGAGGTGGAGCTGAGGAGAGAAACCCATACTACCCCAACCAAAAAGACCTCAAAGACTTGATTAGAGATCTTGGTCTCACCAAGAGAAGCAGTGGAACTTGTTTGATGAAAGTGTGCAAGTTGCAGATCAGAGGAAGCCTCACCAACCTTTTTTCCAGCTTCTTCACCCATCAAGATGGGCTCTGCTTCTGCCACAATGTGACCAGCCTGTTTGAGGCAATCAGAATTGCCTGTAACCAGAATGAGTGGCGCCTCTTCATTGACAGCTCATCCAGGAACCTCAAAGCCATGCTGCTCCATAATGGTAACAAGTACCCATCTCTTCCCCTTGCTAACTCAGTGCACCTCAAAAGGATTACAACAGTAGTAAGACCTTACTGGACACCTTGAAGTATGAGTACATTTCGGGGATGATTTGTGAAAGTGATTTACAATATAATTGTAAATCTCGAAAAGCGACTCACTTTTAAATCTTTTGTAGCCATTTTTGTATTACTTTAGTGTAAACACATGTTAATTTGGATTCATATGTTGTTTTTTCTGACTTTATGTGAACGAAAAGACACAACTTCGCCCGTTTTCTCATTGGAAATAGGTACATTTCTAAATATCACTGTCCTGGTCACAAAAGCAAAGTTCATGGGAAATAATACACATTTTCTATACTTTTGAGGAAATTATGAAATAACACTTACTAGCCAGGAACAAAAATTGTGTTACATAGTGTTATAATGAGGATAATAATCACTGAAATATAAAACATGGTTCGAGGTGACTGTGTTTTTGTATTATTTTATATTTTAATCACAGATGTAGGCTATAGGATGCAGAGTTGTGTTCACAATAAACTGCTCTGTGGAAACAAAGTGAACTGTACTCAAAACACCTCCTGAGCTGAGATGTCTGAGGTCATTTCCAGCACTCATAGACGATACTGTTCTTGCAACAAATGAAATCGGGAGACAGAAACAAAGAGTTAGAACCTTTTAGATGCGCGTGTTCCACGAGACTGCACGCCTCCGTATCAGCATGTTATACATGCGCATAGACGGCTTTTCTGTCATCTGTTCTTAATAATATAATAAAGTGTTTCTTCAAGCGTGTGTCTGTGAGTCCACAGGCAAATTATTTGTAATATTAATTTGATAATAATAGCCTAATAATAATAATAATTTAATACATGGGAAAACAAGCCAAATATCGTCTTGACATCATCAAAGGCATCAGCTATTGGCGATCACTCTGACCATCATCGATCCTTTGGTCGGGGGCAGCCCCAGTGTTAACCTCCCTCACAATCCACTCTGTCCAACAGAATGGGGACTTATTAATACATAACTTTGGGTTCAGCCATATGTTCGAAGCAAAATTTCAATAAATGTCAGAATTAAACACTCTGGACACTTTTGTCCATACCGTGTACAATTACGAGAAAATAGGGTGTAACTTAACTCCTCCGGTTAGTTTGATAGAAACGCTTTGCAATGGCGAAATGGGGCAAGAAACTCCTGTTCAATACAAAACCAGGGAGGAGCTCTCTCAGGTGGAAGAGATCAATGAGCCAAATGTCTGAGACCGGATGCATAATAATAAAACAAAATCTTGGGTAGGCCTATGTAACCCTTATCTCCTATACCAATTACAAGTAAATTTTTACTGATAGACTAGTGGGCTCAGAAGACTAGATTCGTCCGAGGAGAAAGAGGCTGCAACAGCAGTGAACAAACTCAGGCAAGTCTCTGGTTGGGGTAAGAACAAGGTTTGATGTATATACATTTATGCATTTGGCAGACGTTATCCAAAGCAACTTACAGTGCACTTATTACAGGGACAATCCCCCCAGAGCAAGTGCCTTGCTCAAGGACAGAATGGTGGTGGCTATGGGGATCGAACCAGCAACCTTCTGATTAACAGTTATGCACTTTAGCCCACTACACCACCACCACCAAATCTTGTACAATAACTTGAAATCCTGTGGGTTATTTGTAATCAATGTTACCCTATTTTCTCTTCACAGATTTTATTGTTGTTTCTCCTGGCTGGTAATGTAAGTTTGATATTTCTCTATTTAGATTTTAATTACCTATCCTTCACTCTTCTAAAGCTGATGTTTATTTGTTTTGTATAGCTGAATCAGCTAATTTAATTATATTAAAGCTATTTTTATTGGACTTTTATCTAATTGACTTCCTTTTTAAAGATTTGTTCCAGGGTTTTATCCTATTGTTAGTTTCTGTCACGATCCCCTGTTGTCTGCCCCGTGTTTCACTTATCAACTGTCATAAACTACAATTCCCATAATTCCCGGCCCTCATCACTGCCAGCACTCAGTCATTGTTCTCACCTGTTTGTCGTTTAGTCCTCATTACCCCTGTGTATTTAAACCCTGCTGTTCCTCCATTCCTTGTCGATCATTGAATGTGGATGTTTGAATGTAGATGTTTGAATGTTATCTTTGCCCTCCGTGGATGTCTCTACAGCCTGTGTTCTTCTTGGATGTCTTTTTGTGTTTTTGTTTTGTTTTCCCATCGTGGACGTTTTATTTGTTCCAGTCTTGTTTCTCTTCATCATTTTTCAATAAAACCGCACTTAGATCCTCACCCTTCGTCTGCCTTCTCCTGCCTTCGTAACAGTTTCCTTCCTTTTATCTAATTAAGACACTTTTATTGTCAACCCATAAACTCTTTGAAAATAAACCCATACAATTTGACCACAAATGTCAGAAATTTTTTTATACAACAACAAAATAAAAATACATTCACTTGGAATGATGATAACCAAATTACACATGTAAGTATTTTAACTTCTCCAAAAGTCAGATGTTCCTCAATGAAAAAACTAAAGAATAGCTCCTCAAAAGAAAAAAAATTAATCAATCTATTAATTCAGCCCACAGTTATCCATTAATGTTTGTACCTCAACAATCTTTGAATTTCATCCCAGGTTAGAACAAAATTTGTTGATTTGCAATTCCACTTTCTACCATTTCCAGAAGATGAATGTAAAGGGGTTCAATGGGAAAGAGGAGGCGAGAACAGGCTTGATAATATAAATAATATTTTAATGAATAGCTTAAAAGACACAAACACAAATGGTCCCTCCGCCCTGCCACATTCCTCCCTCGTTCTCTCAGGCAGGGGAGCCCCCGGCATGACGTATACCCCCCCCCCTTTCCCTGGGGAGGGGAGTGCCTTTTTGCCCCGTCTGCTGGCAGTTCATCACCATCTACCTGGATGAGGTAGGGGACAAAGGGAGGGAAACAGAAATAATTAAATAGGGGGGTACTTCCTATAAGTACCCCCCCCCCAAAAAACACTGTAAAATTTAAATGAGAGGGAAAAGGCCAACGTGGAGAGAGAGAGATAAAAAACACTTACTCGCCAGTTCTCCGATACGCCGTAGCTTGTACCTTGGCCACTCCTCCACCCTCTAACGGACGACAGCCGCGGATCGGAGGCAGACCTCCAGCCCCTGGCGGACGGAACACCCCGCCGCGTTCTTGGGGACAGAAGGGGTCTCCCCCGCACCTGGCAGCGGTTCTCCCGCGGTCGGTTAGGAGCCCCTTCTCCCCTTGCAGTCGGCGGCCGTCGTCCGCTTCCAGGCGGCCGGGCTCCTCGTCCCCCGGCAGATGGCCGCGGCTACTCCGTTGGGGTGGACGGTAGTGGCGAGAACTCTACTACGGCATATCCCTCCTCCTTCCCGGATTTCGGCACCAGTGTAAAGGGGTTCAATGGGAAAGATGAGGCGAGAACTTGCTTGATAGTATAAATAATATTTTAATGAATAACTTAAAAGACACAAACACACATGATGGACATGTCCGTAAACTATCTCTCTCTCCCTCACAATCCTCCGCAGTCAGCCTTTATCCCTCTCGGAGGCATATTTAGCCTGATAAGGGTATGTAGAATCACGACCCGGCCCTGCCCTCCGCCCTGCCACAATGAACAAGTTAATTTTGTGAATCTCTTCAACATAGGGAATTTAAATTATTTGTTCAAGGGTGGCTCTCCAGTATAACCGCACCTCACACATGAAGAGTTGAGACAAATCCATGATCCAGGAATGATTCACACTTCATTCAATCCAAATCCAGATTGGACCAATTCAGCAGCTTGAACATCAACAGAACTCACACAAAACTCAAGACGCGATCTAATTGGATACTTCACAAGGTAAAACATATCACTATTGGAGATATTTATAACCTTCAATATTTTAAAGTTATATATTTTTATATGAATAATGCATTTATTTGCTGCCTTATATTCACTCTGTTAGTGTCTTTCATACTTTTAATCTGTTATTTAATTTACAGTTTATTTTGTCTCCATTACTAACCTCTAGAAACCTGGGTTACACCTAGCCACCTTTGTCAATCAGCCTATGCAATCTACCATTCCAAATGAAAGACTTTACTATGCTATCAAATTCTTTGTAATAAGAGAGGGGGATATCTACAGGGAGAGTGTCACGTTCCCCTGTTGTCTGCCCTGTGTTCTGTGTCTCACCAGTCTATTGTTTAGAACTACATTTCCCACAATCCACCTGCCGTCATCACTGCCATTTTGTGTCATTGTTCACACCTGTTTATCATTTGTAATCATCCTGTCCTTGTGTATTTATACCCTGGTTCTTTGTTCTGTCTTTGTCAATCGTTTGAATGTTGTTAGCCCGGTATGTGTTCCCTACCTGTTTCCTCAGTCTTGTGTTTATTTCCCCATTGAGGGTTTTTCCTTTGTTCCCGAGTTTTCCTTGTACCTGCCTTGTTTGTTTGGTTAATAAAATTGAACTGCATTTGGATCCACATCTCCTCGTCTGCCTTCGCTGCCCATTCGTAACAGAGAGATTGTAGCAGGTAGTTGAATTTTGGAATACAATTCATTTTAATAACATTAACCTTCCCAATAATAGATAAATGTAATGAAGCCCACCTGCCCACATCGCTCAAAAACCTTTTTATTAAAAGGTCAAAATGAAGTAAATTCCACAAATTTGCTGGGAATAAAATGCCCAAATACGTAATGCCCTGTTTGGGCCACTGGAAAGTATCTGCCTGAAAGCTGTTACTGGACAGTACACTGTCAGAGACAAAGCTTTGTATTTAGACCAATTGAATCTGTACCCTGATAACTTAGAAAAGGAATTAATAATTTTGTTGAGGCAAGGCATAGATCTAGTAGGGTTGGAGACAAATAATAAAATATCATCTGAGTAAAGCAAAAGCTTATGCGCCATACCTTCCGCCACCACTCCTGCAAAATCATCATCCTTTCTTATAGCGGCTGTTAATGGTTCCAGGGCAAGACAGAACAATAATGGGGAAAAAGGGCAACCCTGCCACTTCCAGGTGTCTATAAAGTAACTTAATCCATCCAAAGAAAAGTATTCCCAAACCTGTTTTTTCCAAAATCATAAAAGGATAATATCATTCTACTATATCAAACACCTTTTTGGCATCAAGTGAGATGACAGCGACTGGAGTCTGAGCATTCGCCACTGACAACATGACATTGACGAAACACCTAACGTTATGGCCTTGGAGACATTTAACTCTGTGTGATAGAGTACAATACTAGTCAACATTTTGCACACACTTCCCATGATCTTGATCCCATGAACATTTTGATCGAACACACTGTCCTGAATCTAATGGCCTGTGCAAAAAATAAGTTCTTAAACAAATAATACACTTGTCAGTACATGAATTGTCTTGTCTTGTCTTGTCTTGTCTGTCTGTCTGTCTATGTTTTATTGTTATCACTCCTCTACTCTAAAGGAACCTTTTGTTATCGTTTCATCATTTGAAAGTATGATGAACTGTTTCAGTGTGTGATAGCTATAAAGGTTACATTTAAAAATCATTAAAATGAGCAGCATCAGGTCCTGTCAAAAAGTCAATACTCAGTTCTTTATGTCTCATGGAGTAATAATCCCCTTTTATAGGGAGCAGAGCAGCTCGCCAATAATGATCGTCCAGCGAGCCATTCATTACTGTCTGCCAAACCTGACTTTGGCCTTATTATAAACATTAATAATGGAAATGCCTTAAAACCAAATTAGTAAACAAATGCAATCACTCAAAAGTGTGTCACAGAAAATATACACTTGCGACTTTGATTTTGCACTTATTTCTCTATCTCTCTCTGGAATGCATTCACACATACACATAAGAAATGTTCTTTTATCTAATTAAAACAAAAGAGGGAAATTAAATAAGAAGTGTTCATATTTAGAAGGACGCACACAAAAATAAAAAAGTTTTCCCCTTTCTTAATTTCTTTATCTTATCATTAGCTATAACACTCCACCACCACTCGCCCCTATGCGACCAAACATTAATATTATATTATAATAAATAAATGCCACATTTTATTATTTAACTATGTGTGTGAAGTTAAATGTTGTTTTAAACCCATCCCAAAACCGTGTCATTCTGTTGTGCTCTGTGAAGCTGCATGTCTTTGAAAACACAAATGTGTTCTATAATAATTTTGTGCTACCTACTCTTGTGTGGTTTGGCAACAGGTGAAATTATGCTTACGTCACACTGCAGGAAGCCCTACTTCCGGGTTCTTTCGAGCAGCAGATTTGAATGGTGGAAATAGGCAGCGCTGCAGTTTTATTAATCTTTTAAGCTTTAAAGAATGTAATAATGTATTTTAATGTTAATAAAAGTTATTATAAAAGAATATCTATGTTTACAGTGAAGATGATATGTGGGTTATTTTCTGAATTATTGGCAAAACAAGAATAAACATGGCTCAATAAGCCTGTATGATTATGTAGGACATGTAACTGGATGAATACACATCCTCACACATTTAACACACTTCTAAATCCTAAGAATTTGGGTACCAAAACACTACCACTTAAAAACATTCACAAACAGTAATCCATGCGGCGGCAGTGGTTGAGACATGACCCCTTCCTCCCATTCGTATATGGTGGTCTTTATCATGTAAGATCATCGTTAGATCATACTTCTGTCTATCTGTCACAGTGATAGCACTTTGGAAATTTAAAACAGCTGTTTGCGATCTGAATTTGCATGATTTTTGCATGCTGCTCTCACGTTGGGGCAGGGCGAGTGCGCGCATTGCGACCTACTTTCGGGTGAAATGCTTCACGCTCGCCTCGCTTACTTCCGGGATTTAGCACCCACTCTTTCATCGTGGGGCTCTCGCATATATTTGGCTGAGGAGCGAGAGACTGGTCTGTCCCTATCGCTTGCTCTCTCCCCAGATCCAGCTGATCCTTCTTGTAATCTGAAGCGCGCCTCATCGTTTCACAAGGGGGGCGCTGAACCTCTGTACATTTCACGCATAATAATAAAGAGGCTGAGAAATTACACGAGGCGGTTACTCTGGCTGTGGCCAGACTACAGCTAGACTGGCCACGCGAACAAGAGACCCCCCCCCCAAACGCTCCAAACTATAACACAGATTTCTGTCTGGTGGCCAAAAAAAATATAAAAAATATATAATAATAAAAAAAGTAAAGAAAAAGGGAACGCTATATTAGTCCCTTCCTTTCTTTGATGACCTCCATGAGGAGCTTTCTCACACATGGAGGAACCCATATACTTCCCGCATTCACGTACCCTCGACGTCTTTATACTCGACTATCGTGGGTGCTGAGACATGGGGGTATTCAATGATACCGCCAGTCGAAGAGATGCTTGCGGGCTATCTCTCACCGGGTTCGGCATCATCACTCAAGAAACCCGCTCTCCCCACTAAGCCATGCAGGACTACCTCCATGCTAGTGGGGAGGGCTTATCAAGCGGCAGGTTACACTGCACACCATGGCTGTGTTACAGGCGTACCAGGATGACCTACTGAAAGACCTGAGTGCGGGTGCAACGCTCGACGAAGAAGCCTTTTCTGAACTTCGTCGGGACACAGATTTATCTCTCCGTGCGACCAAGCAGACAGCCCGTGCCATTGGTCGGTCTATGTCCGCTTTAGTCAGCACGGAGAGGCATTTATGGCTTAACCTTTCGGGCATCAAGGATAAGGGCAGAGTTTTCCCACTCGATGCCCCGGTTTCGCCTTCCGGTCTCTTCGGAGATGCCATGAATAGGGTTATCTCCAGATTCCAGGGACTAAAAGCCACGAGGAAGCCTTCGGCAGTTTTTTCCTCGCTGCACTCAGGGGGGCGGGGGCCGTTGGCCACCCAGTCCCACCCTGACTCTGCTAGGCAGAGCGTGACGAGTCGTGCTCCCCCTCGTAAAGACTGGGGACAGGCTCGTCGCCCTCAGCAGCCCCCGAAGCAGGATCTCAGGGTTGTGATTTCTAAAAGAAAGAAACCCTGACAGTCTTGTACCCAGCCTTGTGAGGGTGGTTCCTCTCGGGACGGGCCGCGTGTACCATCCACTTTGGCCCTCCCGATACACTCATGAAACCTCTTCACTCCCGCCACCTTTGGTGTTTCGGGTGACAGAGGCTTCCAACAAAGAGTTGGGTGTACCGTTGCTTCCTGCCTTTATCCAGGACGCGGACCACTCGACATCCCCCTCAACAGGAAGTGTCGAAATTGATACCCATCTCAGAGAACCTGGCAGCATGGAAACTTCTGCCAGGCATTTCTATGTGGGTTCTGAACACAGTAGAAAGAGGCTACAGAATTCCATTCGCTCGCCGCCCTCCGCGTTTCAATGGTTTGGAAACCGGAGCAGACACGTCTACTGTGGAAACAGCTGCAAAATCTCTTGGTCAAAGGGGCCATGAACGTGTTCCCCTTCCAGAGAAAGAGTCAGGCTATTACAGCAGATACTTCCTGGTCCCCAAGAAGGGGACGGGGGTTGCGTCCGATTTTAGATCTTTGAGCCTTGAACTGCTCGGTCAGGGTGTTCAAGTTCAAGATGCTAACTGTCAAGACGGTCGTGTCTCAGATCCAACATTACAATTGGCTGATCACGATCGATCTCATGGATGCATATTTCCATATTGTAATTCTGCCACAGCACAGGAAGTTCCTGAGATTCGCTTTCGGGGACGAAGCCTTCCAGTATCTGGTTCTTCCATTCTACCTAGCCCTATCACCCTGCACATTCACGAAATGCATGGATGCAGCACTGGCTCCTTCGCGACTCCGGGGCATCCGCATTCTGAATTACATAGACGACTGGCTGATCTTAGCACAGCTCCAAGAACTGGCAGTTCAGCACAGGGATATTTTCTTAGCTCATCTGGTTTCTCCGGGTCTGAGACTCAACGTCAAAAAGCGTTCTCTCTCCCACCTGGGGAATCACCTATCTGGGGGTTATATGGAATTCGATCATGATGCGGTCGCAGGCTGCTAACGACAGACGCCTCCTTGACAGGCTGGGTAGCAGCCTTAAGTGGTCGTCCAGCTCAAGGGGATGGGAGGGTTGTCAGCTCAGTTGTCACAGTAACTGTCTCAAGTTTATGGCGGTATTTCTGGCCCTGAAATACTTCCTCCAGAGGCTACCATGTCTTGGTGCGGGTGGGCAATACAGCGGTAGTCTCTTACATAAACCATCAAGGAGGTCCACGTTCACGTCAGCTAAATTTCTGGCACCTCGGATTCTCCTTGGGGCCCAGGGCAAGCCCCTGTCACTCAGGGCAGTTTATATCCCTGGATGCCCGTATATGGGAGCAGATTTACTGTCAAGACAGAAAATACCGACGGGTGAGTGGAAACTCAACAGTAGTGGAACAAATCTGGGTGAGATTTTACAGGGTAGAAGAGGACCTCTTCGACTCTATGAACAGTGCAATGTCTCCTCTACTTCTCCCTGAGTCACCCAGCCCCCCCTGAGTCTGGACGTGATGGCGCATACATGGCCCTGAATGCGTCTGTATGCGTTTTTCCCCGGTTTCTCTGCTCCCGGGAGTCTTGGCCAGAGTTCGCCAGCAAGGGTCTTTACTCTTACTGATAGCGCCGCGCTGGCCGAACAGGGTATGTTTCTCGGAGCTAATATCTCTCCTCGACGGCTCGCCTTGGGCGATTCCGGAGAGGAGGGACCTTCTGTCTCAGGCGCAAGGGACGATATTTCATCCCCGGCCCGAATTGTGGAAACTTCATGTTTTGCCCCTGAAGGGTACCAACTGAGGGACACAGGGCTGTCACCTGAGGTTATCGAGACCATTCTTAGTGCTAGGGCTCCCTCTACCAGAAGAATCTACACCAATAAATGGGGTGTCTTCGAAACGTGGTGCAGTTCACATGGTGCAGATCCAGTTAACTGCCAAATTGTTTCAGTTCTGGACTTTCGGCAGGAAAAACTGTCAGCAGGCATATGCCCCGCTACTCTCAGGGTTTATGTGGCCGCCATTTCGGCTTGCCACACCTTAATGGACGGGGTGCCTTTGGGGAGGCATCCTCTACTCGCTCGCTTCATTCGTGGAGCCATGCGACTGAGGCCTCCTGTTTGGACCATAACTCCTTCATGGGACTTAGCAATAGTCCTGGAGGGTCTGGTTGAGACCCCCTTTTGAACCTCTAGAGTCAGCGTCTGACAGACTTCTGATTCTCAAGATGGTCTTTCTTATGGCTGTCCGGACAGCCCCAGTGTGGCGGCGTGGGTATTGCGTTCCCAAAAGCGCTTAGCAAAGCGCAGCATCATAGTGATGCTTTTTGTAAAGGGAACGTCTCGGGTTACATGTGTAATCCTTGTTCCCTGAAAAAAGCGGAATGAGATGCTGCGCTTCTTTGCCGCACTGGGACGTCCCAGGACTGCTCTTCAGAAAAAGATATCTTCAGACACGCTGGTAACGCATCTATTCATAGCCTGGCCACAGGTGCATCTAATGATCTCACCAGCCGAGGCTATAATTCCGGTCAATGTTCATTGACGTGTTACACACATATTCACAGCTGGTCACAATGCAGGATTGTTCCCAAAAGCGCTTAGCAAAGCGCAGCATCTCGTTCCGCTTTTTTCAGGGAACAAGGGTTACACATGTAACCCGAGACGTTCCAGTTAATCAGACACGCAGTGTCAACCAATAAACCAAAGATGCATGAGGGAGGGCGGAGCCAACTTATTATGTTGTTCAGATTTTATTTGTTTAGAATGGTTAGATTTATATGCAATTTGTTTATATACAATAAAAAGTTATACTTTAAATGCAAATGTTTTATAGCATTCTTTTTCATAACAAACCAATGCATTTTTAAATACATCGTGGTTAAGGTAGAGTATGATTTCATTTAATAATTTAATTTGAATTGTTTTAACACCAATTATAGTCAAACTATCGCAAACTGTTTGACTAGAAAAAATACAAAACATGTTTTTTTAAAGAGTCGTTTGGGAGCCAAAAGAGCCGGAATTTTTTGGTGAGCTGAGCCGAAGGAGCCGGCTCACTGAAAAGAGCCGGAATGCCCATCACCATTGGAAATTTAAAGAAGCCCTAATCTCCAATATCTGAGGCAAACAGAGTGTTTTAAAATTTTCAGATAAATAAAAACATCAGATATGAATCATTGATTTGAGTTTAAATTCTTGTAATATGTGAGAAGAAAGACATTACAGTGTGAAATGAGAGACACAAAACCAGCACAGCTATGCAGGAAATCAGTTGTCTGAGACAACAATGTAACAGATAAAGAACGGGCAAGGAGGAGGCGGGAACAGGCTGAACAGTCAACATAAAGGTTTAAAGATATAAATCTAAGCAGAAATATTATCTTCTGAAGGTGCCATTCATCAACATAACTTTAAAAACCACTGAATTATATGATGGAATTATGCAGATCAGGGATGTCTGAGGGAGGATTCCATTTGGTATCCTTGACAACCTCAGGTGCTCGTACCAGAGCCCTAAATACAGCCTTGAACACAGCTCTATGCAGTATGGTCAATTAATGCAGGGGGTAAAGAAACTCACTAACTGGAATGTAATTGTTAATATTGTAGGAAGAATACATGCAGAAGAATTCAAACGATATGACTTGAATCTAGGGGTTTCAACCTTTGCAATCCTGGAATTCATCTCCGTCATAAATCAAATGGCCCAGGCATCCTCATTGGTCAGAAAGCCCCCCCCCCCCTTTCAGCTTGACCTAATGATCTTCCACACAGAGTTAAAGCTGACTTCTCTTTGAAAGGCTTCCAAAAGACCATCAAATTTGCATGACTTGAATTACCAAGATATTTCAACTTAATCCATGAAAGTTTTAGGAGAAGCGATCTATCTACAGATGTCTACAGTTGAATGTAAGTGTGTTCATTTCATTGTTTTTAACATTGTTAGTGGTATTCATTGCTAGATCAGGTTCTGTTAGTTTACTGTCTTGAACGCGCGTCGCTTAAACGTGTGTTTGTGTGTGTGCGCTATATTTGTTTTGACTTGTCCCATAGCATTTCGCTGCTATATTTGTTTTGACTTGTCCCATAGTATTCACTGCTAGATTTAGGGTTGGTTATCCAGTGCGTGTAAAACTATCATCGTTTTAGTGTCTGCAAACAGTGCTTCACTTGTTTTAGAGTATTATTTATTGCTAAAGGGCAGCATAATTTATTTGCGGTGTACAGATGTCGCGTTTGTTCCCGCGCTTGTCACCTCGCGTGACCCTTAGTTTTGGTTGACCACGTGACTAGCTTTGTTGTGCTAAGTAGCATTAAGGCGTGGCTGCTTTTTCCACTTAACGGCTCATTAAAAGTGTGTATTTATTGGACTGAATGCTAAGGAGGAAGTGGCAGCCCTCGTGTAAAGCCCTCCTTGGGTAAAGACCAGTGAGTCTACCTGTGCGAGTCCACCAAGCAAGGACACCGACAAGGCGCCACTCACCACAGCACATAAGTATTTTTGGTTTTATCTCTTTTATTATTTTACTTCTACATACTAACATGGCTAGTTCACGAATAACACATGCCTTCAACCACATCCCTGTTATCTGTTACAGACCGCTCACAAGATACAGATGCAAGACCAAATGCAACCCACACAACCTACGGCCACTTTGCACTTCAGCACCTGCTCCGCTCTCGTTCTCAGTGGGACTCTGGAACTGCCAGTCTGCTGTGAACAAAGCTGCATTCATTCCAGCCTTTGCCACACAGTCCACCCTCAGCATCCTGGCTCTGACGGAGACATGGATACGTCCTGAGGATACAGCAACTCCTGCTGCTCTCTCCAACAACTTCTCCTTGTCTCACACCCCTCGTCATACTGGTAGGGGTGGGGGAACAGGTTTGCTCATTCATAATAATAACGTTTTCACCACAGGCTTCACTATGTAACAATACATCTTTTGAATTCCATGCCGTTACTACAACATATCCCACAAAAATACATGTTGTTGTCATCCATCACCATCCAGGTCAGCTGACAAGCTTTCTTGAGGAGTTGGATGTCTTGCTGTCCTCCTTGCCAGAGGAAGGCAGGCCACTTGTGGTTCTTGGCCATTTCAACATACACCAAGACAAGCCCCAGGCCACTGAACTGAATACTCTTCTGGCCTCATTTGATTTGAAACGACTTCACACCACAGCAACTCACAGATCGGGCAACCAGCTGGACCTAATTTTTACATGTAACTGTACCACCTCAAATATTCTTGTTACATCTTTACATGTCTCTGATCAATACTTTGTTCAATTCAACATGATTATCCCATCTATAGTAAAAACCGACTTCACCTTTGGTTTCCTTTTGCCGTAACCTCCATTCCCTCTCACCCTCTCACCTTTAAAATGATGTCTCTACCTCTCTTCCCACAATAAATGTATTTTCCATGCTTGATGTTAACACTGCCACAGACACACTTAACTCTACTTTAACAACCTGTCTAGACAACATTTGTCCTCTCTCCTCTAGACCAGCACATACTACACCACCCAGCCCCTGGCTGTCTGATGTTCTTTGTGAACATCAGACTGATCTAAGAGCAGCTGAGAAGAGATGGCGGAAATCTAGAGATCCAGCAGATCTAGGTAAATATCAACTTCTGCTTGCAACTTTTTCAGATAAGGTTAAAGCTGCAAAAACCTCCTATTACCAGACCAAGATCAATAGCACCACAGACAGACACTCGTAGCTTACTTAAAACATTCAACACACTTCTCTGTCCTCCCCCTCCACCACCTGACACATCACTGACAGCAGACATCTTCGCCACATTTTTTACAAATAAGGTTACAACCATCAGCAATACATTCACTGCACCACACCCTGTCAAACACCTGGCTCCTGTATGCAACCATTCTTTCTCTATGTTCTCTCCTTTGACTGACACCGAGGTCTCTAAACTCCTCCTCTCCAACCACCCCACCACCTGATCCTTGGCCGCATTCCATCACACCTTCTCCAGGCCATCTCTCCATCCATCCTACCTGCACTTACACACATGATTAACAAATCTCTACTTACAGGCACTTTTCCCACTATATTTAAGCAGGCTCGAGTAACCCCACTGCTGAAAAAACCTGCACTTAACCCCACACAAATAGAAAACTACAGACCAGTCTCTCATCCCATTCATGGCAAAAACACATGAAAGGGCAGTTTTCAATCAGATATCTACCTATCTCTCACAGAACAAGCTGCTGGATGACAATCAGTCAGGCTTCAAAAGTGGACACTCCACCGAGACTGCCCTGCTGTCTGTCACGGAGTCGCTGAGACAGGCGAAAGCTGAATCCATATCATCCGTTCTGATTCTGCTGGACCTTTCTGTAGCCTTTGACACAGTCAACCATCAGATCCTTCTCTCCATCCTCTCTACTCTGGGCATCAGAGGAACTGTGCTTGACTGGTTGACCTCCTATCTCTCAGATAGGTCCTTCAAGGTAGCCTGGAGAGGTGAGGTATCCAAGCCACATCAGTTACTTACTGGGGTACCTCAGGGATCAGTGCTTGGGCCACTTCTCTTCTCCATATACACAACATCACTGGGACCCATCATTCAGTCACATTGTTTCTCTTACCACTGCTACGCAGACGACACGCAACTCTACTTGTCTTTTCAGCCCAACGACACCACAGTGACTGCTCGAATTGCTGCCTGTCTGGCAGACATCTCGGCCTGGATGAAGGAACACCACCTGCAACTCAACCCAGCCAAGACCGAACTCCTGGTCTTTCCAGCCAACCCTGATGTTGAACACAACATCACCGTGCTCAACTACAGTATTGCCTTCCAAAACGGTCAGAAATCTAGGGGTAACCATCGATAACAAGCTAAATTTCACAGACCACATCTCAAAGACTGCAAGATAATGTAGATTTTACACTCTACAATATCAGGAAAATAAGACCTTTCCTCTCTTAACATGCCACACAACTGCTTGTTCAGTCACTTGTCATAACTAGACTGGACTACTGTACCTTGCAGGCCTTCCTGCATGTGCAACTAGACCTCTGCAAATTATCTAGAATGCAGCAGCACATCTGGTCTTTAATGAACCAAAAAGAGCACGTTACACCACTCTTTATCTCTCTCTACTGGCTGCTGGTTGATGCACGTATTAAATTCAAGGCTCTGATGCTGGCATACAAAACAGTCACTGGGTCTGCTCCAGCATACCTAAAATAAGTTATGCAGATCTAAACTCCCACCAGAAGCCTGCGGTCGGCTAAGGAACTCTCAGTTTCATCATACCACGTTGGTGGAATGACCTTCCCAACTCCATCCGTGAAGCTGACTCACTCTCTGTCTTCAAAAAACGGCTATTCTGAATACTATTCTGATGCTAGTGAAACTTTGTAGTATGGCACTTTTCGTTCACATGTCTCCTTACAATGATTCGTTTATGTTTTTCTCTTTTTTAAGTCGCTTTGGATGAAAGCGTCTGCCAAATGAATAAATGTAAATGTTTACACAAAGTCACAATACTTTACCGATTTAGCCCTCTAGAATGTACAGAATGCATTTTAATCCACGATTTGTACAAGACCTAGTCTTGCTAGGTAATTCTGAAATTGCTTTGAACTGTGGTAACTTGTATAACTGACAAATTAATGATTATAGCCTGATATACCTCTTTAAAATGTGTGTAATGTTTCATCCATGCTGTATAACCAATTAATTAACCAGTATTATTTTGTAACCAAGGATTTTCATATTTTGTTACCTACACATATAACACCATGAAAAAAACGTCATGTTTAGTATGTAAGCATTCACGTATGCAGAGAAAGCTGATGACAACGAATATCAAATCTCTTGTACCATTCTCAAGATATAAAATCTCATGATTAAATATGCACTATTTTTGATTGGGAGATTTTTGAAACTCTGGAACAAAGGACCATAAATCGACTGTCAGAAAAGACAGCCCAGTTGACCATATGACTCTGAAAAATCACTTATGATTGGCGCAGGACACCTATGGGGATGTGGCCAATTTCAGCTAAAATATTCCTAAACAGGAAGAACACTCTCTCTTCATCCTCTCTTCTCTCTTGGCTCTGGGGGCTCTTCGCACTTCTCTCTTCTCCCTGCACGTGCTTCGTCTGATCGCTCCGCTGACTGCCAGGTCCATGCCATGTGAGGCCCAAGGAAGCTTGGGACTTGATGTTCCGAGAAAGCTCATCACTCTCTATGGTTAACACACCAATGAGAAGGCCTCACTTCAAAGCTAAAATCATCATTCATACAGACAATAAATTAGATCATACGGAGGTCAAAAACATCGAAGGAACGAACTTTCGACCAAGCACCAAGAACCAAGTAACACAAAGAACGCAAAGAAACACCACAAAGAAACGCAAGTGCATCTCCAATATTGTGCTCAAAGTGCTGGTGTATTAATTAAATAATTTGGGTAATCCGATAGCAAATCGATGTAGACTCAAATAAGATTAAATGGTTCATAAGGCATTGTCAACAGATTCCATAAAGTTAATTTTCACTGTACTGATCATTTATTTCACATTCTGTCACTCTATCCAGCAACCTGTCTTATGCATATATGTGTTAGATTAGATTAATGTTTAGAATAGTAATAAAGTTTGTCTGTGTTCAAAGACAATGTGACTGTGGTATATATTGATAAATTTTCAATAAGCCATGAGATTAATATCCCTCCAATAAGTGAATTAATCATAATACAGTAGAAATTGTGAGTGGATACAACGAAACATGTATTACAATTTTAATGGTGGAGAATCTATTAAGACAAATAATCTAGTTATTTGTCATGTATCTAATTTATAATGGTTGTCAAACGCGACTAATTCCATTATACATTTCATTACCTAATAAGGTACATTAAGGACAGTTTAATTTAGTTAATAGCCTACATATTTCAAGACCCTAAATTCCCTTCTAAATTTAACATACCAAATATCCTTACATATAATGGTGTGAGAATGAGGGCAATTTAAAAATCCCTGTTGTAGAAATTTTGATACTCAGTGGTCAAGACTCAGTCATTGCACAGGAATGCCACCTGGTCTTCTGATCTGGAAAGGGAGAAGACATTGGGAAATTTATGTTTGAACAAGGGACAGTATTTATGACTGAAAAGCAGAACAGAGACACCTCGGTCCAGGCTGAGTGGAGACCTCTGCCCTCTTCAGGTCAGAGGTCATGTAGTACAGGGGGGTATGTTTGGGCTGGTTAATAGTAAATCAGACCTAGTAGCCTAGTCCCTGTATCAAAGGGAGAGAAGGGGGGAGGAAGATCTGCTTCTGCCAGCTGACCTCGGGGGGGATGTATAAGAAAGGCAGCCCTGCCTGATAAAAAAACACTCTCTCATGACACAGACGGGTTGCTGTGTAATGACTGGGTCTTCTTGCAAGAATAAATTTATTTTAAAAGACTGTTTGAGTCAGAGTGTCTCTTACGCAGTGATAATGGTTGGTTGATAATTTTTTGCCACAACAATTTGGTGTCAGAATAGTGGGATTCCTTGGAAGTGCCTTCTGGACCTGAGTGCGGACGGTGTTTGGCCACCTGGACTGAGAAGTCCCAGCTCTACCTCGTAAGCTTAAGAGAGAGGGGCCGACCGCACCAGGGCCAGGAGAAACTCCACTGGAATCAAATGAAAACGAACCCGTGGCAACCCAAATATCTCTGGTAAGGGACGACAAAATTATTTTCTTTTGGTATAAAAGTGAGTGAACCATATTGTCTGAGACTTTTTTTTGTGTGGTCCGAGTGCAAGACGTTCTCGACCACAAAACTGAGACCGGTTTTAAATTGAGTAGGTCAAGAGGTTTTCTAACAGAGACTGAGTTCTCGCAGAAATTGTTTAATTAGGTTAGCTGAAATCGAAGATTTTGAGCAAACTGTAATTAACAAAGCACTAGGGAGTGCACCCTTAGCTGATCTTGGGTTAAAAAATCAGATCTGTTGGAGATGTCCGACAGATGATAAGACGTGTGTCGAACGGTAACCCACAGAGAAAAAGAAACAGCCAGTATGGGGAAATCTCAAAGCAAGCTTGCCGAATTTGATACACCAGTTTTCTAAAAAACTATAGGAGAATCAGTGGAACAGGGCAGAGGGGCACAAAAAGGTTGTTGTGGCTGCGTTCAACATGTGTGTAAAGAATGTGAACAGACAGTGGTCTGTTGCTTTAAGGAAGCAGATAGAAGAGAACAAAAGCAAATGCAGAAAGAATTAGACTGTAGGGTTGAAAATGTGGAATGTAAAAATAAGATGTGTGAAAGATCTGTTTGTGTGTCAGCACCACCAGAACATTTTAATGTATTTTTTTGAAAAGTATGTTTGTGTTTTCCCACATGAAACGATGATTGTGCCGGTGCCGCCGGAATACGATCATCACTATCCCGTGGTAGAGCTGAAAGCCCTGAAACTGAACCCCAACCTCGACTGCTCTCAGCCCAGAAGACAAGCACCACAAGCAGCTTCTCCCGACTCGGACAGAGAAGGAGACCTGAATGAACTTTTTTCCTGAGACCTGAGATCGTACAAGCAGTGAAAGCAAGTTACATTGAATAGAGCGGGCGATTGACCTCCACCCTGGCACATGCTGTACACGCAGAGCAACAGCTGCTGACAAAGAAAGACAAAGTCAAGGCGAAGGGAGAGAGAGATCTTCAGCTGCAGTCTAATGTCAGCACATCAAAACCACAGCAGAAGTGGCCTGACAGGAAGAACAAAGACTATGGAAACCAGCGAAGATGGAGTTGCGGCGTGTGTAAGACTGACAACCATGAGTTTAGAGAATGTACGAGATGCAGGCTGTGTAAGCAGGAGGGGCATTGGGCCACAGACTGTCAGCAGAGGGAAAAGGCAGACTGAAGCAGAGCAGAGAGCGGAGAGCAGCGAAGGTGGGGGCCGGACACAGGGTGATCGGCTGCTGGCTACAGGACAGGGAAGTGAACATATTTTTACACACACACACAGACAACATACACACATACACTGATTACATACTGCTCTCTGCAATGAAGACAATGCTTGCAAATCTTTCAGTGTGACTGATGAAGTTTTATGTGATAATGTTTCGGATGAATGTTTGAGAATGTACAAAAGTTCAGGGTTTTTACAAATGCAGAGATATCAAATGTTAGTTGATGGGACATTAGTAGATTATTTGGTAGATTCTGGGGCTAGCAATTTCACTATACGACTATGTGACTTGCCATGTGTCCCAAAATTGACAGGTTCAGTGCATAAAGAGCACTTTGGCCTAGGGCCTTCTGAAAAATTCACAGTGAAACACAATGAAAAATTCACAGTGCCCTTAAAGTATGAGTCAAAGGAGAAGGGGAGAACATTTAAACATGCGTTTTTGTGTTCACCAGCTTGTCCGGTACCTCTAATGGCCAGAGATTTAATGTGTGAATTAAATTTGACCCTTACTTCCTTTGGAATTAGCATTAAGGAAGAACCACATATATGTTGTTCTAAATTTGAACCGCTGTGGGCTTATGAATGGTGTGTGAAAAATGATGATTGGGAAAAAATTATCTTGAAATTGGCAAAAGATCGAACAATGTCATTTAACACAGAAAATATGACGCCTGACCAATTGCATTGCAAGTCACATGTCGTAATTGAACATGAACCTCAATATGAGTAGGGGTGGTTTAACAGGGTAGAAAATGAGACTTTCTGGGGAAAAAAGTGTGTGTGCTCTCAGCTTGCCTGACAGAAAAACAAATGCAGTTCTATTTTGATAGCAGGGAACACTGAGGCACCCTAATCAGTGATCAAGGCCAAAGAGCAGCTGTGAGCAGATTTGGGCCCCTTTGTGAGAGAATGCATTAAAGCAACAAATTGGGCTAAATAAGTGCAGAAGTGAAACACAGCAAAAGTATAGGAGCATTTATGTCAAAATGTGATTTTGAGATCTAGGTACAGAGAACTTTAACTGCTATTGTGGAGAGTGCGGTGGAGAAACATGGAATGGGGGGGGGCTACTTTTGTCACAGACATTCACCTGGCTCTGACAGAAGTACCTCCTAGGTTATGGGTTAAACACAAATATGATGTGGGTTTAATCAAAGGATGTGAACCGGTTATAGTCAAACCAAAATCTGATTACAGACCGTGTCAAGCGCAATGCCACCTAAAAGAGGAGGCATTGCAGGGTATTATGCCAGTTTTTGACTCCTTGTTGAAGGAGGGCATAATTATAACATGTCATGATTCTCCAGTGCACACTCCAATCTTCCCTGTGAAGACAAATCTGTGCATATGATGAAGCAAAATTGCAGTTTGTGAAACAGGAAATAAAGTTTTTGGGAAATGTTATCAGACCAAACAGTAAATCCATCTGTGACAAACGTGTACATGCCATAAAATATGTGCCAAAACCAATTACAAACAAAAAAAAACAATTATTGTCATTTTTGGGAATGTGTGTTTGTTGTCGTACATTTATTCCTAATTATGCCATTCTTGAACAGCCTTTGCGAACCCTGATGATAGGGAAAGGGCTGAGGTCATGTGACAAACTTGTTTGGGCAAGCGAAGCTGAAGAGGCATTTGCTAACATGAAAGAGCAAATGGCTCTGGCTCCCACTTTGGGCCTGCCAGATGTAAACAAACCGTTTGTTCAGATGGTTGATGAGAAAAATGGGTTTATGACTTCTGTTCTTTTGCAGACTCATGGAGACAGACTGCGACCTGTGACATATTTTTCAACCAAACTTTATGCAGTAGCAGCAGGGCTACCACACTATTTGAGGGCTGTGGTGGCTGCTGAACTGGCATCCAGGGAATTTGTGGGGTATTCTGATTTAACTTTGAGGGTTCCACACGCAGTTTCCATGATTTTGCAAGAGCAGAGAACGTCACATTTAGCTACAGCCCGATGGCTGAGGTACCACACAATTTTATTGGACATGCCAAACATAACTGTTAAAAGATGCACAACTTTGAATCCTACCACACTTCTCCCGACAGAGGAGGATGGCGAGGGACCTCACTGTTTTCTGTCAGCGCTTAAACAGGTGTGCACACCGCGTCCAGATCTATTAGACACGCCATTAGACAATTGTGACAATATCCTCTTTGTGGATGGGTCGGCTTCCAAAGATCCACAAACAGGAAAGAATAAGGTTGGTTACGCAATAACCACTGAATTTGAGGTCGTGACATCTGGCAAACTGCCATCAAATTATTCAGCTCAGGAAGCTGAACTGGTTGCTTTAACAGAAGCATGTAAACTTATGGCAGACAAATGTGTGACAATTTACACAGATTAGCGTTATGCCTTTGGGGTAACACGATTTTGGTGCTTTATGGAAGCACAGAAAATTTCTGAAGTCAGATGGTCGACCAATATTAAATGTATCTCTTGTGTCTGAGTTTTTGGAGGCCATTCTTTTACCAGACAAGGTCGCGATTTGCAAATGCGGAGCGCACACTAATGATAACAGTTCAGTCTCAACAGGAAACGCACGAGCAGACACGGCAGCGAAGGCCGCGGCAGCGATGGAGACAAAAGAGACTACGTGTGCTTTGATATCTGACAATAACCTCAACATTTGTTCTTGTTTACAGAGCATGCAAACTTTTTCCACAGGCAAGGAGAAAACCGGTGGAAGGCAGCTGGCTGTAGCTCTAAGGAGAATGTGTGGATGAGCTGTGATGGCATGCTTTGTTTACCCAAACACTTCTTTCCTCATTATGGAAAGTTGATACATGGGTTAGACCATGTATCAAAAGAGGGGATGGTTGTGCAAATGAAAGAATTGTGGTTTGCTGAAAGGTTTTGCAAAAGATGTGTCATTTGTAACTCACATAACATGGCAAGAGGGATAAAAACACCTATAGTATCTCAACCACCACCAGGGGGGCCTTTTGAGTATCTGATGATGGATTTCATCGAGTTAACCCCTTGTGGGAAACAGAAATACTGCCTGGTGATGGTTGACATGTGGTCCAAATGGGTTGAGGCCTTCCCAACCTCGAAACAAGTCTCGGCAGCAGTAGCGAAGGCTCTTTTAACCGAGATTGTTCCGAGATGGGGAATTCCAAGAAAAATCAGCTCGGACAATGGGACACACTTTGCAATGAAGCAATATAGCAGGTGGGAAAGTTTTTGGGAATAGACATGAGAACACACTGCAGTTACCACGCCGCAAGTGGAGGCGCTATTGAGAGGGAGAATCAAACAATCAAGAACAAATTGGCTAAGTGCTGTGAGGAAACTGGGCTCACATGAGTTAAAGCACTCCCAATTGTGTTGATGTACACCAGAATGAGAAAAAGAGTCAAAACAAATGTAAGTCCATTTGAAATACATTTTGGTTGACCACCATTCATGGGAATAGAAAGGGGAAACAAAGGCTGCCATCAACAGATCTGTGTGAGAATGACATGTTGAATTATCGCAAAGAAATGTCTTCTCTGTTGTCCAATGTTTGTGTTCAGGTGAAAGCTGCTCAGGGGAAGGTTGCTGAAACATTCCTGCATAAGATCAGGCCTGGCGATTTCGTTGTGATTCGTGACCTGAGGAGAAAGAGCTGGAAGGCGAAAAAGGTGGCTGGGACCATTCCAAGTGCTACTGACGACTCACACGGCAGTGAAGGTCGCAGAGAGAGCTACGTGGGTTCATGCCAACCATTGCAGTCAAGTCTGAACACCAAGTACCACTATCAGTGGAAGAGCAAGGCCAGCCACAGAGGATAACATGGCCTGTGTGCAGAGTGAACCCCATCGTGTGGTCACAAGCAGTAATCATCGTGAAAAGGTACGAACTGAAAATAATTCAAGAACAATGCAAGACGGTTTAAAGCAGGATGGTCTGACTGCAGGGTCAGAATCAACGTGAAGGACAGAACAGCGGACAATTGTACAGCTGTCATCAACGACAAAGTCAACTTCACATGCCCATTCAGCAAGCCACATGAAACTTCACCTGCAGCAGTGTGGGTGTGTGGCAACAGGGCATTTCATCGGATGACATAAGAAATGGTCAGGGTGTTGTTATCAAGCTTTGAAGAATGTGGGTACATCTGTGTATTTGCCAAACAGGGCACCTGGGGTGGGAAGGGAAAAAAGAAATGTTGAACTTTTGCCTGGGGTTTTACCAAAGCACTATGCAGCAAATGTGGGGTGGTCATTGTTCTTAGGGGTGGGTACAACGGTAACAATTAATAAGATAAATGGGCTAGCATGGACAGTATTAGCAATAGCTAATAGCACAGAAAATGCTTTGACAATGATAAATGATGAAATGAAACAGTTAAGAGATTCAAAACAGGTTGGTTCTTGATAGGGGGAGTTTGCAAAATGTTGTGAATGTCTTGTTGTTTCAATATTCCAGATTACAGTGACAACATCACGAATGTAATTGAACACATGAGAAAAGCCGTACAGGAGCCAGAACATATTCAAAGTACATGGGTTACTTGGTTTATGAATCTCTGGGGAGGATGGGGGTATTGGCTGATTCAAACTGTGTTACCAATTGAGGTGGTAGGACTGTTAATATTGTTATGTTTACCATGCATCATAATGTGTGTTTCCAGTTCAGTACAGAGACTGGTTGAAGCAGGGGTGTCTGTTCAAATTGTAAAAATGACAGTATATCCAGATGAACACAAATATGATGATACGAGTAGCAAGAGCTGCTGTGAAATTTGTTAAAATGAGGTATGTCTTTCCTTTCTGAGAATGTTTTGATATGTAAAGAGGGTTATAAGCAGCGGTCATCCGTGTTACGAGATGGTGTACAAGGAGAGGGTTTGAAATAAGGGATTTTGTTATACTTTTATTCTTTGTATTTTTTTTTTATAGCCTGCTGACATAACCAAAATGTTAAATTGATGTGTTTTTTCTACTTAATCTGTACACTATTCCTTGTTTATTCTGAAGTGACTGAGGGTCTGATTGTATGTCAGACGTGCAGTAACGGTGTTTACTCATTTAGCCCGGCTTCAGATAAAGTCTTTACTTGCTTGCAATACTTAAGGGGACTATCCCCACAAAAAACAGCCTAAGCTTTTTATTTTTCCAAACATTATTTCACAAATGTTTAAGAGAGTGATCATTTATGCGAAAATCAGAGGTGAAGAGTGTAAGTGTGATGATATGACTTAAAATTTGTCTTATTGTTTATTATTGTGATTGAGTAATCTGAATGATAAAAAGCAGGGAATTGTTGTAGAAATTTTGATACTCAGTGGTCAAGACTCAGTCATTGCACAGGAATTCCACCTGGTCTTCTGATCTGGAAAGGGAGAAGACATTGGGAAATTTATGTTTGAACAAGGGACAGTATTTACGACTGAAAAGCAGAACAGAGACACCTCGGTCCAGGCTGAGTGGGGACCTCTGCCCTCTTCAGGTCAGAAGTCATGTAGTACAGGAGGGGTACGTTTGGGCTGGTTAATAGTAAATCAGACCTAGTAGCCTAGTCCCTGTATCAAAGGGAGAGAAGGGGGGAGGAAGATCTGCTTCTGCCAGCTGACCTCCCTGATAAAAATCACTCTCTCATGACACAGACGGGTTGCTGTGTCTTCTTGCAAGAATAAATTTATTTTAAAAGACTGTTTGAGTCAGAGTGTCTCTTACGCAGTGATAATGGTTGGTTGATAATTTTTTGCCACAACATCCCTCCTAAATGTTGCATACCAAATATCCTACGATATGATTTTAAAATCATGGCATCATCCAATCCCCCCTCGCTCTCTCTCTCTCGCAATCTTTCAAAAATGAAATGTTTGCATTTTTTGAGTTCGGAGGGGAATTTATGGTACTATACTGTATATACGTATATACTGTACACACACACACACACACACATACACACACACACACACACACACACACACACACACACACACACACACACACACATTATATAGAGAACATATCAAACAAAATATATATGAAAAAGATAGATTTAGTTGCTTGAAATCTAGAACCTGGGCCTGTATTCACAAAGATTTTTATCTTACGACTAGGAGTTCACCAAAGAGTTCCTAGCTAGGAGTTTTTGTGAAAAACCTATGCACAAAACTGCTAAGAGCATGCCTTTTTTTCCCAAGGGGAAGACACCGCGGAGACCACACCCCGGCCAGAGAGGAAATGTGTCACATGGTCTTGCCGAGTCTTTTTCATCAGAAGTATGTCATGTGAAGATATACTTTTAACGGAAGATATACTTTGCATGGGTTACCTACAGGGAACCAGCAAATGCGGAGCACCTACCCCAGTACAGGGCTTAGTTAGCACCTGTACTGAGCCGGCAGTGAGTTACTCTCCAAACTCGTCTGCAACAGGGCTAGGAGGAAGTCATCCAGGAAACATTTTGTGAACAATACTGGGAGTCAACAGCGCACGTCCTCAGCTCAGTGGAGGTGAAAGGCGCTATGCGCAAGCGATACACCCCGCCAACTGTCCCAGACATACCTGTTCGTTCCTGCCAAGACAGGTGACGAAACCGGCTCAACCCGGAGATTGTATAACATCGCAAAGTTGTGGCCATTGCAAATGTCTGTTAGAGAGGCGCCACTGGTCACTACACTCCTGGTAGAATGGGCTTGTAGCCCTGCGGGAGGCGGCACGTGCTGGGAGTGATATGCCATAGCTATGGCGTCAATGATCCAGTTGGAAATCCTCTGCTTGGAGACAGCTCTTCCTTTCACTGTCCACCAAAGCAGACAAAGAGCTGCTCAGAGATGCTGAAGCTCTGCGTGCGATTCAAATAGATGCGTAAAGCGCGCACCGGGCACAGCAACATCGAGGCTGGGTCTGCCTCCTCCTAGGGCAGCGCTTGCAGGTGTCCCATGAGGGAATGAAGCGCGGTCTGGAGGGATTCAACCTCCTGGCACCTCTCAGCAAACTGATGATCAGGTTGTGCTTCCCTAAGGACTTACCGTCCACTGTGTCGTGGTGTGCAGCTATAGTGGCTACATACACATTCAAGGTAGAGGGGGACAGCCTCCAACCCTCCTGCAGGAAGGAAAGCACCGATCTGACTGCGTATTTCTGGGAGTCTTCATGTCGGGAAGAACACCACTTAGCAAACAGATGCCACTTTAAGGCATACAGGCGCCTCATAGAGGGAGCCCTAGCCTGAGAGATTGTCTACCATGGCGGTTGGTAGGCCACCTAGGTCTTCCGTGTCCCGTCCAGGAGCCAGACATGGAGATTCCAACAAGGTGGACATCACCCGCACGAGAGACTGCGCCGTGACCTACATCACCTGGAGGGTGAGGTCAAGGCACCTTAGCTTGGTGGACTTGAAGGAGAGCCATGGCGTTCAGGGCGGGCCGTGGCTGTGAGCGGCGACATGGGCCCAGAAACCAATCATTGAGCCACGAGGGTTCAGGGGAGAGTGGAGGGTTCCACTCCAGCCCGACGCTTGCGGCTGCTCGGGAAAGCATGTCCGTCATTTCGGCATCGGCCTGTTACCGGCCGACCATACTCGAAGGGCGAAGCCCAGCCGAGGCTTCTGCATCCGACTGGACGAGCCCGCTCTCCGATGCTGCACTCAAAATCACATTCGCGGGCCCCAAACAAAAGGTCGAACTCGCACTGAGACGAGCCGGCACACTCATCCGGAAGCCTGATCGGGGCAAACGAGCATACTGGGGAATGGGAGGTCTGTGGGGATTTACCTGCTGGAGGTGGTCCCATTGAGGTCCCCAAATCGCCCCCAGTGCTAGCCGCACTGACCTCATACCCATAGGTAGAAGGACCGAGGGAGGGAGCCGCAGGTGTGGCTTGGTTTCTTACGAAGGCAAGCCACTACTGCAACGTTGCCATGGTCATGTCCTCGCAGTGAGGACATGATGCATCCACGAAAGTTGTCTCCGCTTGAGCAGCGCCCAGATACGAAAGACAGCGATCATGGCCATCGGAAGGCAAGAGATAATGACCACAACCAGGAATAACACACAAAAAAGACACATCTTTATAAAGACGTTTCCATGTGTGCCACTCTTTTAGAATATTCTCTTTTAGGGAAAATACTATTTTAGATTATACTCTTTCAGTTCTGCCAAAGCGCCCAGGGGTGATCTCTGAAAAATCTGAATGAGCGGTTCACAAGTCAGCTCCTTTATACCCGTATGTGCAGGGGAGTGGCATGCAAATACCACTTGCCAATTCCCATTGGCCTTTTATCAAAGATCAGAGGTGTCTCGGGCTCCCAAGTGTGACCCCTACTGTGACTTCATCGACACAACATCGAGTGAGTGACAGATAGGGAAACTTTATCTCCAGTGTACTTTGGTTGTTTCAGTTTGCGGAAGTGGTATCTGCGTGTTTAAGTTTAGAATAATGAAAACACACTTGCCATTCAAGCGATACCTTTTTTAAAGCTCAGTGTCAATATTATAATATTATAATATATTGTTTTTAATGTGGATCATATATATATTGTTCGCATGCTTTGGATCGTTTGTTAGACACTCTCATGAGGACTTCTAAGCTGTCATGGGTTTTGGAGCTACTTTAAATGTTAAAGTACTTCATGAAGTACTCTTAGATTAAATTTGGCCCAAAATTGAGCCCTAAAATTAGGAGTGACACGCCCCTAATTTTTAAGATTTGCTCCTAATTTTCCGCATTATCTCTTTCTACCATCAAATGCTGAATAATATTAGTTGTGCATAGAAAAAGTTACTTAAGTCACGTAATTGAAGCAGGGATAGCAGACTGCTTATTAGAACATCATTACTGAACTTGAAAAGTGCATCCCGTTGTAATTAAGACAAACTTATGCCTATTTGATTCTTGTGTGCTGATATTATGATAATTGAATGTAAAACAACAAATAATACTGTGTTAGCTGTGTGAGAGGAGGTCTACTGAGAGGCCTTTAATCATTGTCTACATAAGCACTTCTAACAGCAGGGCGAAACATAGGAGAGTTTACCTTCATTTTAGATTTTTGATTAACAAAAAAATAAAGGGAATCATTATTCATTAATAATAAGCATTTTCTCTTTTGCTCACAAAATGAAGTTTATATATAGCTATATTAATATACAGAGCTTTGAGTCTACTGTACGTGCTAATAGCACACTATTAAATTATTAGCAACTGAAACATCTACTATAGCACAGAGCTAAGTACCATTCTCAGAATCATACTCCCCCCCCCCCTTATGCTTTGCTCATTAATTGTGCCTGAACACTGCCACATGAAAAATAAATTGCTTTTAATTTGTGATTTCCTTTTTGCTACTGCCAGCTTCACTTAATTTAATTAGCTCTGAAACTGTTGATCGTGTTCAAAAGCTTAAGCCGCTCTCAAAATTGAAAAGACGCAGGCTCTTTTTATTTATTCATTTTTATGTGTGACCCCCCCACCACTCAATTAAGAGAATCGTTACCTTTCAACTAAAATGAATGTTATTTAAACCAATTAACATAGACTGGAAAATCTCTCGTTAATGAGAGGAGCATGGGTGAGTAAACAGAAATGTAAAAATTAAATTAGAAGAGAGCCTCTTCTTGTTGGCCCAGAATAATTACATGCTTAGTTGCCTAATTGTGTGGTGTAAAGCACCACAGCGATAGTAACAGATTGCCATGTTCATTAGTCTGCAATGGGCCACCTGCTGCTGGGGCCGCTGCACCCCCACTCCCCATACATGTGTTTATCCCAGGGGGGAGGGGGGTTTAGACCCAACACTCATAGTGAAAAGCAGATGAGCCAGCCAATGATAATGAGTCTTATGTGTTTGCTTTAAAATTGTCCAGTAATCCCCGTTTTCCTCAGATGTTTTACGGTATGTGTGAGTCTTTTTGGTCTCACCCCTTAATATTAAATTTAATGATTTAGGCTAAATTATACAGAAGCTATCCTGTTCTTCTGGATTGATATCTGTATGCAAAAAAGGGGGTGTTACTTGAGTAACATTGTTTTCAGTTCTAATGAAATATTAAATTATTGGCCTAGAGTAAAACACCTTGAATAAATCTAATTAATTCAGTGCGGTCAAAGCATGTGATTAGGATCTCAATCTATATTTTTCCTCTGCAAAAATATTTTGTACGACATCTGATCTCACAACGTCTATCAGTTCTGTGATATAAAAAGATAGCTGGCAAATAAAAGTTTTTGCTGTATTTCTCTTGTAGAGAAAACATAGAATTAGAATATGAAACCAAAAAAGAGAGAGCCCAAATTAATGTATGTAATATCATATAAGCTAGTGTGCTTTTGTTCTGAATTATCTGCAGTGTTGTGTGGTCATAAAGCACATATTTAGTACAACAGCACAATTTCTGTTGAAAGTGGAGTGATATTGTTTTTTACAACAATGAATGGGTAATGTGAATACACCCTATAATGTGAACACAGACAAGCAAAGGCATACAAACACAGTGCAGCATCCCAGTGATGTTATACTAAATATCAGCACTCTTGGAACACTGCTTGTCCTGTCAGATTAGATGACCAGAACTAACTGTTGTATAACACAAAACTCATTCCTAAGGGGGCTAATTAGGTATTCACAATAAAGACCCCATGCAGTCACTTGATAAAGGCAGTTACCTTTTACTGTGTTGATATATTTCATGTTGAAAAAGGAAGATGGGACGGGACATATCAAAATGTTTTTCTCTTTATTAATAGCCCATAGCCTTTAGTTTACATCAAAGCTGTTAATCATGATTTGCTATTTGCTATTGCAAGTGCAGAACATTCTCATTCTAGAGAACAAGGATACGCCTGTAAATGCAAGATAAGCCAAAAATGTTTTGGTTTGTTTACCCAGAAAAGAAAGACAATAAATGTTAAATGTGTATCTGCTAAAAGACGATTTTGTCAGCTTTTAGTGGTCAACGCACTCGTAACAAACAGTCACTAAAGCAACTTTTTGACTGGACCACCAAAACGCCACGCTTAGTCTGTATTTTAAATGTCACTTTGGTGCCTTAAGTTGTTTCAGAGGATTCCATTACTTTACCAAAGCCAAAATATAAAAATGAAATGAATGAATAAAAATTAATTGGTAACACTTTACAATAAGGTTTCATTCATTAACATGAGTTAATGCATTAGGTATCATGAACTAACAATTGACAATATGTTTTCAACAGCATTTATCTTTTTTAATGTTAATTAAGTAAATAAAAGTTTTTATTTTAAAAATGTATTCCTATATGTCAATTAGCATTAACCAAGATTAATAAATGCTGCAAGTATTGTTCATTGCTAGTTCACGTTGACTGATGTAGCTAATTAATGTAAAAAAATGGAAACTTATTGTAAAGGTTTACCAATTTATTTTATTGTTGCTTTATCATTTCATTATTTATTTCTGTATTTTTGTGCAGTGGGGGAGTTTTTAGGATGTCCAAGCTGTGGCCAAAAAATGAAAAAAGCATCATTATATATACATATATACTGTATATATATATATATATATATATATATATACTCAATTTGCAAGTAAGCACTTACAAGTGAATGTTGGCCAGAACCTTGAAGCTCCAAAAAGCACATAAAGGCAGCATAAAAGTAATCCATAAGACTCCAGTGGTTAAATCTATGTCTTCAGAAGGGATATGATAGGTGTGGGAAAATTTGGAAATTACACCATAAATATTTAATCACAAATAAAATCAAAGAAATGTCCTTCAAACTTATGTATAAGTACTACCCCACTAATTATTTTCTTGTAGAGAGATTTAATTGTGATGTCGATATATTCTGTACATTTTGTGGTCTTCATTTATTTTGGAGTTGTCCCTACTCGACTTGTTTTTGGTCTGATTTCTGCAAGATTGTTAGAGATCATATCATTCCCAGCTTTCAACATTCTTTCAACAAAATGTTTTTTTTTTTTTTTTTTTTTTTTAGCTATGACATGTCTCTTCATAAGGAATATTATTTGATTAATTTTCTGCTTTTGTTGGCAAAGTTTAGTATTCATAAATGTAAGTATGGTGGTTTAAACCATTAGTTTTAGCATGAGGTTCAGCAATACCTAAGAAAAATTTCCAATTTGAGTAACAAGAAAGCTGTTTTTGAAATATGTAAACAATTTGATATTTTTATTTAAACTGTTTATTTATTTATTTTCCTTTTTGTTGTTGTTTGTTTTAATATACCTCTTGGCTCTAGATGTAAAAGTTTTGTAAGCATTAATAAAAATAAAAAAATGTCTGATGCAGGTGTAAATTGGCGGGTCCTTAAACAAGCCCTCATAATACATCTCAAACTGATTGACACATTCACTTGTGAAATGGATTGCTGTGAACTGTATGCCAATGATTGACTTATGATCAATAATATGGTAGTAAACAATACATTGTATTCTAAAGCCGTGTTTTGTACTGTCTTATCAATGATTAACTCTTCTAAGAATGTAATGCATTTAAATTATTTGAATATTTTTTATTATATATACACATATATTTAAAGATAACTATGTATAATTATATATTAGGGCTGCACAATTAATCAAAATAAAATCGAAACTGCGATATGACCTTGTGCAATTATTAAACTGGAAGGGCTGCGATTTAATTAAATAAATAAATATTCTGCTCTCCTCAAAGTTTATTTGCGCTGCAGTCTATATTAAATTAGAGCATTGTCTGTGTTTTCAGAGTGGTTCTGCACTCCACAACTCCCTCTCATGTTTACCGTGCGTTCAGACCAGTGGTGGTCAAAATTCGTGGACGCTCTGATGTATTTAAAATAGGCTATCTTATATTTTTAAATAATATTTTGTGTTTATTGCATTATTCAATCAACCAACATTATTTTTGACAGCAAAAACTAGGCAACAACTATGGTTCCCCGTCTGTCGCTCACTTCGATGTTGTGTCGAAGAAGCGACACTAGGGGTCTCTCTTGAGCACCGAATATGCCTCTGATCTATGAAAAAAGGCCAATGGGAATTAGGCAGACAGTATTTGCATACCCCGCCCCGGACATACAGGTATAAAAGCGGGCAAATACTTAGAGTTGGTGGTCGTGTTGCAGTCAGCTGCGAGTCACACACCTGTTTTCCTCATAAGGTTGCCTGTTGGATTCGACGGCACATGACAGCGGCTTTCTCTTTCTCTGCACGGCAGTGCAGTTTGCCCCTGGGCACTTCGACAGCACAAGAAACTAAAAGAGTTTATGAAAGAGTGATTTTCTCTGAAAGAGTTATTTCCTCTAAAAGAGCAAATATGCAGCTGGCGTTGAACGTACTTTTCAGGACGCGTCTTTATAAAGATGCTGGCTCACCTCATGGCCAGTCTGCCTATCCTCTAGGGCTCGAGGTGGATGAGCTCACCACTGCATCGGAGAGCGTGGCGTGTGATGCTGAGGACTCCCCTGGGCTGCCGCCTTCAGGCCTGCATGCCCAGGCTGAGGCCGACACACAGATATCCGATATGCTTGCCCGGGCCGCCGCCAGCGTGGGTTGCCATCGTGGTTGGATGACTGGTTCCTTGGGGCTCCGCACCGCTCACAGCCGCGTCCCCCCAGTCCCGTTTTTCCCGGAGGTGCATGATGAGCTGACGTCTGCATGGAGAGCACCCCTCTCCACACGTCACAAAGTGATTCGCTCATCTGCTCTCGCTACCCTAGACGGCGGAGCGGCCCACAGGTACACGGTGATTCCTCAGGTGGATAGGGCTGTTGCGCTTCACCTATGCCCCGAAAACCCTACCACCTTGCAGGGTCGCCCTTTATTCCCCTCCAAGGCCTGTAGGACAACATCGTCACTGATGGCCACAGTGCCGCCAGACACGCCACTTCCGCACCGCATGCCATGGCCCTCAAGGCACTCAAAGATCTGCACAGGGGTAGCCCTGATCCCGACGTGCTGCAGGAACTGCGCTCAGCGGCCGACCTCGCCCTTAGAGCCACGAAGGTCACAGTGCAGTCACTCGGGCAGGCGATGGCCACACTTGTGGTCCAGAAACGTCACCTGTGGCTGAACTTGGTCGAGATGCGTGAGGCCGACAAAGTGCTCTTCCTCAACGCCCCTGTCTCCCAGTTCGGCCTCTTCGGCGACACCGTTGAGGACTTCACCCAGCAGTTCTCTGCGGTGAGGAAACACACGGAGGCAATCTCACATATTCTGCCCCGCCGCAAGCGTACCGCCGACAACCCCGCCTCACAGACCCCCTCGAGGACCCGTAAGGCTCCCAGGCGATCCTGAGGCGATCGACACAGGGACCAAGATGTTAGCTCCGGAGCAGGTAAGCAGACTTCTCCGTCCCCCGGTGGAGGGCCGGGAGGACAATCTTTTGTTGGATTTATTTCATTTGCCGCAGCCCCGTACCCACATTCTCAATAAAAGAGCTATTTTCTTCACACGGCACTCTGCCGCCACACCTCAACGGTCCCGAACCCTCCGTAAAAAATAATCGTCCCCTTGGTGCCCCTAGCACGAGCTTGGTTGCATGGCTTTCACTTCCCAACCCGTCACACTGGCTGGCCCGGACCATCCGACTCGGTTACGCAGTTCAGTTTGCCAGGCCCCCGTCCCCCTTCATGGGCATCCGCTTCTCCGCAGTACATGGCGAACATGCCAAATCCCTGCATGGGGAAATCGCTACTCTTCTACTCAAAGACACAATAGAGCCTGTCCCTCCAACTGAGATGAAGAAGGGTTTCAACAGCCCTTACTTCATCGTACCCAAGAAAGGCGGCGCTTACGACCGATCTTGGACATGCAAGTTTTCAACCGAGCCTTGTACAAACTTCCGTTCAAAATGCTCACGGAAATACACATCCTAACTTGCGTCAGGCATCCAGAATGGTTCGCAGCGGTAGACCTGAAGGATGCGTGCTTTCACGTCTCAATTCTGCCTCAACACCGACCCTTCCTACAGTTCGTGTTCGACAGCCAGGTATATCAGTACAAAGTCCTCACCTTCGGCATGTCTCTGTCCTCTCGCGTCTTCACGAAAGTCACAGAGGCAGCTCTTGCCCCGCTCTGAGAAGCCGGCATCCGCATACTCAATTACCTCGATGACTGGCTCATACTGGCCTACTCCAGGTCAACCGAGAAAAGAGCAAACACCTCGGTTCAGAGTATCTCTTTCCTCGGCATGGAGTTAGATTCAGTCTCGATGTTAGCACGTCTCACCAACGAGCGTGCGCAGTCAGTGCTGGACTGCCTCGCCACCTTCAGGCCAGGCGCAACGGTCCCTTTAAAACTTTTCCAGAGGCTCCAGGGGCATATGGCATCCTCCGCGGTGGTCGGGCCGCTGGGGTTTATGCATATGAGACCGCTTCAGCACTGGCTTCAGACTCGAGTCCCTAGATGAGCATGGCACCACGGCATGCACCGGGTATCACCCCCGCCTGCCACCAAATGATCAAACCCTGGACAGACCTCTGCTTTTTACGGGCAGGAGTGCCCCGGCAGATGCGCTGTCACGACAACACTGGTCCGGTGGAGAGTGGAGGCTTCCCCCCCAGTAGGTTCAGTTGATTTGGGAAAGATTCGGCAAGGCCCAGGTAGACCTGTTTGCCTCCCAAGAGACCTCCCATTGCCCGCTCTGGTATGCCCGAACAGAGGCTCCCCTTGGTGAGCTGGCCCTCGGGGCTACGCAAGTACGCATTTCCCCCAGTGAGCCTTCTTGCACAGGTGCTGTGCAAGGTCAGGGCGGACGAGGAGCAAGTCACCCTAGTGGTTCCTTACTGGCCCACCCGGGCCTGGTTCTCGGACCTCGTACTCCTCACAACAGCCCCTCCCTGGCAAATTCCCCTGAGGAAGGACCTTTTTTCTCAGGGACGGGGCACATCCAGACCTCTGGAACCTCCACGTCTGGCCCCTGGACGGGACGTGGAAGATCTAGCTGGTCTACCACCTGCCATCGTAGACACAATCAGCCAAGCCAGGGCACCCTCTACCAGGCAACTTTACGCCCTGAAGTGGCGCTTGTTCGCGAATTGGTGTTCTTCCCAGGTCAGAGTTAGGTCAGAGCTCCTATTCCTGCAGGAGAGGTTGGAGGGAAGGCTGTACCCATCCACCTTGAAGGTGTATGTTGCTGCTATCGCGGCCTACCACGACGCAGTAGACGGCAAGTCTTTGGGTAAGCATGACTTAATCATCAATAATCATCCCGGAGGTTAAATCCTTCACGGCCAAGCCTGTTCCCCTCCTGGGATCTCTCAGTGGTCCTCACAGGCCTTCAGAGACCCCCCTCGAGCCGTTAGAACCCTCTCTCTAAAAACAGCCCTGCTGATCACGCTCGCCTCCATCAATAGTGTCGGGGAACTGCAAGTGTTGTCTGTTAGCGACACTTGTCTGGAGTTCGGTCCGGCAGACACCCATGTGATCCTAAGACCGCGACCGGGCTATGTGCCCAAGGTTCCTACCACGCTTTCTCTTCAGAGACCAGGTGGGGAACCTGCAAGTTCTGCCCCGGGAGGAGACAGACCCAGCCCCTTCTTTACTGTGTCCGGTACGTGCTTTGCGTACCTACTTGGACCGCACGCAGAGCTTTAGACGTTCTGAGCAGCTCTGTGTCTGCTTTGGCGGACAGCGGAAAGGGAATGCTGTCTCCAAACAGAGGCTCTCCCATGGGGTGGTGGATGCCATTTCATTGGCCTACCACACCCAGGCTGTAACCCCCGCCCCTTGCGGGTCCGAGCACACTCAACAAGGAGTGTTGCCTCCTCGTGGGCACTGGCCAGGGGAACCTCCCTGGCAGACATATGTAAAGCAGCGGGTTGGGCAACACCTAATATCTTTGCGAGATTTTACAATCTCAGGGTTGAGTCAGTATCGTCCCTTGTCTTCTCAGGTCTGAGCCAGTAGAACTCAGTAACATGCTGATGAACTGACCGGGTGGATTGCTTGCACCTTGCGCCCTTTCCTCTCCCTCACAGTCAAGGTAAAACTGTGTGCTTTCTCTCCCAGGAGATTCCATATATTCAGCAATTCGGCGGAGGAATTCACTGACCCAATCCACTACGGGTACTTAATCTACCCGTATTGGAATAGGTGCTCCACAGGTCCGGACTCTTGCGCGGACTCCTCCTGTGTGTATATTCCGTGGTACGGCCCCCTTGTGAGTGGACCTGCGTCTCCCTTAGGCAGTTCCAGTTGCCCTCCGGTTGCCGAGCTGTAGCAACTCCCCCTCCTTGAGGCTGGATCTACCACCGTGCCATTTTTTCCACATGTGACCTGAGGGGCCCATGTGATGTATCTCGCCACTTGCCTCCCCGTTCCAGGGCAGGTGTGGTCTCCGCAGGGTCTTTTCCCCCTGAAAAAATAGGAAACTGGGTAAGTCCCCCTTCCCACGATGCGTGTAAGGGCCCCAGCCGCTTTGGCTCTATGCGAGAAACATAGAGAGAAAAGAGGCCCGGCTAGGCTCGGCCCGTTCCCAGATTGGAAATCGTCATCTTGTTCCCCTGCTTAGGGTAACCAAAAGGGTTCCGACGTCTTTTATGCGGCATTGGGGAAGGATACGTGCAGTCTGACACAACTGGTCGCCTTTGCACGTAAATATACCTGCCCACTCTTGTGTCAGCAGTACACTTACACGGCTCAGCGCATGGCGTGATTTTAATTGGACCCCTAGTGTCGCTCCTTTGACACAACATCTCTTTCCCTCCATCAGGGTTTACATCCGTAACCTAGAATTTTTACCAACAGGGACATTCAGTTAACAGTGACATTGAGCAGAAAGCTTACAAATAACCAGTTTTGACAGAGCTGCTGATAAAAAGTTAAATGATCAGCATTGATTGATGAGATGAAATCCTGATTGGAGCATCCCTAATATTCAATTTGACTGTTTCAAAAACTAATGATGATGATTAGTGTGCTGAGACCCTATCACAAAATGGACAAAAACAGGTACATGGTGGATGGTAACATTTGAATATGAAGGAGACTTTGTTTCACTGTTTATATACTTATTTGTTTGTGGTTGAACTGAAAAAGGTCTCAGTTAGTTTTTTTTTTTCAAGTGTGAAATCCCCAGTAGCCTTTTTGCAGTTGAACATGTAGAAAACATTACCATCATAAGCGCAGTTCAAATCGCAATCACAATATTTTTCAGAATAATCGCAATTTGACTTTTTGTCCAAATCGTGCAGCGGCAGCCCTAGTATATATTGATATAAATATGTATAATCATTATATATTGAATTATTGTTATATGAGGGGCTTTCTCAGCAAATATTTTTATATGCGATTAAATGCGATTAATCAATGTGGAAACTCGGTAAGCAGCTCAAGTTCTGTAATCAAACAGTGTTCTGTAATTCTCAGCTGCAATGAGCCTTAATCCTGAAATTGTTCATTTAAAGCCGTTTAAAACAATATCCTAGCTTAAGTAATGTAGTGGTAATACGAGCGCTGTTCTATGTAAACAATGACTAACGGATTCACTTTACGTCACCAACTGGCTCATTTTACACACAAAATGATATTTTGCCACCACCTGCTGGCTAACATATGTAATTTCAAATATAAACCCTAATGCCTAACAGATATGCACTGCTCTTACATATATACACTGCTCTTATATATATATATATATATATATATATATATATATATATATATATATATATATATATATATATAAATATATATATATATATATATATATATATATATATATATATATATATATATATATATATATATATATATATATAGCAAGTCTTCTTTGCTTTAACATATTTGGAATGAGAAATTAACTGGCACACCTCTAGCTTCCTGGAGGACTGGAAATCACCATATGAGAGTATTAGTTTCAAGTTTTATTTGTCACATACATAATCATACACAGTACGACATGTAGTGACATTCTTGATACGACTTTTCTCCCCACAGTTAGCGATAAAGATAAATTATGTTTATTGTTAAAAACAATAAAATACACAATAAAATAGGGGAAAGAGAAATATACTGTATGTACAAAGTATGCATATGAATATGAACAACAACAGCAGCAACAGTTTGATTGGCAATATATTTATATGTATATTGTGCAGGGTAAAGTGCAATTCAGAATCAGAATCAGAATCAGCTTTATTGCCAAGTATGCTTACAAATACAAGGAATTTGTCTTGGTGACAGAAGCTTCCAGTGTACAACAATACAAACAATACCAAAAACAGCAGCAAGACATAGGTAATTAAAACAAAAAACAAAAAAGAATACAATATAAATAGTTATACATATACGTACATACACTCACCTTCATACATACCCACATACACACACGTAGTGCAAATCTGTTACAATCTGTTATATAAAGAATAAAAAAACAGTATATTATGTACAGAGCAATGTAAGTAATGGCAGAAGTGGATATGTTGGATAATATAAATAGAATTAAACTGTGTATTGCACATAATTATTGCTCAATGGGCCAATTTAATTGTTCATTAGATGGATGCCTGAGGGAAAAAACTGTTCCTGTGTCTGACGGTTCTGGTGTTCAGAGCTCTGAAGTGCCGGCCAGAAGGCAACAGTTCAAAAAGGTAGTGGGCAGGGTGAGTGGGGTCCAGAGTGATTATTACAGCCTTTTTCCTCACTCTGGAAGTGTATAGTTCTTGAAGGGGGGCAGAGGGCAACCAATAATCCTCTCAGCAGACCGAACTGTCCTTTGTAGTCTTCTGATGTCTGATTTCGTAGCTGCACCAAACCAGACAGTTATTGAAGTGCAGAGGACAGACTCAATGACTGCAGAGTAGAACTGTTTCAGCAGCACCTGTGGCAGGTTGAACTTCCTCAGCTGGCGAAGGAAGTACAACCTCTGCTGGGCCTTTTTCACAATGGAGTCGATGTGTATCTCCCACTTCAGGTCCTGTGAGATGGTAGTGCCCAGGAACCTGAATGACTCCACTGCTGCCACAGTGCTGTTTAGAATGGTGAGGGGGGACAATGTTGGGGTGTTCCTCCTAAAGTCCACAATCATCTCCACCGTTTTGAGCGTGTTCAGCTCCAGGTTGTTTTGACTGCACCAGACAGCCAGCCGTTCAACCTCCTTTCTATATGCAGACTCATCGTCATCTCGGATGAGGCAGATGACAGTGGTGTCGTCTGCAAACTTCAGGAGCTTGACAGAGGGGTCCTTGGTGGTGCAGTCATTGGTGTACAGGGAGAAGAGTAGTGGGGAGAGCACACATCACTGGGGGGCACCAGTGCTGATGGTACAGGTGGTGGAAGTGAATTTCCCTGCCTCACAAGCTGCTGCCTGTCTGTCAGAAAGCTGGTAATCCACTGACAGGTAGAGGTGGGAACAGGGAGTTGGTTTAACTTAGTCCGGAGTATATCTGGGATGATTGTGTTGAAAGCTGAGCTGAAGTCCACAAAAAGGATCCTTGCGTATGTCCCCGGACTGTCCAGATGTTGCAGGACGTGATGCAATCCCATGTTGACTGCATCATCCACAGACCTGTTTGCGCGATAAGCAAATTGAAGGGGGTCCAGAAAGGGTCCAGTGATGTCCTTCAGGTGGGCCAACACCATCTCTCAAATGACTTCATGACCACAGATGTCAGGGCGACAGGTCTGTAGTCATTAAGTCCTGTGATTTTAGGTTTCTTAGGGACAGGGATAATAACGGAGCATTTGAAGCAGCATGGGACTTCACACTGCTCCAGTGATCTATTGAAGATCTGAGTGAAGATGGGGGCCAGTTGGTTAGCACAGGAACAAAGGCACGCTGGTGAGATGCCATCTGGGCCTGGAGCCTTCCTTGACCTTTGCTTCCAAAAGACACGGCACACATTGTCTTCACAGATCTTGAGTGCAGGATGTGTAGCAGGATGGGGGAGGAGGGGGGTTGCAGGAGGTGTTAATGGTTGTGTGAAATGAAGGTCCGAGTGCATGTGGGGTGTGAAATTGGGCCTTTCAAATCTGCAATAGAACACATTCAGGTCGTCAGCCAGTCGTTGGTCTGCCACAGGGTTGGTGGTAGGAGTCCTGTAATTAGTAAGTTGTTTCAGGCCACTCCACACTGATGCAGGGTCGTTAGATACCCACTTGGGTAACACTTTATTTTACGTTGTCCTTGATACAGAGTAATTACTTAGTAATAAATGTTGTAATTACATGTACCAAAATGTAATTAACATGTAACTAAGTTATGGTACAGCCTGTACTTACAGATTGTAATTACACACATGTAATAGGCAGCTACTGTTACACATATGTAACAAGCCGAGTCTGTTACGTGTTACAAACTTGGTACACTGTAATTATGTAAGAAAGTACTTAGTACCACACAATGTAACAAGAAGTACTTAAATATATTAGGCTACTAAGGTCTGCAGTTACACATGGCAAATGTGTACGTTTTGTAGCATTACATGTATGTAACATAAAATAAAGTGTATCAAGATTGTACTTGAGTGCAATTCATGTGTATCTACATACCTTATCCATCTTAAATAACCCACTAGTTCACAGCTTAAATACATGCATTAGCTTCCTAATTACATTGCAACTACAGAATATTACACAGGTATAAGCTACGTAAAATAAAGTGTATCAAGACTGTACTTAAGTGGACTTCATGTGTATCTACATACCTTGTCCATATGTACCTTAGTTTGAATTAACTCTCTAGTTTACAGCTTAAATACATGCATTAGCTTCCTAATTACATTGCAACTACAGAATATTACACAGGTATAAGCTACATAAAATAAAGTGTATCAAGACTGTACTTAAGTGGACTTCATTTCTATCTTACCTTATTCATATGTGCCTTAGTTTGGGTAAACTCACTAGTTCACAGCATAAATACATGCATTAGCTTCTTAATTACATTGCAACTACAGAATATTACACAGGTATAAGCTACGTAAAATAAAGTGTATCAAGACTGTACTTAAGTGGACTTCATGTGTATCTACATACCTTGTCCATATGTACCTTAGTTTGGGTAAACTCACTAGTTCACAGCATAAATACAAGCAGTAGCTTCCCAACTACATTACAATTACAGAATACTGTATTTTAACTCAATAGTGTAGAGTTGAATTGATGTGGTTAGCCTTTCCATCCACCTGCCTGCACACAAAAGGTGACATTATCAAAATGACAAGTCAAATTGTAAATTTATTTTCCCCCTTCAAATACAACATATAATTAACTGCTAAAATGTACAATGTTTCACAAACATTAATGAGAATACATATTTTATAAATGAAATTCAAGCATATGTACTCTAAACTTGATTTGTTTACAATTTTTTCAACAATCCCAGAATGCACACCAGAGTTGTATTCAACAAAATGGGAATTTGCATTATAATAGAACAGAATCCAAAACTAATCAAATCAAAACTAACACTTAAGCTTACCTTTCTGAGCTTTTTGTTCATTTTTGAGAGTGTTGTTGAACTGGATGCCACTCCATCTTCCATCATGTCAATCTGGCGTAGTCTCAATCCTTGAGCAAACCTATAAAACAACAAAGTTAGTATTTACAAAATTGAAAACCTTACCAATGTCAGAAATTGAAGTTTGTGACATTTTCCCAATGAAAATTATTTCCAGGGGATTTGTTTTCACTAACATTATATAATGTATCTGTCCCATCTTTTATATTAAATCAAAATACTTAAAATTGCATCTGTAGTGGCAAATTGTTTAATGCTGCCCAGATGTGGCATAAATGCATTTACACAGCAGTTAAAATCACACAAGTAACATAATGAAATTTCTTTATTCCTAATTTTATATTTAAATTAACAATAATAAAATGACCGAAAAAGGCCAGTGGTATCTTTAAATAACCTAAATTATGAGGCATGTTATATATTTATAGGTTCTTGTCATGCTTGCAAAAAAAAAAAACTTTTAGATTTTTTTTTAAATGTTCCAACATGAATTTGAGCAAGAACATCAGTGTTTTTAAGCCTGCACAAATAAATACTACATGTTCATACAGAACAAACCCATACAATAAGGAAATAAATCATATATATCAGATTCTTTCAGATTGGGGCCTATGGTTGGGGCACACATTCAGCTGCAGAACAGGGTAAATGCAAGTAACTCAAGACATGTTTTATTCTATTTTTACATAATAAACTTGGTTTATGTACTAACACATCAGTACATACTAATTAGAGGTTGATGATATTTTAGTTTCCTAGTATAAAATTGTGTTTAAAGAAACACAACAACTAGATTATTTTGTTGATACTACTAAACCTACTGTATATAATTGAATTTGTTAGAAAATGTTATTTCCCCTTCTGTCGCTCTCTCCACGTTGTGTCGGAGAAGCGACACTAGGGGTCTCTCTTGAGCGCCGATATCCACCTCTGATCTATGAAAAAATGCCAATAAGAGTTGGCAGCCAGTATTTGCATGTCCTGCCCCCGGACATATGGGTATTTAAGCGGCGCAAATATGGGAGTTCATTCAGAAAATTTCTTCGGAGCCGATGGTCTGTCTGCAGTTTGCTGCGAGTTACACACCACTAACGTTCCTGTTTCCTCTGACGATCTGCATGCTGTTGGATCTTGACGGCGCACAACAGCGGCTTTCTCCTTCACATTGCACGGCATGCATTGTTGCCCCTGAGCGCTTCGACAGCGCAGACACACACACACACATTGTGTATTTAAAAGAGTAAATTCCTATTAAAAGAGTAATTTCTCTAAAAGAGCAAAACACAGCGGCGTTGAACGTCCTTTTCAGGATGCGTCTTTTTCAAGATGCCCTTCCGCCCCTGTGTTGTTCCTGGATGCGGTAGAGTGCTCTCCACTTCAGACAGCCACAGGCGCTGTCTCCGTGTGTTTGGGCGCGATCACACCGGGCGGCGTTTGTGGATGGCTCATGTTCTCACTGCGAGAACATGACCATGACCACGTTAGCGATCGCGGCTTGCTTTCAACAGAGAGCAAGCCACCCCAGCTGCACCCGCATTGCTCCTTCTTCCCACGGGATTGAGGGCGATGCGGTTGGCGCTGGGGCGATTTGAGGCGGCAGCGGGTGCAGTTTCGCGGGTAGCCCCTGCGAACCTCCCGTTCCCGACACGCTCGCTGGTCCCGTCTACGCTTCGCGGCGATAGCGGCTCGCCTCACGGCCCGGCTGTCTATCCTCCCGAGCCCGAAGCAGATGAGCTCGCCGCTGCATCGGAGAGTGTGATGTCTGATGCCGAGGACTCCCCTGGACTGTCGCCTTCGGGCCGACGCTCAGATGTCTGACAAGCTTTCCCGGGCCGCCGTGAGCGTGGGGTTGGATTGGAACCCTCCATCCTCCCCACAGCCTTCACAGTTGGATGACTGGTTCCTGAGGGCAGCGCGCCGTTCGCGGCCTCGCATCCCCCCGGTCCCGTTTTTCCCGGAGATGCATGACGAGCTGAAGTCTACGTAGACTAGGTGCCACCCGCTCCACTCTCACCACCCTCGACGGCAGAGAGTGCCAAGGGTACGGGGCGATTCCCCAGGTCGATAGGGCAGTTGCGTACCATCGATGCCCCGGTAGCACTACCTCCTGGTGTGGCCACCCCGTACTCCCATCCAAGCCCTGTAGGACAACATCCTCGCTCAACGCGAAGGCCTACAGTGCGGCTGGACGCGCTGCCTCCGCCCTGCATGCGATGGCCCTCCTGCAAGTCCACCAGGCCAAAGTACTCAGAAGCATGCACGGGGGTGGACCTGATCCTGATGCGCTGCAGGAACTGCGCTCAGCGACCGACCTCGCCCTGAGAGCGACGAAGGCCACAGCGCAGGCACTCGGACAGGCGATGGCCACCCTAGTGGTCCAGGAACGCCATCTCTGGCTCAATCTGGTCGAGATGCGTGAGGCTGACAAGAACCGCTTCCTGGACGCACCTGTCTCCCAGATTGGCCTTTTCGCCGACACCGTCGAGGACTTCGCCCAACAGTTCTCCGCGGTGAAGAAACAGATGGAGGCCATAAGTCACATCATGCCCCGCCGCAGACCTGCTGCTACGGGCCCCGCCCCGTCTGCCCACCGAGGGCGTCCCCCTGCGAAGAAACCAGCTCCTGCTCTGCCTCAACCCGGGCCCAGCTCTCAGCCCCAGCGTCGAGCACCCCGCAGGCGGCGCATGCCCCTGTCTCACGAACCCCCTCTAGGACCCGGAAGGCTCCCAAGCGTTCCTGAGACAGCCGACCCAGAGCCGAAGACGTTAGCTCCGGAGGTGTTAAGACCGCTCCGTCCCCCGGTGGAGGGCCGGAAGGAGAATCCTTTGTTTTTTCATTTGCCACACCCCCTGACGGGGGCTGTGGTACCCACATTCTCAATAAAAGAGCTATTTCCTTTGCCTCTGGGTCACCTGGCCCGCAAATGCCATTCTCACGGCAATCTGCTTTCAGATTACGACAGTCCCGGTACACCGGACGCGGCGATCCCGCCTTCCGCCTGCCCACGACTGTCCCCCGGCCGGCCGGTTCAGACGAGTCCAGAGGACGCCAGCATCATACCTCCTCCTCAGTCACGAACCCGCCCCCTGCCGGGTTCGCGGAGCAAGGTAAGTGCTTTGAGTCTATTCTCAGCACCTCAGCCTCAGGCCGCAACGAAGCCGCCTGACGCAGAACTACCTGTTCCGCCCCGCTGCGAGGCCCCGCCGGGTACGTCCAAAATACTCGTCCCTTTGGTGCCCCTAGTGCAGAGCTGGGAAGCGTGGCTTTCGCTTCCCAACGCATCACGCTGGCTGCACCGGACCATTCGACTCGGTTACGCAATTCAGTTTGCCCGGCTCCCGCCCCCCTTCAGGGGCGTCCGCTTTTCCGCAGTACACGGCGACCCTTCTTACGGTTCGCGTTCGACGGCCAGGCGTTTCAGTACAAAGTCCTCCCCTTCGGCCTGTCTCTGTCCCTTCGCGTCTTCACGAAGGTTGCAGAGGCGGCCCTTGCCCCGCTACGAGTAGCCGGCATCCGCAGAGACTGTTCTGCAGATTGGTGTTCTTCCCGAACTGAAGACCCGCAGAGATGTGCGATCAAGTCAGTGCTCCTGTTCCTACAGGAGAGGCTGGACAGGAGGCTGTCCCCGTCCACCCTCAAGGTGTATGTTGCCGCCATTGCCGCCCACCACGATCCTGTAGACGGCAAGTCTTTGGGTAAGCACGACCTGATCCTCAGGTTCCTGAGAGGCGCCCGGAGGTTGAATCCCTCCCGGCCAGGCCTAGTTCCCTCCTGGTATCTCTCGGTAGTCTTGGCAGGACTCCAGAGACCTCCCTTCGAGCCGCTTGAATCAATTGGACTCAGGGCCCTCTCTCTCAAGACGGCCCTGCTGATTGCGCTCGCCTTTATCAAGAGGGTCGGGGACCTGCAAGCTTTCTCTGTCAGTGACACTTGCCTGGAGTTCGGTCCGGCAGATACGTCTGTGATCCTAAGACCGCGACCGGGCTATGTGCCCAAGGTTCCTACCACACCCTTCCGAGATCAGGTAGTGAACCTGCAAGCGCTGCCCCGGGAGGAGGCAGACCCAGCCCTTTCGTTGCTATGTCCAGTGCGCGCCCTGCGCATTTACCTGGACCGCACACAGAGCACCAGACGCTCTGAGCAGCTCTTTGTCTGCTTTGGGGGACGGCAGAAAGGGAATGCATCTCCAAACAGAGGCTCGCCCACTGGGTTGTCGATGCCATCACACTGGCTTATCACACCCAGGCCGTGCCCCTACCCTTGCGGGTCCGAGCTCACTCAACAAGGGGTGTTGCGTCCTCGTGGGCACTGGCCAAGGGCACCTCCCTAGCAGACATCTGTAGAGCCGCGGGTTGGGCAACACCCAACACCTTCGCAAGGTTTTACAACCTCCGCGTTGAGTCGGTTGCGTCTCGTGTTTTCTCAGGTCCGAGCCCGTAGAACTCGGTAACAGGTAGACCGACCGGCCGGGTGGATCGCTTGCGCCCAGCGCCCTTTTCCTGACGTCAAGGTAAAGTAGTGCGCCTTCTTCCCAGGGCGCCCCACTCCAAGTCGGGCCCCTGGTCGATTCCTCCCCAGCCCTCCGGGTCCGCGGTTCAGCAGAGGAACTCGCTGACCCAAGCCACTGCGGGTACCCTGATGGCTACCCTGTACTGGTATAGGTGCTCCGCAGGTAAGGCCTCTTGCGCGGACTCCCCCTGTGTGTAATTCCACGGTTCTGTCCCCTTACGAGCGGACCCCTGTGTATCCATTAGGCAGTTACAGCTGCCCCGGTCGCCGTGCTGTAGCAACTCCCCCCTTTCGAGGCTGGATCTACCACCACACCATACTTTCCACAAGAGCCCTAAGACGGCCGTGTGACATGTCTACCACTTTTCCTCCCCAAGAAAAAGGGCAGGTGTGGTCTCCGCAGGGTCTGGGTAAGACCCCCTTCCCTATATACGCGTAAGGGCCCCGGCCATGATTGCTCTATGCGAGAAACATAGAGAGAAAAGAGGCCCAGCCAGGCTGGCCCATTCCCATGTTGGCAAACATCGCCTTGTTCCCCTCCCAGGGTAACTAGAAGGATTCCGATGTTCTTATGGGGCATTGGGGAAGGGTACGTGCAGCCAGGGACAGACGATGCGCAGCGGGGATGAAATCACTGCCCGCCTCTGTATCGGCGGTTCACGTCCACGGTTCAGCGCATGGCAAGATTGGAATGGGTCCCCTAGTGTCGCTTCTCCGACACAACGTGGAGAGAGCGACAGAAGGGGAACGTTTGGTTACGTATGTAACCTCCGTTCCCCGAGGAAGGGAACGACACGTTGTGTCTATCCTCCGCCATGTCGCTGAACCGAGCCACTGTTGTGGCCGGACCATTTCCGGCTCCTCAGAAAAATCCTGAATGAACTCCCGTATTTGCACCGCTTAAATACCCGTATGTCCGGGGGCGGGACATGCAAATACTGGCTGCCAACTCTCATTGGCCTTTTTTCATAGATCAGAGGTGGATATCGGCTCTCAAGTGAGACCCCTAGTGTCGCTTCTCCGACACAACGCGTCGTTCCCTCCCTCGGGGAACGGAGGTTACATACGTAACCAAACATTGTCTTTCCTTCCTGTGATGGGGTGGCAAAGGGAGAAGCCACAGAAACAGCTTATTGTATAACCAAAAGAATAAAAAAAAAAAACCTGCAAGCATAATCATAAACAAGCCAGAAATTCACTGGGACTCTTATTTTGACATGTTTATGCTTTACTACTGTTGCTACAGTTTTACTTCTTTTTTTTCTTCGTAAATTTTTTTTTTTTTTTTTACCACAGATGATCGAGGGACATAAAATATGCCCTTTTACAACCATATAACATATTACAGTAATAAAAAAAACGTAAACATAATTCCACGAGCCAGTACAATGTGCAACATCGCAGCATTTTGACTTTGAAATCACATGTATCGACATTTCTCTGTTTTTCCATCGGCAGGAAAAATGAATAACACTTAATATTATAATTCATAATTTTGCTATAATAATTAAGCTTTTATCCTCTTTATATGGCCTTAAATCTGATCAAACAGAACCACGGAAATCCTATAACATGTCTGATGGCTATTTAACTTCTAAGAAAGCATGTTGTGTTGTTTAATGATATATATATATATATATATATATATATATATATATATATATATATATATATATATATATAATTGTGTGAATTACCTGTAAATAAACATCAACCATTGATGAAGTTCTTTATGGGATCGTGAAAAAATTGATCTGGTCCGGATTGATTTTTTCTTCCTTTGGGTGTGGTTCTGTTTGCGATAGCACACCCTGTTTTTTTAAAAAAGAAAGAAAAATATTAATGGTACTAAAGTGATCAGTAAATTAAAAATAAATAAATTACTCTTTTTTCCAAACCACTCACCAGGTATATCCATCTTTTCTGTTGTCTTTCACGAACTTCATTTTTCTTCTGCAGTGTCCACATCTCATTTTTTTGGCCAATAATTTATTTCGCTGCATCCATTGCTTTATCTTGTCATTTTGTTTGTGCTGTGGCAATGGTACAGACACCATATTTGAACTCCCGCGCTGCCGCGCCTAGCCGCCAACCTGCGCGTGCGCGGTTTCTGTACGTCAAACGCATTACCACGCGACACAATAATGTTCTCTATTGTTTAAAAAAAGGAATCGTCTGGAGTCTGGAGACGCCTGCAAAACGAGTACGAGTCGAGAAGATACAGTAGGTATGGTATAAGTGTTTTTGTTGCTATATACAGTACATATTTAGATAATATATTGATGTGAGATGTATTAAATTATGTATAGGACTGTCTCAGTTGACTGATTTACTATAAACTTTACAATAGGCAATATCAGATAACCACTACAGTCTATGGTCAGACTCTCTCTCTCTCTCTCTATGTATCTAACTCTCTCTCTCTCTCTCTCTGTATATCTTATCTATGTACCTGTACCCCCTCTCTCTCTCTCTCTCTCTCTCTCTCTCTCTCTCTATATATATATATCTTGTCTATGTATCTCTCTCTATCTATGTATATAGCTATCTCTTTCTCTCTATCTTGATAGATATATACATATACTTACTTTTAATAAAAATAAAGTACATTCACCGATTTTAATATTAAATACCATAGCCAAAAAGTTTTAATGATGTGGTTTATATCATATCTGCTGTGTGGATCACTATTTATTCTGATCCAGGTCCACCATGGCCAGCAAAAGAGGGAGAAAGAAAATGAAAAAAGTATGGATGAAGAGACTCTAGAGAGCCCCAAAAATGTGACAGAAGATCTACAAGTTGCTGAACAAGTAGAGAAGCATGGAGAAGACCAGATCATGCTAGATGAAGATAATGTGTCCAGCGAGGAGAGTGTACAGTGTGATGAGATGGTTCTGTCCAGTGGTAAGAGTTTAATCTTTGTATTCAGTCTTGATTCTGAGAATGTAAGCATTCCTCAATTGAAATTTTGAAATATAGATATGTGCCTTCGATTTTTAACTGGTACACAGAAACGGGACCACACTTTAGGTTTTACCCATACATTGCTTATTTTATTAACATTGATTTTTCAAGTTCATTTTTATTATCAGACAATGTCACTGATTTTAATGTAGTAGATTATTTTTAACATCATGCTTTTTTATCTTATGTTAAAATGGTATTGTCAAATAACTTTTGTTTATCTTTTTTTATCTCTTATTGAAATCTTTATTTAGCGCTTTGGTTAAAGTGGAAATCCAAGTGCTTCATAAATATGCCTTAACTCTACATTGAATATTTTGTTGATTGCAGATAAAACCAGCTCTCTGAATTTGCTGAAGAAAAATAAAAGACTGCGGAAAGTAATTAAGAAAATGCATGAGGAAATTGACATTTTGAAGAAAAAATTGAGGGCAAGAACAGGTTGGTGACTATGGCTGGGTGAGGTCTGTTAAGATGTTTATGAAATGTAGAACTGCTTTGCGACAACAGGATGGGGCTGATTTTAAAATAAGTCATTTTTGCAAAGTCTGTCAAGTGTCAAAATATCAAGGACAATTTGATTACCCATTTCATTTCAAACTAAACAAATGTTGCATGCAAGCTTTAGTTCTTTGTCAGGAGATAGCAGATGCCAAAGCTCTAATACATCCACAGTAAAAAACAAAACAAAAAAATGACTGGCAGTTTAGGCTTATTTATGGTGTGAACTGAAGGCACTTGAATACAAATGAAAACCAGTTCACACAAAAAGTAAATTTTTATAATGTGATGGTTTTATAATGTTTTTTGGTTGGGGGCAGGGAAGTCAAAAAGTACAAATCCCGTGATTCAGATGATTCTAGCTCCACCTCCAGCTCCAGCTCAAGCTCCACCTCCAGCTCCACCTTCAAGTCCACCTCAAGCTCCTCACTTTCATCCTCTTCGTTCTCCAAAATGAAGAAATCCCGCAAGAAGAGTAAAAAGGAGCACTGTCATCCTCTGGCAATGGCGAGAGGTACTGTTGTGTTTGGCAACCATTTTGCAATTAAGGGCCATAGCGTTACCTTTTTTTTCTAACAGGAATAACTATTAGGGATAATTCAGCATGCAGATACAGTTATTCAACACTCCTTGCACTTATCATTTGAAATGTTTTTCCCTTGGCACACCTTCCTAGGCTTGCCAACGTCTTATTATATTTAGTATATGAATACATAAGACTATTTCAAATAACATAAAATTTACATCACAATAACAAGATACAATGATTAAATACAAATGTGTAAAAGAGTCATGATTGTGATTCTAAGAATGTTTTGTAAATATGCAATTTGCTAGAATGTTGTTGGGCTTACCTCACATGTTTCTTGTTTATCTTCAAAAATAATGGGATAGCCTGCAGTAGATTAGCCAGCAGACAGGGCAGTTCACAGTAGAGTGCACATACTGGATAACAGTGTTCTTCAAATCTGACTTTGGTGGGCCTGTAGAGTTTAGCTCCATCCCTAATCATTTTTTTTATTTTATTTTTTTACTATTGATAGAATCCTGCTGTTCTTACCTGCGGTGGTTCCCAAATCCTGTTTTTGTAGCCCCCAACACTGTACATTTCATATGTCCTCATTGAACACACCCAATTCAATACTACATCTCAATTCGCCTTCATATACTACACCCTAAAAGTATACTCCTTTTGTGAGGAAAAAGTACATACATTTGAGTATGTATGAGAGGCATGTAGTAGTATCCAGCTTTAGGACATAATACTTCCTCATCTTTGACAGACAGCTCTGTTGCTTAGTTATGTGCATCCTGTCACCGTTTAAACTGCCCTGTCAATCATCTTGTCACAGTTCCACATTCCACAGATCCACAGTCTTTCATGAGGAGAAACTCTCATGTGGATAACATTTAATAAATATGTTTTCGTATATTAAACAACACTGAATAAATATATTAATTCAATGCATGTAGATAAGCAAGTTGTTTGGCTGGCAGTTTATATGACACAGACTTATATTGATTCTTGTCTGTACTTTGATCATTTACAATGCCGCCTAAGACAATTGGGTGGGAGTAAGCAATGCTATTTAATATATAATTTCAGTCCTATTCTAGTCAGTTTAAAGTAAATGGCTTATAATTCTGTTTTTCTTGTTTTCTTTGCAGCTCGCATAATTGACGATGTGGTACGTCGGTACCACAAATTTGTGAAGGCCTACAAGAGTCAGGGGAGCATGAATAAGGCCTTCAAAATTGTAGGTGTGGATCGTAACACACTGGCTCTGTCTGCTCCCCTGGCTAAAATTACAATCGCAGCTCCAAAGTTTTTAAAGAGCCTCCCACCATTTAATCTCAAAAAAGAGAAGCTTTTAGATTATTCAAAGCGTTGTGCGGAATCAATGACTCCAGAGGTCCGTGCTAAAATTGAAGAGCTAAAAGCGAAAGGGAAGCTTCTGCCAATCAAGTATAAATATAGATAAGACCCTTATTTTTCAGTTGTTTTATATTGGGGCTATTGTATTATTTGTTTCTGAATCAGTCCCAGTAATATGTTTAGCTTAACAATGTTTAAAAAGCCATTTTATTTTTGTGTTGCAATCTTTTAAAACTTCAGAATAAAGTTTTGAATTGTAAAAATCTGCTCACATCTCATTAATTTCCATTATTTGTATTGACAGGCAGGTGGCTAAAAAGGGTAGGTACACTTAAAGATTGGGTATATTTAATTTGTAGCCTTATGCTTTGTTTATTTAGCACTCGAAAATCACTCGTCCATGAACAGGCTACACTCAAATAGTGTATGCAGATATCAGCGGACTGTGCTGATGACAAAAATCATGTATTTATGCTGTGAACTAGTGAGTTAATCCAATCTAAGGCACAGATGGATAAGGTAAGATAGAAATGAAGTCCACTTAAGTACAGTCTTGATACACTTTATTTTACGTAGCTTATACCTGTGTAATATTCTGTAGTTGCAATGTAATTAGGAAGCTAATGCATGTATTTAAGCTGTGAACTAGAGAGTTAATTCAAACTAAGGTACATATGGACAAGGTATGTAGATACATATGAAGTCCACTTAAGTACAGTCTTGATACACTTTATTTTACGTAGTTTATACCTGTGTAATATTCTGTAGTTGCAATGTAATTAGGAAGCTAATGCATGTATTTAAGCTGTGAACTAGAGAGTTAATTTAAACTAAGGTACATATGGACAAGGTATGTAGATACACATGAAGTCCACTTAAGTACAGTCTTGATACACTTTATTTTACGTAGCTTATACCTGTGTAATTTTCTGTAATTTTAATGTAATAAAGAAGCTAATGCATGTATTTAAGCTGTAAACTAGTGAGTTAATTCAAACTAAGGTACATATGGACAAGGTATGTAGATACACATGAAGTCCACTTAAGTACAGTCTTGATACACTTTATTTTACGTAGCTTATACCTGTGTAATATTCTGTAATTTTAATGTAATAAAGAAGCTAATGCATGTATTTTAGCGGTGAACTAGTGGGTTATTTAAGATGGATAAGGTATGTAGATACACATGAATTGCACTCAAGTACAATCTTGATACAATTTATTTTGTTACATACATGTAATGCTACAAAACGTACACATTTGCCATGTGTAACTGCAGACCTTTGTAGCCTAATATATTTAAGTACTTCTTGTTACATTGTGTGGTACTAAGTACTTTCTTACATAATTACAGTGTACCAAGTTTGTAACACGTATGTAACAGACTCGGCTTGTTACATATGTGTAACAGTAGCTGCCTATTACATGTGTGTAATTACAATCTGTAAGTACAGGCTGTACCATAACTTAGTTACATGTTAATTACATTTTGGTACATGTAATTACAACGTTTATTACTAAGTAATTAACTAAGTAATTACTCTGTATCAAGGACAACGTAAAATAAAGTGTTACCAAAACGTGTTTTTCAGCTTCTCAGAGTAGCTTCTTTTAGCCACTCTGATTTCCCTATTCAGTGTGTTCCTGGCCTGATTATACAAGACTCTAACCCCACCTCTGTAAGCCTCCTCTTTGGCATGATGAAGCTGTCTGAGTTTTCCTGTGAACCATGGTTTATCATTGTTGAATGATAAAAATGTCCTAGTAGGGATGCACATATCCTCACAGAAACTGATGTATGATGTAACATTATCTGTGAGCTCGTCCAGGTCTGTAGCTGCAGCTTCAAAAACACTCCAATCAGTGCAGTCAAGGCAGGCTTGCAGTTCCAGCTCTGCTTCATTAGTCCATCTCCTTGCAGTCCTTACAACTGGCTTTGTTAATTTTAATTTCTGCCTGTAGATCGGGAGAAGATGAACCAGACAGTGATCAGAGAGTCCCAAAGCTGGACGTGGGACAGAGCGCTATGCATCCTTTAATGTTGTATAGCAGCGATCCAATATATTCCTGTCTCTGGTTGGGCATGTAATGTGCTGTCTGTATTTGGGCAGTTCGCTTGTGAGATTCGTTTTGTTAAAGTCCCCAAAAATAATAATAACTGAGTCCGGGTGTTGTTGTTCTGTGTCTGAGATTTGATCAGCCAGCTGTTGTAGCGCTATGTTCCCAGACGCGTTTGGAGGAATGCAAACACTCACCAGAATAAACGAGGAAAACTCCCACGGCGAGTAGAAAGGCTTACAGTTAATAAAGAGTGCTTCCAGATTAGGACAGCACATCCTCTTTAATGTTGTTACATCTGTACACCAACTTTTGTTGATGTAAAAGCATGTTTCACCGCCTCTCGTTTTCCCGCTCTGAACAGCTGGAAGCCCGGCAGATGTAATGCGCTATCCGGAATGGCTTCACTCAGCCAGGTTTCAGTGAAGCACAAGGCAGCAGAGTTTGAAAAGTCCTTATTTGTACGTGTGAGGAGATGTAGTTCGTCAGTTTTGTTGGGAAGAGAGCGGAGATTCGCGAGATGAATGCTCGGCAGTGCTGTTCGAACGCCGCGCTGTCGGAGCACGCCAGCGCCAGCTCGTCTCCCTCGCCTGCGTCTCGTAGCGCGTCTAAACAACACAGCAGCGCCTCCAACAAAAACATCCAGCAAAACGTCTGAATATTCAAAAACCGAGAAAAGATTATCTGGTATGTGCTGCCGAATGTTCAGCAGTTTGTCCCTGGTAAAACTGACTGGTAAAAGATTGCTAAACACAGGACAAACAAACAAAAACAACAAAAGAATTGGAGAGCTCCATACCGAGGCGGCCATCTGTGGCGCCATCATAGATGTACAATTGCGCAGTAATGTTCAGTATGTAGGAATGTAGACCTGCAACAGACCAGAATATTGCTGAAGAATATTGGTTCAAGTGTGTGTTGTATAGTATAGAGAACCTGGTCCTGGTGTTGTCCTTGGTTCAGGACACGGGAAGCTCCTCCTCATTCTCCTGGGAAGCTCCTCCTCATTCCCTCCATTTTGGCCATCAGGGAGTGGAACCATTATTAGGATGGCTGAGGTTTTTCATGATTTTCCTGGCTTTGGTCCAGCATTGTTTGCTGTAGATGGACTGCAGGTCAGGGAGTTTGATGTGGGTGATGCGCTCAGCTGTTCGCATCACTCTTTGTAGAGCCAGTATGTCCTGTTTTGTGCAGTTTCCATACCAGGCTGTGATGTTTCCTGTCAGGATGCTCTCAATGGTGCAGGTGTAAAAGTTTTTTAGCACCATAGAAGGCAGTTTAAAGTCGCTGAGACGCTGATGGGCCTTCTTCGCTATGGTGTTAATGTGACATGACCATGACAGGTAATGTGAGATGTTTATACCAAGGTAATGGAAATGGTCCAGTCTCTCCATTGTGCAATGAGTATAGCAGGGAACTTAGAACACACCCCTGGGGGGCTACTGTGCTGAGGGTGAGGGGGGTGAGCCATGTCTGCCCACCTTTACTGCTTGAGGTCTGTCAGTCAGAGAGTTGGAGATCCACTGACACAGAGGTTGAACTATTCTGACCTCCGACTTGGTGGTGAGTTTTGAGGGAATTATAGTATTAAAAGCTGAACCGTAAACAACAAACATGTTTTTAACATAATTTCCCTTCCTCTTGTCCAGATGTTCGAGGACTGTGTGGTGGAGATGTGTGATGGCATCGTCCGTTGTGTAGCGAATCAGCTCTATATTCTTCCACCATTAGGTAGCGAATCAGCTCTATGAAATATTAATAATCAATCATAACTTGTTATAATCAATTATGAATATTTGGATCAGTTAATCGGGTTAACTTGATGTAGCTACATTAACATTACAACCAAATACTCGGTTCATCCCGTGAACACTCAATTTTGGTTATTAATTAATTAATTAATAGAAATGTACATTTCGGGGCAAGGGAAATGTCTTTCTTACTAAGTATTAAGAGCAAGTAGTCAAAATCTATGATTAGTGACTTTAGATATGAGCTTGAGACACAGACAACTTTACATGTGACATGAACAAGACTTTATTAACTAGACTAAACATTTAAACTACTCTAACATACATATACATACATTCATACAGTTTACCAAGGGAAAGAGGGCTGAAGCAGAATACAGGAAGGCAAGAAGTTATAGCATTGTTTGAAGTTCAGCAGATCAACAGCCTGAGCAAACCATCATATTAGTTCTGACACGCCCTTTTTAGAAAGGGGTTAAGGATACTTAATGTATCAAATAATGAGACTAAGTTTGATACTTGCATGTCCCATTTGAATTAAACTGTCCTGATGCAATTTGTTGAGGCTCCAGTTGATCTTTGATGATGTTGTCTTGATGAGAGAGAGAACCAGGGGGAGTCAGAGACAAGGCCGTAGCCTGGCACACGCTTGGGAGTCCTTGGGGCCTTCTAGTTTGGCATCATTCAGCGAGAGAGTGAGAGAGCACAAGGCTCAGAGAACCAGAAAGCAAGAGATAAGCGACAAGAGAGAGAGAGAGAGAGAGAGAGAGAGGAAGTGGGCGCAGCAATTTTATACCCTCAGGAAACAGGTCCCACCTCTCATTGGCTCGACCAATAAGAAGGGTTTGAGTTCTAGGCGGGAATTTGGTTTATTGCTCTTTGTTGTAAAATTGCCCATTGCATGTGCAAGAAAGAAAATAGGAAACATACTTGTAATACTAATATGTTGTTGTTATCGACATATCATGTACACAGTCATTTCAATCTTCAGAATACCAAGTTATAGAGACCAAATATGCCACACATATGATTTTGGTTAACCATAGTATGCAAAGTCTGAAACATTAACCCATTAGTTTGCAAGAAAACATAGATCAAGCACATTTAAGGGAAAATGTGAGATGGCACATTAGATACATGTCAATATTTATCACATGGATATATAGAATATATATATAGGATTAACAGGGTTCATTTCTCTTTCTCAGTAAGAGAATGAAGTGAGGGTCAGTACTTCTCTGAACATTCCTTTGGAGGTCGTAAAATTCTCCTTCCTTTGGGCAGGAGAATGATGCCTTTGTCCCGTCTCAAGCTCATTTGCATGTTTCTGGCTGGGTTTTATGACGGTGAGAGATTTTGGGCTGAATGACTCAAAAGATAGTAAAACATCGCGTAATATCATTCTACAGAGATCTTATATTCAAATTCAGCTCGGACAAATTGTCAGGTTTAATTTGATACCAAGAAACATGTGTTTAGTGCACTTAAAAAGGGAATATACACTGAGGCTATTAAATATGAGGCCTCAGAGTTTAAAACACACAACGAAACAGTTCTAACGAGTTTGATATACCTCAGAAATACACAACATACAGGGATTACACGTATTTCATTAGCAATATGCAGTTCTGTGTTTAACTGAAAAACACACACACACACATTTTTACGTTCAAAGTTTCCCCTTCCTGTCCACCACGATAAGCACGTGGTGAGCATGCGGATGTCACATGCGGTTCTCTGTCAATAGTTCATTGTCTCTTTGTCAATACATTTATTGTGCTTGTGGAGACTGGTTGGCGCTATTTCAGTAATTAGGGGAGTTTTTAACAGTAAGTTCTTGTTTGTTCGTGAATCTGTTAAAGCCACTGATCCTCCGCCATACCTTACAGTTGAGCGATTTGGACGGTAAGCGAACTGTAAGGGATCCAGGGTATCAGGTAGTGAGGAGGTGACAATAGTCATTAAGGCAGGAAGGTTGGGGTTTCTTCGGGACAGGAACAATAATGGACTGTTTAAAGCAGGTTGGAATTACTGACTGTTCCAGGGAGAGGTTGTATATCTCTGTGAACACCGGTGCTAGCTGGTCAGCACAGACTCCGAGGACCTGACCAGAGATTCCATCTGCTCCTGCTGCCTTCCTGATGTTCACTCTCTGGAAAGCATTTCTCATGTCGCACTCTGTGACGGTGAACGCATTTCAAGCTTTAATGCTCTCCGCATACAAGCAGTCATTATCGCTATTGGCACTGTCAGCACCGTTAGCACAGTAAACTGCACCCTCGAAGCGAGTGTAAAAAGTATTCAGCTCATCTGTGAGAGAAGCATCAGCATTTGCGATTTTGGGGGATGGAGTTTTATAGTCCGTTATCGTTCTCAGTCCCTGCCACATGCTTCTGGAGCCACCCTGTTAAAACTGTGACTCCAATTTCTTCCCGTAGTGCCGTTTTGCCTCCATTACTGCTCTGCGTGTGTTGTAAGATGCGATTTTGTAGTTGTCCATATTCCCAGTGGCGAGCCCCGCTGTAGAGGAAGCGGTGTGGGATGACAGAGCAACACGGATGGATTTATCCACCCACGGCTTCTGGTTGGGAAACATCCTGATGATAGTTTTGCAGACTGCATCATCTATCAATTTCCCAATCAGTCCCATGACTGCTTCCAAAAACACATTGATGTCATCAGAGCTGTGCAGTAACATGTCCCAATCTATGTCAACTAGAGCATTTTGCAGAGTGGCCACTGATTGGTCCATCCAGCGCTCGACCTCCCTCTGAACCGGAACTTCTTGTTTCAGCCTTTGTTTGTATTTAGGCATGAGGAAGATGGCAACATGGTCCGATTTCCCAAATGGTTGTAGAGGGATCATGTGACACTGAAGACTGCAGTATGATGTTGAAAATTCAGCTTTGATCACAAATTGCCTTTTACAATATATTTAAATAGAAAACGGTTCTTTTAAATTGTAAAAAGAGTTCAGAATATCAATGTTGTTTCTGTATTTTGGATCAAATAAATCCAGTCTTGGTGAGCAGAAGAGACTTCTTTTAACGGTAGTGTAGGTCTAAATTTAAAGTCTTTATGTAAAGAAAATGTATAGTCAGATTTCTTCTTTTAACTTAAAAAACTTGATTTTGATAATTAAGTCTCCTCACATTAATTCTCTATCCCTCATTGATAGGCCCAGGGGAGGGTCTTTTGTCTCTCAGGTGTGAATTACAATCCATATTCATGATCATTCACGCCTCCTTGCATATTACCTTTCAACATTAAAATTGTCTTACAAAAGTTAATTGTCAAAAATGAGTGATCAGGCTGGTTTTCACATCATTTTGTAGCAAAAACTCTAGGCTACAAGATCCCATTCTCAAAAGGTTTGTGCACAAATGTTTAGTATGTGTTATAAGGCATTATTTCAGTGACTTAAAATGTTAGTTTTTCAAAAACCATGCATAAACGTTATTTTCTAAAAAATACAAACCTGTACACACATGTTGCTCACATATTATTGTAGCCCAGTTTGTGCTGAATACAGTGTTATCAGACTTTAGCCATTAATATGTTCTTAACTCTTTCCCCGCCAGCGTTTTTAAAAAAAGTTGCCAGCCACCGCCAGGGTTTTTGACGATTTTCGCTAAACTTTAATGGCCCGCAGAATATTTTCTTCCATGAATATATGAAGATGCTATATATCAAAATAAAGATCTGAGCCTCTGCTTTTAGGCAAAAAAACGATTTTATTTTATCTTCATATGTTCTTTTTTTATTGCCACTTGAACAGAGGTAGGTTTTGTCAAAAACAACATTTCGGACAAAAAGCTGAGAAAAAGGCATTTTTATCAAACAAGTGCTTTAGTATTAGTATGGTGTTCCACTTCACGTTTGAGACGATCGCAGTCTGTTTCTTTGATCAAAGAGTTGCGTACTCTTTCAAAACATGCGCGCGGGTCTTCCTTACCATATACCACCTAAAACACGGATACCCGGAAAATTCCGTGTTTGGCGGGGAAGCGTTTTTTCATAAAACCCGGAAAATTCCGTTTTGGCGGGGAAAGAGTTAAGCAACTGAAAAAAGCACAAATGTCAAGGCATGTCAAAACTTCTCCAGGGCCCATTATACCCTCAGACCCCAGAGGGTTAAATGGGGTGTAATAATGATCAAGAGTCCTGTTGCCTGTAGCATGTCAGTGCATCACATTGCATAATTTATTGGAAAATAGACATAAATCTTCATGAATTAAATATGAGAATCCATCAATATTTCTATAAATGTGCACACTTTTGGACTAATGTTAAATTGGATGTTATTCACTTAAGCCTGCTTGGGACAAAACAGCGGGTGTTTTACATCATTCAATAGGTACATGCATTTGTTTACGGCTTCATTTTCACAATGCTCGCTTTGATATTTTGATGTATTAACATAAATTAACATAAATTAATTAATCTGGCAGTAACATTTCTACTGTAAAACAGTGGTCTTACATCGATGCCTGAGGCTTAGAACTTTTTAATGATATATATTTTGTCAAGATTAATTACATTCTTTACATTGAAACTAGAGTAAATTTTAACAAATGTAAACAAAGAACACCAAAAATGTTAACAGAAAAAACATTGATGTAGTTATGTAGCATTTTCCTCCCATTACACCACTACTTGTTGCAAAAAGTATTTAATTACTGGCAAAGTTACTCTGTTTTGAAAACAGATGAATTAGTGTAATGCACCTGAAAATGTAGTTAATTAAGTTGCGACACTACTTTTAGGTATAGATTTCTCAACACTGATTTAGGATCAGTAGTTTGGTAGTATTTTGTGGTATTGAGTGGGTGAAAGTGAGACCATAGCAGCAGAGGTGGTTCTAGAGTCAGTGGATAAGCCCTTAGTCAAGTGGTGAGTGGTGGTGGCGTAGTGGGCTAAAGCACATAACTGTTAATTAGAAGGTCGCTGATTTGATCCCCATGGCCACCACCATTGTATCCTTGAGCAAGGCACTTAACTCCAGGTTGTTCCGGGGGGATTGTCCCTGTAATTAGTGTACTGTAAGTCGCTTTGGATAAAAGCGTCTGCCAAATGCATAAATATAAATGTAAGTCAATTTTATTTGTATAGCGCCTTTCACTACACACATCGTTTCAAAGCAGCTTTACAGAAGATCAGGCATTAACAGAAGATAAAACTGTAATGTCTATAATGTCAATGAATCATTATTGTGTAATTAGATAAAATATGATTGTTAATCGTGTTTAAAATAAGTAATTCAATAATAATTGTATTTATAACCCCAGTGAGCAAGCTGAAGGCGACTGTGGCAAGCAACGCAAAACTCCAAAACATTTAGATTATTGGAGAAAAATAACCTTGGGAGAAACCAGACTCACTGTGGGTGCCAGTTTCCCTCTGGCTAACATCATGAATATAATGCCAATATCACTTATGTATAGTGCAAGTCATGCTTTAAAATGATTAAACTAAGTAAGTGTTAAGGGACAGTGTTTAAACATAGATTTTGTACTGAATTTATGAACTGTAAGATTAATGACTAATGTCTTTGAAGTCCATCCTGAATTAACTGCAGAAGTTCACATAGATGCAATTGTCCTTGTTAATTGGCTGATGAAGGGTTTTGTTGGCAACTGATAGTCTATGTATTCCATTATAAGAGTATAGTCCATGAATAGACAGATCCTGGCAGAGATCAGTGAGGTGCATCGCAGTTCAACCTGGCCAGTCATTTCGATGAGGTTCGGTGTGGTCCATCCTAAATTCAAGGTTCAGACAATGGCATATGAAGTATCCCATGTCTTATGGTTGGAGTTGGCATCAGTTCATCCTTTGAAGTCCATCATAATAAACTCAAGTGATGTTTGGATGGCACCGGCTGCATTTAGTCATCATCACACAGCGACACGTAGCAGTGGAGTCCAACATGAAGCAGGAATGGAGCTGGATCCAGCCGGTTCTGGTGACCTCAGTATAGGAGTCCAGAGGTTGAGACATGGAAACAAATAAAATAATATAAGCATAGATGACATTCAATTTATTGCAGAGTCATAGATCATGATCAATGTTTCTGGTTCTGGCAGACTAAACAAAAGCAGCGTAATTGTGGGTTGGAGGATAAATTAAGTTTATGAATGGCTAAATAGATGAGTCTTTAGTCTAGACTTAAACTGAGGGAGTGTGTCTGCATCTCGAACAGTGTTAGGGAGACAATTCCATAGTTTAGGAGCCAAATATGAAAAGGATCTACCTCCTTTTGTGGATTTTTATATTCTAGGAACTATTAACAGGCCAGAATTTTGTGATCGTAATGAATGTGATGAAATATAGCGTGGTAGAAGGTCAATTAAGTGTTAGTTAACAGAATTTTAAAACGAATATGAAATTGAACAGGTAGCCAATGTAACGATGATAAAATTGGGCTAATATGATCATATTTCTTGGTATTTTGCTGCTGTATTTTGAACCAATTGAAGTTTATTTATTGATCTTGCTGGACATCCTCCCAGTAATGCATTACAATAATCTAGTTTTGAGGTCATGAACACATGAATTTGTTTTTCAGCATCAGCAACAGAGAGCATGTGCCGTAATTTAGCAATATTTCTTAGGTGGAAGAATGCTGTTCTACAAACACTGGTAATTTTGATTTTCAAAAGGAAAGATTGGTTTCAGATATAACACCTAAGTTCTTTGCTGTTGAAGATGATGTAGCAGAACATCAATCAAGAGTCAAATTATATTTTAGTGGCTTATTTTTTGAGTTTTTTGGTCCAATAATTAGTACTTCTGTTTTGTCAGAATTGAGTAGAAGGAAATTTCTGGCCATCAAATCTTTTATTTCATTGATACACTCTGCTAATTTGGAGAATTGTGAAATCTCATCAGGTTTTGAAGAAATATAAAGTTGTGTATCATCAGCATAGCAGTGGAAACTTATTCCATGATTCCAGATCTCCCAGGGGAAGCATATACAAGGAGAAAAGCAGAGGCCCTAAAACTGATTCCTGAGGCAAACTTTTGTTTGGTTTGACAATTCCTCATTTACATAGACAAAGTGGTAGCGGTCTGCTAAATAGGACCTAAACCATGCTAATGCAACTCCACAAATGCCAACATAATGAATCATAACCTATTCAAGAGAATGTCACGATCTATCATGTCGAATGCAGCACTAAGATCTAAAAGCACTAGAAGAAAAATGCAGCCGCAATCAAATGATAAGAGCAAGTCATTTGTAACTCTGATAAATGCAGTCTCTGCACTGTGACAAAGCCTAAATCCTGACTGATATTCTTTGTATATACTATTTCTCTGTAGAAATTAACATATTTGGAAGGATACTACCTTTTACTACAAAGGGAGATTTGAAATCGGTCTATAATTAGCCAGTTCTCCAGGATCAAGTTGTGGCTTCTTAATAAGTGGTTTGATAACTGCCATTTTAAAGTTTCTTGGGACATGTCCTAAGCATAGCGAGGAGTTAATAATATTAAGAAGAGGTTCTGAAATTACAGAATATACCTCTTTAAGAGCTTAGTTGGTATTGGATCTAACATACATGTTGTGGCTTTTGATATTTCGATCTGCTCTTCATGACCTATGACAGCGAAGGATTGAAGTTGCACGTGAGGAAAATTATTAGACACTGTTTTCTTAGGTGCTATGACAGATGATTGCATAATTCCAATTTTATTTCTGATTATTTCAATTTTATTAGTAAAGAAATGAATGAAGTCATTACTCTTGTGCTGCGACGTAATATCTGGTTCTGTTGAGGATTTATTTCTAACCAATTTAGCCAAAGTACTGAATAAACACCTAGGATTGTTGTGGTTATGACTTGTTTCATGATGGCTCCGCAGATGGCCACCTCGGTGTGGAGCTCTCCAATTCTTTTGTTATTTTTGTTTGTTTGTACAGTGTTTAGTAATCTTTTTCCAGTCAGTTTTACCAGGGACGAACTGCTGAACATTCGTAAGCACATACCAGATAATCTTTTCCCGGTTTTTGAATACTCAGACGTTGTTTTGTTGGACATTTTAGTCGGAGGCGCAGCTGTGTTGTTTAAACGCGCTATGAGACACAGGTGAGAGAAACGAGCCAGTGCGCTGGTTAAACCCCGTCAGCGCAGCGTTCGAACAGCACTGCCGAGCATTCATCTAGCGAATCTCTGCTCTCTTCCCAACAAAACGGACGAACTACATCTCCTCTCACGTACAAATAAGGACTTTTCAAACTCTGCTGCACTGTGCTTCACAGAAACCTGGCTGAGTGAAGCCATTCCGGACAGTGCATTACATCTGCCGGGCTTCCAGCTGTTCAGAGCGGATCGCATCGTGGAGCTAATGGGGAAAACAAGAGGTGGTGGAACATGCTTTTACATCAATGAAAGTTGGTGTACAGATGTAACAACGTTAAACAGGATGTGCTGTCCTAATTTGGAAGCGCTCTTTATTAACTCCAAGCCGTTCTACTCGCCGCGGGAGTTTTCCTTGTTTATTCTGGTGAGTGTATGTCGGGCCAAATGCGTCTGGGAACTTAGTGCTGCAACAGCTGGCTGATCAAATCACAGACACCGAACAACAATACCCGGACTCAGTTATTATTATTCTTGGGTATTTTAACAATGCAAATCTCACTGATTGGAGAGTTTTTGAAGCTGCAGCTACAGACCTGGATGAGCTCACAGATACTGTTACATCATATATCAGTTTCTGTGAGGACATGTGCATCCCTACTAGGAATTTTTTTATCATTCAACAATGATAAACCATGGTTTACAGGAAAACTCAGACAGCTTCGCCATGCTAAAGAGGACACTTACAGGGGTGGGGATAAAGTCTTGTATAATTGGGCCAGGAACACACTGAATAGGGAAATCAGAGTGGCAAAAATAAGCTACTCTGAGAAGCTGAATGTGTTTTACTGTAGATTTGAAAGGCCCAATCTCAAACCCCACACCCGCTCTGACCTTCACTACACACAAACACCAACACCTCCTGCAACCCCCCTCCACCTCCCTCCTGCTACTCAACCTGCTCTCAAGATCTGTGAATATGATGTGTGGCTCGTCTTTCGGAAGCAAAAGATGAGGAAGTCTTCAGGCCCAGATGGCGTCTCACCAGCATGCCTCCGATCCTGTGCTAACACACTGGCCCCCATCTTCACACTGATCTTCAATAGATCACTGGAGCAGTGTGAAGTCCCATGCTGCTTCAAACGCTCAGTTCTTAACCCTGTCCCTAAGAAACCAAAAATCACAGGAATGAATGACTACAGACCTGTTGCTCTGATGACTGTGGTCATGAAGTCGTTAGAGAGACTGGTGTTGGCCCACCTGAAGGACATCACTGGACCCTTTCTAGATCCCCTTCAATTTGCTTATCGTGCAAACAGGTCTGTGGATGATGCAGTCAACATGGGATTGCATCATATCCTGCAACATCTGGACAGACTGGGGACATATGCAAGGATCCTTTTTGTGGACTTCAGTTCGGCTTTCAACACCATCATCTCAGCTATTCTCCGGAATAATTTAAACCAACTCCCTGTTCTCATGTCTATCTGTCAGCTTTCTGACAGATATCTACCAGCTTTCTGACTAACAGGCAGCAGCTTGTGAGACAGGGGAAATTCACTTCCAGCACCTGTACAATCAGCACTGGTGCCCCCAGGGATGTGTACTCTCCCCACTACTCTTCTCCCTCTACACCAATGACTGCATTGCCAATGACCCCTCTGTCAAGCTCCTGAAGTTTGCAGACGACACCACTGGCACCGGCCTCATCCGAGATGACGGTGTGTCTGCATACAGAAAGGAGGTTGAATGGCATGCTCACTGGTGTAGTCAAAACAACCTGGGTCTGAACACGCTCAAAACGGTGGAGATGATTGTGGACTTTAGGAGGAACACCCCAACACTGACCACCTCACCATTCTAAACAGCACTGTGGCAGCAGTGGAGTCGTTCAGGTTCCTGGGCCCTACCATCTCACAGGACCTGAAGTGGGAGACCCATATTGACTCCATTGTGAAAAAGGCTCATCAGAGGTTGTACTTCCTTTGCCAGTTGAGGAAGTTCAACATGCCACAGGCGCTGTTGATACAGTTCTCAGCAGTCATTGAGACTCTCCTCTGCAATTCAATAACTGTCTGGTTTGGTAAAGCTACGAAATCAGACATCAGAAGACTACAAAGGACAGTTTGGACTGCTGAGCGGATTATTGTTTGCCCCCTGCCCCCCCTTCAAGAACTGTAGACTTCCAGAATGAGGAAAAGGGCTGGTAAAATCACTCTGGATCCCACTTAACCAGCCCATTACCTTTTTTAACTGTTGCCTTCTGGCTGACGCTTCAGAGCTCTGAGCACCAGAACCGTCAGGCACAGGAACAGATTTTTCCCTCAGGCTATCCATCTCATAAACAGTTAAAGCGCCCCATTGAGCAATAATTATGTGCAATACACAGTTTAAGTCTATGTATATTATCTAACATATCCTCTCTACCGTTACATACAAAGGAAAAAAAATATATACAAAAATAAAACTTTTTGCACTGTACATAACATACTGTATTTTTGTACTTATATAACAGATTTGTTTTAGATTTGAACTACATATGTGTGTATGTATGTATGAATGAAGGTGTGTGACTGTGTGTATGTACGTATATGTATAATTATATAGATATTTTTATTATCTATGTCTTGCTGCTGTTTTTGTATTGTTTTTTGTATTGTTGTGTGCTGGAAGCTTCTTTCACCAAGACAAATTCCTTGTATGTGTAAGCATACCCTGCAATAAAGCTGATTCTGATTCCGGTTATTTTCTATGAGTTTGCTAAAATATGCTGACCTGGCAGCTTTGAGTGCGTGTTTGTAGCTACAGACACTATCCTTCCATGCACCACGAAATACTAATTTTGTATTCTTCCACATGCTCTCCATTTTCCAAGATGCTCTCTTGAGAGCATGAGTGTGATTATTGTACCATGGTGCAGGGTTTATTTCTTTCATTTTCTTTAATCAAAGTGGGGCGACACTATCAAGAGTGCTAGAGAAGACTGCATTTATATTTTTTGTTATTTCATCAAGTTCTTCTAGGCTTTGGGGTTTATTGAGTGTATGAGATAGATCTGGAAGATTATTAGTGAAGCTACCTTTAGTGATCGAAAGAATAGTTCTACCTGAACGATAGCATGGTGTACCATAGATTGAGTAACATTAGCTGATCGCAGCATACAAGAGACGAGGTAATGATCCGAGATGTCATCGCTCTGCTTCAGAATTTCTATATTATCAACATCAACTCCATATGATAGAATTATATCTAGTGTATGATTATGGCAATGAGTTGGTCCTGTTACATTTTGTCTGACTTCAAGAGAGTTGAGAATATCGATAAATGCTAATCCCAATTTATAATTTTCTTACCTATGTGAATGTTGAAGTCATCAACAATTAAAGCTCTATCTACAGTAACTACAAGATCTGATATAAAATTAGCAAATTCACCAAGGAAATCAGAATAAGGCCAGGATGATCTATATACTTTAGCAAGGGTAAAAGACGACATAATTTTTTTATTTATATCTGACGGTGTCACATTAAGCATTATTAGTTCAAAAGACTTACGTTTATATCCTGTCCTCTGAGTAACACCAAAAACTTCACTGTAAATTGTAGCAACACCTCCTTGGCCCTTCAGACGAGATTTATTTAAACTAATATATTCATCTGGGTTTAAACCACATTTCAGTCAAACAGAGCGCATCCAAACTATGAACTGTAATAATTTAATTAACAATTAGTGCTTTGATAGAAAGAGATCTAATGTTTAGTAGCCCTATTTTTATATGATGTTCTATCTTTAATTTGTTTGTTTTGTTCAAGTTTGACCTTAATAAAAAAAAAACTAAATTCTAAATTCTGGGCCTCAGTTAGTCAAATACTATTATTATTAAGACTATGAGCCAAATTACTAGAGAGGAAAGCAGCACCTTCCATGGAGGGATGGAGTCCGTCTCTCTTTAGTAGGTCATGTCTACCCCAAAAACTCTTCCAATTGTCTATAAATCCTGTTTTATTCTTCAGACACCACTCAGACATCCAGCCATTCAGTGACACTAATCTACTATAAACCTCATCACCACGATGAGCAGGGAGGTGACCAGAGCATATTACAGTGTCTGACATAGTTTTTGCAAATTCACACACCTCTTTAACATTATTTAACGACTGGGAAGCCGGACATCGTTAGTACCGACATGGATAACAATTTTAGAAAATCTACGTTTAGCATTAGCCAGCACTTGTAAATTTGATTTGATGTCAGATGCTCTGGTACCCAAAATGCAATTAACAATAATGGCTGGAGTCTCTATTTCCACGTTCCTTACAATAGAATCGCCAATAACAAGAGCTCTTTCAACATGATTCCCAGTGGGTGCATCACTGAGTGGGGAGAATTGATTGGAAAACCTAACAGAAATGGGAGAGTGGTATCTCTTTGCTGAGCGAGTATGGGGCCGAGACGTCACCCAAAAGCCCTGCTGCAGGGGCTATACAGCCGGAACCAAAGTGTGTGTGTTGCTCTCTGTACTGCTCGCATCCGAAGCAGTATCTACCGGCTTCTCTTTCTCACTGACCTCCACTAGCGTTCAGATGCGTGTCTCTATCTCATTAAACATCTCCGTCAGCCTGACTAATTCCTTACATTTATCACATGTGAATCCCTCACTGCTGACGGAGGAGGCTATTGTAAACATGTGACATGCAATGCAGAAAGAAATAACATGAGCGGAAGCCATGACTTACTGCAAATTGTTTGTTGTTCCTGAGCAGTTAGGGTTTGAGAGGATGTGAATCCCTCACGCAATTGTTTGTTGTTGTTGGTTTCGCTTGATAAGCGGTGCTTTGAGATCGATGCAATAATCTGTGTAACACAGAGGAGAAAAACGGGTATGTGCTGAAAAATGTATGCAGTTTGATCACGATAAAAATAGAAAGCGGATGCAGGTGGAATATGCGCGCAGTTGAATTGTGATAAGAGAACAATGCGAGGGAAAACATGATGCGCGCTTAAAAATGGCAGATGTTAAGGATTAAAGGCTGAAAACGGATATATAAGCGATGCTAAAAATACTAGCAGGCTACAATCATAGACTCTAGCTAGGCGCCAGCAGCAACAGTAAGTCCAGTGATGTAACGAGTCCTGACCACTGTGGATATGTATTTGACCATCATTTGATTAGATATCAGAATACAATACAATTTAATAAAAGGTTGAATGTTACATCTGTAAGGTGCAGGGATAGACTGGCCATCAGGAGCACCAGCATTATTCCCGGTAGGCTAGTCAGTCGATTAGTGGGCCACCCTCCCCTCGTCGGACCGCAAGATGATCAAGGTCAGATGCTTGCCCCACTCTTATTTATCAAGCGCTGCTATTTTCTGCTGTGCATGTGAAAATCCAAATGCAAAATCCTCACATAAACCAGCCAGTGGCACCTGAGCAAAGTGAGACAGGACTCTCCCATCCACACAGCACTCACATATGCTCTAATTTTCTTAGAAACATCCCTACAAAGTAAAGAGAAAAATATTGTGCCATAACCAACTATGAGGCTATTCCATCACCACCCTTTTAGAAATTTACCTTGCAGTTACTGTAGTAAAATTAAGTGTAGAATCTATGGTGTTTTGGAAGAAATGTTGTATATGTTTATGTAAAATATGACTCCCTGGAGCTTAAATGCGTCATGACATACTCTTAAAAAAATTAATGTTATTATCTTCCCTGAGGTCCACCTAGAATGTTAGTAAAGTTTGTTTTTTTTGCACCAACATCAACGTCATAATTTAGTCATATATAATCATTTTCTACCCTGTCTCTGGCTCTCTGACTGAAATGCTTGGTTTTAAGCTGCCTGGCCTTTTAAGACTTCAATGTAAACGCCCACTGTTGTGATTGGCTAACATCATGCTGCCTTTCCAATGCAGGCATATTTGAAACACAATCCGAAGAAAATGAACCAACTCCAGACAACATTATTACTAGATTTCATGGTTAACACGTAAAATCTGAATTGGATCAAACTGTTCACTCCAGCAGAGCATAAACTAACAAACAGTCATGACCTATGAAATATTCATGAATGAAATTGCATACTTAGAATTTTTCATCCAATAGTAAAATTTTACCAGTCCCATCTTTCAATAACAGTTAATTTGCAAACCTTGAATCATATTGCGACTACTTCACAAGCAATTCACACTGAAATCTTCTGAATACACAAACATAATACAATACACAGTGATGTTGGGTGCTTCAACTAGGTTCAACAGGCCAAAGCAGAGATGCTGGTCTTCACATCACACATCTTCTGTTTGTTTACACACACATTGCCGGAAACACATAAAAACGATCAAAGATGTTTACTATGAAAAATAGCACAGATGGGTGCAAAAACCGTCCAGGAAGCCTTCCAAACAGCACAATGGGGGATCTGTTTTAGAATGATAACTTGACATTGCCTCTTTTAAAAGCAGTGCAAGATGTGTGATAACAGTCAAAGCCATTCGTCTAGAGCACATTTATGTTGAAAAACATTTAAATCCAGATACATTAGGCACATTAAGGTGTCTAGTGTAAGTCCACTTTGGATGAATCTCCCATGAAAGTCCCATCTCTCTCCTCTTCACCTGTGTGACTGACTGAGCACCAGTGCAATCAGGCCAAGGGTGCATTGATTCCCACGGGATTGAGGACGACGCGGCTGGCGATGGAGGCGATCTGGGGATGGCAGTGGGCTCGGTTTTGCCAGGTACGCCCCCGCGAACCACCTGCCCCTGGCACGCTCGTTGACTTCCGTCCAGGCTCGAGGCAACATCGGCTCACCTCACAGCCAGCCTGCCTATCCTCTGGAGCCCCCCGAGCTGGATGAGCTCGCGGCTGCATTGGAGAGCGATCCGGCATCTGACGCGGGTAACTCGTCTGGGCTGCCGCCTTCGGGCCAGCACGCCCAGGCTGAGGCCGATGCCCAGATGTCCAACATGCTTGCTCGGGCCGTAGCCAGCGTGGGGCTGGACTGGAACCCTCTGTCCTCCCCACAGCCGTTGCTGCTGGATGATTGGTTCCTGGGGTCTGCGCGCTGCTCACAGCCACAACCCCCCCCAGTCCCTTTCTTCCCGGAGGTGCATGATGAGCTGACGACTGCATGGAGAGCTCCCCTCTCCACTCGTCACAAAGCCCCTCGCTCATCCGCTCTCACTACCCTCGACGGCGGAGAGGTTCATGGGTACACAGCGATTTCCCAGATGTATAGGGCGGTTGCGATCCACCTATGCCCCGCGCACGCCACCACCTCTTCCGCCCTGCATGCCATGGGCCTCCTGCAAGTCCACCAGGCCAAGGTAATCAAATATCTGCACGAGGGTAGTCCTGATTCCGACATGCTGCAGGAACTGCACTCAACGACCGATGTCGCCCTCAGGGCCACGAAGGCCACAACGCAGTCACTCGGCCAGGCGATGGCCACACTTGTGGTTCAGGAACGTCATCTGTGGCTGAACTTGGTCGAGATGCGTGAGCCGAACAAGACACGCTTTCTCGAGGAAGCTTCCTTCCAGCTTTCAGCCCCCGCGTCGAGCACCCTGCAGGAAGCACACACCCCCGTCTCACGGACCCCCTCGAGGACCCGGAATACACCCAGTCGCTCCTGAGACGATCAACCCAGAGACCAAGATGTTTGCTCCGGAGCTGGTAAGCAGACCACTCCGTCCCCCGGTGGAGGGCAGGGAGGAGAATCCTTGTTTGAATTTATTTCATTTGTACCCACATTCTCAATAAAATAACTATTTCCTTTGTCTCTGGGTCACCTGGCCCGCAAATGCCGTTTTCACGGCACGCTGCCACCACACCTCAACAGTCACGGCATGCTGGACGCGGACCCCCCGCCTTCAGCCCCAGGACTGTTCCCCGGCCGGCCAGTTCTGACGAGTCTAGAGGATGCCTCCACCAGACCTCATCCTCAGTCACTAACCTGCCCCCCCTGCCGGGTGTTCGGAGCAAGGTAAGTGCTTCGAGTCTTTTCTCAGCACCAGAGCCTCGGGACGCACTTTTACACCCCGATGCCGTACTACCTGCTACGCCCCACTGCGAAGCCCCACCGGGTACGACAGAAATAATCATCCTGTTAGTGCCCCAGCTTGGATTACATTTACATTTATGCATTTGGCAGACGCTTTTATCCAAAGCGACTTACAGTGCACTTATTACAGGGACAATCCCCCCTGGAGCAACCTAGAGTTAAGTGCCTTGCTCAAGGACACAATGGTGGTGGCTGTGGGGATCGAACCAGAGACCTTATGATTAACAGTTATGTGTTTTAGCCCACTACGCCACCACCACTCCATGGATGCGTGGCTTTCACTTCCCAATCCGTCACGCTGGCTGGCCAGGACCATCCGACTCGGTTACGCAATTCAGTTTGCCAGCCCGCCTTACGACCAATCTTGGACTTGCGAGTTGTCAACCGGGCTTTCAAGGTCTGTCAAGGTACTTGTCGTAAAGCTGGATTTAGCTGGATCTACAGGAAAATGCCACTCCTGCTGCTGAGAGGGCTTTGGGGAGATTTTGTACTGTCCATTTTTAAATATCTGGAATTGGAGGACTTGCCAGGTAAGAGAAAGATGAATCAAGAGCGATTGGGGGACGGGCTGTGGAAAGCTGATGTGTTCTTGCAGGGAGAGGAGAAAGGAGTCTTCTGGATTGACATTTAGGAGACTGATCTGGAGAGCGCTGGGTCTGATGACCTGTAGGCTCACTGCGAGACTCTGAAACTGGAAGGTTGGAAATTCCGGTTCTGGGCTGCAAGAGTGGTAGTGGAGTGTCGGGAGGGAGGGTTGGAGAATTCGTCATCTGGCGGGAAGAGTTAGATCTCCAGTGAATCTGACATGTTTCTTGGTTAGAAGCGGGGTCAATGACAAAAAGGGCTGTCACCAGGGAGAGGTAAACAGGGGCTTATATATTCTACAGCTAATTGTTAACTTGGAATGATGATAATCATAATAAAAATATGGGGACAGAAAAGTTTCCTCATAAGCCCTGTTCAACGCTCCTGTTCAGATCCTGCCAGAAGACAAACAGCAGGGGAGAGTAATTTGCCCCTCACCAGGACGGGACCTAAACTGGTGGTGGATGGGGGATGAATATAACGCACATGATGTGATACCTGACAGCTGGATTATGATTGACGTCTAAATTAAATTAATGGTGTATGTTACAACGAGACTTCCAGACAGAACTGTTGCTACACTTCCATTTCTACCACAAACACTCGGAATAATGAGAATAATCATAATATGGGGATAGAACAATACCATCGTTCAGTGCTCAGATTCTCGATCAAACCGTCAGATCCTGCAGGAAGACGAACAGCAGGGGAGAGGAACATACCCCAAAAGGAATTTAGGCCTGATTAAAATTAAACCCCCAAAAGTAAAATAAAAATAACAACGCCGAATGACAAACCATGACTTCTGAAGGTGAAGATAACCTGGAAAATAAGTAAGAAAGAATTGTATGAAACACAGGATATGACTTAATACTCATTAACCTATAAAAGTGTGCGTACTTATGTTATACAATACAGACGCATAGACTAGCTTGTGTTAATTCGGTGGTTCTCAAAGTGTGGGTCGTGCCCCATGGGCGTGAAGGTATTGTAAGTGGGGCACAGAAGACTGACCCGTTCTCAAATCACTGTCACACATTCAACAAAAATAGTGACAATACACACAAGAACCAATGTGAGCAATTTCTACACCTCTGCTTTTTCTCCTGCTTGATTTAATCTTTTGGCAGGCACTGCAGCATGAACTGCACAAAGCATGTGAAAGTGTCAGGTGTGCTCTCAGCCGGGCTTATGTAAACAAAGATGTCTCGTGTTTCAAATGGGTGAAACGATGAATTAACACTGATATTTTGGTCAGTCCCTCACACAATACTATTGAATGGCTTCAGAAGAATTGATATATAAGAACCAAGAGGTAACGATGACTTGTATGGTGATTTTGGAACTTGGATAGCCTTTCACCATCCTCTAATCCCTCAGTCTTGTCGCTGACACAGAGTACATGTCACTTTTCTCAGTGCTGGCCAGGTTGGGCTAATCACAGTTGTTTATTCTTACTGGAAGTTTACTGGAGTTTAAAATGCTTTTATATATACTACAGAGGTGGATTAACATTCACAGGCATGAATCCTTGCCAGTGTTATTATTCTCTTAAAAAAATATTCAGTGAAAATGTCTCCATTGAGTGAAAAACATTCTGCTGTTTACATGCAGATGAATGGAGGATTCAATTTGCTCTGTGTTCATGCCCAGGGGTTGCTCCAGCAGCAGTATCGTCTAGATTACTTTTGTAACCTCCATTCCCTGATGGAGGGAACAAGGCATTGTATACCCGTATGTCCGGGGGAGGTACATGCAAATTCTGTCTGCCAAATTCTCATTGGCCTTCTCTCAATTTCAGATGTAACAGAGGCCATCAAGAAAGTCCCCTAGTGTCCCTTCATTTGACACAACGTCGAGTGAGCGACAGACAGGGAACACTTTTTATTTATTTATTTTTCCTTCTGTTTTTGTATGGTTTGAAAGTGTATAGGTTTTATGTATATATGTAATACATAAAATTACAGAACAATGTTGGCATTGTGACAAATGTTTGTTCATTTCATAGTATTTTTAAATAAACTTTTATACGTGATATGAAGATGAAAGAAAATGCTGTTAATCTTGTAGATTTTGATTTAGGTTTTTTGTTTTGAAGGGGGGGGGGAGCAAAGTTTTTGTTGTTTCAAGGATAGATGATGCTTGCGATCTGTCCAAGGTTTTTGAATAATGTGAGCTTAGATTGTGTAATACCCTTGAAAAGGATAACCAAATCTTGCCTATGCACACAAGCCCTTGAAAATGGAAGCATTGTCTGTGCAAAGTATAACAATGCTTATGACGTGTCTGAGCCTTGAATAGGGCGAGCGTGGGTTGTGCAATATCCTTGAAAAATTGGAACCAATGCTTAGCTATGCATCTGAGCCCTGAATGGGGAGCATTGTTGTGCAATACCCTTGGAAAGAATAACAATACTTTTGACACAACTAAGCCCTGAATAGGGCGAACATTGTTCGTGCAATAATCTTGAAAAGATTAACAATGTTAAAATGTGCTTTTGTGGGAGTGGAGCTACCCTTGTGTGATTCCTTTGAAAATTATAAACAATGCTGTAATTAGGGTTTATATATATATATATATATATATATATATATATATATATATATTAGGGCTGTCAATCGATTAACATTATATAATCAAATTAATTACATGGTGTCCCGATTAATTCATCACGATTAATCACATATACAAATATTTGCTGAGAAAGCCCCTCATATAACAATAATTCAATACAAAATGATGAAATAATTATACATAGTTATCTATAAAAATAAAAAAATGATATATATATAAAATAAAAAAATATTCAGATAATTAAAATGCATTACATTCTTGTAGCAGAAGAGTTAATCATTGATAAGACGATACAAAAATTGGCTTTAGAATATAATGTATTGTTTACTAGATCATAAGTCAATCATTGGCATACAGTTCACAGCAATCCATTTCACAAGTGAATTTGTCATTCAGTTGAAGATTTATTATGAGGGCTTGTTTAAGGACCCGTCAATGAACACCTGCGTCAGATATTTTTTTTTTTTTTAGAAACAAGCCAGGGGTATACATAGTACACAATACTACAGATATACACTGACCTAAAGGATTATTAGGAACACCATACTAATACTGTGTTTGACCCCCTTTCGCCTTCAGAACTGCCTTAATTCTACGTGGCATTGATTCAACAAGGTGCTGAAAGCATTCTTTAGAAATGTTGGCCCATATTGATAGGATAGCATCTTGCAGTTGATGGAGATTTGTGGGATGCACATCCAGGGCACGAAGCTCCCGTTCCACCACATCCCAAAGATGCTCTATTGGGTTGAGATCTGGTGACTGTGGAGGCCATTTTAGTACAGTGAACTCATTGTCATGTTCAAGAAACCAATTTGAAATGATTTGAGCTTTGTGACATGGTGCATTATTCTGCTTGAAGTAGCCATCAGAGGATGGGTACATGGTGGCCATAAAGGGATGGCCATGGTCAGAAACAATGCTCAGGTAGGCCGTGGCATTTAAACGATGCCCAATTGGCACTAAGGGGCCTAAAGTGTGGCAAGAAAACATCCCCCACACCATTACACCACCACCACCAGCCTGCACAGTGGTAACAAGGCATGATGGATCCATGTTCTCATTCTGTTTACGCCAAATTCTGACTCTACCATCTGAATGTCTCAACAGAAATCGAGACTCATCAGACCAGGCAACATTTTTCCAGTCTTCAACTGTCCAATTTTGGTGAGCTCTTGCAAATTGTAGCCTCTTTTTCCTATTTGTAGTGGAGATGAGTGGTACCCGGTGGGGTCTTCTGCTGTTGTAGCCCATCCGCCTCAAGGTTGTGCGTGTTGTGGCTTCACAAATGCTTTGCTGCATACCTCGGTTGTAATGAGTGGTTATTTCAGGCAAAGTTACTCTTCTATCAGCTTGAATCAGTCGGCCCATTCTCCTCTGACCTCTAGCATCAACAAGGCATTTTCAGCCCACAGGACTGCCGCATACTGGATGTTTTCCCTTTTCACACCATTCTTTGTAAACCCTAGAAATGGTTGTGCGTGAAAATCCCAGTAACTGAGCAGACTGTGAAATACTCAGACCGGCCCGTCTGGCACCAACAACCATGCCACGCTCAAAATTGTTTAAATCACCTTTCTTTCCCATTATGACATTCAGTTTGGAGTTCAGGAGATTGTCTTGACCAGGACCACACCCCTAAATGCATTGAAGCAACTGCCATGTGATTGGTTGATTAGATAATTGCATTAATGAGAAATTGAACAGGTGTTCCTAATAATCCTTTAGGTGAGTGTATTTTACAATAATGAAAAGACATTATATTCATTACATAGTGCAATGGTTTTCAATGCTTTGGAGTTGTTGGAGGTACAAAGAGTATTTAAATAATATATTAAAAAAACATTCTCCAAAATACTACTGCGTGGGCACAATCCCCAAAAATGTGAGGATCAGATTCATCTACAGTATTACAGAAGGAGCAAAGTGCATTTATTTCAGGGAGCATGTTTCTTAAAAAAAGATTGACTGAGTAAAAACGGTGTAACAGTTTAAAGGACACCTCCTTAACCTTGTTGGTAATTAAATATTTGTGAGGTAAAGACCATACGATAGGGTGACCACCTGGCTATTGCTCTGTTGCTGGTCAGCAGACCTGATTTTGCGGGACACGAGGGATAGATAACTTACTATTATTGTACTAGGTGAATAAATATTGATTTTAAATTAGATGTATTTTTGCAGTGATGATAAATGTTAATGACGGCGCTGTGAACGTCACTCAGTTTGGAATAAGGCCTACAATACAAACTAATTTTAACAGCACAGACCTACTCAATGTAAATTTAATGAAGTGAAAATAATAATCTAATCGTTAAAAAGCACATTTCCAAATAAGCACATCAACTCCATTATTAAAGACTAGAAAGATTAAATGCGTTCTTACCGGATTTAGTGCATCTTGAATTCAAATTTGTTTGTCTGATCTGGCTGCTTCGAGTAGGGCCTTCTCGTTCATTATGATTGTAGAACTCCTGGCAGGTGTAGGTGTTTACTTTCACCAGGAGGTCCACAGATGCTCAGTTTCTTGTCTCTGTCCACGCAGCGGTCATCAGTGAATTTATCCTCTCCACGAACGCGTTGGTGACAGGAATGCTCAAAGCCAAAGATATCAGAGCTGTCATGTTTGGGGCACTGAAATGCTTCAGCAGAGCTGTCCGTGAAACTTCGATGGCATACCCTGCACTCTCCTTTTTTATGGTCACCTGTAACTGGTTTTAACCATGTATATATTTTCTCCAATTCTTTATTATACGAACAAAGACACTTTTTCACAGCTGAAATTGCACTTACTGCCCTCTGGAAATAATAACGGAAGGTGCATTACCCCCACCAACTGGTAAGAAGTGTGGATCTGGTCAAATAATTACATTCTTTATACAGGTATATTCATACACACACACATATTTTATATATATATATATATATATTGAGTGGGACTCAAGATAGCGCCGAGTATGGCTGCTGCGTTGCGAGCTCCGACACAACACTGCAGTTTATTGTATGTTTTGTTTACAGTTTTTTGTTTTTTTGTCTTGGATGTTGTCTGCCTTATTGTATACGACAGACAAATACTTATCGACATTGGTTCTGCAATTACACACCGAAAACCGGACTTCAAATTCCTCAATGCCAACCCGCTGTTTACAAAAATGCCAGTGGAGCCCTTTGTCTGGGCTGCCCGGCTGCGGAAACGCAGAAGGAAAAGGGGAAAAAGAGCCGGCGTTCTCATCAGAGTAAGACGTCATGCAAATTGACCCCCGCTACCCAGTATACTACTGGCAAATGTTCAGTCTCTGGACAACAAGCTCTTCGAGCTGAGAGCGCGGATCTCAGGGTTCTCCATGTACCGAGCAGACAGAGCGAAAAACCTCTCAGGTAAAAACAGTTGGTGGTGTATGTTTTATGATCAACAAATCATGGTGTGATCAGAGGAACGTACATTTTATCAAGTCTTTCTGCGCTCATGATCTGGAATATCTCATGCTTCTGTGTCGACCATTCTGGCTACCGAGGGAATTCACAGTGGCCATTATCACTGCTGTGTACATCCCCCCCACAAGCCGACACAGACCGGGCCCTCAGGTAACTGTATCGGAGTATAAGTGAGCAGGAAACCCTGCACCCTGGGGCCACGTTCATTGTTACCGGGGACTTTAACAAAGCCAATTTTAAAACAATTGTACCAAAATACCACCAACACATCAGCTTCAACACACAAGGGGAGCGGGTTTTGGACCATTGCTATTCTCACATGGCTACAAATCCCTACCCCGCCCACCATTTGGCAAATCAGACCACTCTGCCATTCTGCTTCTGCCCACTTACAGGCAGAAACTGAAACGGGAAGCACCCACCCTCAGAACGATCCAGTGCTGGTCGGACCAATCAGACTGTATGCTACAAGACTGTTTTGATCACACGGACTGGGAGATGTTCCGGTCTGCCTCTGATGATGACATCGAGGTTTACACTGATAGCGTAACGTGTTTCATCAGGAAGTGCATAGAGGACTTTGTGCCAACCAAAACAATACGGATCTACCCCAACCAGAAACCTTGGGTTAACGGCAATGTTTGCCTGCAACTTAATGCGCGGACCTCCACTTTTAATTCCGGGAACGCGGAGGAGCATAAACAAGCCAGTGATGCCCTCCGTAACTCTATCAGTGCAGCCAAACGCCACTACAGGCACAAAATTTAAGGACAGTTCAACACCACCGACTCTAGAAGTATGTGGCAGGGAATTAACATCATCACAGACTACAAAGGGAATAAAAACTCTGCCGTGAACACACTGCCTCGCTCCCGGATGAGGTTAATACATTTTATACTCGTTTCGAGGACAACAACACCGCCCTCGTGGAGAGAGCACTCGCGCCCGACTCTACAGAGGTTGGTTCACTCTCCGTCTCTGTTGCGGATATAATCCGATCCTTCCGACGGGTGAACATCCGTAAAGCCGCGGGTCCAGACGGCATTCCGGGCCGTGTCATCAGAGCGGGCGCAAACCAACTGGCTGGTGTTTTTACGGACATTTTCAACCTGTCCCTCTCCCTGTCTGTAGTCCCCACATGCTTCAAAACATCAACCATTGTGCCTGTACCGAAGCAAGCCAAAATCACTTGCCTAAATGACTGGCGTCCAGTTGCTCTGACCCCCATCATCAGCATATGCTTTGAGAGGACCACTTCTGTATTCCCTATACATGACTGTGTGGCAACACATAGCTCCAATGCCATCATTAAGTTTGCTGACGATATGACAGTGGTAGGTCTGATCACTGACAATGATGAAACAGCCTACAGAGAGGAGGTGCACACTCTGACACGCTGGTGTCAGGAGCACAACCTCTCCCTCAATGTCAGTAAGACCAAGGAGCTTGTAGTGGACTTCAGGGGGAAAGACAGAGAATACAGCCCCATCACCGTTAATGGAGCACCGGTGGAGAGAGTCAGCAATTTCAAGTTCCTCGGTGTCCACATTACTGAGGAATTCACATGGTCCGTCCACACTGAGGCCATTGTGAAGAAGGCTCACCAGCGCCTCTTCTTCCTGAGATGGCTGAGGAAGTTTGGAATGAACCACCACATCCTCACATGGTTCTACACCAGTATTGTAGAGAACATCCTGAGTGGCTGAATCACTGCCTGGTACGGCAATAGCACCGCCCACAACCGCAAAGACCTGCAAAGGGTGGTGCAAACTGCCAGAAACATCATCGGAGGTGAGCTTCCCTCCCTCCAGGACATAAATAACAGGCGGTGTGTGAAAAAAGGTCTGAGGATCATCAGAGACTCCAGCCACCCGAGTCATGGGCGGCTCTCACTGCTACCATCAGGCAGGCGGTATCGCAGCATCAGGACCCGCACCAGCCGATTACATGACAGTTTCTTCCCCCAAGCAATCAGACTTTTGAACACTTGATCTCTCACGATCAATAATCAGCACTGCACTTTATTAATCTTATTATCTTATTAACTGGACTGTCAAATATATTCACCACAATACAGTATAACTACTATATATATATTTTTTTTATATGCTTTTATTTTCTATATTGTGTGTATTGTTTACTGTACATTGTATATTATTATTGTGTTGTGTAAGTATGTGTACATTTGATATGTAAATTGAGTTGTGTAAATATGTTGTTTATTGTAATTGGTATATGTCTCGTCACTGTCATGACTGCTATGTTGCTCAGAACTGCACACAAGACTTTCACCTACTGTTGCACTTGTGTACATGGTAGTGTGACAATAAAGTGCTTTGATTTGATTTGATACAGTACAAATACAGTACACATACATACATCCTCATTCACATTTCCACAAACTAATTATTTTGGAGTGATTGGAATTTTATTTTTGATAAAGATTCTGAATAATTTAACAGAAACCCTTAAATGACAAAATTATACTATCAGAGAAACGTTTATCAAAAAAAGAAGGACTTCAAATAATACTTAATATTCCAACTGTATCATCTATGTTGGGGAAAAGTTATGCTTATAAATTAAAGACAAAGAGAGAAGCATTTTTTTAATATATATTATAAGTAAATGAATTGATAATTTCTTTATTGTTTGCTTCAATATCCAATCCACATGTCAATCAAGTCAATCACTGAAACAACAGTGCCACCTTGAGGAACAAATAGCATGTAGACTATGATATACTGTACATGCATAACACGCAAGTGATATTCCCCGTTGTGGCACTGAAAATGTATTTGATAGAGTACTCATTTGTATAAGCTCTAAGTAAAAACATTTGATTTTATATCAATATAATGCTAAATATTTTGCTATTTAATTTTTAATATATACTATCATAACAGGTAGATTGAGGCATACTGAAGAGTTGTGAATTGTGAGGTAGTAGAGGGGGTGGAATGAGATAATTGCTATCACTATCCACTGGCTCACGCTGGATTGCGCAGCTTAGCACAGAAAATACAAATAAAAACAAAGTAGACTAAGGGGTACATTTTTTCATGCAGATGTGAGGGACATCAATAGGCTATTTCTAAAACAGAGAGAAACTAATTCTGTATATATCTTAATAAAATGATACTGCTGTCCAATTACACAACCAAAAAAGTTATTTTTTTCTTTCTAAAAATTCTTTCTAAATATCTAATCAAATACATAATGTATCTACCTGAAGCGTGTGTATACGTTTTTGATGCACAAAAAAAAAACAGTTCCAGAGGCTCCTGGGGCATATGGCATCCTCGGCCGCGGTCGCACTGCTCGGGTTGATGCATATGAGACCGCTTCAGCACTGGCTTCAGACTCGTACCGTGCACATACCATGTGTTAATCACTTCTTCCTGCCATCAGACTTTCAACCCTTGGACAGACCTCTGTTTTCTGCGGACTGGAGTCCCCCTACAGCAGGTGTCCAGACATGTCGTGGTTACCACAGACAACTCTCAACTGGGTTGGCCACACCAACTGCCTAGAGTTGCTGTCCTTGCCCTGCGGAGGTTTCTCCCGTTGATCCGGGGCAAGCACATCTTGATCCATTCAGACAGCACCATGACGGTAGTGTACATAAATCGCCAAGGCAGCCCTCGTCATATGTCACAACTCGCCCGCCATCTCCGTTGAATTTGAGCTGCATGCCACTTATATCCCAGGCAACCTCAACACGACAGCGGACGCGCTGTCGTGACAGGTCTTTCTCAGCTGAGAGTGGAGGCTCCACTCCCAGGTGGTCCAGCTGATTTGGGCTCTTTGCCTCCCAAGACAATTCCTACTGCCCGCTCTGGTATTTCCTAACAGAGGCCCCTCTTGGGACAGATGCGCTGGCACACAGGTGGCCCTGGGGGCTGCGCAAGTACACTTTTCCCCCAGTGAGCCTTCTTGCACTGGTGCTGTGCAAGATCAGGGAGGACGAGGAACAAGTCATCTTAGTGGCTCCTTACAGGCCCACTCGGACTTGGTACTCGGATCTCACATTCCTCATGACAGCACCTCCCCTGAGGAAGGACCTTCTTTCCCAGGGACAGGGCACCCTCTGGCATCCACGCCCAGACCTCTGGAACCTCCACGTCTGGCCCCTGGATGGGACATGGAAGATCTGAGTGACCTACCACCTGCAAACATAGACTAGATCAACCAAGCCAGAGCTCCCTCTACCAGGCAGCTTTACGCCCTAAAGTGGCGCCTGTTCGCAAATTTGTGTTTATCCTGGTCTGAAGACCTGGGGCTTGTTCTTCGTATGTTGCTTAAAACATCCGAGATCAAATGAGACATGCAAGATGATATCATCGTGCTAATCATGATCCGGCTAATTGGGTTCTTCGAACACACCTGTTGTTTATGATTAGTATCGCTGGATTGAGTTATCTGAGATAATTGCGCATTCATGAGTTGGTTTAAAAGGGGATATGTATCGATAGTAGAAACATTGATCAGCAACGCTGTTATTGGCTGTTCAGAATGGCCAAAGAACACGCCCAGTATTTCTCCCAAGCAGAACAAGAGCTTTTAATGGAAGGTTATGCCGAATTTGAGTCTTTAATTAAAACGACAGGGAACACCTCAAAGTCTGCAAAAGCCAGGAGATAAGGCTGGCAAAAAGTAGCAGACAAATTAAATGCGTAAGTGCTGTCCATGGTAGATGTTTCTATCACTTTCTACAGTATGTATTTTTGCATTTTAATAATTTCATATTTACTTTGTTCTATTATGTCAGAGCCTCCATGGGACCCACTAGAACATGGGGACAAGTAAAAGTGAAGTACAAGAATATTCTACAAAATGGTAGCCTTTAATTCTTATACTGTCTTTATTTTAAAAAGCCACTTTTTTCTTCTTTTTAAAAGCCACTGTTAAATAAGGTCTTTGTCTGTTTATAACAGCCACCAAGAAAAAGGCTGAAAAAAAAAAACAGGTGGTGGTCCTGCACCACCACCACATACCCCAGCAGAGGAGCTGGCCCTTGGGTTGAATGAAAACCGACCCATTTTGGAGGGCATCCCTGGGGGCAGCTCTTCCTCAGACCCAAAGCCAGGGACCAGTAGCAGCAACACCTTCATTACTGGTAGGCTAAATGAGCTTTCAATTCTCTTAGTACACTGTAAAATTATTTGTTGCTGCATTAAATGAAGTCTAATCCAAATGGCTGGGACAGTCATTTCAACCATTTGTGAAAGTGAAAACTTCTAAACTTTTAGTTAATATAAAATATGTTGCCATGAGTTATTGATCACATTATATTTTTTACAGTGTAGTTAATTGTAATGACAATTTTTTTGCCCCTCTTTTGTGCAGTTTTACATACTACACCAACACTTTTACCTGTTCCCAAGCAAGTGCTGCTGAAGCATATGCAGTAAGTTGTGTACTTTTTCTAAGAAAATGCAACACTTTGTAATACCCATTTATTTCCATTGCACAGGACAGTGAAGAAACCCTCTCAGATGACTGTCTTTACACTAATTTGTATATACTTGTGTACCTATTCTTTCTGTCTGCAATATGAGTTACAGGAGCCCACACCTAGAGAAAGGCCTACAGAAAGGCTTGCAGAAGAGCCTGCACAAAGAACTGATACAGAGGTGGACAGTGTTGTACTTTTACTTTTTACTTTTGTTGCATGAGGCATGTTTTGACCCTTTCTTTTTCTTTCACAAAATGACACAAGGTGACATCCGTTCCCTATATAAACGGCATCTTCAACAAAAAATCTAGTATTTTGACCTGAAAATCAAAAATTAAGAGGAGAAATTGAACTCGACAACTTGAAAAAGAGAAAAATTGCACTAGAGATAGAGTTGCTTCAAAAGGACCTTCAGAGTATGTGCTAATACACCATTTGACACATAGTAGTATTGCTGACTTTACATAACTATCTCTTATTGCAGGCAAAAGATGACTTGCTGGATTTTCTTTATAAAGAATTGTTTAAATAAAACTCCAGGAACTAAGCATATTTGTCTTGTCTTTTATTACACATTCAAAAATGGTGTTCCACAATTCTGTCCCGTGCAGCTCTGCCACTAGGTTGGTCTAAGTGCACTGGCTGGAGGTCATTATCAGGCTGCACCTCCACCACAGGGGTCCTCTTCTTTCTGATAGTGGCAATGTTATGCAATATGGCACATTCAACAATTATGTAACAGGTCCTGTCAGGTGCAACCCTCAGACCCTTCAGACACTGAAATCTTTCCTTTAGTTGCCCAAAGGTCATTTCAATGCGTGCCCTTGTCCTGGCTAGAGCTGCATTGTAACGGGTTTGTGGTCCAGGGTTTGGGTCAGGGAATGGTGTCATGAAATACTGCCTGCAGGCATAGCCCCTGTCTCCAAGCAGGATCCCATCAAAATCCCCTGTATAATGGAAAAATGCAGTTTTGTTAGGCTGAGCATAAGTGTGTGTAATACTGTGAGCTTGACATGTATATGTTCCCTTACCACGGTCAAATAATGTGCATAAATGTGACTCTCTGGAAATTCTTGAGTCATGCACTGATCCTGGCCATTTTGCTTCCACATTTGTTATATGGAACATAGAGTCACACACCATCTAAGAGATTTTAGTCAGTCAACTGCATACTTTTTGATTCCATTCCTTTTTTTTTTTTTATGTAATATATTACTAATCTGGAATATTATAAATTGTAATAGTAACTTACCTGCACATTTACACTGTGAACCCCCTTTCGGTTCACAAAATCCCCTTCATTGGGGCCTGGTGGGGCCTTGATGGTGACGTGTGTGCAGTCTATGGCACCAATCACGTTAGGGAAGCCTGAAGGACACATACTGTTAGTCATACTTTTTGGCATGGTCATGATTGCATGTCATTAACAATTATAAATGTACCTGCAATAGCAAAAAAAGTCTGCTTTACAACCTGGGGTCTTAAGTGGCTTGGAAATACCACAAAAACCCCTAAAAACTGCTTGAGTGCCAGGTAAACTTTGCGAATGGCACGACAGACAGCACTTTTCACTAAGTTCTCTGCATCTCCAATAGTGTAAAGGAACGTGCCACTCGCAAAGAATCTCAGGGCAATGCACACAGTCTGTGCAGTTGTCAAAGCCCGACTCCTCCGTGTTGAACACTTAATGTGTGGTTCCAACAAATTAATGATGTAAATAACACCCTCACGAGAAAAACAATATCTCTCAACAATTACACTGTCGCGCTGCGCTAAAGGATCCTGTCTATCCTGCAATACGCGATTAATTCGAAAAGCTCTGCAAATTATTCTTGCACCTTCCGCAACAGGTTGCTGTCATAAAAATGGACAAGACATGGCTACGACAGACTTCCCTATCTCCTCCGCTTATAATGCCGCAATCTAATCCTGTTTACATGAAATAAGCCTGCTCACGAGCAGGTTCAAGCTAGCACACCTGTTGCTATAACAGCAAGTCCAGGATGAGCGTCGAAGAACCAAACAATCCAAGATCATGCCAAATCGCCAACAATCAAATCCAGATAAGTGAGTTAGCGAAGTACGAAGAACGGGCCCCTGCAGAGATGCGCAGTTCGGTCAGTGCTTTCATTCCTGCAAGAGAGGTTGGAGGGGAGGCTGTTCCCCTCCACCTTGAATGTGTATGTAGCCGCTATCGCGGTCCACCACGACTCGGTGGAAGGCAAGTTCTTGGGTAAACAATACTCGAATATCAGGTTCCTTAGAGGAACCCAGAGGCTGAATCCTCCCCGGCCAAGCCTGTTCCCCTCCTGGGATCTCTCAGTGGTCCTCTCGGGCCTTCAGAGACTTCCCTTCAAGCTGCTTGACTCAGCTCAGCTCAAGGCCTTCTCCTTGAAGATGGCCCTCCTGCTAGCGCTAGCTTCTATCAAGAGGGTTGGCGACCTGCAAGCGTTCTCTGTCAGCAACATTTGCCTGGAGTTTGGTCCGGCAGATGCTCACATCATCCTTAGACCGCGACCAGGCTACGTGCCCAAGGTTCCTATGACCCCCTTCAGGGATCAGGTCTTGAACCTGCAAGCGCTGCCCCGGGAGGAGGCAGACCCAGCCTTTTCGTTGCTGTGTCCGGTACGTGCTTTGCGTATCTATTTGGGCCGCATGCAGAGCTTTAGATGTTCTGAGCAGCACTTTGTCTGCTTCGGCGGAACGCGGAAAGGGAACGGCGTCTCCAAACAGAGGTTAGCTCACTGGGTGGTTGACGCTATCTCCCTGGCCTACCAGACCCAGACTATGCCCGCTCCCTTGCGGGTTTGAGCACACTCGATGAGAAGTGTGGCATCCTCGTGGGCACTGGCCAATGGCACCTACCTAGCAAACATATGCAGAGCAGCAGGCTGGGCAACACCCAATACCGTTGCGAGATTCTACAAGGTGGTCTCGTCCAATGTTTTGTCAGGTCCGAGCTGGTAGAACTCGGTAATACGGAACAGCCGACCGAGTGTTTTGCTTGCACCTAGTGCCCTTCACCAAAGTTATCCAGTGCACTCTCTCTCCCAGGTTAGCCACTAAGCTTTCGCTTCCTGGATGTTCTTCCTGATAGAGGGAATGTGATTTTGTGTACCCCTTGCCACGACACTAGACCTAACACTGTAAACGGCCGTACCTTATTCTCGCCTCCTCAATGCAAAAACCTGACTGACAGACACACGCCCTCTTCCCTTTATACCCGTATGTCCGGGGGCGGGACATGCAAATTCTGTCTGCAATTTCTCATTGGCCTTTTCTCAAGTTCAGAGGTACGCAAGGCTCTCAAGAAAGACCCCTTGTCTTGTCTACATTCGACACAACATCTCGTTTATCTGTGTAGAGAGAAATTGTTTTCCTACTTAGAAATATAAATGTAACTTATTTGATATCATGAGAAAAACGCACCACGGACAGCAGTAAAGGGCAAAATAAGAAGAAAAAAAGAGCATAAAAATATCAGGGGTGCAATAACATGCAATATTTTCACAAAGTTTAATTGCATAAGTTACATTTAAATGTATATACATATATTTACATTTAGCAGCAAAATAAATATACAGTACAAATGATAGTTTCTCCAGGGACGCTTGTGTGTCAGACACTGGAAATGTCCCACCCCTTACTGAAATGGAAAATATGATTGGTTAGCAAATATCCAATCGCGTCTGAAATTAACGTTCTGATTGGTGGATCAGCTTAGTCAAACTGTCTGTCTTGCCAGTGCTCCCCGGTGCATCTCCGTACACATTTAGAGAGAATCTCTGTATCTTTTTTTAAAATAATAATAATAAAACACAATTCACTCAACATTGCTGCGGCATCGAGTTATTAGATTGAAAAAGTGGAATTCAGGAAGCCAAACATATTTGCCTCCCTGGAGACAATGCATAATCTCCTCTGGTATTCTATGATAGCAAGCTCCACCAAGCTTAGCTCACAGATGGCAAGCAAAATGTGAATATGTGTTTCCCTCATCAGCTTGCTACGTCAAGTATTGAGCAAGATAAGGGAAATCAAGGAAACAGTTATACTAGTGGCACCAAATAGCACAAAATCCAAAGAGAATGCTCCAACATGTGAAATTCCTTCAAGGTTGGATCTGCTGTTCTAAGCTCAAGACAAGATCTAACCTCCTCGGCCAGATCTATTGACACTCCATGTCTAGCCTTTGAGTGGGGCTCGTCTAACACAATAGGGTTATCGCAACCGGTGTTAAACACCATACTACTGGCCAGTGCCCCATCAATGAGGCGGCGCTTTGCTAATTGGTGCTCCTCTTGGGTGAGGACCCAAAGAATTGCCCTGTGTATATGATTCTCTCCTGCAAGAGCGTTTGGATGCAGATTTGGACTCATCCACATTTAAGATTTACGTTGCTACCATAGTGTCCACTCATGACATCTGAGTGCTTGACTATATGCAACACCCTCTGGTCAGCAGATTCTAAGAGCCTGCTACCAATCTAGGACTTAGTGCTGGTGTTAAAAGCACTTAAGGGTTCCCTGTTTGTTCCACTAGAAGTAAGCTTAAGCATACTCTCTCTGAAGACTGTGCACCTACTTGCTTTGGCATCAGTCAAACATATTGGGGACCTTCAGGCCATTTTGGTCAATACTTCCTGTGTAGAGATCGGACCTGGCCTCTCAAAGGCTCCTTAAACCCATGGAAGGTTATACATCCAAAGAGCTTTCAGTAAGGCTCATCCCAGATCTTAACAGAGGAATAAGGTTGATTACTGGTTATTATTGGTGTTACACTATGGTTTCTCTATTCACACTGTGGTGAATGAGAGCATGTAAAATGTTTCACTAAAAAAGCGCCCAATTGACTAAATAAATTCAGGCAACAGTGCAAACACACCCACAAAATCGCAGCTGCACGCAATTTGCATGCTTAATTCTGATCTTGCGGTTTGAGTTTGACCGCAATATAGCTGAGGATGCTGCTGACCACTGTATTTGACACACCCTGCCGGGACTGAACAGTAGCACTTTGATCCAGACACCTGGATCATCTCTTAATCACAGCGCATCTGGATATATGACAGGTTATAACGCTCTTCAACATAATTTGATGATTTTTCAAATAATTACTGCTAAAATGAGTGGTTGAAAATTTTCACAAACATCTCTTTTAAATAAAATTCATTTTACAGCCTACTTTCATTTGGCAAGTTTTGTGAATGAAGCGCAATCTTTAATGAGCCTAATTTTCATAGCAAGTAACATTTAAATATTGAAGATGCAGCACAATTTTAGTGCTGATTGCATTTACATTTATGCATTTGGCAGACGCTTTTATCCAAAGCAACTTACAGTGCACTTATTACAGGAACAATCCCCCCCGGAGCAACCTGGAGTTAAGTGCCTTGCTCAAGGGCCCAACAGTGGCATCTTGGTGGTGCTGGGGCTTGAACCCCTGACCTTTTGGTCAGTAACCCTGAGCCTCAACCACTGAGCCACCAGTTATTAGTGAATAAGACGCAGGTATTTGCGCTGAAATACCATGTGCAAAAGTGGCACAAGTTTATTTTGCTAACCCCATTGGCAGATTTTTTTTCTGGTTTTTAGTCTAAAGTTTACAACATTTTGTCAGATTTATCTTCAAATAAGACTTAATATCCTATCCCATTTTGCTTGACATGTAAATAAATCACGTTGAAAGAAGATTTAGATAATTATACAGGAAAACAAGACAAAAATACTTGAAATGTTTTTTTGCAGTGTGCTGCACACTGGTGGATGTTGTAGAGAGTCCCCTGTTCACTGTATAAAGAGCACTGAGTGTAGTGTCCGAAAAAGCGCTATATAAATGCAACATTCATTCATATAAAAATTATAATATATATTTTAGAATAAACTTGTCATCACCACAAGATAATACAAACATCCCCCTGGCGGCGGCCATTTATATCAGAGATTTTGAGGGGATAAATATCGTTGGATTTGTTTCATGATCATTTGTGCTCAGCTTAAAAAGAACAAGCTTCTTTATGAAATGTTCTCTTCCTCGGTAAACATATGGCCCAAGGCTGAATGTTTTGTATACAAAGAGAACACAAGATCACTTAATGGATAATCATTCACATCCACTCTTTTCCATTAATTTTGGTGTGTGCTTGTTCAGTCTACTCAAGCATGATATGTGGGTATTCCCCACTTTCCTGTTCATACCAGGCTGCTACAAGGAGCGCTTCCCAGGAAGAACTAGTTTCTGGATTTGTCGAAGTTTACAAGGTTCATGACATTTGAATTGTATTCCAAAATGTTATTTGAGAGAGTTAGTAAAAAGATGTCCTTGAGCATACGTGTAGCATACTTTGCTCTCAGGGTTATATCTGATTTTACAGTATTTTATCTCTTAAAACTTCCCAAAATAAATTAACTGTGGTGGTCATTTTATATGACTCCTGTCTTCCTGTCCAGAATAAACTGCAATATTTTGTGCAAATTGACTGGCTACACAACTACGATATAGGAAATCACTGCTTTATCATTATTTTGTTTTTATTTATATAGTGATGTTCTTCTTTTTTTATCTTATTGCATGATGAACTTTGATGAACACTTTTTACCATCACTGCCTTGCTTCTCTTCCCCTTTTAAATGGTTTCCCTAAAGCTCTCATTCATAATGCTAAAGATTTTATTATTATTATTATTATTATTAAGACATGTATTGATTCCATCCACAAAAATAGATGAACACAAAATTAAATATGGAATCAGTTATATAAATTATACCCCTTCCCCTGAACATCACCCCATCACCCAAAATGCAGAGTCTGGGGCAAAATGAAAATTGTGTGTTCAAAACGTCACACAAAAATCTTTAAACCTTTAACCAACATTCTTGTATCTTAACACATCCCCAAAAGACATTGGTTGTGTCCCCATCTTCTGATTGGCATCGCCAGCAGGTGAGTGTGTCTTTAAGACCAAGTCTATACAATCTAGAGGGTGTTGTAGAAATTTTGATACTCATTGATCAGTGATAGTCATTGCAAGGGAATGCCCCTGTGTCTGAGGAATGCAGAGGGGGAGGATCTGCTTCTGTTAGAGACCTTGGATAAAAGAGGTATAAAAAACAAGTCAGCCCTCCCATTCAGCGTCTCACTCATGGCACAGATTAACTCCTGTGTAATGACTGGGTCCTTCTTGCAAGAATAAATTATTTTAAAAGACTGTTGGATTCAGAGTGTCTCTTACGCAGTGATAATGGTTGGTTAATACTTTTTTTGCCACAACAATTTGGTGTCAGAATAGTGGGATTCCTTAGAAGTGCCTTCTGGACCTGAGTGTGGACGGTGTTTGGCCACCTGGACTGAGAAGTTCCAGCTCTACCTCGTAAGCTTAAGAGAGAGGGGCCGACCGCATCAGGGCCAGGAGAAACTCCACTGGAATCAAATGAAAATGAACCCGTGGCAACCCAAATATCTCTGGTAAGGGACGACTAAATTATTTTCTATTTGGTATAAAAGTGAGTGAACCATAGTGGCTGAAACTGTTTTCTGTGGTGCGAGTACAAGAGGTTCACGAGCAGAAACTGAGACCTACAAACAGGTCAAGAGGTTTTCTAAACAGAGACTGAGTTCTCGCAAAAATTGTTTAATTAGGTTAGCTGAAATACTGAGTGCTGGAACGTACTCCAGAGAAAGATTTTCACTCCCTAGTCCCTAACCCTAACCCTAACCCTAACCCTAAACCGTAATTAACAAAGCACTAGGGAGTGCACCCTTATCTTATCTTGGGTTAAGAAATCAGATCTGTTGGAGACGTCCGACAGGTTATTAGACAGCGTCGAACGGTAAATCCACAGAGAAACACAAACAGCTAGTATGGGGAAATCTCAAAGCAAGCTTGCCAAATTTGATACACTGGTTTTCTGTCAAATGAGAAAAAACTATAGGAGAAAATGTATGCAGGACATACCATGCATTTCCCCAGGGGAGGGAACACTGAGCACAACTAGACTGAGAGTGGTGCGAGAATCAGTGGAACAGGGCAGCGGGGCGCAAAGAGGTTGTTGTGGCTGCGTTCAACATGTGTGTAAAGAATGTGAACAGACAGTGGGCTGTTGGCTTAAGGAAGCAGATAGAAGAGAACAAAAGCAAGTGCAGAAATAATTAGCATATAGGATTGAAAAGTGTAGGAAAAAACTAAAATAAAATGTGTGAAAGATCTGTTTGTGTGTCAGCACCACCAGAACCGACTAATGAAAAGTATGTTTCTGTTTCCCCACATGCAACGGCGATTGTGCCGGCGCTGCCGGTGTATAATCATCACTATCCCGTGGCAGAGCTAAAAGCCCTTAAACTGAACCCCGACCTTGACTGCTCTCCGCCCAGAAGACAAGCACCACAAGCAGCTTCTCCCGACTCGGACAGTGAAGGAGACCTGAATGAACTTTTTTCTGAGAACTGAGATCGCGCAAGCGGTGAAAGCAAGTTACATTGAATGGAAGAGCGGCTGACCTCCACCCTGGCACACCCTGTACACACAGATGAATAGCTGCTGACAAAGAAAGACAAAGTCAAGGCGAAGGGGGAGAAAGATCTTCAACTGGCAGTTGTGCGACTACAGTCTAATGTCAGAACATCGAAACCAAAGAAGAGAGGCTACAGAAATCAGCGGAAGTGGAATTGCAGCTTGTGTGAGACTGACGACCATGAGTTCAGAGAATGCACAAAATGCAAACAAGAGGGACACTGGGCAACAGACTGTCCGGGGAAGAGAAAAGCAGACTGAAGCAAGAAAAGCGGAAACAGGGCAATCAGCTGCTGGCTACAGAAAAGGGAAGTGAACATTTTTTAACCACACACACATACAACACGCACACATACACTGATTTACATACTGCTCTCTGCAGTGAAGACAATGCTTGCAAATCTTTTGAGTGTGACTGATGAAGCTTTATGTGATAATGTTTCAGATGAATGTTTGAGGATGTACAAAAGTTCAGGGTTTTTACAAATGCCGAGATATCAAATGTTAGTTGAGGGGACATTAGTAAATATTTTGGTAGATTCTGGGGCTGGCCATTCTACGATACGACCATGTGACTTGCCATGTGTCCCAAAATTGACAGGTTCAGTGCACGAGAGCACTTCAGCGTCGGGCCATTTGGTTTCTGAAAAATTCACAGTGCCCTTAGAGTGCGAGCCGGAGAAGGGGAGGACATTTAAACGCGTTTTTGTGTTCACCAGCTTCTCCGGTACCTCTAATGGCCAGAGATTTAATGTGTGAATTGAATTTGACCCTTACAGGGGGTTCCTTTGGAATTAGCATTGAGGAAGAACCACAAATATGTTAAATTTGAACCGCAGTGGGCATATGAATGGTGTGTGAAAAATGATGATTGGGCAAAAATGATCTTGAAATTGGCAAAAGATCGAACATTGTCACAGATCTGGCCGCTTTTGTGAGAGAATGCAAAAAAGCAACAGACTGGGCTGAAATAAGTGCAGGAGTGAAACACAGCAGAAGTGTAGGAGTATTTATATCAGAATGTGATTTTGAGATTGAAGTACAGTATGTGAATGAATTGTTGATCTGTGCATGTGATGAAGCTACGTGTGTGGCTGACTCTGTGTCCCTTTTGAAGCACCTAGAGGGGGAGGGACACAAAGTCAGTCTTTCAAAATTGCAGTTTGTGAAACAGGAAATAAAGTTTTTGGGACATGTTATCAGACCAAACAGTAAATCCATCTTTGACAAACGTGTACAGGCCATAAAAGATGTGCCAAAACCAATTATGAAAAAACAATTATTGTCATTTTTAGGAATGTGTGCTTATTGTCATAAATTTATTCATAATTATGCCATTCTTGAACAGCCTTTGCGAGCCCTGATGACAGGGAAAGGGCTGAGGTCATGTGACAAGCTTGTTTGGACAAGCGAAGCCGAAGAGGCATTTGCTAGCATGAAAGTGCAAATGGCTCTGGCTCACACTTTGGGTCTGCCAGATGTAAACAAACCGTTTGTTCAGATGGTTAATGAGAAAAATGGGTTTATGACTTCTGTTCTTTTGCAGACTCATGGAGACAGACTGCGACCTGTGGCATATTTTTCAACCAAACTTGATGCAGTAGCAGCAGGTCTACCACACTGTTTCAAGGCTGTGGCGGCTGCTGAACTGGCAGTACTGGCATCCAGGGAATTTGTGGGGTATTCTGATTTAACTTTGATGGTTCCACACGCAGTCTCCATGATTTTGCAAGAACAGAGAATGTCAGATTTATCAGCCCAATGGCTGAGGTACCACACAATTTTATTGGACATGCCAAACATAATTGTTAAAAGATGCACAACTTTGAGTCCTGCCACACTTCTCCCCACAGAGGAGGATGGCGAGGGACATCACTGTTGTCTGTCAGCGCTTGAACAGGTGTGCACACCGCGTCCAGATCTATTAGACACGCCATTAGACAATTGTGACAATATCCTCTTTGTGGATGGGTCGGCTTCCAAAGATCCACAAACAGGAAAGAATAAGGTTGGTTACGCGATAACCACTGAATTTGAGGTCGTGACATCTGGCAAACTGCCATCAAATTATTCAGCTCAGGCAGCTGAACTGGTTGCTTTAACAGAAGCATGTAAACTTATGGCAGACAAATATGTGACAATGTACACAGATTTGCGTTATGCTTTTGGGGTAACACACGATTTTGGTGCTTTATGGAAGCAAAGAAAATGTTTGAAGTCAGATGTTCGTCCAATATTAAATGCATCTCTTGTGTCTGAGCTTTTGGAGGCCATTCTTTTACCAGACAAGGTCGGGATTTGCAAATGCACAGCGCACACTAACAATAACAGTTCAGTCTCAACAGGAAACGCACAAGCAGACGCGGAAGCGAAGGCCGCGGCAGCGATGGAGACAAAAGAGACTACGTGTGCTTTGATATCTGACAATAACCTCAACATTTCTTCTTGTTTACAGAGCATGCAAACTTTTTCCACAGGCGAGGAGAAAATCAAGTGGAAGGCGGCTGGCTGTAGCTTTAAGGAGAATGTGTGGATGATCTGTGATGGCATGCCTTGTTTACCCAAACACTTCTTTCCTCATTATGGAAAGTTGATACACGGGTTAGACCATGTATCAAAAGCGGGGATGGTTGCGCAAATGAAAGAATTGTGTTTTACAAAGTGTTTCATGATATTTGATAAGATGTGTCATTTGTAACACACATAACGTGGCAAGAGGGATAAAAACCTCTAAAGTATCTCAACCACCATCAGGGGGGCCTTTAAGTACCTGATGATGGATTTTATCGAGTTAACCCCTTGTGGGAAACAGAAATACTGCCTGGTGATGGTTGACATGTGGTCCAAATGGGTTGAGGCCTTCCCAACATCGAAACAAGACTCGGCAGCAGCAGCGAAATCTCTTTTAACCGAGATTGTTCCGAGATGGGGAATTCCAAGGAAAATCATTTTGGACAATGGGACACACTTTGTCAATGAAGCGATAAACAGGTGGGTCAGTTTTTGTGAATTGGAGGCGCTGTTGAGAGGGAGAATCAAACGATCAAGAACAAATTGGCTAAGTGCTGTGAGAAAACTGGGCTCACATGGGTTAAAGCACTCCCAATTGTGTTGATGTACACCAGAATAAGAAAAAGAGTCAAAACAAATTTAAGTCCATTTGAAATACTCTTTGGTAGACCACCATTCATGGGAATAGAAAGGGGAAACAAAGGCTGCCATCAACAGATCTGTGTGAGAATGACATGTTGAATTATCACAAAGAAATGTCTTCTCTGTTGTCCAATGTTTGTGTTCAGGTGAAAGCTGCTCAGGGGAAGGTTGCTGAAACATTCCTGCATAAGATCAGGCCTGGCGATTTCGTTGTGATTCGTGACCTGAGGAGAAAGAGCTGGAAGGCGAAAAGGTGGCTGGGACCATTCCAAGTGCTACTGACGACTCACACGGCAGTGAAGGTCGCAGAGAGAGCTACGTGGGTTCATGCCAACCATTGCAGGAAAGTTCCGCCCATATCGCAGGAGAATCAGCAACAGGAAGAGATTGTTCCGAGTGAACGCCGAGGTCAAGTTTGAACACCAAGCACCACTATCAGTGGAAGGCCAACCACAGAGAATAACATGGCCTGTGTGCAGAGTGGACCCCATCGTGTGGTCACAAGCAGTAATCATCATGAAAAGGTACGAACTGAAAATAATTCAAGGAATATTAACAACAGACCTAGCTGTGTGCATTCTAGCTGTGTGTGTTTAAGAGGAGCCAGATACAAGAAGAAGGGAGGAGACTGGAAGAGGCAGGCAGCCCTAGTTGTGGAAACAGCATCCGGCTGGGCACCGTTAATCAGCAAAACAGATAAGACTCTGAGTGCTTCAAAGACTGAACTCCTTCACACATTCTGGTCACACAGCTGCAGTACTGATCTAGCAAATGGAAGAAATGGAGCGTCCGAGACCCTGGCACCCATTCAGAGTGCCGGGAATGTGTGGTCTGCATAATGACTGTGCTTGCAGTGACAATTTGTATGATAATACTGCACCTTACCGAGGGCCTGAGAGTGTTATCAAAAGATAACCACACCAACTGGACTGAGACAACTGTGCCAAACAATACCATTCGACGTGTCAAGAGAAGCGCATTTATGTTCATGGAGCCAACGCGTGGCCTGGAAGGAGAAATCATCACGATTCAGGAAGGAACAAATGTGACTTTCAGCTGCAAACCGTTTCAAAGGAACTGTCCGAACTGTGAGGTACGCAGCGAAGAGTATGCACCTTTCTATTTCTGCAGAGATCCATGCATGTGGGGCGACGTGAAAGCATACTATGACTACAAGAAGGGGAATGACGAAAGATTCAGAGTACAAACGAACCACAGACTCAGCAGCAACAGGGATGGAATGCGAGTAGAGCTGAGACAAATAAGAATTTCTGATCAAGGCAAGTACTACTGCGGACTGGATAAAGAAGGAACTGACTGGTATGAGACGATTGACATTATTGTAGTTGAAGCAGCTCCAACAACGACGACAAAACCTTTTGAGGCACCTGAGCTTGAACAAGAGACAGAGGAAGAGATGGCTTGGATGGGAAACGGAGACACGAGAAAAGGTCAAGCGAATCCTGAAGTGCAGAAGGCCATGATAAGTTGTCAAGGGAACAAGGCCTGTGCTCTGGCGATGCTGCAAAAGGAAGAACTGGAGATATCAATGAGCTGCTGGCTTTGTCTGCAAATGTCTCATGCTTGGAAAGCTGTCCCACTGACTGTAGCGACAGTAAAAGAAACAAAGTGTCTGATTCCACAGCAAATGACTGATGTGCTCAAAGCTGTGATTGATCTGGAGAAAGGAAAGACACCAACAAAGCGACCTACGGACGACTGCGACCATGTGCAGCAATATAACCACACTGATATAGCGATTCCACCTGTGACGGCGACACAGGGTGACGTGTGCATTTGTCTGAACAATGCGAGACGGTTTAAAGCAGGTTGGTCTGACTGCAGGGTCAGAGATGCCAAAGAAATGGTCAGGGTGTTGTTACCCAGCTTTGATGAATGTGGGTACATCTGTGTATTTGCCAAACAAGGCACCTGGGGTGGGAAGGGAAAAAAGAAATGTTGAAATCTCGCCTGGGATTTTGCCAAAGCACTATGCAGGGTACACATTATATGATCCGTTGGACGACGCCTGGAGCAAATGTGGGGTGGTCATTGTTCTTAGGGGTGGGTACAAGGGTAACAATTAATAAGATAAATGGGCTAGCATGGACAGTATTAGCAATAGCTAATAGCACAGAAAATGCTTTGACAATGATAAATGATGAAATGAAACAGTTAAGAGATGCCGTCATTCAAAACAGGTTGGTTCTTGATATATTAACTGCAGAGAAAGGGGGAGTTTGCAAAATGTTGGGAATGTCTTGTTGTTTCAATATTCCAGATTACAGCGACAACATCACGAATGTAATTGAACACATGAGGAAAGCTGTACAAGAGCCAGTACATGGGTTGAGAGTACATGGGTTACTTGGTTTATGAATCTCTGGGGAGGATGGGGGTATAGACTGATTCAAACTGTGTTACCAATTGCGGTGATAGGACTGTTGATATTGTTATGTTTACCATGCATTATAATGTGTGTTTCCAGCTCAGTATAGAGACTGGTTAAAGCAGGGATGTCTGTTCAATTGGTAAAAATGACAGTCTATCCAGAGGATGATGAACACAAATATGATGATACAAGTAGCGAGAGCTACTGTGAAATGTGTTAAAATGAGGTATGTCTTTTCTTTCTGAGAAAGTTTTGATGTGTAAAGAGGGTTATAAGCAGCGGTACTTGAGGGCAATGTGAGAAACACACTATGACTTCCTCAGTCTATCGATTTTATGAAAAAACGCTTGTTGTGGGCATGTATATATTTTGCGACCATCCTTAATATCAATCCTCAATTTAGCTGGAAACATCAGTGCAGAAGCGATCCTCCATCAGTTCAAGAGTTTCTTAAAGGTGTGTTACTAAACAAAACATACTCCAGCTGCTAGGCGGAACAACACAAAAAGAAACAAAATTGCAGCCAGTGTCATCAGACAGTCGAGTGTATGTACAGCGAGACAGCTCACTCTGGAGCCACATGAGAAACACCAAATGGCTAACTCACCCCATTGACACTATGAAAGACAATGCTTGATGTGGGCATCCTTAATATCTATTCTCAGTTTTGCCGGAATCATCAGTACAAAAGGAATCTTCCATTGATGTAAGAGTTTCTTGCATTCCTTGAATCGATCACATTTATCTCTTGATGAATTCGCAAAGTCTGGGAACAAGAAAATGCTGTGATTCTTCCAAGACAGCTTTCCTTTGCTCCTTGCATAACACAAGATTTTTACCAGATGATCTCAGCAATTTGGCCAGAATTGGCCTGTCTCCCTCAGCGAATCTTCGAGCCGGTACTCTGTGAGCTCGCTCGATTTCCAGTTTTCCAGTTTATGGCCTGTTATGTCGAGCAGACTCAGGAAGAGCTCATCTAGGAATTGTACTGTATGTATGACAGCAAGATCCTCCAAGTCAGCTACGGCATTCACCAACATCACAGACATGCTTGCCAGTTGCTGTTGGATTTCTCTCGCCACACCGTCCAAACGAAGTCCCTGGTATGTAGGCCTGTCTGTGTTTTCAGCTTCAGCAAGTAATGGCGCTTTTCCATTACCAGTACCAGCTCGCCTCGGCTTGCTTCGCCTCGGCTTGCCTCAACTCGGCTCGCTTTTCGCTCTGTTTTCCATTGCAGACAGCACCGCCACAAATAGTACCCGGTCGTCATAGCGACGCCGCAGGAAACTGCCGTGACGTAATCTTATGCGCGACACACATATCCGCTACCCACACACACAGGACAATGGAGGAAATCGAGTGTATGCTGTTTTTGATCCTCGGGATGTGGCTGTTTCTCACAGCAAGAAGACAAACGTTGTTTCATGAGAGGCTGAGGGCAGCAAAACGAAACACTGCTGAAAAAACAGGAGAGTTTGGGAATTACTACAGAGTTCAGACTACGAGATGAATCCGGTTGTTCAAAGCCGACGCAAGAGGGTAAGTTATGCTAACATAGCTAACGTTTGCATATGTGTAAATACTATACTATATGCAAAGTATTTAATCAACTTTATAGCTACCAGTATTACGTACTAAAATGTGCATGGTTTATGTGTTTCAGATCCATTTAGCTTTGCAAAGTCGCCGCGGCAGACCGTCTGTTTGGGCTTTCAACCGAGCTACCGAAGTGGTGGGATGTTATTGTTCCTGGTTTCACAAACGCGCAGTGGGTTCAGAACTTCAGAATGTCGGAAGAAACATTCATATATTTGTACAACAAACTGCGTCCAGTGATGGAGAGACAAGACACAAGCTTCCGCAAGTGTGTTCCTCTAAAGAAGAGAGTGGCCATCGCGACTATGGAAGCTTGCAACCGGTTCAGAGTACAGAACTATCGGCCATCTTTTCGAGTAAGCATAACAACTGTTTGCCGGTGTGTTCAAGAGTTCACTGCTGCTGCAGAAACGTTGTTGGTTCCCGAACAAATCCGTTACCCAGACCAGGAGAAGTTTGAAGAAATGGCTGCCTACATTGAGAACAGATGGGGCTCCCGCAGTGTGTTGGTGCTATTGATGGATCACACATACCCATTTTGGCACCACAGGAGTACCACTGTGACTATTTCAACCGTAAAGGCTGGCACTCCATCGTCCTTCAAGGTGTTGTAGATGGAAAAGGACTGTTCTGGAACGTGTTTGCAGGACTGCCTGGCAGCTTGCATGATGCTCGTGTTTTAAGACTGTCCACATTGTGGGAGTTGGCCAGCCGTGGCAACCACTTTCCAACTTACACCAGGAATATTGGTGGGGTGAATGTTGGCTGCTACATCCTGGGACATTCTGCCTATCCCCTGCAGAACTGGCTCCTAAAGCCATTCACTGACACTGGACGGCTGACAGTAGAACAGCAGATCTACAACAAGAAAATATGTCGAAGCACGGGTAGTGGTTGAAAACGCTTTTGGTAGACTGAAGGGAAGGTGGCGTTGCCTCATGAAAAGAAATGACTGTGATGTTACAATTGTGAAATCTATGATTCTTACTTGCTGTGCTTTGCATAACCTTTGTGAGAGTCATGGAGAGGACTATGACAATGACTGGGATGCACCTGCAGCAGCAGAGCCTGTGGTGCCAGTGGCACAGGGTGTTGAGGAGGAGGGCAGAGATGTACGAGAGGGTCTTATGCGTTATTTTAATTGCTAAATAAATACATTATCATTAAATATGTTGTCTCTGCTGTTTTTCATTAAAGGTTATCACAGTATACAATCTGAAAATACTTGTTCAAACCCTTGTAAAAAAGCAAACCATCCAAAAAAACACTGTTTGTAATAAGTTTCAAAAAGGTTTTATTTAAACACGCATACAAATAGAAAAAAAATATAATATTAATATAAATTCACACATCCAACTATATACATATGTTACATGTAGTGCAAACATTAAATTAAAATAAACAAAGGGGTTTCAGTCCAGGGGTGGTGGAACAGCATCCCGCCGGTTCAGTGCCTGGACAAGCTGGCTCAGGGTTCCCAGAAAGGCCTGGTTGAAGGACGACATTGCAGCAATCTCCTCTCTCCTTAAAGCCGCTTCGAAGTTCTCGGGCATGTGCTGCATCATCGAGTGCCATCTGTAAATGGCGCTCCGCTGTGCCCGGTTCAACTCCAGCTGCTCGACATCCGATGTCTGCATCTCCCTCAGGACAGTCAGATGCTCCTGTTCCCTCTTTCGTTTCCTCCGTCCTGGCCAAAAAATAATTACAATGAATGAGTTATAAAGAAAAACGGACCAGTCACGTTTCATTCAAAGGTTGTGTGTGTTTTAAATTGTTCACATGTATTATCATTACAGCTGCTACACAAAAAAAGACAAGCCCACAACTTACTATTACTTATATAGTATATGTAACGACTTAACATCTGAGCCCAACTATTTTAGTAAATGTCAACATTAAAATACTATGTGTACAGTATAGGTGTACACTGTGTACGTCTGGAAAGTTATAAAAATACTGAACAGGTATATTAATGAATCCTGTATTCCCATAACTGGGAATGCTTCCTGTTGTTATGCAAGTAAGTTTACGTTATTGAGTTATTGATACGATTAATGATATATTAATAAGTGTGTATGGATTCACAGACAACAGGCTAGAAGGGTTTACTTTTTCTCAATTATACTAACCGGTTGCCGGTGTCGACGCTGCTGCGTGGTCTCGGTGTCGACGCTACTGATCTTGTTGGTGTCGATGGTGCCGCTGGTTCTGGTGCCAACGTGGCATCAGTGGGTGTCACTGAACCATTCTCCTCGTCGAAAATGAATCTTAGATAGAAAGATCATACAAAAGTCAACACAATACGAAAATAGCAATGGCAGAGTTAGCAGCTAGCTAGAGGTAGCAGCAATTGTTATCTGCGACACAAGTTTACAGTCTTCGTTGTTATAAGTGAGCTTCAGCTTTTCAAAAGCCAGCCTACAGAAAACATAACTCTCGAGCTGAGTGCGCCTACAGAATTAATGTAATGTAAACTTAAAACACTTAACATCCTCCATCAGCGACTCCAACAAACTGGTGGCCGAGTCAAGTCCACCCTCCCCCCCGTTGCTCGCCGGTCTATGGCCGTAGATACCGTCCATCCGTTCATACCACTTCCAGCTTTTTCGGTTTGAACCACTGCGGCCGTTGTGGTCCTTTACAGCTCTGTAGTCACTTTTCAGTTTTTTTAACTTTTCCCTACATTGCTGGAAAGTCCTGTTGTAGCCATGTGTGGACAGCAGTTCGGAGATTTCTCGATAAACGTTTTCGTCCTCGTTGCCCCATCAAGCTCTCGCTGGATCCTTTCTTCGGCAACCAAACAAAGAAAAGTCTGCACCTCCTCGTTTGACCACGGCGTATTCTTCCGAGTTGCCATAATAATAGTTTTGTAGGCTATATCTGTGTTTACTTTTTAAACTATTTAAAAATGGCGGGGTTATTCTGGCTACTCCGTCTGGCGCGCGCAATGATGACGCAGTGAATAGTGACGATTCTCTCTGACCAATCAGCAGTCGGCATTGTTTTTACGTCACATTTTAGTATCGCCTCAGCCCGCTCAGAACCTCGCCGGAGGTGGTATGAAAAAAAGTACCCGAAAGCAGGTACAGGTACAACTTTTACACAGTGGAAAACCAAACAAAGTCGAGTTGAGTTGAGCCGAGGCGAACTGGTACTGTGTAGTGGAAAAGCGCCATAAGTGTCTTTTAATTTGAACTTTGAATTCTTTGACATGTTGACTTCAAAAGAACAAATACAGTATATAGCAGGGTATATCACATCTCACTGGTTTATGACATAAAAAGGATTAAAAACTAGCAAAGTGCACAGAGCTCACAGTTTACACATCTGCTCCTCACATGGCATCACGTGAGACCCCACATTGCTAAAGATTAATATTTGATCTGATTATGCTAAAACAAATACATTTCAGATGACCCCTCTGAGCATCCTAAATTTAGCTGACTCCTTTAAAAAACTGTACTGAAAAAGTGAGAGATTAAATATACTTCTCTATCTGTCACTCACTCGACATAGTGTTGAGGAGCTGACACTAGGGGTTCACTCTTGGGAGCCCAGACATCTCTGATCTTTGAGAAAAGGCCAATGAGAATTGGTGTGTGCATGCCACTCCCCCGGACATACAGGTATAAAAGGAGTGCCGCTTGCAAACACAAACTCAGATTTCTTCTTCGGGGGCCAAGCGGACGTATTCACAGAGCTGAATTCCTCCTTATCTATCTCTCTGAAAAGCTGTTGGATCTACGGCGCATTACAGCAGTTCTTCCCCTCACACACAATGGCTGTCGATTTAATGCGTTAATTCAGTGCGATTTAATTTTATAAAAATAACGTGTTAAAAAATTTACGCAATTAATCGCAATGCCCCCGGACCATAATGAGGAAGATTCCTGAAATGCAAGCTTGTAGTACCACCTGTTTACTCCAGAGGGCAGTAAAGCTGTGTGGCAATGCGCAGTTTATACAGTGAAGAAAACACGTTACGTTCTTGCATTCAAAACACTTGATGGAGCGCAAATTCAAACTAAGGGATCTCAAGATGTGTATTAGTATTAAACTATATTTAACTTGACACAGTGACCTAAAAATGTTATGTTTATGACACAACGCACCCGAGACATTACAGAAGCATATCTGACGCAGGTTTACATTCACGGGCCCTTAAACAAGCCCTCATAATAAATTTCGAACTGATTGACAAATTCACTTGCAAAATGGATTGCTGTGAACTGTATGCCAATTGGCTTATGTTCAATAATATGGTAGTAAACAATACTTTGTTTATTAAAGCCGCTTTTTGTAGTGTCTTATCAACGATTAACTCTTCTGCCTCAAGAATGTAATGCATTTTGATTATCTGAATATTTTTCTCTCTGTATATACACTCACCTAAAGGATTATTAGGAACACCTGTTCAATTTCTCATTAATGCAATTATCTAATCAACCAATCACATGGCAGTTGCTTCAATGCATTTAGGGGTGTGGTCCTGGTCAAGACAATCTCCTGAACTCCAAACTGAATGTCAGAATGGGAAAGAAAGGTGATTTAAACAATTTTGAGCGTGGCATGGTTGTTGGTGCCAGACGGGCCGGTCTGAGTATTTCACAATCTGCTCAGTTACTGGGATTTTCACGCACAACCATTTCTAGGGTTTACAAAGAATGGTGTGAAAAGGGAAAAACATCCAGTATCGCGGCAGTCCTGTGGGCGAAAATGCCTTGTTGATGCTAGAGGTCAGAGGAGAATGGGCCGACTGATTCAAGCTGATAGAAGAGCAACTTTGCCTGAAATAACCACTCGTTACAACCGAGGTATGCAGCAAAGCATTTGTGAGGCCACAACACGCACAACCTTGAGGCGGATGGGCTACAACAGCAGAAGACACCGGGTACCACTCATCTCCACTACAAATAGGAAAAAGAGGCTACAATTTGCAAGAGCTCACCAAAATTGGACAGTTGAAGACTGGAAAAATGTTGCCTGGTCTGATGAGTCTCGATTTCTGTTGAGACATTCAGATGGTAGAGTCAGAATTTGGCGTAAACAGAATGAGAACATGGATCCATCATGCCTTGTTACCACTGTGCAGGCTGGTGGTGGTGGTGTAATGGTGTGGGGGATGTTTTCTTGCCACACTTTAGGCCCCTTAGTGCCAATTGGGCATCGTTTAAATGCCACGGCCTACCTGAGCATTGTTTCTGACCATGTCCATCCCTTTATGCCCACCATGTACCCATCCTCTGATGGCTACTTCCAGCAGGATAATGCACCATGTCACAAAGCTCGAATCATTTCAAATTGGTTTCTTGAACATGACAATGAGTTCACTGTACTAAAATGGCCCCCACAGTCACCAGATCTCAACCCAATAGAGCATCTTTGGGATGTACATGGTCAGAAACAATGCTCAGGTAGGCCGTGGCATTTAAACGATGCCCAATTGGCACTAAGGGGCCTAAAGTGTGGCAAGAAAACATCCCCCACACCATTACACCACCACCACCAGCCTGCACAGGGATGTGGTGGAACGGGAGCTTCGTGCCCTGGATGTGCATCCCACAAATCTCCATCAACTGCAAGATGCTATCCTATCAATATGGGCCAACATTTCTAAAGAATGCTTTCAGCACCTTGTTGAATCAATGCCACGTAGAATTAAGGCAGTTCTGAAGGCAAAAGGGGGTCAAACACAGTATTAGTATGGCGTTCCTAATAATCCTTTAGGTGAGTGTGTATATATATATATATATATATATATATATATATATATATATATATATATATATATATATATATATATATATATATTTATATGTGGCATGGAGTCAATCAGTCTGTGGCACTGCTCGGGTGTTATGAGAGCCCAGGTTGCTCTGATAGTGGCCTTCAGCTCTTCTGCATTGTTGGGTCTGGCGTATCGCATCTTCCTCTTCACAATACCCCATAGATTTTCTATAGGGTTAAGGTCAGGCGAGTTTGCTGGTCAATTAAGAACAGGGATACCATGGTCCTTAAACCAGGTACTGGTAGCTTTGGCACTGTGTGCAGGTGCCAAGTCCTGTTGGAAAATGAAATCTCCATAAAGTTGGTCAGCAGCAGGAAGCATGAAGTGCTCTAAAACTTCCTGGTAGACAGCTGCGATGACCTTGGACCTCAGAAAACACAGTGGACTAACACCAGCAGATGACATGGCACCCCAAACCATCACTGACTGTGGAAACTTTACACTGGACTTCAAGCAACTTGGATTCTGTGCCTCTCCTCTCTTCCTCCAGACTCTGGGACCTTGATTTCCAAAGGAAATGCAAAATGTACTTTCATCAGAGAACATAACTTTGGACCACTCAGCAGCAGTCCAGTCCTTTTTGTCTTTAGCCCAGGCGAGATGCTTCTGACGCTGTGTCTTGTTCAAGAGTGGCTTGACACAAGGAATGCGACAGCTGAAACCCATGTCTTGCATACGTCTGTGCGTGGTGGTTCTTGAAGCACTGACTCCAACTGCAGTCCACTCTTTGTGAATCTCCCCCACATTTTTGAATGGGTTTTGTTTCACAATCCTCTCCAGGGTGCGGTTATCCCTATTGCTTGTACACTTTTTTTCTACCATATCTTTTCCTTCCCTTCGCCTCTCTATTAATGTGCTTGGACACAGAGCTCTGTGAACAGCCAGCCTCTTTAGCAATGACCTTTTGTGTCTTGCCCTCCTTCACTTTTTGAATGGAGTGTCATGCAAATTCCACACGCCAATTCTCATTGGCCTTTTCTCAAAGATCAGAGATGTCTGGGCTCCCAAGAGTGAAGCCCTAGTGTCAACTCATCGACACAACGTCTTGTTCCCTCTATCAGGGAATGGAGGTTACATCAGTAACCATGACGTTTTTCACACATTCTCACACTGCGTTACAATGTGCCCCAATTAGAACAAACTATGCAATTCCATGCAGTCAGATATGTAATTTATAAATCTCCCGTTTACGTGTGTGTGCGTGTGCATGTACGCATGTGTGAGTTTGTGTGTGTTGTGTTATCAATCCATGCATTATTTCGGCAAATTCTGTGGCTTTGCTGTAAATTCATTGTCAAGTGTTAAAATAAGTGCTATATTATTTATGACAAAGTTAATAAAGGGCTTTTATGAACATATTTTAACTTATCTTCAATTTATTTTAATTAGATCAAATACATTTGTTAGAGGGGGATTTTACACGGTCATGTTGCAATTAATTTAATTCATATTTCAATGGTCATGTTACAATGTGCCCCTTAACTGTTACACCATGCCTTGCCTGTGGGGCACGTTGTAACATTTCACATTCCTTCTTTCCAAGTAGAAGTCGAAAAAACGATATGCTTCATTTATGAAACAAGACCACATATTTGTACCAGACATGTGTAATATTAATGTGAAAAAGAAAAATATTTTGAATACCCAAACTGCATTGTTAGTTTGTGCTCCGCTATCCCCTACACTTCACAACCTGCAGTCAGTGCCATGTGACTCACAGTCTTGTTTTCCATCGTGCTGGTGCACAGACTACCAGACTGATCACCGACTTTTTCAAACGGATAGCCCAAAATACATCTTAAAATGAAGAAAACTCACAATTAATTCACAATTAAGTGCAGTTTTTACTTGATAACATGTCAACAAACATGAAGAAGGGCTCTTGCTTTTGGGGTGGGGCTAGACAGTGAAACCCCTGCTACTGCTCTTCAGTTGTTCTTGTTAAAGAAGGCTGTTTATATTAGTATGTAACTGTCCATTACCTTTTGTACACTGGATAAAATGTAAAAATATCTATTTTTTAAAAACAATTCAGTTTGATGTTATGTTGGGGATGTTGTTGTTTTATGCTAATTTGCTGTCAAAAAAATTGCATTTTACTTGTTTATTTGTTTTATCCAAAGCGAAATACCGGCATACTATATTGGTCTGAAAAACAGCTGTCTGGTGGACTGAGGGCCTTGTTTGATTCACACAAATGTGAATGTATCGGATTTACTGATAGCTGACGGAGTACAAATATATGATTATTTAGCTACAGTCTTTTTAAAATTTGTATATTAAAGTAGTCCAGTTAAGGCTTCTTGAATGTGTAGCAGTTTAGTGATCAAGGAAATAAACACGGTCTGAACATGTCATATCCCTAAGCGCTTGAGTGGATATGAAGAATAATTCTTTTTGGTATTATCTCCCAGCACAATGGTTGAAACAGGTTTGTTGTGAGAGAAACAAAACAAGACTGTCAAACATGCCAAATTTTGGTAATTCAAAATGTAATTAAAAAATTGGATTATCAACAGAACAATTTGAATAAAACATTTATTTGAACTGAACTGATGAATTTACATGAATTTTAGAATCTCGTGGACTCCACAATTTTGTGCAAAACCTAATGATCCATGTAATCATGGTTTAAGCAATGAAATCAACCTTTTGAGTTCAAAAGGTTCAAATACAATTGTTTTAATCAATTTGATTAGAGTGCTAGAAATAGTTTGGGATCTTTAATATTTCTTTTATTTAACATTTTTTTTTATTGATATGTTTAGGGTAAGTTTAGAAATACTTAAAGTAATGGTTTATTATATAATCTTTTAAATGCACAGCTTCTAGTTCCATGAGTGAGTTAGGTGCAAGCAAACACAGACATGCACAAATGCACACACACAGCAACTGAATTAGTGCCCTGGACATGGGCCTACACACTGTTGTCACCCGTCTGTTTCCCCTTAGAAATGACACAACCTTTACCGTGTAGCATGATGGGAAATGGCCTGTCATCTGAATGATAGGCCTCTGTAGTTGGCTTATCAGATATGGCCATTAATGGAAGGCACTATTGCTGGGACAGTGTTTGGCAGCACCAATATTCCATTTGTAAGTTTTCCGGACCCTGCTTCCTCCTTAGCGGGTCCATAGTTTCAACTGACCAGACCAGGACAAATATTTACCACTGGGAGGGAAATGTGCATTTCCTGTCACTGTGAGCACAGAACAATAAATGTCTTTCTCTCTCTCTCTCTCTCTCTGAGTGTGGATGGAGTAAATTATTGCTTTGGGTTTCTCAGAATAGCAGCAATTATCACACTTCCCTTGATTATGTGCTTGTGCTCATTGTCTAAAGACATTTAGCAGTAGGTTTGGGTTAAAACCGGAAAACTTACCTAATAGTTTTTGTGAGTTGGGCAGCTGAAGCATGCAAGAGTATAGGACAACAAATACAGTTTAGCACGAGAGAGGATTCTGGGTCACTTGAATGAATTATTTAGGCATTAAGAGGGCTCGACTCTGGTCCATTTAATTTATATGTACAGTTATTAGGTTTTATTCTGGAAACATGAGCAGAACAAAATTTTGTATTGAGTAAATCCTTCATAAGTCCATTTGTGTGTAAACTGTGACATTTAAATCACTTCTTGTGAGTCTAAAACATTCATCATTATTATATTTATTTATGTATGCTTATTATTTATTGCCTGGACCTCCACACATATTTATTATTATTAGAAGTGGTAGTAGTTGTAGCGGTAGTATTGTTATTTAAAAGTATGACTACTTACTCCAGCCCTAATAAATATTAAGGACACACTTCGAGTTTTTTATTTTCTGCCTTTTCGTTCTTTAATGGGGTTTTATAACAGCTTTGCAGTATGGAGACTGATAAATCACAACACTGAATATACTTTTCTTGATTTCATTCATTGCTTATGTTTCTGTTTCTTCCATTATAATAATAATAAAAAAAACATTATTTTATATAGCTCCTTTAAAAGTAGCTTCTCAAGTCACTTTACACAGTAAAAACATATAAGAATAAAAAACATTAGGATTAATGAAATATATAAACATGCACATCAAAATACAACTCATAATAAATCAGAAACACAATAAAACATGCATATGAGAATACATAACATAAAAATATATTTAAAAAATAATAATAATCAAGTAAAAGCTAACCTGAAGAAGTATGTTTACACCATACACCAGTATGAACTAAACCAATCTCAGACCTGTAACCACCCATAGAAACAAACTGGCTTAACCAGTTTAAAACAGTCTCAGAAACACTAAAATGATCATATATTACAAAATAATTTGACTGTTTTGGTGCAAAGAAAACTTTACTAATATCATCAGTGGAATTCAGGGAAGATTATATATATATATATAAGCCCCAGCAGTCTCCATGTCATGGAACTCTGGCTCAGTGGTGGCCATGTCGTGGAACTCTGGCTCGGCGGTGGCCATGTAGTGGAACTCTGGTATGGTGGCGATCATGTGGTGGAATTCTGGTTCGGCGGCGGCCATGTGGTGGAACTCTGGTTCGGCGGGGGCCATGTGGTGGAACTCTGGTTCGGCGGAGGCCATGTGGTGGAACTCTGGTTCGGTGATGGCCATCCGCCTCCCCCACAGTGGATGTGGAACCAATGATCTGCAGGGCGAGGTCGATATATTGGGCCAGATTGAGGGGACTGCGACCGCCAGGCATCAAGGCGGAGATGGGCTCATTATGTTCGACCCGAAAAATTTCCTTGAGGGCAAGCTCATTAAAAGCCACCTGACAGGCTAGGGCACAAAAGTCTTTAACGTAATTATCCAGGGGACGACTCCCCTGACAGAGGCTCAGAAGCTGAACTGCTGGGTCCATTGTGAGGTTGAGTATCCTGTGGCATGACACAGGAGCAGCCGATGATGTGATGATGAACCCAAGGGCAGTTTATTTACAAAAGTGATATCCAAGAAGCCTAACTTTAAATGTGAACAAAACATAAACATGACTTGACTATAGAACCAACATTACACCAACAATACTCAACCAAGGACAATGGCAAACATTGAGGTGATTTACACCTGAGAAGACAAAGACCCTCCCCTGGGCCTATCGATGAGGAATGTCACAGAAAGAGAATGAATGTGAGGAGACTTAATGATCAAAATTTATTTTAAGTTAAAAGAAGTAATCTTACTGTACATTTTCTTTAAATAAAGACTTTCTTTATTTTAGACCTACACTAACGTTTAAAAGAAGTCTCTTCTGCTCACCAAGACTGCATTTATTTGATCCAAATACAGTAAAAATAGTGATATTTTGAACTATTTTTACAATTTAAAAGAACAGTTTTCTATTTGAATATATTGTAAAATGCAATTTGTGATCAAAGCTGAATTTTCTTTCATTACTGTAGTCTTCAGTGTCACATGATCCTTCAGAAATCATTATAAGATGGTGATATTGGCATATTTAAAGTGCATTTTACTAATTTAACCTGAACACATATTTGCAAGCACAAGCTTTGTTGATGATAATGATATTGTTGATGTTGATGATAACGAGGCAGCATAAACACTAGATTACACATATTCTAAACATTCATATTATTCTTATACCATATTACATATCATATTTATATCATACAGCATACAATTTAAATACCTGCTTTAGCCGAAATGTAACTAAAACTTGCTTATTAGGAGTCATATTTCAAATGTCAATACTCTGAATCCTGGCCTGCAAGTCTGGAAACAGTCCCACTAGTAAAATATGTACATGTTTATATAAAATAGCATGTCAACTAATGAATGGCAAGTCTGGAAACAGTCCCACTAGTAAAATATGTAAATGTTTATATAAAATAGCATGTCAACAAATGAAAACTAAATAACTTACTCGTCCGAAATTGTATCCTCGGCTGGATCAAGTCTTTCTTCAAAATACAAACGTTCATCGGAGTCCCGCTCATCTTCTGAGGAAAATGTTAACTCTTCCTTAATATCATGGCGTTTCCTCACCTGTGTCTCATTACAAACGCGCAGAAAAATGAATGAATTGTGTTTAAATCAAACCTCACTGTTGGGGGCCTTTACCATTTGCATTGATTGCCTCAGCACATTAGCGTATGAATGGCGCGCTCTGCTGGTGGGAGTGATTACATTATCTATAATTAGATGAACCGGTAAAAAAATGTACAGCGCTTTGTTTCATACAGATTACATTTCAGGAGAATATTTGTTTTAAATTTTAATTGTTTTATTTAAAAGTAGACATTTTAAGCTTTTGTTACGTCCCATGACGTAATATTTAGTGTGTATGTGGTGCTGGTGATGTTTTTATTTTTTTTTTCCCTCCTTCTGTTTCTCTCTCTCTCTCTCTCTGCCATGCAGCACTCCAAACCATCCGCAGCTGATGCTAATTAGTAGGAGCGTGTATAAAGTAGCAAAGAAACTGGGTTCAGGGAGAATCCCTCTTCAGCTATCACAGACACATTGGTGTTATCTGCAGTTGTAAAACTTATTTGTGAAATCTGTTGTCTTGAGTACAGTGACTCTTTAGACTGTGTGAGTTTGAAGAGTAAAACCGTGTAGGGAGACGGGCGCCAATTTGTTTGGATTATCCACTCCTAAACTTTTCTCCTGTTTATTTTTCGTTAGTCAGGGAGAGAGGTAAGATAACTCTTTAATTTTGATTTATTTTTGTTAGGGAATTTAACTGGGTTTAAACTTTAGGAAGCCCCTGTTTTTTGGCCTGGCCCTCTCCTGACGATCTGGTTATTATTTTAATTTGTTTCCCTGTTTATTTATCTTTGTTTGTTTTCATAAATATATTGATTAAGCCTTTAATAAAAAGAAAACAACTAATTAAGCATACTCTTTCAGTTTCCTTTTATGACCAGGTGTAAATCAAAGGGTGCTGTGTAAATCTTTTGTACATAAATGTGAATGACAAATAGAGCTGGGATAGAGGAAGAGGAGACTTCTCACATTTATCAAGTCAATTTTTTTTGGTTATATCTTTTTTTTTTAATTTGTTACTCCCTCTTTAAAATACCCTAGACTGGAGAGGGAACGTAACACTTTCTTTAGACACGTTTCATGTTTGTGTGATAAGTATTTGCGGAGTTTCAGTTCATTTTTGTGACGTGTTTCAGAAATATGCTTGTGAACACAGAGACAGCTGAAAGCTAACCCTTTTTATTTTCTTTATTTTACAAAAGCACAAGGTTTTGTTGTTATTGTGAGTGTACACAAATAAAAGAAGGCCCTTTATAGTCTCTAATGATGTCTTACACTTATCTGTATGCCCCAAAATGACTATTTTAAAGTGAGTATTTTAAGTTGTTTCCGCTGTAATGATGAAAATATCCAGCAGGATGCGCCGGCGCTGTCAACCCCAGAGAGTTAAATACATGACATGGAGGGACATAAACCAAAGAACAAATAGAACTCTAAACAAGATAATTAAACAATAAACCAATGAAAACAAGACACATGAACATGGAGGGAAAACAGGATATCACATGACTATGGAAACAGGAACTCAACTTTTCAAAATAAATGGAATCAAGATATGAACAAAAACACATCTAAACATGACACCTCTCACTTTCAACTGCTTTTATGTTCAGCAATCTTAACATGTGTAAATATATGTATGAACATGAAAAGAATCAACAACTAAGACATAAACTGAACAAGTTTCACAGACATGTGACTAACAGAAATGGAATAATGTGTCCCTGAACAAAGGGTGGGGTCAAAATAAAAAGTAACAGTCAGTATCTGGTGTGGCCACCAGCTGCTTTAAGTACTGCAGTGCATTTCCTCCTCATGGACTGCAACAGATTTGCCAGTTCTTGCTGTGAGATGTTACCCCAGTTTTCAACCAAGGTACTTGCAAGTTCCCGGACATTTCTGGGGGGAACGGACCTAGCCCTCACCCTCCGATTCAACAGGTCCCAGACATGCTCAATGGGATTGAGATCCGAGCCCTTCACCTGCCATTACAGAACACTGACATTCCTGTCTTGCAGGAAATCATGCACAAAATGAGCAGTATGGCTGGAGGGTCATGTCAGGATGAGCCTGCTGGAAGGGTACCACATGAGGGAGGAAGATGTCTTCCCTGTAACACATAGCGTTGAGATTGCCTGCAATGACAACAAATTCAGTCCAATGATTCTTTGAAACCCCGCCCCAGATAGACCCTCCGCCTCCAAATCGATCCCGCTCCAGAGTACAGGCCTCGGTGTAACGCTCATTCCTTCGACGATAAACATGAGTCCGAACATCACCCCTGGTGAGACAAAGCCGCAACTCGAGAGTGATGAGCACTTTTTGCCAGTCCTGTCTGGTCCAGCGAAGGTGGGTTTGTGCCCATAGGCGATGTTGTTGCCGGTGATGTCTGGAAAGGACCTGCCTTACAACATGCCTACAAGCCCTCAGTCCAGCCTCTCTCAACCTATTCTGGACAGTCTGAGCACTGATGGAGGGATTGTGTGTTTCTGGTGTAACTCGGACAGTTGTTCTTGCCATCCTGTACCTGTCCTGCTGGTGTGATATTCAAAAGTACTGATCCTGTGCAGGTGTTGTTATATGTAGTCTGCCACCGCGAGGATGATCAGCTGTCCTTCCTGTCTCCCTGTAACGCTGTCTTAGGCGTCTCACAGTACATACATTGCAACTGATTGCCCAGGCCACATCTGCAGTCCTCATGCCTCCATGCAGCATGCCTAAGGCTCGTTCACACAGATGAGCAGGGACGCTTGGCATCTTTTTGTGATTTTCAGAGTCAGTAGAAAGGTCTCTTTGTGTCCTAAGTTTTTATAACTGTGACCTTAATTGCCTACTGTCTGTAAGCTGTTAGTATCTTAATGACCGTTCCACAGGTGCATATTCATTAATTGTGAATGGTTCATTGAACAAGCATGGGAAATGTATTATTGTTTAAACCCTTTATAATAAAGATCTGTAAAGTTATTTGGATTTTTACAAAATTATCTTTAAAACACAGCATCCTGAAAAAGCGACGTTTCTTTTTTTTGCTGAGTTTTATGTGTGGCATGTGGATATGTCTTCAGCTTATTTCTCCATTGATTGCTTGTGAAAAGTCATGAAATGATTCAAGCTTTGCAAAGGAACTATTATTGAAGGATGGGGCAGTTAAAAACGTCATGGTTATTGTCGTAACCTCCATTCCCTAAGGGAATGAAAACGAGACGTTGTGTCGAATGAAGTGACACAAGGGGTCTTACCGGGATGCCAAACATAACTCTGAACTTGATAAAAGGCCAATGTCAAGTTGGCAGACAGAATTTGCATGGCCCGCCCCGGACATACGGGTATAAAGGGAAGCGGGGCAGTGACTGTCAGTCAGGATTTTGCACTGAGAAGCCGAAAATAAGGTTTGGCCATTTACAGTGGTAAATGGAGGTTACGACAGTAACCATGACGTTCCCCTTCTGTCACTCACTCGACGTTGTGTCGAATGAAGTGACACAAGGGGTCCCATCTAAAAATGGCATGCACTGACCGTGTTACGTCAACTGTCGAGACAGGTGCAAGTAGGCTACTGCCTGCTAGAGGCAACTGTGTTAGCTGCACATAGCCCTCCTCAACGCCCCAAAGAAATGTCACATACAGACCTTAGGTTCCCCACACCCCTGAGAGGGGAATAGGTGCTACATGACTAGCATGGGAGCAAGCCCGGGTGGGGCTATCTTAACACTATCAGATGCGTCGGGGAAAGCGGTCTTTCCCCGTCCTATTCTTTCATGGGGAAAAGACCCTGCGGAAGCCACATCCTGCCCAATCTAGGGGGAGGTAACATGTGGCACATACACCACGAGGGTTGTGAAGCCATACATGGGAATGGCGCAATGGTAGGTCCAGCCTAATGAGGGGGGACTCTACAAGCACGGCGACTGGGGTAGCGGGGCTGCCCAAGGGAAACGCAGGTCCGCCAACAGGGGGACCGTACCGCGGAACAGAGCACCTGTGACTCGTAGTGGGTCTGGAAGCAAATTGCTCTGCTGAATTCGCAGGCCAGAAGGCTAGGGAAGAGAACATCCAGGGAGCGACGCTTCGTGGCTAACCTGGGATAGAAGGCACACTGGATCAACTAGGTGAAGGGCGCTGTGTGCAAGCGGAACACTCGGTCGGTTGTGCCGCATTACCGAGTTCTACCGGCTCAGACCTGACAAAACACGGGACGAGACCGACTCAACCCTAAGATAGTAGAATCTGGCAAAGGTATTGGGTGTTGCCCAGCCCGCTGCTCTGCATATGTTTGCTAGGGAGGTGCCATTGGTCAGTACCCACGAGGATGCCACACTTCTCGTTGAGTGTGCTCGAACCCGCAAGGGAGCATAGCAGTTACATACATTTTCAAGGTGGAGGGGGACAGCCTCCCCTCCAGCCTCTCCTGCAGGAATGAAAGCACTGACCGAACTGCGCACCTCTGCAGGTCTTTGGCTCGGGAAGAACACCATTTTGCGAACATGCTCCACTTTAGGGCGTAAATTTGCCTGGTGGACGGAGCTCTGGCTTGGTTGATCATGTCTACGACTGTAGGTGGTAGATCCAATAGATCTTCCACATCCCATCCAGGGGCCAGACGTGGAGGTCCAGAGGTCTGGGTACGGGTGCAGAGGGTGCCCTGTCCTTGAGAAAGAACGTCCTTCCTCAGGGGTATTTTCCAGGGAGGTGCTGTCGCGAGGAGTGTAAGATCTGAAAACCAGGTCCGGGTGGGCCAGTAAGGGGCCACCAGGATGACCTGTTCCTCATCCTCCCTGTTCTTTCACAGCACCAGTGCAAGAAGGCTCATTGGGGGAAATGCGTACTTGCGCAGCCCCAGGGGCCAGCTGTGTGCCAGAGCGTCTGTCCCGAGTGGATCTCCTGTCAGGGAGTATCAGAGCGGGCAGTGGGAGTTGTCCTGGGAGGCGAAGAGATCTATCTATGCCTTGCCGAATCAGTCCCAAATCAGCTGGACCACCTGGGGGTGGAGCCTCCACTCTCCGCTGGACAAAACCTGCTGCGACAGCGCGTCAGCCATCGTGTTACGGTTGCCAGGGATGTGAGGGACACCAGCGACCTGAGTCGTGGCTGACTCCGAAGGAGATGTCGGACGAGTTGTGACATATGACGAGAGCGCACGCCGCCTTGGCGATTTATGTACGCTACCATCGCGGCATCAGGCGCCGCTGTGACGCTCTACGAAGCAGCGGCGACATCGTCATTCCAAATCTGGAGGCTCAATGGAGAATGCCGGCTGGCTGTGATGCGAGCTGCACTCACCCTGAGCTCGGACGGAAGCAAGTAAGCGTGCCGGGGGGCGGGTGGTTCGTGGGGATTTACCCGGCTAAACCGAGCCCATCATCATCCCCAAATTGTCTTCATTGCCAGCTGGGTCGTCCTCAATGCCGTGGGAAGAAGGAACGACACGGAGGGACGGCTGAAGTGGCTTTCTCTCGTGAGAAAAGCAAGCCGCGACCGCAATGTTGCCATGGCTATGTTCTCGCACTGAGAACATGAACCATTTATAAAATGCTGCCTGCACGCGAGGCAGCTTTTATGACCGTCAGAAGTGGAGAGAAATCAACCGCATCCAAGAACTACACAGAGGCGGAAAGACATCTTTAAAAAGATGTGTCCTGAAAAGGATGTTCAATGCCTGCTGTGTATTGTTCTTTTATGAGTGGGAACTCAAACTCTTTTAGAGGAAATAATATTTTTATAATTTTTAGGAGGAGAATCCCTCTTTCTGGCAATGAATGCGCTGTTGAAAGTTGTGGACTGCACAGCGTGCAGAGAGAGAGAACGCCAGCTGGAAACATGCTGTAGATCCAACAGCAGTGCTTCTTGCCAACAGAGGTTAGTGGAACAGTGGTGAACTCAGCTTTGCTGTTGCAGAACCATTCGGCTCCGAAGAAAAATTCTTAAGAATTGTAAGTTAAATGTATGGGGAACCAAAAAAAATAAAAGTCAAAATAATTTTCAGTAAAATGATTGGCATGAACAAATTGTCCAATCACGGGAGATCTTACCATGATGTCCTGCCTTACCAAGCTAGTCTCTAGAGGGTAGGAGCCATTTTCTTTTTTTTCCATCAGAGAAGCGATGTGAGCAGAGCGATGCTGAAATATTCCTTACTTTGTAAAGTAGAACAAATCAGTGGCGAAGACATTTATGTTCTTTATTTGTTCCGGGTTTTGGTGAGTGAATATTTCTGATGTATAGGTTGTGGTATTATACACCTAAATGCGTGTTGGTGTTTTAAGGGAAGAACATTTTTTATTAATCTTGAACTGAACTACTGATCAGTACAAGGGTTTCTTATGTGTACTGTATATGTGTTATTTATGTTCAATGCTCAATGCAGCTAATTAACTTAGGCTTATTGAACTGATTAAGCAGTGAAACTGTAACTATACAAGTGTTTGGTTATATTAAGTCAAGTCATTTTTATTTGTATAGCGCTTTTCACAACACAACATTTCAAAGCAGCTTTTAAAGAAAATTATGCTTTAACAAAAAAAGCTGTAATAGGAATGTCTTCGAGTCATAATAGTGCAGTTTAACAAAAACAAACATGATTGTTACCTGAGCCTTAAAATAAATAATAAGAAAGAAGTAAATATGTATATTTAGACCCCCAGTGAGCAAGCTTAAGACGACTGTGGCAAGAAACACAAAACTCCATAAGATATTGGTTAATAGAGAAAAATACCTTTGGGGTAAACCAAGCTTACTCTGGCCAGACAGCATGAATATTAGACGTGCATGATCTAAATCGGCCAATCTTAGTCCTAAATCTGGTGGAAGTGGTGGTGGCATAGTGGACTAAATCACATAACTGTTAATCAGAAGGTTGCTGTTTCGATCCCCACAGCCACCACCATTGTGTCTTTGAGCAAGACACTTAACTCCAGGTTGCTCCAGGGGGATTGTCCCTGTAATAAGTGCACTGTAAGTTGCTTTGGATAAAAGCGTCTGCCAAATGCATAAATGTAAACGATCGGCGATTGGCCAATCGTGGCAAGATTCAGGGATGATCTTTTTTGCAGCACGCAGGGAATCCCACATACACTGCTATTTGAATTAATACGTGCTTGCTCAGCCCTTGAAGCATAACAGTGTAGCCTCTGGAGGGATAGTTGGCAATTCTAAGCATTCACAAATTTAAACCTTCTGACATGCTGTAATTCAGATGAATATGCCATTTAAAACAAAAATTATAATGTGTATGAATATTAAGTTGCCCATTTTCTAGACATTACGGTGGTAATTCTGATTATTTGCACAGTGAGCACGGAGAGGATAAAGATTTTACAAACAGGTATAAAATCTTATTAAACAACAAATTAACATGCAAAAATGCATTTGAGTCTAAGTGATGTAACGTGAGTCGTGATAATCAGACTAATAATCAGTGTGTGGAGCGATAGAGACTGTTTGAGTGATCATGAGCACGTTTAGCTTCACTCCCTTCAACATGCTCTCGGTGTCAATCAAACAAGCGCACTCGCCAGGAGTTCTCAATATCTCATCAGTTACTAATCCCATCGCTATTCTGAGAGGATCCCAATTTCAATCAGATTAATTCTGCTCGCAATACCACTAATAACAGATATAACAGTAAACCTTCAATAATGACACCGTGTCTTCACACATTTGCTTATAAATAAGTGATGTTACAACAAAATGCCAAAGACAGTAAACAAATCATAGATATTTATGATTTCTCACTGAAGCAGTTTTGGAGCTTGTAATGTATATAACTTTTTTAACGTTATCAATGCTCTAATGTTTTTTTCTTCTTCTGGTGGCCAGCAGCAGAGGTGGGCAGTACCACTTCTTTTCGATCAGATACATATAATTTCATAGTCCAATATCGACGATAAAAATACTGATACTTCTATTAAATTTATTTATTTATTATATTTTTTGCGATTTCTTGGGATTTAATGGATAATTTAAATTGTTATTTTTGGCCATAATTTAATTCATTATTTATTTATTTATTTAACATTTGTGAGCCTAATTAGAAAATTATTAGGCTTCTGTATTGTTCACCCTTATTACAAAATTACTTTACAATATCACTAATTCCTTCTGTTCTGTGCTACAAAAAAACAAACATTTTCTCTAATTTTCTCTTTCAATCCACTACATCGCCATCTACTTTTCTGCAAAGTTCAGCACCAGCTCTACAAATCAAGGTCTATGAGTTCCTTCAGAAAATAACAGGCAGTTTTTTGGGCAGGGTTGGGACTACTCTCTGCAGGAAAGTACAACTCCTGGAGCACCCCTTATTCAGAAAAATAAATAATTTGTTTTGTTTAAGCAATCAGAATGGAAAACAGTCAAAAGTGAGCAGCGTTAATGTTTGACGAAGTTGCGTTTACTCACTGTTATCATTTTTATTTGCACCTGTGATTGCTTGCTTGCTGAGCAATTTAACTGCTATTGGAGATCAATGCAGAATCAATATTTCATGGCATGGAATCAGGGCTTGTAAATAGACTAAATGCATCAGCTCTAAATAATAGCCCTTTCCATGAGAATCAGCACATTGATTGGAATACCAATGCCACTCAGCACCGGCTTGTCATCTGAATGAATGCTGCCTTGATGTGGTCTGGCAATAAATGATAGGAATTAATGTTGTTTTAACCAGTTGGCAAGGAGGGGATGCAAAATAGCTTTTGATGGCTGGAATGGAGAGAAAGAGTGAAAGAGAGAGTTGGGTGGGTGATTGTGATAAATACACATTATCAAAGCCGATCGACAATCAGGACTCCACAGGTCGGAACTCTCAGTAAATTTCATTTACGGAAACTTGATACTTCACCAAACAAAATTATATTTCCAATAGCACATAAATTAAGAATAAAAAACAATAACAGAGTATTATGGTGGGTTATCACAGAAAATTGGAAAACCAGCTAAGAATGAGTTCTTAATATGCACGCTTTATCTGCTTACATTTCCAGAGAGAACGAATATGTTGGTCCGCTTATACCATAAAAAAACACTCCCCATACACTTTAAGACTGTGTTAAATGTATCATCCAGGCAAAAACGTTGTGGCGCAAAGAATATATTGCCTTGAAAAGTCAGAAGCCTAATGGCATTGATGTAATTTCCATAAATTTTAGTCTGAAATTTGATATTTCTTTCATTGGTGAACAAAAGAAACTGAATGAGAGTGAATGAGAGAGAAAGAGAGAGAGAAACTTTTTTTTTCAGTAATCCTGAAATGATAGAGCCCATTTTGGCTCATGATCGATAGGGCACACACACACACACACACACACACACACACACACACACACACACACTGATGGAGATGCCATTAGAGGCAACAAAAGCAGCCTGTCAGGATGCTTCAAACACTGACAAATGCCCTGTAATCTCTCGAGATTGTCAATATTACATTTAGCTATTTACTCTTTTTTCTCTGGGGCTTTCTTACTGGTCGGCTGGGCTATATGTCAAATGTATACAAACGCATGATGCCATTTGAGTTACCTGCACCTCAATGAGATGATACTGAAAAGATTTACATAAAAAGCATGAAATGAAGAAATCGCATCATCTGGCTATATTTGTATTATTACATTTGCAATGTAGACACCCAACACTAGTGGCACATATAGATATCATCCATCATCACTTAAAAAGACACGTCTGCGTTTAGGGCACTGGTTCTTAAGTGGGTCGAGAGCCAAACATGGGTCACAAGTCTGTTCAGTTAGGGTCACGTACATCATGGAAAAAAATAAAGCTAAATATATAATGCAACTAACCATCTTATGCTTAGTTAGGATACCAAATTACAATAAGATTATTCACTTTTAAAAGGGAGGAGAAAGTTGTTGTCAAAATCTGTGCATCCAACCTAACTCTACAGTGCTATTATGGCACAAATTTATGTCACTCGGTAGAAGCTAGACAAATTAGACAGAATGTCCACATAGAGAGGTTGTGTGACATGCCCTGATCCTGGAAAACCAAGAACAAGAGTATGCAAAGTGAAAAATATAAACATTTTGGTACAGTTGCTGGTCATCACTTGATGTCCAATCTGGGTTCTGAAGCAAAACTCCTTGAGAACCACTGTTATAGAGTCAGAAGCGTACACACACACACACACACACACACACACACACACACACACACACACACACACACACACATTGATGCGGCTATCCTTATGAGGACTCTCCATAGACATAATGATTTTTATACTGTACAAACTATAGATTCTATTCCCTAACAAAAACAATTCAGCATTTTTACATTTAAAAAAAAAAAAAAAAAAACATTGTTTAGTATGTTTTTTAAGCTATTTGAATTATAGGGGTACTAGAAATGTCCTCATAAACCAAATTTTAGCATAATACCCTTGTAATTACCAGTTTTTAACCTACAAAAATATCTTTGTAAACCACCCAAACCCACCCACACACACAATCCCATCTGAGGAATCTCTCCATCAGTGGCAGCCAGACTGAGCTGTATGTGATGGTAGTAATTGTTTCATTTTAAAGTGCTTAACCTTACATTAGCGTGGGCCGATCTGTACAAGAGGACTTGATTTACAGTGTGGATCAGAGAGCACTAAGAGATTTACTGTCCACACATGCACAGGGGAAGATCCTCTTTTAACAGTGTGAGCCAGCTGTTACTGAACCACAATTAATAGATCAATCCATGCACTCAACACCCCATGTTTTGTTTCATGTGACAGTGGAAGCTATAAGCAGAAAACATTGGTACTTTCATCTATTAAACTAAATGGCAACTAGCATGTGGAAAAACACTTCTAATTAATAGACTTGTCTAAGCCTCTTAAATCCAGAGAAGACAACTCTTAATGTAACAGTATCCAATGGCATTCTAGAACTGTGTGCTTCCAGTTTGCGGCAACAGCTCTTATCTGTCCTAGCATACCCCTGTTCACGAATGGAGGTCCATAAAGAATAGGTTTACTGGTGTGAAGGAACTTAAACTGAATTTGGCCTGCTTAAAGCCCGGACTTGAACCCCATTGAACACCTTTGGGATGCATTGGAATGAAACTTTGAAACTCATCACCCCAAATTATGTCTTAGCTCACTGATGCTCTTGTGTCTAAATATATACAGTACAGTGCAGTGCAGTACTTTATAATCAGGATGTAAAAATAATGCAGTGGATAGTTTTTTTAGTCATCAGTTAACTTTATCTATTAATTTATCCTCAAACTAAATCAATATTTCATGTGACCACCCTATGACAGAACCAATTCCCCTAGGTACACTTGGGCACAGTTTTTCAAGATTGTTGGCAGATAGGTTGTTCCAAGCATCTTGGAGAACTTGCCAATGTTCTATGTATTTAGACTGTCTTTTCTCAATCATGTTGAGATCCTTGTTCTACTTTTATTGAATTCTGTTTGGAAAAGGAATTTGTGGGAATCTAAAATGTATATTTTCTTTTGACACACAGAAGATATAAAATGTCTTATAGCCTTATGTCAAACTTTTTTTTTCCCTTTTTGTTCACATCTAATGTGACTTTCGCACAGGACTGCACAGTATGTATACAAAACTACATAGTGCATGTTTGTAGTGTATGTCTCCACTCATATTTTCTTTTACAATGTAATCATACACACATTTTGGCTAGTGCGTCAAAGGTGTTTGTGCTGTGCGAGTCAGCAAAATCCTTAAATCCACTACCATTTTAAAACAGTGTGTATTGGTTCAGCTGTATATTACCTGCACTTAGTGGTGAAAGCGTATGGAAGCTAAGGGCTAATACTGGTTTAATATGTCTTCTGAACCGATGCAATCGATTTAGCTGAGAAACAGATCAATATTTAAATAATTTATTACAATAAATCTCCACTTTCACTTTTAGAATTTGAAAGTGAAGGAGGAGATATATAGTTAAAAAGGACAAAAAAATTATCTGTTTATCACCCACATCTATCACATCACTTCTAAAGACATATATTTAACCACTAGAATTTGCCTTTGTGATTTTTGAAGTGTGAAAGATCTGGTCAACATTCACTTGCATTATATGGACCTACAGACCTTGTAAAAATCGTATTTTTTGCTCTGCAGAAGAAAGAAAGTCATACACATGTTGGGTGCTTCGTTCAGAAGCGGGTTTGGTTATTAGCAATAATTAATAATGATCAAAGATAATTATTAATTACTAAAATAAATAGGACATTGATTAGAATCAACATTATTTTTTTTTTTTATCCTTTAAATCAACCATCCTCAAAGATAACCATCAGTTATCAAAATCAATAGAATATTAATTATTATCAAAGATAACAATGTTTATTGATGCGGTAATATCAATTAATATTCCGTATGCCACGGTCGTTGGTTCTTTAATGGATAAACTCGGTGTGCCGGTCTCACCCGCGACGGCGGATATGCACAAACAATCCAACATGGTTGGACAACACCACAGCAAATCTCATTCATAATATAATTATGTTACAGTAATACCATGAGTATTATTAGCAGCAATGAGTGGACTCGGTGGTCCGTAAACTGTACAAGCAATAACCTTGATTCACAAGAATAACACACTATAATAATCTATCTCTGCCTATACGTAAACCTCTAACTTGAGGACCAGAGGTGGGTAGTAACTCGTTACATTTACTTGAGTAACATTTTGGGGAAAATATTACTTTTAGAGTAGGTTTAAAAGTGAGTACTTTTTACTCTCACTCAAGTAAATTTCCAATAATTTGTGTGGCGTTACTGTCGTTACATTACTGGGTTTAATATGAATTAATGTGTAATGTGTAGAGAGATCACTGAATGGGACATTTACGAGAGCAGAAGTTCACAGCTGCGCGCAATGTGGCGCTCCCACTTGAGTGATGAGACTGTCACTCAAGTCATCAGTGCAGCAGTATCAAACTCTTAAGTAAAGAAACATTTCTGCACTCCACACAGTGGAAAAAATTATAGTTTCGTCATGCAATGCCTTCATTTAACACCTAGACAAGCTGATATTGCAAGATTAAAGTCACAGCTCCAACTTAAGGCAGCACGCTGAGGTAAGTTTTGGCTATAATTCTATTGCAGGCTTTTCTGTGTAATGAGATGGTCATTTTCAGGGTGATTCTGTAACTTATGACATCAGTTTTTAAGTGTACATTTTTAAATCAGTGCAGCAATATATCAGTGTGCTTTGTCCTGCATGTCGTAAGCAGTATTTATGCATATACTCCCTCGTGGGGGTACTGGAAACTATCGCAGCTACTTCAGGCGGATTAACTGTATAAATCCATGTAAACATCCAAGTTAATCACTCCCATTTGTGTGATCGACAACTAGAGCGCGAACAGGCAGCATTTCTGCGTGTGCACAGCAAGGTGCTCGGGGTGTGCGTGTGTGATGTTCACAAGGCAATCTTCATTCACTATTTCCTATATAGTGAATGGCAGTTAGTGCACTATATCTCAGCAGTAAGTGAACGAAATGACTGAATTCGGACGTGAGTGTTGGAGCTCTGGTGCTGGTGCAGAAATATCACATATGACATTTAAAAATACTTGGGCCTTATTTGTTATTCTTATTAAATAATATATTAATACAATAAATCTTCATTCTGTTTGTCATTTTTAATATATAGTGTTAATATATTATATATAATAATATAAAGAGTAAACACATTTGATCAAATAAAGAGTACATTTTAAAATGTAATCAGTATGTTTTGTCTCTCTATATGTTATTATGTTTTAATCCAGTAGTGATTTGTCATAAAGTAATTTAATACATTCAGCAAGAAAAAAAACATTGCAGGAGTGAAGGAAGCAGTAAACTCCTAGCTCGTACGTGTTCCCCGTGGTGGATTGTGGGAAATTAACCGTCATCGAGTGTACTTGAAATAGTGCACTATATAGTGGATAGGGGGTGGTTTCAGACACAGCGAGTGTTCCACGACCGGAGTTAGTGCCCTATGTAGGCTGTGTTCTCTGCATTTAGAGAGTGGCAGAACTGCTGTACAGAACTAACGATCTAAATACTTACGACACTGAAAACTGTAACTACACTGAAATAAGAATCCACACAGGACTGTAAAAGCTATGAAATCGCAAAATAAGACATTATATTTCAGCATTATATATAATGTCCTTGTGGGACATTTTCACGTTTTCACTGTAATAATTACTAGAAATGTTTCCAAACCTCTCTTCTTATTGACAAATTCATCCAGATTTGACAAGAGCCCTTAAAGGGATAGTTCACTCAAAAATTACAATTCTCATTATTTACTCACCCTCATTCAACCCCATTCTACTGAACTTAAATGAAGACTTAGAAGACTTTCTCAGCTCTGTTGGTCCATACAATGCAATGAATGGGTGGCAACCAGAGTATGTGAGCGGAGTGGAGCGAGGAGTGGAGCGGCATGATTTTGCCTGGAGCGAGGAGCAGGTTTTTTAAAAATTGGAGCGTCATTGTTTTCTCTCGCTCCAAGAGCGCTCCACTAATGCTCCATCATGGGCAAAACACCTGTTAACGGACCTTAATGCAATAATTCACCACGTGTTAAGCAATGTTAAACACTATTGGAATGAAGAAATTATGGAATTTCTGATATAACCAGAAAAAATATACTAATTTAAAATCTAGCTACACTTGGAAATGTTCGACCTCCAGCGCAAAGGTTAATTTTTCTTTCTGTTTTCACGCTCCTATTATTGAGATAAGCTTGCGGTAAAGTTTGACTTAACTACATGCTTGTGTCTTGTCTCTTTATTCCTGCACCAGCTGCCATTTATTGAAAATTAATGATGGGACGGCAAAGGAGAACACGAGTGGGGAGGTGATTGCCACGATCAAAGGTTTGTTGTGAAATCCTAAAAGACATGTCCAGAAAACACGATGATAATACATTCATATGTGGAGAGAAAATCTAAACGTCATCAATACATACATCTATATCTCTCCCCTATTAAATATTTTGAATAATCATTTCATCATTCTAATCTAATGCATCACAATCATAACTGTAGGCTATTATGTCCCGCATTAAATATAATTGAACTTAAAATGATGCAAAACACCAACTGAGCAAATCAACATGTTAATATTGTATAGTTTGAATTTAATCGATTGCCATCTAAATGTATTTTAGTGCCGTAGGCTAATTTATGCATTAAATATTTGCAGATGAAGATGTTCAGCAAATGCGAATAGAGGAAGATTTAAAAACGCTAGTAGTTCTAAAAGTGAACTCTGCATTAGACATATAGTTTTGAAAGTCTTATCTAATTTTGATTAAAAAAAGTGTAGAAAATTCTGAGAATATATATACATAATAATGTTTTTTTTTTTAGTAATGTATTCATTTGATTTAATGTTTTGTTTTTGTTTGGTAACTGATATTTTTAATTTAATGTTGTTGTTTTTTTGCGTCTAGCAATTTATTTAATTGATCAAACCCAGAGAATGCTGCCGATATGTTTCAAAAGTAAGCTATAAAAATTATTTAATTTAGTCTTGAGCTAATGTTAGTGTTCTAATAAAACACATTGTAGCCTTACTTCTATTGTGTATTTATTTTTTATTTAATAAAACTTCTGCAGATGTGGATGTGGAGGTGAGTGTGAGTGTATGTCTGTCTATGTGTGGCCCTGCGATGGACTGGCGACCTGTCCAGGGTGTCCCCCGCCTTTCGCCCAATGTTAGCTGGGATAGGCTCCAGCCCCCCGCGACCCTGTACACAGGATAAGCGGTTGACGATGGATGGATGGATGGAAAACTTCTGCATGGAAGGTTGTAATATTAAAAAGTATACTGAAATAACTTTGCAGCAGAGAGGTAACTAGGTGCTAATTTTGCCATGGAGTGAACACGGAGCGGGGTTTCTCTAATCCAGGAACGTGTAGTGAGCGAGGAGCGAGAAATGGACAACCCGGAGTGGCGCTGAAGTGGCGTGATTAAAGATTGCTTTGAGCGAGGAGGGGAATGTGTTGCTACTCCATTCCGCTCACATACTCTGGTGGCGACATTTTAAAGCTAAACAAACACAAGTAAGCATAAAAATAATCCATAAAACTCTAGTGGTTAAATCAGTACCTTCACATTATTCTTTTGTTTTTGGTGATTCACATTCTTTTCTGCATATCGCCCCTGCTGTCTTGCAAAAAAGGACAAATATTGATCAGTTTCTCATCCACACCTATCATATCAATTCTGAAGACATGGATTAAACCACTGGAGTCTTATGGATTGAAACGAAAATATTCTTCTAAAAATCTTCATTTGTATTCTGCAGAAGAAAGAAAGTCAAACACATCTGGGATGGCATGAGTGTGAGTAAATGATGAGAGAATTTTCATTTTTGGATAAACTATCTCTTAGCTCAGCCATAATTTAATATTATGTCATAATTTCTCTACCCTCATGTTGTTCCAAACCAGTGTGAGGCTTTGTATTATGTGAAACACAAAATATGTTAGACAGAATGTTAGGGACTGACAGTCTCAGTCACCATTCACTTTCAAAATATGTATATATAAAAAAATTAACTGAAAGTAAATTGTGACTCAGGCAAACATTCTGTCTAATATCTTCTTATTGTGTTGTATGGAAGAAAGAATGTCATACGGGTTTGGAACAAAATGATTGGAATGATGACAGAATTTCCCGTAATAATAATAATAATAATAATAATATTGTAGAACATGTTAAATGTGTATTATGTAATGGAATATAAGGGAGTAAATGTTATTATGTCATTTGTGAAAGTAACAAGTTACTCATTACTTGAATACTCTTTTAATTGGATACTTTCTTACTCTTTCTCAAGTAATTATTTATGTTAGTACTTTTACTTGAGTACCGTTTTTGGCTACTCTATCCTCCGGTGAGGACATGGGTAGAATGTGTCCATCGTTTGACTCCGACTCAGTTTCTTGAAGTTCGGGTGATGACGGTAGTCCGTTTATTCTCTCTGTCAGCAGGAAATACGGCAGCTCGGTGGGTCGGTGGAGAAAACCAGCGAAGTCAAATCGGTTGAATAAGGAAGAGAAATCTTCTTCACTTCTGCAGGCAAAAGGGTGAAGACGCGGATTGCTCAGCGATCTCCATCGGATCCGTTAGAGAGCTCGGTGGAACACAGACAAATCTCAACTCACCCAGCCAGATGGAGATTCTATGGCCAAAGTTTCAGGTATGTATGTTACTTCCTTGGGCAACAAGGCTACACCAGGGAGCAGCAGAGCTGCAACTAGTCGCGGCGCATACTCACTCTGGAAGCAATGACCAGAAAGATCTCCGAGGTTTTTACTCCCGACGACATCATGGTTGAGGGATGCATTCTGTCGTGCGCCTCATCCAATAGGAGGTGAGAGTTCAATCCTTCAGAATTTCACACATAGGTGTAAAATGAGCAAGGCTTCATGGGATCTGTTGTCTGTTTTGGACTCCCTTTGTTTGATTTTGGCACGGTTGTTGTTATCAGGCTTTATGACCGAATGTAGGCCTCAGTCAGGCTTTATGAATTTATGTAGGTCTGCCTTTGTCATGAGTACATGATGCCCAACACACATCTGGGATGGCATGAGGGTAAGTAAATGATGAGAGAAATGATGAGAGAATGAGAGAACTCTATAAGAATGACCTGTAGATGGGAGAAAGAAATTGTGAAAAGTTGTGAAGTAATTTCTCTATCAGAAAAAAGATATGTCAAATGTACCAGTAATTCAGTACCAAGACAAGACTAAAGGCCTTTGCACCACAAGCACAAATGTTCGCCTTATAAAAATGTTGCATCGAAACAAGGGATTATTATGAAGCCATTTATGCCTGGTGTGAACATTATGTTTATTTTTTTACAGTGAGTGTGTCCTTTTTTGTTTTTCTTCGCCGGGTGATGAAATGCACTGACCTATAAAATAATGGATGTCTGTGGAGATTCCAGACTCGGCCATCGAACCTGCGGGGTTCTCCGTGCACCGAGCGGACAGAGCAAAAGACCTCTCAGGTAAAAGCAGAGGTGGTGGTGTATGTTTTATGATACAAAATCATGGTGTGATCAGAGGAACGTACATTTTATCAAGTCTTTCTGCTCTTCTGATCTGGAATATCTCATGATTCTGTGTCGACCATTCTGGCTACCGAGGCAATTCACAGCGGTCATTATCACAGCTGTGTACATCCTCCCACTAGCCGACACAGACCGGGCACTCAAGGAACTGTATGGGAGCATAAGTGAGCAGGAAACCGCGCACCCTGAGGCCACGTTCATTGTTACCGGGGACTCTCTCCCACCTGGAAAAAAGGAACACATATGTGAGAATGCTTTTTGTAGACTACAGCTCAGCATTCAACACCATAGTGCCCTCCAAGCTTGATGTGAAACTCCGGGCTCTGGGCTTAAACAGCTCGCTGTGCAGCTGTAACCTGGACTTCCTGTCAGGCAGACGTCAGGTGGTTAGAATGGGCAGCAACATCTCCTCATCACTGACCCTCAACACTGGAGCCCACTCCTGTATTCCCTGTACACACATGACTGTGTGGCAACACATAACTCCAATGCCATCATTATGTTTGCCGACAATACGACGGTGGTAGGTCTGATCACTGACAATGATGAAACAGCCTACAGATAGAAGGTGCAGACTCTGACACGCTGGTGTCAGGAGCACAACCTCTCCCTCAACGTCAGTAAAACCAAGGAGCTTGTAGTGGACTTCAGGAAGAAAGACAGAGAACACAGCCCCGTCACCATTAATGGAGCACCGGTGGAGAAAGTCAGCAGCTTCAAGTTCCTCGGTGTCCACATTACTGAGGAATTCACATGGTCCGTCCACACTGAGGCTGTTGTGAAGAAGGCTCACCAGTGCCTCTTCTTCCTGAGACGGCTGAGGAAGTTTGGAATAAACCACCACATCCTCACACGGTTCTACACCAGTACTGTAGAGAGCATCCTGACTGGCTGCACCTCCTGGTACGGCAATAGCACCGCCCGCAACCGCAAAGACCTGCAAAGGGTGGTGCGAACTGCCCGAAACATCATCAGAGGTGAGCTTCCCTCCCTCCAGGACATATATAACAGGCGGTGTGTGAAAAAAGCTCGGAGGATCATCAGAGACTCCAGCCACCCGAGTCATGGTCGGCTCTCACTGCTACCATCAGGCAGGCGGTATCGCAGCATCAGGACCCGCACCAGCTGACTACATGACAGCCTCTTCCCCCAAGCAATCAGAATTTGAACACTTGATCTCTCATGATCAATAATCAGCACTGCACTTTATTAATCTTATATCTCACACTGGACTGTAATAATTATATTCTCCACAATACAACTACTGTATATATATATATATATATATATTTTTTTTTATATACTCTTTATTTTTATTGTATGTGTATTCTATATTGTGTGTATTGTTTACTGTACATTGTATATTATTATTGTGTTGTGTAAGTATGTGTACATTTAATATATAAATTGTGTTGTGTTAATATGTTGTTTATTGTAATTGGTAGTCTTTTAACTGTCATGAATGCTATGTTGCTTGGAACTGCACACAAGACTTTCACCTACTGTTGCACTTGTGTACATGGTAGTGTGACAATAAAGTGATTTGATTTGATTTGATCTGAGTACACATCATGCACATTACTAATCTACAGAAATTAAGCCTAAATCTGACTTTCAAAAGAGAAATGAGTGGAGAAATAGCAAGAGGTAGTAATGTATAGTTTTAGACAGAAGAAAGCACAACCATACATGTCAATCGCACCTTTAAGCATCTTTTACCTCATTGGAAAATGTTCAATCAGTTTGTGGCATGTGCATGAACAGACCAGCAAACAAACGTCATATGATGGACCATAACCCTCTGGGGTCTGAGGGTGTTTTGAGCCCTGGAGAAGTTTTGACATGCCTTGACATTTGTGCTTTTTTCAGTTGCTTAAAAACATATTAATGGATAAAGTCTGATAACACTGTATTCAGCACAAACTGGGCTATAATAATATGTGAGCAACATGTGGTTACATGTTTGTATTTAAAAATAACATTTATGCATGGTTTTTGAAAAAACAAAATTTTTATGTCTTAAGTCTTTAAGACTTTTGATAACTGGATCTTGTAGCCTAAAGTTTTTGCTACAAAATTATGTGAAAACCATCCGGATTACTCATTCATACAAAACAATATAGTAATTGAACTTTTGTAAGACAATTTTAGTGTTGAAAGGTAATATGTGAGGAGGTGTGAACAATCATGAATATTGAGGTAATTTACACCTGAAGAGACAAAAGACGCCACCCCTGGGCCTATCAATGAGGGATAGAGCATGAATTTGAGGGGACTTAATGATCAAAATCAAGTTTTAAGTTAAAAGAAGTAATCTGACTATACATTTTCTTTACATAAAGACTTTACTTCATTTTTATACCTACACTACCATTTAAAAGAAGTCTCTTCTGCTCACCAAGACTAGATTTATTTGATCCAAAATACAGTAAAAAGATTGTGTGAACTCATTTTACAATTTAAAAGAACAGTTTTCTATTTGAATATATTGTAAAATGCAATTTGTGATCAAAGCTGAATTTTCAGCATCATTACTGCAGTCTTCAGTGTCACATGATACTTCAGAAATCATTATAATGTGCTGATAACGCGGTTTAACAAGTCAACACAGTGGAAAGAATAAAAACTTCTGGGAGAACAGTGGGAAAAGAACATACATTATAAACTATACCTGTAACGGTTGTGGAAGTAGGAGAAGGCAGACGAAGGTTGAGGATCCAAATGCAGTTATCTTTATTATTAAACAAACACAAAGGAACACCCACGATGGGGAAACAAACATAAAACTAGAAAACACAGGAACTAGAAACACGGGAACACAGGCTTGGGAGGAACATCCAACCACATTCTAACAATCAAACAACGACTGACAGAGACTGAACAAACAGACAGGGTTTAAAGGTGGGGTATGTGATTTGCAAAACGGCCGGCAGATTTTGAAAATACACAACTCATAAGGTCCTACCTTCTCTCCTCCAACGCTGGCCCTGACTCCACCCATTCGAAAAACATGGACGCGCAATCATGCACGAGCGAAAACTCAGATGCGCGAGAGCGAGCCAGGCTAGCATAGGTTGGAGCTGATTTTCTCATAACTGTAAAAAAAAAAAAGAACATAGCCAGCCCTGGCGTTTGTACAGCGGTCTTCTATTCAAAACAGGATTCATAGAAATGTGGAACAACCCCACTAGCACTATAAAAGCTCTATTCTCCATACATAAATACAATCGCTCACATCAGCTTCCTCCCCAAACAGGTTGTTTAGCTAGCTAGTTCATCATATGGCTGGGCTATAACGTTAGAACAGCTACAATTCTCATGATTAAATACTACTAGTTAATCGGCTTCTCACCTGTCAAGCAGAAAAAATGCCACAGCCGCATCTGTTGGTAGTCCTTCAGTTGCCGCCAACGTTTAAAAGCATCGCCTAGAATGACCCTTGTTTTTGACCTTTCTCTTTCGGCCGTTTTGTTCGCAATTGCTCTCTCGAAAATAGATTTTCTTTTCTGTGATGGTGTCTTGTCTGCCATTCTACAAACGGAAGCAACTACACCTTCTCCTTCTCTCTCTCTCTCTCTCTCTGTACCGGGCTGACTTGCACTTCCTGTTACTGGGTCACGAGCTTTGAGTATGCGCACGAACGGGACACGCGCGCCAGGGTGGTGGGGGGAGAGGGGCATGGTACGACCGTTTGATTGACACATTTTCTGTCCAATGATTCTAGATGGTCTTGAAAATGATCGGCTGGAGTTTTTCGAGTCCTGCCCGTTCCACAGATGATTAAATTGCTTAATTTTCATTTCAGTGCTTCTAATTTACAGCCAGTAAGTGGGTTAGGAATAGGATTTCAAGTTATTTTGAAACAATGGTCAAAAAAGAAAATCACATACCCCACCTTTAAATATAAGAATCTGGGACAAAGGGGCCAATGAACAAACAGAACACAAACTAGATGACAAGGTGATTAACAGAAACCAAAGGCAAATTAACAAGGGCAGGTGAAAACAATGAACAGTGAACACGAGGGAAAACAAGACTGTGGAGCTACAAAAGGGACAAAAGTGAAAACTAAGGAGTACAAAAGTGACAAAAATGGTCAACAAAAGGGCAACAGTGGAACAAGACAGGGTATACATAACAATACCCATTTACGTTGACTTAAATACACTGGTACATTGGGGGAATTCCAGAGTTTTACAAAGTGGGAAACCCCACTATTGCAGCGCAGTTCCGCTGCAGATCGCATTGGAAACCAATACAGCAACTCAGCACTTTATAGATGACTGGCTTGTTCAACACTTGCAGTGTATGTTTAGAACAATCCTAGAAAGATTTATAAGGATCAGTTATCTCATACTCTGATCATACATGTTTGAATTAATGTATTGTTACCGTGTTGCAAAGGTGGAAGTCTCAAGTTACATGACTCGAGTTGTTTGTGGACTTGGACTTGAGACTTGCTTGATTAAATTCCGAAAATGACTTGACATTGACTTGATGACCGGTGACTCAAGACTTGACTTGGACTTGAAGTGAATGACTTGGCAATGACTTGAATTTATTAATGTCATGTGCTTTTATGGCTAGTAATACAATACTATTTAAAAAAATGCTGTATTATTGCGACAAGTCTGACAACAATTAATTGATACAAAAATGTAAACCACCAAAACATCTTCAGTGTCTGCGTGCTTCCATATTATGCTGTACACAGAAATGAACAGTGTGTGCCATCTATGCAAAGCAGAGTAAAGCAAAGCAGCCCCAAAGATAATTCCTTTTGGAAATTAAAACTTTGAAATGGACCAGATCCATATCTGCCATCTGCACAGTATGCAACAACTGGATTTTGGACACAATGACCTCCCACAAACTTAATTCAACATTTAAAAAACAAGGAAATGTTTGTAAGATAATCTGTTTGTTATGGTTAAAAACCCATTCTCATGCAAAGTCTGAAGATGGCCTCATGAGTATTGTTGCTTGACTCTTACTGTAGCAGTACTTCATTTGACTTGCTTGAGCTGAACCAGTGACTTGACTTGTTTTGCTTGAGTCTTGCACATGTGTGACTTTGTTCCACCTCTGTCGTGTTGAAATAATGTGTGTTATAATGACGATTTATCTCTACTAGTCTCAGCCCACAGTCCGTTCACTGACTGTCTAAAACATATTACACACAAAACTGGCAACTGCCAGAGCTGCAGAATGATCAACTCCAGTCTGATTGGCTGGCTGCTATGCATCTGCTGTGAGTCAGAGTGCAAAGGTTTTAAAAGTCCCAAACAAAGCCGATGATACCATGCTGGTGTATTGTAGTACTATCATTAATATATGTAAATGTATTTATGATCTCTGAGATTGATGAATGGTCATTTTAGATGCTGCAATTAAAGTCATGACTATGCAGAGAAAGAAAGAGAGAGAGAGAATAATAGCGGCAGGGTTTTAAACGTCAAAGCCTTGTGTCCTGTAAAATGTAATTCTCTCTCTGAAATCAGCCAGGGTCCAGATGGCCCTCCAACACGTTTTCCACAAACAGACCACTGTTGTTACCATTGCATGTGTGTTTAATTATTGCCATGTCATGCCAATGCCATTGCATCCATTTGTGTAAACAAAAGTAATTTCAGAAATCTGCATAATGATAAAAAAAACTTGCCAATATCTCATATATCAGTGTACCTTTGCTCAAGTTATTCTGTCTATCTCTGTGTGTCTCTCTGTTTTTCAGGTCAGTGGGAGACACCCTGGGGATATAGATGTGCCCAGTTCACACAAGCGTCTCATTAGCAAGCACTGAATTACACTCCAGACATGTCTTTATGTAGACTAATCATATTACTGTAACCAGGGGAGAGAGGGGCAGAGATGGGGGGGCAGAGATTGGGGGTTTGATGCTTAACCTTTCTTGCAATCTGATTTGCCCGGGAGAACTCAAATTAATCGAGAAGCAACACGTGACAATGCTCTACCTATCTCCCACTGCACAATTCACTTGTCTCACTGGGACCCTCTCTCTTTCTGCATTGTGTATTAAGCCAGGCGGAATAAATTTGCTGGTGTGGCACATGCCTCTGACCACTGTGCACAGTCATTAACCTTGACTGCCATAATTGAATTCAAGGTTGATTGCTTGTGACCTCTCCTGACGCTCGGGTCCTTAAAATGTACATATTCATTACAGGGTGCCGACTCTAAATGGATGGCACAGGGAAAGCTGTAGTAATCTCATGGCATGCGCTGGATCGGGGGTAGGGGACTAATTGCTAGATGTTGGAGAGGAGGATTGGATTATCAGAAGTGTGAGAGAATGAAGACAGATCATCATGAGACTGTCAAATTAAGGTTGTGTGTGAAACATGGCCAGATGGATGAATGTACAACAACATTACTAGTGGAGTGATGTCAGATAAAAGTAGGAATGGGGTTAAACAATTCCATTAACCATTCTTTTAGAAGGCCTAATATTGAGGAAGAAATATTTGTAAAATTAAATAAAAGAAATGGAATGGAATTTTTATTGCATTTACTGCCCTCAGCAATTTGTTGACAAATGATGAGATCATTTAAGATTTCAACAGAAAAGATTCAACAAATCAGAAATAAATTGAGTTCTCTTGTCAATTCTCGCAAAAGGTGTGTTTACAAAGACATTTTTTTAATGAGGCAGCATAAATGCAATCTAATATTTTGATCCTATATATACAATACAAAATACTAAACAAAAAATGAATACAAATTATTAAAACAAAAGTGATAATATAGATATGTTTATCTATATCATGTCAAGAATTACACTGATTTAAGACTTAAGTTAATTTCGAGTCAGACATGATGAAAGTATTGACTTGTGGTTCAAAAGGTGAATCAGATTTATTCTTTGATAACCCTTACTGAAAATCTAAACTAGCCGCAAATTTGCCGCTCATTATTTTCACATGCAAATGAGTTTTTGATTCACAAATGTTTGCCAGAAGTTTGTAGCTCTTTTGCAAAGCTTATTTGCATGTGAAAATGATCAGTGGTGAATTAGAGGCAAATTTGCCATGAACTCTCGATTTTTGTAAGTGCAGTGATGTGAATCATCAGACACATTATGATCCATTTGCAGATGTTTTATTTAGCAGAAGGACTAAGGCACACAGAAAAATGGTAATCCAAAGACAAAGCACAGTTTAAAGCCAAAAAATGCAAAAATAAACAGAAAATCCAAAGGGCAAAACAGAAGAGTAATCCAGTAAACAGACAAAGATATAAAAACTCAGAAGAGTTCAGAGTGGTAGATATTACTCAGACTTGCACTAATAAAACAACAATACTTTGCACTGAATGAGGAAGAAAAGACAGGATAAATACACTGACTAATAATGAGTTAAATAGCCACAGGTGTGCATGCTTCCCTCAGAACTCAGGTGAGTATGACTTTGAGATATGGAGACTGTGGGTGTAACTGCTGTTACAGAATCCCCCCTCCTACGAATAGCTTCTGAAACTGAAGATGCTCTATGATTAGGCCGGCCATGACATCAAGACTTAAGGTGATTGGGATGATCGTGGTGGAAGTCGGAAATAAGAGAGGTGTCTAGAATGTCTGGTAGGGGAATCCAGGAGTGTTCTTTAGGACCATAACCCTCCCAGTCCACTCGATTATACATGGTAAAACCCCCTACATTGTGAGTCTAGTAGAAGCAGACTACTAGAGCAGGCAGATGAAGCTTAAATTAAACTAATTTAAATGAAACTAAATTAATTTGCTTGAAGGTTAATAGACCAATGTACCTGGAGCTCAACTTTCAACAGGATAACCACAGATGCATTTGACATATGGACAACCAGACCATCTGAACTGGTTGAAAAGTGGGTGGTGGCGGTGAGGACAATCTGCATATTTCATTTGACATCTGACTGCTCCTTGTATATGCACACGAGTAGCCCAGGTTTGTTCACTTCTACAAACCCAATCATCCACTTTTTTATTGTATTAACCTTTATTTAACCAAGAAGTCCCTTGAGATTAAATCTTTTTTTCAAGGGAGACCTGGCCACAAAAGCACACCGAACAAGTTAAATAAGTTAAAAGATCAACACAACAAAAACAGACATAAGACAAAAATAGGACACAATAATGAAAACAATGGACTACAATTACAGAATCCAACTTATGCATGGCAATTTTACTCTTCGGTCATACACTTTTTTTTATCAAAGATTTGAATTTACCCAAGGTAACAAAGTGATTTATATGTGATATATTCTGGAGAGAATTCCATGACCAAGGTGCAAAATAAGAAAAAGCTGTTTTACCCAGATTAGAGCAAATCCTGTGTACCCTGTAGGGTAGCCATCTAGAGGAGCAAGAGTCATAACAGCTAGTGATGAGTATTATTATAATATCGCACAATATTGCACAAATAAGGTGCTAGTTTTCCCTGTATGGCTTTATAAAAAAATGCTGTCTCCTTAAGCTTAATGAAGTCTACGAGACCATATGGTAAAGTACACAATGATGTGTACTAGACAACTAATTGCTTATAAAACGAAGAGAACAATGATACACAGAGTCTAGACGGCGAAGTATGGAAGAAGCAGCATGCATGTAGATAGTATCTCCATAGTCTAGAACACTTATGATGTAGCCTGTACAAGCTTTTCCTAGCTGCTAAATTAAGGTAGGCCCTATTTTAATAAAAACCCAGCCTAACCTTCAGCTTCTTCACTAGGTGTTCAATATTCACGCTAAAAGAGACCCTATCGTCCACCCAGATAGCCAAGTACTGTAGGAGATTTTATCAGGTATAATCAATGTAAACATTGTTGATTTGTACCACAGTTATATCTGACAGGCAAACATGCAGTTTACTGTGTGTGCATGAAGGCCTGAGGTCGTAATGGAATGTGTGCTCCATATATGTGTGACATTTGAAGTTGTGTGCAGAATAAGCATTACGTAGGGGGCTCTCATGACCGCTGGGAGAATTTATCTCTTCCAAAGTTGGTTCTGTTACTTCCTAATATGGTCAGACCAGAGTCTGAGGATGATAGATAATGCATGTTTAAAAAAAAGGGGTAAGCCCCACCTTGTTTGAGGAGATGTATTTAAGTGAACGGAACCCAGAGTTAGTTAGTTGCTCTGCAGAATGACTCGACTTTATTGGTTGTAATAATAAAGTCTAATTTTCTGGAATCAAAACCTAAGAATTTGAGAGTGATTCTTCACAGATTAAGGCAAAAACCTACAACAGTACTTATAAGATGATACTTTGTCAATTGAGTCCCCTCCTGAATTATAAATGCCAACATTATCTGAGGTCTGGGAGTGGCCTCTAGAAAAGATCATACATTTTGTTTTCTTAGCATTAAGTACAATCTTAAGATCGTACAATGATACTTTTATGAGTAGCTTTTGAATAGCAAGCTGAAGATCAAAAACAGCCTGGTTCAGAGAAGAGGCAACTGAGTAAACTATTGTATCATCTGCATAAAGATGCACTTAAGCTGTAGGCATGTCCCTCCCAAAGTTGTTTATAAAAATAGAAAATAACACAGGGGCTAAAATTGAACCTTGGGGGACACTTTTAGAGATTTCCCAAAAGCTTGACTTATGTCCATCTGTGTATACACACCGGGTTCTATCTGCAAGGAAGTTCTTAAACCACTCTATGGCCTTTTCACCCAACCCAACATCACTGAGTCTACCTAACAGCAGCTCATGGTCAACAGAACCAAATGCCTTTGACAGGTCAACAAATAGGACAGCACAATATACAATACACAATAATGCATTTATAATGTCCTTTGTTACCAACATAGCTGCAAATATGGTACTGTGAACTGATCTAAATCCATACTGTCTTTCACTTAAAATATTATTGTTAGCCAAGAATTGTTTCAATTGAGAATTTACTTGATATTCTAGAATCTTGGTAAAAAGTTTGGATATTGGGCAATAGTTGTTTAAATTCAAAGGGTCCCCACCCTTCGGTAAAGGAAGTACATAGGCTGATTTCCAGATTTTAGGGATGGTATTAGTCTGCAGACTCTGATTAATAATTTGAGCAATCGGCTCAGCAGTAAAATCAGATGAAAGCTTTATAGGATAAGGATCCAAATTGTTGGGTCCAGGTGACTTTTTTTATCAATATCCTTCAAAGCTTTACAGATCTCCACACTAGAAATAGGTATAAATACAAAAGAGTCCCTAGGTAAATTAGTACATGATAAAGACATTATACATTTAGAAATAGAGCTCCCCGATTCTGCTATATATGTTTTAAGAATAGACCCTGCTGATATAAAATGCTCATTAAAATGCCTAACAATTTAATCTTTACACTTAATTTCAGTTGAATTAACTAAAATGGGTTCAGGGAGGCCTAGAGTGGAATTGAGACATGACAATGAATTTATCTGTTTCCAGAATTTAGTTAGATTAGTACAATTTTCGGAAATAGATTTGAAGTAATATTATGACTTTGATATTTTAGTCAGACTTGTACATTTATTTCTCAGGACTCCTAAAGGAACTCCAATCAGCAAGGGAGTTAGTGGTTCTAGCCTTGGCACATGAGACGTTCCTTTCCCTGATCAGGATAGATAGTTCAACTGTAAACCAAGGGTTTACATTTCAGAGATCCTACATTTCTTTATAGGGGCATGCTTATTACCAATTGACATGAAAGAATTGTAAAAATGGTTCTCATGCACACTCCACATCATGGATTAAACTGAATCTACCAATATCACTATTGTATAAATCATGCAGAAATGCTTGTTCCCCTTCTGTCGCTCACTCGACGTCGTGTCGAATGAAGTGACACAAGAGGTCTCCCTGGGATGCCAAATGTACCTCTGAACTTGAGAAATGGCCAATGTCAAGTTGGCAGACAGAATTTTAAAGGAAAGTGAGGCAACGACTGTCAGTCAGAATTTTTCTTCGGAGCCAAACGGTTGTTCAACAGCAAGCTGAGTTCACCACTGTCTCACTCACCTCCGTCAGCAAGAAGCATTGCTGTTGGATCCACGGCGCATTTCCAGATGGCGTTCTCTCTCTCAGCACGCTGTGCAGTCCACGCCCCTGGACGCTTCAACAGCGCTTTTCACTGCTTAAAATAGTTTTCTCCTCTTAAAATTGTTTGAGTTTTCCACTCACAAACGAGCATTACACTGCGGCGTTGAACGTCCTTTTTAGAGCTTTTACAGAGCTGTTGCGATGCACCTGTGTCCTGAGAACTCCGCCACCTGGCGGGACTACCCAGTACTCCCCTCCAGAGCCTGTTGGATGATGTCATCATTGACGTCCAAAGCCTACAGCGCTGCCGGACAGGCTGCCTCTGCCCTGCATGCCATGGATCTCCTGCAGGTCCATCATGCCAAGGTACTCAAAGATCTGCACCTGGGTAGTCCCGACCCCGATGTGCTGCAGGAACTGCGCTCTGCCAATGACCTCCCTCTCAGAGCTACGAAGGTCACAGCGCAGGCACTCGAGTGGGCAATGGCCACCCTCGTGGTCCAGGAGCGCCACCTCTGTCTGAACATGGTCGAAATGTGCAACGTTGACAAGTTACGGTTTCTCAACGCCCCCGTCTCCCAGCTCGGCCTCTTCGGCAACACCGTTGACGTCGCCCAGCAGTTCTCGGAGGGGAAGAAGCAGATGGAGGCGATTTCTCACATCATGCCACGGCGCCGCCCAACCAGTGCGCCCCGCCTGCTCGCCGAGGGCATCCCCCTGCGAACAAACAACAGGCAACTCCGCCTCAACCTGGACCCAGCTCTCAGTCCCAGTGTCGAGCACCCCTTCCAGGACCAGGAAAGCTCCAAAGCGCTCCTGAGTCGGGTGACTTAGGCAGTCAGATGTTCACTCCAGAGCTGGTACCAAGACCACTCCATCCCCCAGTGGAGGGCCAGGAGGAGAATCCTTGTTTCCATTACTTTTATTTGCCCTACCGCCTTCGGGCTGCGGTACCCACATTCTCAATAAAAGACCGATTTCCTCACTCCCTGCGTCATCCAGCCGGCGCGCGCCATTCTCACGGCACCCTGGCCTCAAAACTCTACAGTCTCGGGTCCCCAGAGGCAGCTCTCTCGCTTCTGGACCCGCGACTGCCCAGCCCCGGCAGGCCAGCGCTGACGAGTTCCGAAGACGCCTCTCTAGGACCTCTTCCTCAGTCTCAAACCCGACTTTTCTCAGCAGCCAAGCCTCGGGACGCTCTTCTGCCTCCCGACGCACTATTACCTGCTCCCCCCACCGCGAAGCCCCACCCGGTACGTCAAAAGTGATCGTTGCGTTAGTGCCCCTCGTGCAGAGTTTGGATGCGTGGCTTTCACTTCCCAATCCGTCACACTGGCTGGCCAGGACCATCCGAGTCTGCTACGCGATTCAGTTCGCCTGGCTCCTGCCTCAATTCAGAGGAATTCGCTCCACTTCCATGCGCGGTGAGAAAGCATGCTCCTTACGAGCAGAGATCATGACCCTGCTCCTCAAGGATGCTATAGAGTCTGTCCCTCTAGCCGAGATGGAGAAGGTTTTCTACAGCCCTTACTTCATCATACCCAATCTGTTCTCAACCGGGCTTTGCACAGACTCCCGTTCAAAATGCTCACGAAGAAACAGATTCTTACCTACGTTCCACAGCTAAATTGGTTCGTGGCAGTAGACCTGAAGGACGTGTATTTCCACGTCTCCATCCTGCCTCGACACCGACCCTTCTTACAGTTTGCGTATGACGGCCAGGCGTATCAGTACAAGGTCCTCCCCTTCTGCCTGTCCCTGTCCCTTCGCTTCTTCATGAAGGTCTCAGAGGCAGCTCTTGCCCCGCTAAGGGAAGTGGGCATCCGCATACTCAACTACCTTGACGACTGGCTTATCCTGGCCCACTCGAGAGAGTTACTATGCGTTCACAGGGACCAGGTGCTCAGGCACCTCAGCCATCCAAGTCTTCAGGTCAACTGAGAAAAGAGCAAGCTCGCCCCGGTTCAGATCATCTCTATCCTCGGCATGGAGTTAGGCTCAATGACAGCACGCCTCACCAATGAGCGTGTGTCAGTGCTCAGATGCCTCAAGCCCGGCACAGCGGTTCCTCTAAAACAATTCCAGAGGGTCATGGGGATCCTCAGCCACGCCGTTCGGGTTGATGCATATGAGACGGCTTCAGCACTGGCTACAGACACAAGTCCTGAGATGGCATGGCGCCACGGCTCATACCATATGACAATCACCACTTCTTGCTGTCAGACTTTTAACCCTTGGACAGACCTCTGCTTCCTGTGGACCGGAGTCCACTTGCAGCAGCTGTCCAGACTTGTCGTGGTCACCACAGACGCCTCTCAACAGGGTTGGGGCACCATGTGCAATGGGCATGCTGCCGCTGGCCCCTGGACACGACCCCGGCTGCGTTGGCACATCAACTGCCTAGAGTTGCTGGCTGTATCTCTTACCCTACGGAGGTTTCTCCCACTAATCCAGGGCAAGCACGTCTTGATCTGTCAAGACAGCACCGTGACGGTAGCGTACATAAATCGCCAAGGCGACGCGCGCTCTCGTCATATGTCACAATTCGCCCGCTGCGCACCACTCACATCCCTGGCAACCGCAACATGATGGCGGACGCGCTGTTGTGGCAGGTTTCACCCAGTGGAGAGTGGAGGCTCTACCCCCAGGTGGTCCATCTGATCTGGCACACAGCTGGCCCCCAGAAATCTGGAACCTGGACAGGACGCGGAAGATCTAGTGGATCTACCACATGCAGTTGTAGACCAAGACACAGCTCCCTCCACCAGGCAACTTTACACCCTAAAGTGGTTCTTGTTCTCGAATTGGTGTTCTTCCTTAGCCAAAGACCTGCAGAGGTGCACAGATTGGTCAGTGCTTTCATTCCTGCAGGAATGGCTGGAGGGAAGGCTGCCCCCCCGCCACCTTGAAGGTGTATGTGACTGCTATCGCAGCCCACCACGACACAGTAGATGGCAAGTCCCTAGGTAAGCACGACTTGATTATCAGGTTCCTGAATGATGCCCGGAGACTGAACCCTCCCCGGCCTAGCCTGTTCCCCTCCTGGGATCTCTCAGTGGTCCTCTCTGGCCTTCAGCGACCACCCTTTGAGTCGCTTGATTCAGTTGAGCTCAAGGCCCCACCCTCTACGAGAAGTGTGGCATCCTCATGGGCACTGGTCCATGGCACCTCCTTAGCAGACATCTGCAGAGCAGCGGGCTGGGGAACAACCAATACCTTCGGCAGATTTTACAATTCAGGGTTGTGTTGGTCTCGTCCTGTGTTTTGTCAGGTCCGAGCCGGTAGAACTCGGTAACACGGCACAACTGACCGAGTGTTCCGCTTGCACACAGCGCCCTTCACCAAGTTGATCCAGTGCGCCTCCTATCCCAGGTGAGCCAGTACGCGTCGCTCCCTGGATGTTCTCCTCCCTATAGCTGTAAAAATATAGCGAGGTTTTAACTCGGGTAATTTTGAGTTTCTTACACAGGCAATGGCACAATTATCACTGACATCATTACAGAATGCTGCTGTTGAGGTATATTTGTGAGGCACATTTGTAATAATGAGATCCAGTAGAGTGGATGTCTTTTAGATCTTTTGGATTGAGCCTAGTAGGAGCATTAATGAATAGTGTGCAATTTTAAGAATCACATTCCTTCATAATTAAGGAATTAAGATTCCTTAATGCAATCAGAAGCAGAGGAAAGCCAATCCCAATTTAGATAATGCAAATGAATTCACAGTCAATTAGACTGTGTAAGGCATCAGAAAGAGAAGAGAGGGCTTCTTTTGTCGCCGACGGTGGTCTATAACATCCAACAACTGTAAAGCTTTATCATGTCCATTATGGACAAACATTAAATTGCACATTGCCAAAACCAGATCTACTTTTAAAGTCTGCTGCTGTAAGTTTATTTTGCATAGGTCCAGGGTTTGGTTGCACATACCCAGATAACAATAGCAGCAACATAACAATACACTTTAATTTCCCAGTTTGTGTATTGGTAATATAATCAGTGTTTCTGGCAATAAAATGCAGACAGGCTTTGTTGGAACCAACTGTTGTCAGGATCAAGAGTTGTTAAGAAAACACATAGAGTAGCAATGCAGGATCCACCAAGTAACTGCCAGCTCAATATGTCTTCTAGAACCAAGCAGCACTAGCAATAAATTCCACTCAGATTTTAATTGTTGAGACAAAAGAGACTCCACTAAGCACTAGATCTAAAATTTCACTATCCTTAGCTGGATTGTCACTATAAAATACATAAAAACACATAAAACAAAAATAAAATTAGAGCTCACATACTGCACAGGCACATAAACAATGGACAAGCGAAACGAAACATAGGAAGAGAGGAGGTTGAATACCCTATTGAATACATCAGATCGGTGTCTTTACCAGTGGACACATTTACAGGGAATTCTGTACATACTCAGCCCAAGGTGGCTCCAATCATCTTGGTGTGTGCTGCAGTAGCTACTTAGAAACCAACCAACCTCCTGGTTGAGCCTCTCCACATCAGGCACACTCAGCTGGAAGAGCTTGTCCTGCAGCAGATCCGGGATGATGATGTTGAAAGCAGAGCTAAAATCCACAAACAAGATCCTGCCGTAAGTTCCTGAGGAGTCCAGGTGCTGGAGAATGAAGTGGAGGGCCATGTTAATGGCAACATCAACTGACCTGTGAGCTATATAGGCAAACTGCAGGGGATCCAGGAGAGGATCAGTGATGGCTTTGAGGTGGGACAGCACAAGATGCTCAAATTACTTCATTACCACAGAGGTGACAGGTCTGAAGTCATTAAGTCCTGTGATTCTTGTTTTTTTGGGGACGGGGATGATGGTGGAAGTCTTGAAGCAGGCTGGCACATAGCATGTCTCCAGTGAGGTTTTAAAGATGTCTGTGAACATCGGAGACAGCTGATCAGCACAGTGCTTCAAGGTGGATGGAGAGTCTGGCCCAGCTGCTTTGCAGGGGTTCTGTCTCTTGAATAGTCTATTTACGTCCCTCTCCATGATGAAGAGAGTTGTCATTGTGGTGGGAGAGGAGGGGGCCTCTGAGTTAAGGAGCTGTGGAGAGGACCAGGCACCTGCTGTGATGGGGGAGGTGGAGCAGGGCTGGAGCTGGAGCTGGAGCTGGGTGGGCTGGAGCTGATCGATGGTGTCATGGGGGATGGTGTCAGGAATGTCACATTGTATTTCAAAGCAACAGTAAAACTCATTCAGGCTGTTAGCCACGCACAAGTCGTTAGTGTAGTGGGGGGCTTTAGACTAACTTTAGCAGTTTGTAATCTGTCTGAGCCCTTTCCAGACAGAAGGAGAGTCGTTGGCTGAGAACTGCTGTTGAAGTTTCTCAGATTACAGCTATTTGGCATTTCTCACTGCCTTACTAAACCTGTACTTTGACTTTCTGAAACTGTCTCTGTCGCCATGCCTTAACGCTTCTCTCTTTAACCTTAGCTGTCTTAGTTTGGCTGTGAACCAGGGTTTGTCATTGTTGTAACACCCTGGTGCATGATGGTACACAGCAGTCCTCACAGAAGCTGATGTATGAAGTCACAGCCTCAGTGTACTCATCCAGACTGTTGGTAGCAGTTCTGAATACATCCCAATCAGTACAGTCCAAGCATGGAGGATGCAGATCCTCCACAGCCCCACTGGTCCACTGCTTTGATGTCCTCACAACAGGTTTAGATTTTTAGGTTTTAATTTCTGCCTGGATGCAGGAATCAGGTAGACCATGACATGGCCAGAGTGACCCAGTGCAGTGTGGAGGATGGCGTGATACTGTAGTGTAACAGTGATCCAGAATATTCTCCTCTCTGGTCGGGCATTTAATAAAATGTCTGTATTTAGGGAGTTCATGAGTGAGATTACCTTTGTTAAAGTCGCTGAGGACAATAACTAAGGAGTCCGGGTTTTTCCGCTCCATACACAGTATCTGGTCGGCAAGCACGAGCATCTTGCATGTTGGCCTGCAGTGGAATGTAAACACCGACCAGTATGAATGAGACGGACAGTCAGGGGGAGTAGAAGGGTATACAGTTTATGATTAAAGATTCCAGATTCGGGCGTCACAACATTGCACCAGCCACGGTTAGTGTAAAAACAGATTCCGCCACCTTTTGTCTTGCCTGAGTGTGGCAATCCGCTCTGAAGAGTTGGAAGCCTGCCAGCTGCAGCGTAGTCCGGTATCAGTTCACACAGCCAAGTTTCCATGAAGCTCAAAATGGAAGATGAAGAAAAGTCTCTGTTTTTCATCCAGCTTGTTGATCAGTGAACATCCGTTAGAGAGGAATATTCCTGGCAATGGTGTGCGAGATCCAGCATTCTATGGCAGCACTGGCAGTCATTTGAGATGTGGCAGGTTGAGCGCTACTCTCCTTGGTCATGGTTAGCATTGCACCCCAAAACTGCCTGGCTCTCTGTCATCTCATGCTCGACTTCAGTGATAGCATTTGCCTTCAGCCTGCTAAAACCTACATCACTTAGTAGAGATTTGGGCATTCCCTTGATCCTGGGGTTCAAAATCATTGCCTTAAAATATGGTCCAGTGGGGTTATTTCCAGAAGAATGCGGATGCTTTAATAAGAAATCGTGCATATTTGTCAGAAACTTCACCCCTTCCTCACATCATGTGTCTGCTTGCCAGCTCGGGGGAGCACGTGAGATAGACAAGTATCATATCGTGTAACTCTCTTGGAAGGTTTTAAGCATTAAAATAGAAATTTCAAATAATAAAAAATGTATATGATATAATATGATGATTTCTGGGAGACACAATAAACGCAGATATTTGATTTGAGATTACATTGTGCTCATTTTCATTCATAGAATTTACACAAATTCACTTCACACACTATTGCGTTGTGATTTTAGATATTTAAAATATTGTGGATAATGAACAAGCACAAGGATAGAGCAATCACCTGGCTCACCTGTTATCCAGCAAGCACTGCACGACTGCGTCTAATGAATATTTTTTTATTATTCGTTAGAATTCATTATTCATATGAAAGTCATGCCTTTCCAAATAAGGTAAAGCACTTTATTTGACAAAAATAACTCCAATGGTGTATTTAGGATTGTGCTGTGAGGTTCTGTATAAAATCACTTCATTTGATAAAAATAATATAATATCAAGTATAATTTCAATTAATTGTTATACTTTAATTTGATAACAAATGTAATTATTGTATTTATTTAAACACAATTTCGATGATAAAATTTTAATAAACTGCTGATATTGATTGATATTGATATCGGTACTAATACTTGTTCTCAAAATATGGTATCGGAACATCCCTAATCAAAAATTCTTGTTAGTTTATTATAATAAAACACAATTATGATAAAATTAATTCCTGAACATAAAGATGCATGATAAGATGTGATTGACTGCATCAATTCGCCGTTGTCGCTTTATCGCTCACACTACAGAGGCCTATACCACAAAGTGGTAGCCATTTGGGTGGCCAGTCATGTAATTTTCAGTTTAGTTTGCATCAACCCTGGGTTTTAGATACCATGAAGGTCGGTCTTATGCTACATGGCAAACCTGCTGTGTAGAAGGTTTTGGTCTGGGTAACAGACCGATAACAGATGCTGAACCAATCAGTAGTGAGTAAAGTGACATCTCTGATGCAATAAAGTCACTCCCCCATCTCTGTTAAAGCTCACTTTACAGAAGAAAAAAAAATCTTAGAAGTCCACACAATCAACTCTTCATGATAAATTATTTAATTATAGGTTTTTGGCAGATGGTGTCTTTTATTTAATTTAAATAGACTATTTGTTTTGAATTAGCTTACTATAGCGATCAAATATGAAACATCTATAAAACATAATATATTATTTTTAATATTGTATATTATAAATATAATCTATAAAATAGCTAGGAAAATGGATTACTTTCCTGCCAGAACTTATCACAAATATAAGTACTGTACACAAAATACATCTTAAAAAAAAACAAATAGCCTACATTTTATTTTTGCATAGCCTACCAATTATTGCAAACATTATTCCTTATGCTCACTTTTAAAATATTAAGTTGTAGCCTATATTAATTTGGAATAGTATTAAATTAAAACTTTTAAAATAAACAAGCCTGTGTATTCTATATGAATTCACCTATGTATTGTTATATCAACTGTTTTATATTTTTAGCACATTTAGAATTTGTTTCCAGCATTCCTCTTGAACTCTCGCAGATGCCGCAGATGTTTCATCTTGCTGTATTTAAATGTCTTTAATTTCTCCATAATTGTTCAGTGATTCCTTGTGCTGTTTAAATCATGTGTTTTCATTCTTCATAATGTCATGGCGATCTATTGTGCAGTGTAAATGTGTTTTCATTTTTCTTATTTGTATAACAATCTCTTGTTGTGCTGTGTAAATGTATTCAAGTTTTTTGTTAAAGAAGACACATGGATTACTTGGAGTATGTCAATGAAGAACAACGAATACCACCAGCTAGGCAAGTTCTTGCTGACAGAAGTGACCCACTGCAATGTTTTGATGAAATTAGTTTTCAAGATCGTTTTCGAATGCATTAAGTAAATACTGTGGAGCTTATTTCACTTTTGGAACCCAGGCTTTCATCTGTTACCCAAAGAGGACGGCCTGTAGCAGTTTGTCTGCAGGTGCTCATAACTTTACGATTTGGACCTTTCACAGAGAAACTGGGGACTTATGTGGTGTCAGTGAACCAATAGTAGGTAAAGTCATTCACAGAGTATGCATGGCTATTTGTGAATTGAGAAGACATTACATAAACTTACCTGATGCTGCAACACATGCAAACTACAAGGTACAATTATATGAATATGGGAACTTCCCAGGAGTCATAGGCTGCATAGATGGAACCCATATTCTCATAAAATGTCCCTCTATTCCAGATGCTGAGGAACACAGGAACCGCAAGAACTGGTTTTCTATAAATGTCCAAGGTGTATGCACTCCCCAGTTACAGTTTTCAAACATTGTTGCACGTTGGAAAGGTGCAACTCATGATTCCCGGATCTTCCTTAACTCATTTCTGTATTCTCAGTTTGAAAGAGGAGATCACAAGGGAATATTGCTTGGTGACAGTGGTTATGCTCAGAAGAATTTTCTGTTTACACCATACTTGCACCCAACAACAACTGAGCAAATGCGCTACAACCAAGCTCATATGCGCACTTGGGGACGCATAGTGAACACTTCGATTCCAAGAAGATGCTGCACTGTAATCATTGCAACAGCTGTTCTTCACAACTACCTGAAACAGCATGGATGCTCAGATCCCCCGATACTGGAGGATGACAATCTAGATGTACCACCATTTACAACAGACCACACAGAAGGACTTGCCTACAGAGATGCTTTTGCATTGTGTCACTTTAAGTAGTCATATTTTACATTACCTTACCTTAGTTTCTCTGAAAACAGGGCTAAGGAGGAAAGACAGCCAGGGTCCATGACTTTATGAACACGACTGGGAGTAAAAGCGTATGTCTTCAACTCAGGGCAGGGGAAAGGCGCTATGCACAAGCGGTACACCTGGCCAGCTTACCTGCTCGTACCTGACAACACACAGGACGAGACCAGCTCAACCCGGAGATGATAGAATCTCGCAAAGGTGTTGGGTGTTGCTCAGCCTGCTGCTCTACAGATGTCTGCTAAAGAGGCACCATTGGTCAGAGTCCAGGAGGCCGCCACACTCCTAGCAGAGTGTGCACGCTGCCCCAAGGGGGGTGTCACGTCCTGGGTGTGATATGCCATAGCGATGGCATCAATGACCCAACGAGTGATCCTCTGTTTGGAGACAGCGCTCCCTTTCCACTGTCCTCCAAAGCAGACAAAGTGCTGCTCATAGCATCTAAAGCTCTGTGTGCAATCCAACTAGATGTACAAATTATGAACCGGACACAGCAATACCAAGGCTGGGTCTGCCTCCTCCTGGGTTAGCGCTTGCAGGTTAACCACCTGATCCCTAAATGGGGTTGTGGGTACCTTGGTCGGGGTCTCGGGATCACATTAGAGTAACTCGGACCGAACTCCAGGCACGTTTTGCTGACAGAGAAAGCCTACAGGTTACCTTCCCTCTTGAAGGAAGTGAGTGCCATCAGGAGAGCAGTCTTCAAAGAGAGTGCCTTAAGCTCAGCTGACTCTAGGGGCTCAAATGGGGCTCCCCGTAGGACAACGGAGAGGTCCCATGAGGGAACGAGATGTGGTCTGGGGGGTTTAACTTCCTTGCGCTTCTCAGGAACCTGATGATCAAGTCGTGCATCCCCAAATACTTACTTTCTACTGCATCGTGATGTGCCGATATAGCGGCAACATACTCCCTCAAGGTGTGTCTCCTACAGAAAGTATCTGACTGCACATCTCTGGGGGTCTTCACGTCGGGAAGAACACCACTTAGCAAACAGATGCCACTTTGGGTCATACAGGTGCCTCGTAGAGGGAGCCCTGGCCTTAGTGATTGTGTCTACCACTGCAGGTGTTAGGCCACTTAAGTCTTCCACGTCCCCTCCAAGGGCCCGTCGTGGAGATTCCAGAGGTCTGGTCTCAGGTGCCAGATGGTGCACCGTCACTGAGAAAGAAGGTCCTTCACTGGGGAATTCGCCGGGGGGCTGGGCTGGGCTGGGCCATTAGGGAGCCACTAGAGTGACCTACTCCTGGTCCTCTCTGACCTTGCACAATGATCATTGGGGGGTGATGCTAGCCCAAGCTCTCGACTCCACTGTCAGAGGCAATCAGGGTTACAAGGCCACCATCAAGACCCTCCAGCAAGCAATTTATTGGCCATCAATGGCCCTTGACAACCTTTCCTATGTCAAAGGATGCCTGGTCTGTTGCCAGTTCCAGCCATCGAGACTGCTGGATCGGGCCCCACTCCAGAACCGAGGGATCATGTTAACGTGGTCCCACCTCCAGGTGGATTTGATTGGACCAGTCATCAAGTCCTCATGAGGTAACAAGTAGCTCCACATGGTTATCTGTGCTTTCTCCAAGTGGCTGGAATGCCTCCCTAACGACATAGCCACAACAACAGTTGTCCTGCTGCTGAACAATGTGTTCAGCCGCTGGGGGATCTCCATTGATTCAGATCGAATCACCCATTTCACCTTAAACATCATGAAATCATGTACGAAATCATGGGCATGGAAGTCAACTTTCACATCCTGTAACTGAAGGCAGGCTTAGCGAAACCCAAACTCACAACACAGTCGAACATGCCAAGCAGACAACTGTTCACACACTTGAACAATTGCAGAAATGCCTAGTGACCGAGGAGGACCACAGTGGCCAGACACGACCAAAATCGCAGCATCAGCAATCAGGACACTGTTCTCCATTGGTCTCACAGCTGCCAACTCTGTCAGCATCAACAATTACAGGGCTTGGGCAAAACCCTTCAGGGTACTATTGTTACTGTAAATTTGCAATCTGCTCTTTTTAATAACATTTTGCATGCTTTAGGGACTTTGTCAGAGGTTGTCAGAGAAGACATAACTTTGCGTATCGTTAAAGATCTAATGCAGGACCTCATTAGGGAAATTAGCTTCGCAGTCTGAGTGGTGGAAAGATTCCAGTTTACCTGGTCTCCCTAGACCTTGTTGAACAAATCCTTAGATCTGCTACTACCTCCGTTGTGCAACCTTCACATATATTTCTGGCATATAGTCTTGGCAGTGCAATTCCAATCTATGAAAAATCCTAAGGACCCCAAAATAGGATTCATCAAAATCTACCCATCATAGAAAGGCAGAATATACAGACTAAACTCCATACTGAATGTTGGTTTTCAGAGAGGTAACACACATTCACCTCAAAACCCCACCAACACTCACCTACCATGATGAAGACACCTCACTCTACATTATCCCTAACCTAAGCATGCGTACCAAGACAAAGGACATTCATTGGGTTTGTCCAATGAATGTCCTTTGTCCTTGTCCTTTGCTAGAGAGGCGACAGATTACCTCTGCAGCCTAAGAGCTGAATCCCCTGAACAAAAGTGTCAAGGTAACATTTCTGTCAAAGATGAAGGAACAGAGACAAAGGTAGAGTGAGCGGGCAATCGCTTATCACACTAGCCACCGAAGTTCTAATGTCATACGACCGCCATGATACAGCCACTAAACTAACACTACCAATCCAGATGGTGTTCTTAACAGTTCCCCAAGGAGACACCGTGCACATTGACAATATTGTCCTCCATCATCTCAGCATTGACAAACAGGACGCAGAAATTGAGATCATGGACGCATTTAGAGGTTACAACCGCACCATTGACACCCTTTAACAGCAGCTTCAGGCTTAAGGTATGAAATTAGTTAAGTTCAGTCTCAAACCGAATGGCTTGACCACTATATTTTCCAGTCACATAAGCACATCATCATCTTACCAAGAACACTCTGGTTGCCTTTGGGCTCCTCCTTTTTGGTTGGATCATCACAGCAATTATTGCACATGCCATATACAGGTACACTCAAAACCAGACTGGACTCCCTCCTTCTTGTCCAGCCATGTTTTACACACCATTCTGAGCCCATCCCTCAGGTTAACTCCAATCATCTCCAAGGATTAGCTTTTTAACATCTAACCCTCTTTTCCTTTCCTCTAACCCCTTTCATCTAACGTTTTAGTCCTAGTATCTATTGACAGGTTCTACTATGATTTTGTGTTATGACCAAAGAACAGCATAGGATTGTGTTACGGTTAATGCTATGCCTACCTTAACTTGAAATTTTTGTCTTCATGTGTGATGGACGTAGTTTTAGACTGTAGAGAGAACGTAGTTTTAGGCTAGAAGTTCTATGCTCAGATGTGCCTCAGTCTCTGCCCAGACGATAAAGCCTCTGTGAACTGGTATGGATCTATGAACTAATGTATCAGGAAAGAAAACGGTGTAACCCACAGGCAGGGTTGGGGAGTAACGGAATAACTTATTTAAAATACAAAATATTACAGTTACAATTTAAATAATTGGTAATTAGAATGCATTTACATTCAAAAAGTATTTTGATTACTGAACAGATTACTTTGCATTTTATTGTCATTTGTTTCATTTAATATTTAGTCCTGTCAGATGGTAAACATTTATACGTATAAATTATGTGATCCAAAGTACATTAGAACAGTGGTGAAACGTTTTCTTATGATGTGTTACATTCATACGAGCAGACAGAGAAGTAAGTTTGAAGTAAGTTTGGAACAGAAGAAATAGAAATAAACCTTGCATAAATTGTCAGCTTTTCACTAAGCAAAAATGCTATTTCTAGCCATTTTACATTTACATGTTACCAGGCACAATCATGTTTTTTTATCAAGAAAATTCACATTGAATCATATTTTCTTTTCTTTTTTTAGTAAGACCTTTGATATTAGGGCACAAATCTTATTCCTGATAACCATTTTTTTATTGTTTTCTTGTGACAATATATACAAATCCTTAAAACAAGATAAATTTGATTTATCTTATTTTAGAAACAACACTGCATGAGATATTTAGGTTTTTCAGAGAATGTATTTTTAACATGTATATTTTGTCTTACTGTACTGGCAGAGTTTTTAGTCAAAACAAGTGAAAACATTTATCAGAGCTGAAGAAGTAATCCAAAGTATTTAGAATACATTACTGACTGACCTTGAGTAATCTAATGGAATATGTTACAAATGACATTTCACAGCATGTATTCTGTAATCTGTAGTGGAATTATAAAGTGATCGTCCCAACACTTCCCACAGGTTACTGTGAACCTACTGGAACTATTTGGTCCATCAGCTGCTCTAAAGATGCTGGACACCTGTAGGAACACTCAAAGACTGAATGGCGGAAAAATTAAAAAAAGTCCAAACAGACTACAGATCCCGTCAAGCCTTGCTCATTTTATACCTAGGTGTGAAATTCTGAAGGATCGAACTCTCAACTCCTATTGGATGAAATGCACGACAGAACGCGTCCCTCAACCATGATGTTATCGAGAGTAGAAAACCCTGGAGATTCCTCTTAAGCCTTGCTTCCAGCGACAGTATTAACTAGTTGCAGCCCTCCTGGTTCCAGGTGTAGCCTTGCTGCCCAAGGAAGTAACGTACGCACCTGAACCTTGGCCATACATTCTCCATATCGCTGGACGATGCAACGAGCATGCAAACGGATCCGAAGGAGACTGCTGAGCAATCCATTTATCACCTTTTTGCCTGCAGAAGTGAAGAAGATTTCTCCTCTTTCTTCAACAGATTTGACTTCGCTGATATCTCCGCCAACCCGCCGAGAATCAGCTGCCATACTGCCCGCTGCCAGAGCGAGGAAACAGCCTCCTGTAATCACTCGAGCTTCGAGGAACCGAGTCGGAGTCAAATGACAAGCACATTCTACCTACATTCTCATGTGACTCAAGTATGAGGTTTAAGTCTGGGCAGAGATATATTATATATTATTATTGTGTTTTTCTTGTGTATCAAGGTTATTGCTTGTACAGTTTACGCTGAGTCCACTCATTGCTGCTAATAACACTCTATTGGTATTAATGTTACCATGAATGAAATTTGCTGTGTTGTCGTCCACCACGTTGGGCTCTTTGTGCATTTCCGCCATCGTGGGTGAGACCGGCACACTGAGTTTATCTATTAAAGAACCAATGACAAAGGCAGATGGATTACGAGCCGTTCACCACGTCTCTGAGTGATAAAATAGTTGCTGTCTCTCCCCCGATCGCTAAACCAGCTTCGGTGCCTTTACCCTGTTCTTTCTCTCTCTCATACTAACCACACACTCATTTTGTGCACTGCTTCTCTCCTTACACACACACACACACAAACACACACCTACCATCCTCTCATGTATTATAGGCTTATCTGTTACGATATCTAATAATGTTACTCTTTAGTTTGTAGTTGGAAGTCAGAAGTTTATTGACTGCATTGCATTTATTATTAATTGATATTACTGCATCAATAAACTTTGTTATACTTTAAAGAGAAGTGTTTTGGTATTGTTCTGCATGCACTTGTGCCAATGGCTGGCAGGGGATGTCAGTGCTCGGATTCAAGCCTTCATTGTTTTCCTTTTGAATGTCAATGCTCTCCAGACTTTGATTTTCCTAAGAGAACAATCCTATATTGAGACCGCTATACTGTCTGATATTGTCTCTGATTGCATGGTGGTGCATCTTTGCATCTTTGATGATTGTTGATTTGAAGGATTAATAAGCTAATGTTGATTCTAATCAATGTTCTATTGATTTTAACACCATGGAAATCTAGGCCCGCGGACGGGCCCTTAAATGTACAAAATAAAAGTATGCGATAAACAAAACAGCTGTGTGTTACATTGGTACACATGCCACATATCTTTGGAAAGCTACATTTCTTGATTTTCTATTGATATAAACCATTTTAAGATACAATCACAACAGCAGGTACAATCTATATCTTTGTCAGACCACCAACATATAAACAACCAATAACAAAATTTAGGCAACTCACCTATGATGCCTCATAGTTGTACACTGAGCCATAACTTCCCGACAAAAACGGTGTTGTTTCATTGTCAAATGTCCAAATGATCAAATCAAGTAAAATGTTTAGTCCAAATCACAGTATTACATCAATAAATATCCACAGACTCTTGTTGCATCATTTCAAAGCACCTGGCAGCTGTGCCTAATCTTTCACATATTACCGGTAATAACTTCAGTTCAGATGTAAACATTTCCTATATCCGGTATCAAAATGGAAGCACGCACTCTGGCCTTTCGATTGACACCTCATTTGACCCAATAGGAGCTTCCATGTCCTGTCCACAGCCTTCAATACCCAACCACCATCTGTGTCGAGTGTAAGGGCATACCCACTTTCCTTTGTTTACTGATCAAACCAATTACATTGAAGAGTGGAAATGACTGACGCATCGTATAGCCAATGAAATTCTGAAAACAGTGATATGCGGCTTTAGTGGAACTATTAGATGACGGCTCTGTTATTCCTGTGCGTAAAGTTTCCTCGAGTTTACCCCTGCTGTGCGCCTCCGTGCGTAAATGCATGCAGAGCTGCTTTGGAACTGTTTACACATTTGGCGATTTAAATATGGTGAAAGCGGACCTGAAAAACAGGATTTTCACCCCAGGATGTGATATAAGAAGGCATTCATTGTCAAAATTCTGAGTTTGGAGATGAAATTTCTGAAAACAATACAGATGATTCAGAGGCAGATGGAGAGATGAGACACGGCTCTGGACAAGTAAGTGTTTTCTTGTGTTTATAACATATATTACTGTATATTCGCATAAATAAGCTTTAGTTTGAATAATGAATACACATTTTGTAATTACCCTTTGTCCTGTGTTTCCTCAGTGAGTGTTTGAACCGTTTGTGCGTGTTTTTAGTTCATTGTTTGTTTCAGATCTATTGACATGCTATATAGATGTTTTGTATATTTACTGTAATATATATATATATATATATATATATATATATAGTAAATAAATCAATAAATATAAGTTGAAAATAAGAATATATGTTGTGTTTGAGAGTCTATTTGTTACAATGCGGGGAGGTGGGGAGGTGTAGGGCCATCTATTTGTTACAGTGCTGAATTCATGGGGAGGTGTAGGCCCATCTCTTTGTTCCATAGTACATTGGCAAAGTATACAGTATTTACAGTAAATATACATACAATAATACATTTTTACACACTCGAAAAGAAAAACTAATATATATATATATATATATATATATATATATATATATATATATAGAATACAGAAAAGATGGAGAAGTTGTGTCTAGCTTTGTAAATTACATTTATTTATTATCCCCCACTCAGCAAGCGGCCACATAAAGTGGAGCAGCAGGACAGCACCTCATCAAGAGAGGAGGGCTTTCAGAGAGACCCTTGCTGAGGAGCATGGCAGAGTTGGGGTCTCAATCCACAGCCAGACCCGTATCTCCTGCTCCACGAAGAGCACATCACAGGCTGTTGCACATCACCAAATCTTGCACCGCTGGTCGTCTGAAGTGCAGGCAGTGTCATGCAAAGACACCAGTGAAGTACTCTCCTGTGTTGTGCCTATGTGCTTTGTACACAAATGTGACTGCTACAATGACTGGCATGTTGCTAGAAACATGTACAATTTTATAATGGTTTGTAAATACTTTATGTAAAAATTAATGTAAATAGTTTGTTGTGTATTTTTTATATAAACAAATTGTCCACCATAGCACTAGTTTTGACTCTTTTATATGCACAACATTTAGTTTCAAGAAGGGAAAAGGCACTCTAATGTGTTTATGCATCAGTTACTCTGTGTCAGCAAAACTAATAGTGGATCTGGATATGGAATATGATAGCTCTAAGTGTCATCTTTCATTAGAGCCCACAATTATGACTGTACGTTGAAGCGTTCAAAAGTTGCAGCCTTTTTGTCCTAGGTTTCCAAAGTGACCTTTTGGAGTATCCAAAAGGCACTTTTATAAAACGCCTGGGTGTACCCTTAGAAAAACATGTGTAAAATATTCATTTTTTTATGATATTGTTATAACATTTGAACCTGGACTAGGTAAGGATTCATGCTGTGATCCCATTGTGTTCTCAAGCTAATAGCTACAAGTTATAGTCATCTGCAGGCATCTGTATGCAAAAAAAAATTTCAGGCGGAAAAAGAAAATTCTATTTCATTGTGTTCAAACTTCTATTACTCAAAATCAGTAGCACTTACAGTAATTCTGACTGCTGGAGAAAAAACTTCAGAGTGTCCCCTTTCAAATGTGACCAAAACCATGCATGTACTCCAAACGGTTCAAGAACAGCTTTAAATTTACTTTGGGTATGCCTTGATTAGGCGTTTTAGGCTAATTTTACAGGATTGGGAAGAGGTTAATAATTAATAATTATCTTTGATAATTATTCATTATTGCTAATAACCAAAACCGCTCCTGGATGAAGCTGCAACAGATGCTATGCCCCTCCATGCCCTAGTGCTCATAAAATGAAAACAAGTATGACTGATAAAAAATAGATCATGACAGAAATTTTACAGAGAGTGACGAAAAAAAACTTTTTTCTAGCGCAACCTTTGAACATGATGCCACACAAAAGCATCCCTAATAATTTAGTCTCTTTACAAAACACCACTAAAATGAACAGACCCATGTCAAATTACTCAAGTGACCATGAAACATACCATAAATATGCAAATCGTAAAAGGCTATGAATATTATCTCACTAACTCGCATGAACAACATAACAAAACTAATCACAATGAAAGAATACCAATATTTAGCAGTCATTGTAATCAATTAACTGAAATGATACAATTAACTGAAATGATGAGCGGTACATTGTAACTAATCCAACCATCAACAAATTATAATAAAATTAGCTTTTAAAACTTACCATTGAAGTTCACAATGCAGGTCTGCACTCAAGAGCGTTAACTTTCGAGGCTCATTTCAACAGCTTGACATACATATAATCAAAGCTTTTGATTGGCTCAGGGCCATAATTGAATACTCGTTACACATCCAGATCTCTGTTGATGAAGGGCTAGCCATATGCATCTAAAATGAGAAAGTTTTCATGTATTTTATGCAACAGACCTTAATAATAATAATAGTACTTCTCAATAGACTATAAAAAATGTTCTTGTATAACGTACATAAAACAAGTTCCCCTTCTGTCACTCACTCGACGTTGTGTCGATGTAGTGACACTAGGGGTCTCTCTTGAGAGCCTCAGTTACGGGTATAAAAGGAGGGAAGCGAGGGAAGCAAAGTTGCGGTCGCAGCTCACCTTCTTCCGAGGGAAAGCCACTCTAGCCGTCCCCCGTGTTGCACCTTCTACCCACGGGTATAGGGCTGGTGTCGCTGGCGCTGGGGGGCAATTTTGGGAATTTAACGGCTGCAGTTTCACCGGGTAAATCTTTGCGGACCACCTGTTCCCCAGCACGTTCGTTTGCCCGCGTCCGGTTCTGAGATGAGACAAACTCACCTTACGGCCAGTCTGATGTCTCTCTCAGAGCCCCAGAGCTGGATGAGAGTTTCACCGTTGCTTCAGAGAGCGTCTTGGCAGACTCCGATGGTGAGGACTTGACTGTGCCGGCCCAGTCTAAGGCCAACGTCGAGCTTTCCGCTATGCTTACTCAGGCCACCACAAGTGTGGGGCTGGACTGGAACCCTCCATCACCCCCTCAGCCCTTGCGGCTACACGATTGGTTCCTGGGTTTGGGGCGCCGCTCACAGCCATGCGCCCCCCCCCCGGTTCCTTTCTTCCCGGAGGTGCATGATGAGCTGACAAAGTTATGGAGGGCACCTTTCACTGCCCGAAACCAATTCCCTCGCTCGTCCACTCTCACTACTCTTGAAGGCATGGTGGTCCACTGGTACATGGAACTCCCCCAGCTGGATAAGACACGGCACATACCGTGTGACCCTCACCACTTCCTGCAGTCACTTATTCAGCCCTTGGACAGCCCTCTGTTTTCTACAGACAGGAGTCCTCCTACAGCAGGTGTTCAGACGCGTCATAGTTACTACGGACGCCTCCCAGTTGGGCTGTGGCGCTGTGTGCAATGGGCACGCAGCTGCTGGCTCCTGGATGGGGCCCCGGCTGGGTTGGCACATAAACTGCCTAAAGTTGCTGGCTGACCCAGGCCGTGCCCGCCCCCTTGCCGATTCAAGCACACTCTACAAGGAGTGTGGCATCCTCGTGGGCACTGGCCAATGGCACCTCTCTAGCAGACATCTGTGGAGTGGCAGGCTAGGAAACACCCAACACCTTTGCAAGATTTTACAATCTCCGTGTTGAGCTGGTCCTGCATCAGCAGTCCACGTAACACATTAAGTGTTGTAGCGTTTTTAAATAGGGACCCCTAGTGTCTACTACATCGACACAACGTTGAGTGAGTGATAGACTGGAAACATCTTGATTACTATCGTAACCTCCGTTCTCTGATGGAGGAAACGAGATGTTGTGTCCCTCTTGCAACAACACTGTACTAAGCCGCTGAAAGGGCCGAGAACTTACTCTCGGCTCCTCAGCTCAAAACCTGTCTGAACAGATGCACGCTTCCCTCCTTTTATACCTGTATGTCCGAGGAAGTGGCATGCAAATTCTGTTTTCAAAATATATTTTCTCAAAGATAAGAGGTAACTGAGGCTCTCAAGAGAGACCCCTATTGTCACTTCATCGACACAACATCTCGTTCCCTCCATCAGGGAATGGAATTTACGACAGTAACCGAGACATTTAAGTTGCTGGAAATGAATAATTTCTTAAAACACATTTAGAGGATGCCATGCAATTTGTACAACAGCACCACTTCTGGCAGGGCTTAGCCCCATCTGTAGAGATGCCTCTGGTTGTGACACGTCACTATCAATAGTATAAACAAGCATTAAAGTGACCAACGATATGCCACAACTCACAAAGAATGCAATATAGATTGATATACAGGAGCTGAGGCAAACAGGGCTGGGCCGGCAACAAATCCTTCTGAAATCTCAGCGCTCCATTTGCTCTCCTTGCGCACCTCCCTCTTGCGGCTTCATCGGAAGCTGCAGAAGGAGTATAGCTGGCAGAGAGAGGAATGGCTTTGGCTTTCAGAATCAAAGATCAAAGCTTCTTGAGTTTCATGGCTTTACAGTGAACACAGTCAGTCGCAACGAGCGCAGCTTATATAAAGCAGCACTCGTGCTCATCAGACAGAGGCATATATCGCTCATTTTGAATGTGCTTTTGGAAACATTTGTAAAACATCATCAACAAGACATTGTTAAGCAAAAGGATTTTTTGTTTCTTTTCAATAAAAGAAACACTCACAATACAACACAATGCAGAATAACAAACACGTTAGTGTTAAAAGGATACGCTGTTCCAAATATGGTATTGTTAAAAGGATACGCTGTTCGTATGAGCACAAGCTGGGTGATCAAAAAATCAATTGCTGTTGAGATGTGCAGTTTCCCTCTCTGCCCGCTATACTCCTTCTGCAGCTTTCGATGAAGCTGCACGAGTAAGGTGTGCAAGGAGAGCAAATGGAGCGCTGAGAGACTAAATACAGGGATAGAAAGTAGTCTGGAGAAGAAGAGAACATGTTGGTGTGTATGGATAAATCAGATCATGTAAATAGAGTGGTGCAAGATCATGAAGAGCTTTGAAAGTTAAGAGAAGTACGTTGAACTGAATACAGCATTAGATTCCTGTTTCACAAAATGGGAGGGATATGTGCAGAATGCTTGGTGTTTGTGAGGACACTAGCTGCAGAGGTTTGGATAAATTGCAATCTGGCAATGCCACCGAGTGAGTTAAAGTAGTCTAGACGTGATGTTATGAACTAGTAATTCAGCATCCTTTGAACTAAGCATGGGTCTGACTCGTGCAATGTGACATAGATGGAAGAACACAGTTTTGGGGATGGATTTGATGTGAGCTTTTAAAGTGAGAGATTGAGCAAAAGTGATTCCCAGATTCTTAATGTTTTTGGAGGGTTTGGTATGATTTCCATCAATGTCAAACAAATATCAATATTTCTTTTTATGAAATATTTGTGGTCCTAAAATCATGATATCTGTTTTGTAATCATTACATTTGAGAAAATTGCTGTTTAACCAAATTTTTAGCTCATTAATACTGGCCAATAGTGAGCTGACAGAGTTAACTGAATCAAAACAAGTCATTGTATAAATCTGTGTGTCATTAGCATAGCAGTGATAGCTGAGACCATGTTGACAAATTATTTGACCAAGAGGGAGCACAAAAATTATGAACAGAAAAGGACCAAGAACAGAACCCTAGGCAAAACCCAGAGCAAGATGAGCAGCAGGGGATTTCTTCATTGAGATAAAATATTGTTTATGAGTGAAGTAGGAAGAAAAAAGGACAGAGCTGTGCCAGTGATATCAGTATTTGAGGGTAGAGAGTGGAGTGTTGTTGCAGATAGTGTCAAAAGCAGAGCTCAAATCAAGGAGGGTCAGAACACTGAGGAACTCAGAATCAGCAGAGATGAAAGCATTAACAACCTTCAGGAGAGTTGTTTATATAGACAAAAGCCAGATTGAAAAGGGTCATAGAGATTATTAGCTGCTTGATGGGATTGTAACTGGGAAGCTACAATTTATTCCAAGAGTTAAGAGATGAAAGGCAGGTTGGAAATTGGAAGATAGTTGAGGAGGGTAGATGGAACTAAGCTGGTGTTTTTAAGGACTGGTGTGACAGCAGCCTTTTTTTAGATCAGTAGGAACAATGGCAGAAGCAAGTGATTTGTTTATCAGATATGAATGACAGACAGAGAGAGGGGTTGAGGCAGAGTTACATTGTAAAATGAAATCACAAATGAGTGAACAGTGAGGTAGAGTTGGAGTACTCGAGTTCGGAATGTTTTATCAGACTCACGTTTCTACACAAATTCATATCAAACTGATACGAGACACATTAAATGTATTTAATTAATTACATTACATGTATTTCAGCCATAATTTTAGATAAAACTTAAATATAAATTTGAAATAATAATAACTCTGGTTGTAATGACTAATGCAGCTTTCAGTTTCAATGTGTTTTTGTTGCATTTATATCAACAAATTGTTTTTATTAGTTGTGAAGGTTTAAATAAGCTTAAAATATTGATTAGATTAGATTCAACTTTATTGTCATTGTGCAGAGTACAAGTAAAAAGACAACGAAATGCAGTTTGCATCCAACCAGAAGTGTAAAAAAGCAGAAAGGTGCAATGTGATATTCAAGTGTAGACAGGTGGTACAAAGGCAGGACAAGAAATATATTGCAGTGTTATAAGAGCAGAATAAATATGGCTTTGTAATATGAACAGTGTATGAACAACATGTACAGATATGTGTAATGTAATAGCAGTGACATTAAAATAGTAGTAGAATAATATAGATATAAACAGTGTATTAGCAGAATATATAATAAGAAAAACTGAGTAAATATGGATATTCTGTATGAACCATACAGACAGATATGTACAGTATGTACAGCTATGTGCAGTGTGGTAACATTATAAGAGCAGTAAGAATAAGTGTATGTTCAGGATGAATAGTATGAAGAGCAGTAGAATATGGCTATGTATAGGTGTAATTACAGTATGTACATTTTTAAATAAATAAATAGAACAGAATGGGTGGGATAGGGTAGTGCAAATTGTCCGGCGGGGACAGAGCTAGAGTTCAGTAGGGTGACAGCCGCAGGAAAGAAACTTCTTCTGAACCTGCTGGTTCGGGTGTGGAGAGACCTAAAACGCCTCCCGGAGGGGAGTGAACAGTCTGTGGTTGGGGTGGGAACAGTCTTTGATGATGCTGCGCGCCTTACGCAAGCATAGTTTGCCCTGGATGGCCTCAATGGAGGGGAGTGAGGAACCAGTGATGTGTTGGGCAGTTTTCACCACCCTCTGCAGTGCTTTCCGGTCATGGGCAGAGCAGTTGCTATACCAAACTGATTCACCTCAATCTGGGTGGCGGAGGATAAATCTCAGTTGCTTCGATGTCTGAGACCGTCAATCTGTGCATCTTGTCACGTGCCTTATTGAGCGCGTTCACGCAGAGACGTAGCACGTGTGGAGGCTTCAGGCTATTCTCCGCGGCATCCATGCACAACTCACTACACACCCCACCGAGAGCGAGAACCACACATTAAAGTGACCACGAGGAGGTTACCCCATTTTAATCAACGCTCCCTAGCAACCGGGCCAATTTGGTTGCTTAGGAGACTTGGCTGGAGTCACTCGGCACACCCTGGATTCGAACTCACAACTCCAGGGGTGGTAGTCAGCGTCGATAATTGTTGATCTACCCAACCTGTGGTACAAACTAATTTGAGTATATGACCATGGTTATAGTTTCTGAAAATGCACATGCTGTATTAAATCAAAGCTATCAAAGACAGACATGAGTTCAGTTGCATTGGTACAGTAACAGTCAGTGTCAGAGTACTCTGATGTACAGTAGTGATCAACTTTAGCTGGGTACCTCAGTGAGTCAAGGCATGAGCGATTATTCAATATAATATCACTTTTCCAGAACTGTCTATTTGTCCAAATGGAGGGAACAGCAGTTGGAGATTAGCGATTAACAAATTGGATTTGCCAGGTTGAGTGATTGACAGAGAATTCCAAGTTTTCCACAGAGCTCATGTGTCACAGAGTCTAAACGTGGATGGCAGTTTAATGCTCTAATTTAATTTTAGTTTAAAGTTATTTTGTTAGGAGTTTGATATCCATGACATGTAAGCCAAAGAAGAGGGCAAGGCAGAAGAGGAACGCTTAAGAAGATAAATTCCAAGGCATGTTCATAATGAAGTATCATCCACAATAGACAAAACAATGATAACACGTTAGCTAGAACCCTGCTTAAACCTACAACTACCAGTCAATTGAGAGGAAGGCAACACAACCAGTCAAAGGAGAGTGGAAACTCACAACTATGCTAAAGGAGGTGAAAGTCAGACAGTCAGTGACAGGGCTCACAACATGCAAAATCGATGCACAATGCTGTCCAAACTCCAATGGAGTGTGTACACAGTTTTCTCACGTAAGCAGGGAGACTCCAGAAATAAGTCATATGATCCAATGCCAAACGTATAGTAAGTCCAGTAGATCATGATCATTACGATGCTGGCTATGTTGACAAAATAAACAAATAAATAATAATAACAAAACAGATAGTTAAGCAGCAGCCAGGTTCCCACAGCGTTCTCACTTCGGAAACCGGAATAAACAAGATTCAGGCATCCAGAGCATGAGAGAAGATAACACGGCCATGAAGAGAAAATGTTATTAAATGACGGGGCTTAGGGGTGGAGCGTCAAGTGCCATCTGCTAATAGATTGCTGTGATTTAATAGGGCTTCAGAGATAAACACTCTTGGGAGGAGTTTCCCAGTGTGTCAGCTACTGACCCAGAGTTAAAGTGAGCAGCTTCAAATGGAACACATCATACACCCTTTAAAATATCTTAGTTTGCATACCAAAGAAGAAAAAAAGTTATTTCAGTTTGAGATGGCATGTGGGTGTGTAAATAATAATTATATATATGAATTATCATTTTGGGATGATTTAATGGATTATTAAATTATAATAAATTACTTACATTTTTAAATTGCTCAGTTTACTTAATTACATGATTAGCTAACTGATATTGACATATATTCATGCTGTATATCCATATATTCTCCCAAAAACAAAATTCTCACCTAACTAACATCTTATGAATTGTGGTTTCCTTGCCACAGTTGCCCACTGGGGACCTAAAGTCAAAGAATTTTAAGGCATGATTTGAAATATCATTTTTCAATGAAACTGCTCAATGAGGACTTTAAGACACTTAAGGCATTACAAACATTATAAAAATAATCTTCTTTGAAGCTGCTTTGAAACAAAGTGTATTTTGGAAAGTGCCATACAAATTAAATTTGACTTGACTTGATTTTAAATAATGAGTAGAATAAAGCTACTTACAATTTCAAAGTAGCTTCCCCCAAACTAGTGAAAATATTATTTATTGATAAATGCGTGCAGTACAGTGACTGAGATCTCTGCGTTTACCATTTAGGCATTCAGGGCACATGTTAGTCAGTGCACAATAAGGTCTATGGCTGCCTTTGGGTTAGGGTCATTGTCTTTCTGTGTGAGAGTCTTATACACTATGTGTGGGATTATGTAGCCTGAAGGGTATTGCACAGAATGGTTACACTGTTAAACACAGGTTAATACCTTGAAAGGGGAGGTAAGAGAGATCAAAGGTAATAGTTGTTGACCCCCTCAAACCACTGACTGTATGTGTATGAGAGCAAGAACAAAAAAGAAAAAATGTATGTGCTGCTCACATTGCCTGTTGGGACACAAAGCTCTGTTTCTTCCACACCTGGCCTGAAATAAAAAGTCTTGTTGGCCCAGCTGGGCTAGTTTAAAATTTATTTAGTTCATTTATTAGTCACAAATAGCAACATCCTAATGGATTTGCAGTGCATTTTTTTCTGAACGTGATCTGTAAAAATGATTTATGAACAACAGTGTGGAACTGATTTACTGTTATTCTACTTTCTTTATCAAAAATATGAACAAAAAAGGACAAACAGAATGGAAATTAAACTACAAGAATGCTGTTGAGAGAGTTTTATTAATGTGAATGTGTGTTTGTGTGTGTGTGTCAAATCAAATCAAATCAAATCACTTTATTGTCACACTACCATGTACACAAGTGCAACAGTAGGTGAAATTCTTGTGTGCAGGTCCGAGCAACATAGCAGTCATGACAGTGACGAGACATATATCAATTACAATAAACAACATACTTACACAACACAATTTACATATCAGATGTACACATACTTACACAGCACAATAACGATATACAATGTACAGTAAACAATACACACAATATAGAATACACAATATACAATACAATAATTAAAGAGTATATATATATATATATATATATATATATATATATATATATATATATATATATATATATATAAATTAGTTGTATTGAGGAGAATATGTTGACAGTCCAGTGTGAGATTATAGATTAATAAAGTGCAGTGCAAATTATTCAATTGTTCAACAGTCTGACTGCTTGGGGGACGAAGCTGTCATGTAGTCGGCTGGTGCGGGTCCTGATGCTGCGATACCGCCTGCCTGATGGTAGCAGTGAGAACAGACCATGACTCGGGTGGCTGGAGTCTCTGATGATCCTCCGAGCTTTTTTCACACACCGCCTGTTATATATATCGTGGAGGGAGGGAAGCTCACCTCCGATGATGTTTCTGGCAGTTCGCACCACCCTTTGCAGGGCTTTGCAGTTGTGGGCCAGCCAGTCAGGATGCTCTCTGCAGTACTGGTGTAGAACCGTGTGAGGATGTGGTGGTTCATTCCAAACTTCCTCAGCTATCTCAGGAAGAAGAGGCGCTGGTGAGCCTTCTTCACAACGGCCTCAGTGTGGACGGACCATGTGAGTTCCTCAGTAATGTGGACACCGAGGAACTTGAAACTGCTGACTCTCTCTACCGGTGCTCCATTGATGGTGATGGGACTGTGTTCTCCATCTTTCTTCATGAAGTCCACTACAAACTCCTTGGTTTTACTGACGTTGAGGGAGAGGTTGTGCTCCTGACACCAGCGTGTCAGAGTGTGCACCTCCTCTCTGTAGGTTCTTTCATCATTGTCAGTGATCAGACCTACCACCGTCGTATCGTCAGCAAATTTAATGATGGCATTGGAGCTATGTGTTGCCACACAGTCATGTGTGTATAGTGAATACAGGAATGGGCTGAGAACACAGCCCTGCGGGGCTCCAGTGTTGAGGGTCAGTGATGAGGAGATGTTGCTGCCCATTCTAATCACCTGACGTCTGTGTGACAGGAAATCCAGGATCCAGCTGCACAGCGAGCTGTTTAAGCCCAGAGCCTGGAGTTTCTCATCAAGTTTGGAGGGCACTATGGTGTTGAATGCTGAGCTGTAGTCTACAAACAGCATTCTCACATATGTGTTCTTTTTTTCCAGGTGGGAGAGAGCAGTGTGTAGTGTAGATGCAATGGCATCATCAGTGGAGCGGTTGTTGTGGTAGGCAAACTGCAATGGGTCCAAAGAGGTGGGCAGAACAGAGCAGATGTAATCTCTGATTAACCTCTCAAAGCATTTGCTGATGATGGGAGTCAGAGCAACAGGACGCCAGTCATTTAAGCAAGTGATTGTGGCTTGCTTCGGTACAGGCACAATGGTTGATGTTTTGAAGCATGTGGGGACTACAGACAGGGAGAGGGACAGATTGAAAATGTCCGTAAATACACCTGCCAGTTGATTCGTGCACGCTCTGATGACGCGGCCCGGAATGCCATCTGGACCCGCAGCTTTACGGATGTTCAACCGTCGGAAGGATCGGGTTACATCCACAACAGAGACGAGTGCTCTCTCTGCGAGGGCGGTGTTATTGTCCTCGAAACGAGCATAAAATGTATTAAGTTCATCCGGGAGAGATGCAGCGGTGTTCATGGTGGAGTCTTTATTCCGTTTGTAGTCCGTGATGATGTTAATTCCCTGCCACATACTTCTAGAGTCAGTGGTGTTGAACTGACCTTCAAGTTTGTGCATGTACTGGCGTTTGGCTTCACTGATAGTGTTACGGAGGTCATAACTGGCTTGTTTACGCTCCTCCGTGTTAGAAGAATTAAAAGCGGAGGTCCGCGCATTTAGTGTCGTGCGAACATCGCCGTTAACCCATGGTTTCTGGTTGGGGTATATCCGTATTGTTTTGGTCGGAACAACATCCTCTATGCACTTCCTGATGAAACACATTACGCTGTCAGCGTAAACCTCGATGTCGTCATCAGAGGCGGAACATCTCCCAGTCCGCGTGATCAAAACAGTCTTGTAGCGCAGAGTCTGATTGGTCCGACCAGCACTGGATCGTTCTGAGGGTGGGTGCTTCCCGTTTCAGTTTCTGCCTGTAAGCGGGCAGAAGAAGAACGGAAGAGTGGTCCGATTTGCAACTGATGGGTGTGTGTGTGTGTGTGTTTTAAAGAGTGATTTTTTTGCTGTGTCTGTGTGTGTACTGATGGGTAGAGACAGAGAACCCCTATAGTCAGGTCAGGGTCTGTGTGTGGTATATTAAGAAAAGGAAACAATCTTAATCATATAGCATAAAAGAATAAAAAATATCTGTCCAAACCTGAGATTTTAAACAAAATGAGAAGAGGAACAGAATATCAGTTTAGTGGATATTATTGAGAATCCCCAATCCAAAGTTAAAACGGGAACGAGATGCTGTGCTGATTTAGCGCTTTGGGAACGTCTTTAGGACGTGGACATGACCAGCTGTGAATATGTGTGCAACACATCAATGAAATTGACTAAAATCTATAGCCTCCACCGGTGACATCATCAGGATGCGCCAGTAATGGGGCTATAAATAGATGCGCCACAGGTGCATTGTCAGGTATTTTGTCTGAAGAGCAGTCCTGGGGCATCCTCTGTGTGGCAATGAAGCGCAGCATCTCGTTCTGCTTTTATCAGGGAACAGGGGTTACAGTTAATTAACCCAAGACGTTCCCTATCAAAAAGCACACTTTCATGCTGCGTTGATAGCGCTTTGGGAACGAGAATACCCACGCCACCACACTGTAGGTGTCCGGACCCCTTACGGTTGTGTAGTTGTGCTCACAAGAGTGCAAGAGTTCTCAGAAATGAGCTTGTGATGTAGACTCAAGGACATAAGAGACCGGAGTAGCATGAACATCCAAAACATAGAATCTTTTGAATGTATGCGGAAGGACCAGCCTGCCGCATTACAAACTTGTTGTAGAGGGACACCTCTGGCCAAAGCTTTACCCCTCTTGTAGAGTGAGCCCTGATACCTACTGGCGAAGCTTGACCGTGCACCTCGTAGGCCAGGGCAATAGCATCCCTCACCCAATGTGACATAGTTTGCTTGGTGGCGGCCTCCCCTTCGTTATGACCCCCATGACAAACAAAGAGTTACCCTTACTTACACCACTGGCTTGTGTGGTGGACATAAGTCTGAAGGGCGCGGACTGGACAGAGTCCGTGAAGTCTTTCCTGCTCCGGCGTTATAAATGGTGGGGAGCAGAAGGCTTTGAGAGTGACCGGATGTACAGTCGAGAAAGGAATCTTAGGCAGGTAGTCAGGGTGAGGGTGCAATATTGCTTTAGCCATTCCTGGGGCAAAATCTAAGCAGGATGGCAAGACAAACAGAGCCTGCAGATCCCCATTTCTTTTTAGAGAAGTAATTGCCATAAGAAAAATAAGATCTTGAGAGTCAGAAGTTTATCAGACGCTGACTCTAGAGGTTCAAAGGGGGTCTGAATCAGACCCTCAAGGACTATTTCTAAGTCCCAAGAAGGGATCCTGGTCGTAGCAGGAGGTCTCAAACGAGCTCCACGAACGAAGCGAGCGAGCAGGGGATGTTTCCCCAAAGGCATCCTGTCAATCAAGGCGTGGCAAGCCGATAGAGCGGCCACATAAACCCTGAGAGTGGCGGGTCATGTGCTTGCTGATAATTTTTCCTTCAAAAAATCCAGAACTGAAGCAATCTGGCAGTTAACAGGATCTGCACTATGTGCACTGCACCATCTTTCAAAGACACCCCATTTATTGGCATAACTTCTAGTAGAGGGAGCCCTAGCACTTAGAATGGTCTCGATAACTTCAGGTAAAAGCCCAGTGTCCCTCAGTTGGTACCCTTCAGGGGCCAAACATAAAGTTTCCACAGCTCGGGCCGGGGATGAAATATTGTCCCCTGCGCCTGAGACAGAAGGTCCCTCTTGTCCGGAATCGCCCAAGGTGAGCTGTCGAGGAGAGACATTATCTCCAAGAACCATACGCTGTTCGGCCAATGCCGCACTATCAGTAAGAGGCAGGACCCTTGCTGGCGAACTCTGGCCAAGACTCCCAGGAGCAGAGAAACCGGAGGAAATGCATACAGGTGGATTCTGGGCCATGAATGTGCCATCGCATTCAGACCCAGGGGGGCTGGGTGACTCAGACAGAAGTAGAGGGGACATTGTGCTGTCTGTTGGGAGGCAAAGAGGTCCACTTCTGCTCTGTAAAATCTCAAGCAGATTTGTTCCACTACCTCGGGGTGGAGTTTCCACTCCCCCGTCGGTATTTTCTGTCTGGACAGTAACTCTGCTCCCACATTCAGGCATCCAGGGATATAAACTGCTCTGATTGACAGGAGCTTGCCCTAGGCCCAAAGGAGAATTTGCCGTGCCAGTCTGTTCAGCTGGCGTGAACGTAGACCTCCTTGATGGTTTATGTAAAAGACTACTGCTGTGTTGTCCACCCGCACCAAGACATGGCAGCCTCTCAAATACTGGAGGAAGTATTTCAGAGCCAGAAATACCACCATCAACTCGAGGCAGTTGATGTGCCAATCGAGCTGATGACCCTCCCATTCCCCGTGAGCTGGACGACCACTTAAGACCACTCCCCAGCCCGTCAGGGAGCCTTCTGTTGTTAGTAATTTGCGACGGCAAGACACACCTAGAGTGGGACCTGAACCACATAGAAAGGGTACGAAGCGTGTGGCATGTAACCCTTATCTGCCTTAGGGGACTGGCCCTTGGATGAAATCCCCTGGCTTTGAGCCACAACTGAAATGGTCTCATATACAGAAGGCCAAATGGGATCACCGAGGACGCAGATGCCATGAGACCTAGTATTCATTGATACTGACGAACAGTGCAACCTTGGCCTAGCCTGACTTTGTTCAGAGTGTTCTGAAGGACACGATTCGAGCGGGAGACAATTGTGCCCGCATCGAATTCCATACAACTCCCAGATAGGTAATTTCCTGAGTGGGAGAGAGAACGCTCTTTTTGATGTTGAGTCTCAGACCCAGAGAAACCAGATGAGCTAAGACGATATCCTTGTGCTGAAATGCTAGTTCTTGTGACTGTGCTAGTGTTGTGGCAAAAAAAATTATTAACCAACCATTATCACTGCGTATGAGACACTCTAAATCAAACAGTTTTTTAAAAGAATTTATTCTTGCAAAAAGGACCCAGTCATTACACAGGAGTTACTCTGTGCCATGAGTGAGACCTTGAAGGGGAGGGTTGACTTGTTTTTTTATACCTGTTTTCCCCAAGGTCTCCAACAGAAGCAGATCCTCCCCTCTACATTCCTCAGACACAGGGACATTCCCTTGCAATGACTATTACTGATCAATGAGTATTAAAATTTCTACAACAATTCCCCGCTTTTTATCATTCAGATTACTCAATCACAATAATAAACAATAAGACAAATTTTAAGTCATATCATCACACTTACACTCTTCATCTCTGATTTCCGCATAAATGATCACTCTCTTAAACATTTGTGAAATAACATTTGGAAAAAGTAAAAAGCTTAGGCTGTTTTTTTTTTGTTTTTTTTTATGGGGATAGTCCCTTAAGTATTAGCAAGCAAGAAAAGACTTTATCTGAAGCCGGGTTAATTGAGTAAACACTGTTACTGCACTTCTGATGTAAAATCAGACCCTCAGTCACCTTAGTATAAACAAGAAATAGTGTACAGATTAAGTAGGAAAAACACATCAATTTAACATTTTGGTTATGTCAACAGGCTATAAAAATACAAATAATAAAAGTAGAATAAAATCCCTCATTTCAAACCCTCTCCTTGTACGTCATCTTGTAACAGGGATGACCACTGCTTATAACCCTCTTTACATATCAAAACATTCTCTGAAAGAAAATACATACCTCATTTTAACACATTTCACAGTAGCTCTCGCTACTTGTATCATCATATTTGTGTTCATCATCCTCTGGATAGACTGTCATTTTTACCTTTGAACAGACATCCCTGCTTTAACCAGACTCTGTACTGAGCTGGAAACACACATTATAATGCATGGTAAACATAACAATATCAACAGTCCTATCACCGCAATTGATAACACAGTTTGAATCAGACAATACCCTCATCCTCCCCAGAGATTCATAAACCAAGTAAACCATGTACACTCAACATGTTCTGGCTCCTGTACGGCTTTTCTCATGTGTTCAATTACATTTGTGATGTTGTCACTGTAATCTGGAATATTGAAACAACAAGAAATTCCCAACATTTTGCAAACTCCCCCTTTCTCTGCAGTTAACATATCAAGAACCAACCTGTTTTGAATGACCACATCTCTTAACTGTTTCATTTCATCATTTGTCATTGTCAAAGCATTTTCTGTGCTATTAGCTATTGCTAATACTGTCCATGCTAGCCCATTTATCTTATTAATTGTTACCGTTGTACCCACCCCTAAGAACAATGACCACCCCACATTTGCTCCAGGCGTTGTCCACGGATCAGATAATGTGTACCCTGCATAGTGCTTTGGCAAAATCCCAGGCAAGATTTCAACATTTCTTTTTTCCCTTCCCACCCCAGGTGCCTTGTTTGGCAAATACACAGATGTACCCACATTCATCAAAGCTGGATAATAACACCCTGACCATTTCTTAGGCATCCAATGAAATGCCCTGTTGCCACACACCCACACTGCTGCAGGTGAAGTTTCATGTGGCTTGCTGAATGGGCATGTGAAGTTGACTGCTTTGTCGTTGATGACGGCTGTACAGTTGTCCGCTGTTCCGTCCTTCACATTGATTCTGACCCTGCAGTCAGACCATCCTGCTTTAAACCGTCTCGCATTGTTCTTGATTTCTTTTCAGTTTGTACCTTTTCACGATGATTACTGCTTGTGACCACACGATGGGGTTCACTCTGCAAACAGGCCGTGTTATTCTCTGTGGTTGGCCTTGCTCTTCCATTGATAGTGGTACTCTGTGTTCAAACTTGACCTCTGCATTTATTGACATTCACTCGGAACAATCTCCTCCTGTTGCTGATTCTCCTGCGATGTGGATGGAACTTTCCTGCAGTGGTTGGCATGAACCCAAGTAGCTCTCTCTGCGACCTTCACCACCGTGTGAGTCGTCAGTAGCTCTTGGAATGGTCCCAGCCACCTTTTCGCCTTCCAGCTCTTTCTCCTCAGGTCACGAATCACAACGAAATCGCCAGGCCTGATCTTATGCAGGAAGGTTTCAGCAACCTTTCTCTGAGCAGCTTTCACCTGAACACAAACATTGGACAACAGAGAAGACATTTCTTTGCAATAATTCAACATGTCATTCTCACACAGATCTGTTGATGGCAGCCTTTGTCTCCCCCCCTCTATTCCCATGAATGGTGGTCTACCAAAGGGTATTTCAAATGGACTTAAATTTGTTTTGACTCTTTTTCTCATTCTGCATACATCAACACAATTGGGAGTGCTTTAACTCATGTGAGCCCAGTTTCCTCACAGCACTTATCCAATTTGTTCTTGATCGTTTGATTCTCCCTCTCAATAGCCCCTCCACTGGCGGCGTGGTAACTGCAGTGTGTTCTCGTGTCAATTCCCAAAAACTGACCCACCTGCTTTATTGCTTCATTGACAAAGTGTGTCCCATTGTCCGAGCTGATATTTCTTGGAATTCTCCATCTCGGAACAATCTCGATTAAAAGAGCTTTTGCTACTGCTGCCGAGTCTTGTTTCGAGGTTGGGAAGGCCTCAACCCATTTGGACCACGTCAACCATCACCAGGCAGTATTTCTGTTTCCCACAAGGGGTTAACTCGATGAAATCCATCATCAGATACTCAAAAGGCCCCCCGGTGGTGGTTGAGATACAATAGGTGTTTGTATCCCTCTTGCCACGTTATGTGTGTTACAAATGACACATCTTTTGCAAAAATGTTCAGCAATATGGTGAAACCCTTTGTAAACCACAATTCTTTCATTTGCGCAACCATCTCCGCTTTTGATACATGGTCTAACCCGTGTATCAACTTTCCATAATTAGGAAAGAAGTGTTTGGGTAAACAAGGCATGCCATCACAGCTCATACACCCATTCTCCTTAAAACTACAGCCAGCCGCCTTCCACTTGTTTTTCTACTCGCCTGTGGAAAAAGTTTGCATGCTCTGTAAACAAGAAGAAATGTCGAGGTTATTGTCAGATATCAAAGAACACATAGTCTCTTTTGTCTCCATCGCTGCCTCGGCCTTCGCTGCCTTTGCTGCCACGTCTGCTCGTGCGTTTCCTGTTGAGACTGAACTGTTATCGTTAGTGTGTGCTGCGCATTTGCAAATGCCTTGTCTGGTAAAAGAATGGCCTCCAAAAACTCAGACACAAGAGATGCGTTTAATATTGGATGACCATCTGACTTCAAAAATTTTCTGTGCTTCCATAAAGCACCAAAATCGTGTGTAAATTGTCACACATTTGTCTGCCATAAGTTTACATGCTTCTGTTAAAGCAACCAGTTCAGCTACCTGAGCTGAATAATTTGATTGCAGTTTGCCAGATGTCACGACCTCAAATTCAGTGGTTATCGCGTAACCAACCTTATTCTTTCCTGTTTGTGGATCTTTGGAAGCCGACCCATCCACAGAGGATATTGTCACAATTGTCTAATGGCGTGTCTAATAGATCTGGACGCGGTGTGCACACCTGTTCAAGTGCTGACAGACAACAGTGATGTTCCTCTCCATCCTGCTCTGTGTGGAGGAGGGTGGCAGGATTCAAAGTTGTGCATCTTTTAACAGTTATGTTTGGCATGTCCAATAAAATTGTGTGGTACCTCAGCCATCGGGCTGTAGATAAATGTGACGTTCTCTGTTCTTGCAAAATCATGGAGACTGTGTGTGGAACCATCAAAGTTAAATCAGAATACCCCACAAATTCCCTGGATGCCAGTACTGCCAGTTCACCAGCCGCCACAGACCTCAAACAGTGTGCTATACCTGCTGCTACTGCATCAAGTTTGTTTGAAAAATATGCCACAGGTCGCAGTCTGTCTCCAGGAGTCTGCAAAAGAACAGACGTCATAAACCCATTTTTCTCATCAACCATCTGAACAAACGGTTTGTTTATATCTGGCAGACCCAAAGTGGGAGCCAGGGCCATTTGTACTTTCATGTTAGCAAATGCCTCCTCGGCTTCGCTTGTCCAAACAAGCTTGTCACATGACCTCAGCCCTTTCCCTGTCACCATGGCTCGTAAAGGCTGTTCAAGAATGGCATAATTAGGAATAAATGTACGACAATAAGCACACATTCCTAAAAATGACAATAATAGTTTTTTCGTAATTGGTTTTGGCACATCTTTTATGGCCTGTACATGTTTGTCACAGATGGGTCTGATAACATGTCCCAAAAACTTTATTTCCTGTTTCACAAACTGCAATTTTGAAAGACTGACTTTGTGTCCCTCTCCTTCTAGGTGCTTCAAAAGGGACACAGAGTCAACAACACACGTAGCTTCATCACATGCACAGATCAACAAATCATCCACATACTGTACTTCAATCTCAAAATCACATTTTGACATAAATGCTCCTACATTTCTGCTGTGTTTCACTTCTGCACTTATTTCAGCCCAATCTGTTGCTTTTATGCATTCCCTCACAAAAGGGCCCAGATCTGTCCACAGCTGCTCTTTGGCCTTGGTCGCTGATAAATGTGGCGCAGCTTTTCCTGCTATCAAATAGAACGGCATTTGTTTTTCTGTCAGGCAAGCTGAGAGCGCACACACATTTTCTGTCCAGAAAATCTTATCAAATTTCACAGTCTCATTTTCTGCCCCGTTAAACCACCCCTCCTCATATTGTGGATCCCGTTCAATTACGACATGTGACGTACAATGCAAGTGGTCAGGCGTCATATTTTCTGTCTTAAATGACGTTGTTCAATCTTTTGCCAATTTCAAGATCATTTTTGCCCAATCATCATTTTTCACACGCCATTCTGCCCACTGCGGTTCAAATTTAGAACAACATATCTGTGGTTCTTCCTCAATGCTAATTCCAAAGGAAGTAAGGTTCAAATTCAATTCACACATTAAATCTCTGGCCATTAGAGGGACCGGACAAGCTGGTGAACACAGAAACGCATGTTTAAATGTTCTCCCCTTCTCCGTCTCACACTCCAAGGGCACTGTGAATTTTTCAGAAATCAAATGGCCCGAGGCCGATGTGCTCTCATGCACTGAACCTGTCAATTTTGGGACACATGGCAAGTCACATGGTCGTATTGTAGAATGGCCAGCCCCAGAATCTACCAGAAAATTTACTAATGCCCCATCAACTAACATTTGATATCTCGGCATATGTAAAAACCCTGAACTTTTGTACATCCTCAAACATTCATCCGAAACATTATCACATAAAGCTTCATCAGTCACGCTCAAAGATTTGCAAGCATTGTCTTCATTGCAGAGAGCAGTATGTAAATCAGTGTATGTGTGCGTGTTGTATGTGTGTGTGGTTAAAAAAATTTCACTTCCCTTTTCTGTAGCCAGCAGCTGATCACGCTCAGCTCGACCCCCTCCTCTCTGCTCTCCGCTTTGCTTGCTTCAGTCTGTCTTTTTCTTCCCCGGACAGTCTGTAGCCCAGTGTCCCTCTTGTTTGCACAGTTTGCATTTCGTGCATTCTCTGAACTCATGGTCGTCAGTTTCACACAAGCCGCAATTCCACTTCCACTGATTTCTGTAGCCTCTCTTCTTTTTGTCGGCCCATTTCTTCTGCGGTTTCGATGCTCTGACATTAGATTGTAGTCGCACAACTGCCAGCTGAAGATCTTTCTCCCCCCTTGCCTTGACTTTGTCTTTCTTTGTCAGCAGCTGTTCCTCTGCATGCACAGCGTGTGCCAGGGTGGAGGTCAGCCGCCCGCTCTTCCATTCAATGTAACTTGCTTTCACCGCTTGCGTGATCTCATTAAAAAGTTAATTCAGGTCTCCTTCACTGTCCGAGTCAGGAGAAGCTGCTTGTGGTGCTTGTCTTCTGGGCGGAGAGCAGTCGAGGTCGTGGTTCAGTGTCGTGGTTCAGTTTCAGGGCTTTCAGCTCCACCACGTTATAGTGATGATTATACGCCGGCGGCACCGACACAATCGCCGTTGCATGTGGGGAAACACAAACATACTTTTCATTAGTCGGTTCTGGTGGTGCTGACACACAAACAGATCTTTCACACATTTTATTTTAGTTTTTCCTACACTTTTCAATCCTACATGCTAATTATTTCTGCATTTGCTTTTGTTCTCTTCTATCTGCTTCCTTAAGCCAACAGCCCACTGTCTGTTCACATATTTTACACACATGTTGAACGCATTCACAACAACCTTTTTGTGCCTCGCTGCCCTGTTCCACTGATTCTCGAACCACTCTCAGTCTAGTGGTGCTCAGTGTTCCCTCTCCTGGGGAAATCATGGTATTTGATCAGTTTCTCTATGTCCTGCATACATTTTCTCCCATAGTTTTTTCTCATTTGACAGAAAACTGGTGCATCAAATTTGGCAAGCTTGCTTTGAGACTCCCCATACTGGCTGTTTCTGTTTCTCTGTGTATTTACCGTTCGATGCACGTCTAATAATCTGTCGGACGTCTCCAACAGATCTGATTTCTTAACCCAAGATCAGATAAGGGTGCACTCCCTAGTGCTTTGTTAATTATGGTTTACTCAAAATCTTTCTCTGGAGTACGTTCCAGTGCTCAGTATTTTAGCTAACCTAATTAAACAATTTTTGCGAGAACTCGGTCTCTGTTTAGAAAACCTCTTTACCTGTTCGTAGGTCTCAGTTTCTGCTCGAGAACCACTTGTACTCGCACCACAGAAAACAGTCTCAGCCACTATGGTTCAATCACTCTTATACCAAAAGACAATAATTTAGTTGTCTCTTATCAGAGATATTTGGGTTGCCACGGGTTCGTTTTCATTTGATTCCAGTGGAGTTTCTCCTGGCCCTGATGCAGTCGGTCCCTCTCTCTGATGCTTACGAGGTAGAGCTGGAACTTCTCAGTCCAGGTGGCCAAACACCGTCCGCTCTCAGGCACTTCCAAGGAATCCCACTATTCTGACACCAAATTGTTGTGGCAAAAAAATTATTAACCAACCATTATCACTGCGTATGAGACACTCTGAATCAAACAGTCTCACCATGAGTGAGACCTTGAAGGGGAGGGAAGATTTGTTTTTTATACCTCTTTTCCCCAAGGTCTCCAACAGAAGCAGATCCTCCCCTCTACATTCCTCAGACACAGGGGCATTCCCTTGCAATGACTATTACAGATCAATGAGTATTAAAATTTCTACAACAGCTAATATCAGCCAGTCGTCTATATAATTCAGAATGCGGATGCCCCAGAGTCGCAAAGGAGCCAGTGCTGCATCCATGCACTTCGTGAATGTGCGGGGTGATAGGGCTAGGCCAAATGGAAGAACCTGATTTTGGAAAGCTTCGCTCCCGAAAGAGAACCTCATTTCTATATGAAAGTATGCGTCCATGAGATCGGGCAGGGCTGTGTGGCCGACGGACCCTCCCCCTGAGTGCGGCGAGGAAGGAATTGCCCGATGGCCTCCTCATGACTCTTCGCCTTCTGGAATCTGGTGATAACTGAATTTCATACTACAACTAATTTCATACAGTACAACTAATTCATAGCATCACCAAATAAGCCAGAAGGCGAAACCGGGGCATCTAGGAGGAAAACTTTGTCCTTATCTCTGATGCTCGACAGGTTGAGACATAAGTGTCTCTCGGTGCTGACCAAAGCAGCCATAGACCGGCCAGTGGCACAAGCCGTCTGTTTGGTAGCGAAGAGACAGATCTGTGGAAAGCCTCATCTTCTGAGAAAGCCTCTTTGTCGACCGCGGTGCCTGCATTCATGTCCTTCTACAGGTCAGCCTGGTACGCCTGTAACACTGCCATAGTATGCAAGGAAGCAACAGCCTGACCTGCTGCCTTCCTCACAAGCGTAGAGGTGGTCCTGCATGGCTTTGTGGGGAGAGTGGGTCTTTTTAGTGATGATGCCGAGCCAGACGAGAGATAACCCAAAATTGTCTCTTCTACCAGCAGCATCACTGAATACCCCCGTGCCTCAGCACCCACGATAGTCGAATATGTCGACGTCGAGGGCACGAAGACATGGGAAGGTTTCCTCCATGAATGAGAGAGCTCATCATGGAGGTCATCAAAGAAGGGAAGGGATGATGAGGTGTTCCCTTCCCTTGGCCACCAGACGGAAATCTGTCCTCCAGTTTGGAGCACTTGGGGGTCTCTTGTTTGCGTGGCCAGTTTAATTGAAGCCTGGCCACCGCACGAGTAACCGCCTTGAGTAATTCCTCCGTCGCTTTATTATCATGTGTGGAATGCTCAGAGGTGGGTAGCCCGAAGTCCACAGACTCAAGAGATTCATAGTCCCCCTCATGAACAGAAGAGGCGCCAGAGCGTGCTTCAGGATCACGGGAAGGACCAGCTGGATCTGGGGAGAGAGCGAGCGATAGGGACGGACCCATCTCTCACTCCTCAGCCAGATCCATACAAGAGCGCCACGATGGAAGAGTGGTCGCTGACTCTCAGAAGTAAGCAAGATGAGTGTGAAGGATTTTGACTGAGAACAGATCGTAATGCTCCCACCCGGCCCGCTCCAACGCAAAAGCAGCATGCTCTTCCCCCAAACACACAAAACAAAACTGGGGTGTGTCCCTCTCAGCCATAGAGCATAAACATGGGAACACACAACGCTTGCCTTGTTTAACAGTCATTCTTCTTTTTTTTTTTAAGAAAAGAGAAAGGTTTCTGCGCATTGCCTAAAAATTCGAACAATTCTAAATAGAAAGTTCTGACAGTCAAGAAGCACAACACACACAGCGTGATCTGAAGACAAAAGATCTGACGATGCACCTGTGGTGCATCTATCTATAGCCCCTTTACCGGTGCATCCTGATGATGTCACCGGCGGAGACTATACATTTTTGTCAATTTCATTGACCTGTTGCACACATTTGCACAGCTGGTCACTCCTAAATATGATCCCAAAGCGCTAAATCAGCGCAGCATCAAAGTGTAGCTTTTTGATAGGGAACACACTGTTTTTGCAATACACAATAAAGAACAAGTGTACAATAACCGGATGGTAAAAAGTTAATATAGACAGTTTTAATGTAGTTGTCTTATCTGACCTTTAAAATATACTTTCATTGGTATAACCCTACCTATTCAGGTTGATTCCATTATAATAAAGGAATTCTGGGTTCAATAGAAGTTAAGCTAAATTGACAGCATTTGTAGCATAATGTTGAACATAAAAGAAAAGGTTTTTGGAGGGTTTAAAGACAGACACATTGAGTATATAATTTTCTAAAATCACTTACATTAGTTTTTCAGTTAAAACACATGTATTATTTAAGCTGTAATTGAAGTTTGTTTAAACTGTCATTTTTAAATGTTTACGTAATTTACGTTAATAGACTTTAGATAGACAGCTTTGCATTGTCATGGTAATGGAGTTGTATAAATTGGATATAACTTTCCACAAAAAAAGTTTAGTAAGCACTTCAGTCATGTTAACATGCATTTTTTATGTCTTGGCCCCATTACAAAAAGGAGAGACAAGTTGAAATTTATGTTTTTGATAATCAACATTATGCCACAAATGCTGTCAGTTGAGCTTAACTTGTATTGAACCAGGAATATTCCTTTAAATAATAGCCTATATTTGACTTCAATAAAGCCAAATAATTTGCCACACAAAGTACATTTTTGTCTTTTTTTTATTCCAGTATGATCTATGACAATCAAACCCGCAAGTGATTAGAAAGAAAAGAAAAGAAAGAAAGAAAGAAACAAAGGTTTTCTGCCATTCTCTCTCTCTCTCTCTCTCTCTCTCTCTCTCTCTCTCTCTCTCTCTCTCTCTCTCTCCTCTCTCTCTTCCTTCCACCTGTCAGTCTGTCTTGGCACATGCATTTGGCCCTGCTGTAATTACTGCGTGGGATGGGTTACCTGCATTGATTTCCTTACATGTGTCTTATTACTCAGGGCCTGGCATGCACGCGTGGCACTTTAATAACCATGTGAGGTGCATTAAAGATGCTGCGATAGATATCCCCCAGCATTCCCTTTCTAACGGGTCATTTGACAAAGACCTGCTGATCTCCGAGAACAGCTTTAAATGGGAAATTATTACACATTAAACCCTCGACATGGGCCTTGGATCGAAGTGGATCGATATTTTGCCAGGACTTTAAATCAGCAGCTTTCCCCCTTGACTCCACGGCCATGCTCTGCAGAACATATTTAAATTTTCTTGTAACAAATTAATTCCAAAATTTTCTCTTGATTGAATTAGGGCAAGTGCTGGTTCTGTCACAAATGTTATGCTGCTTCAGGGAGACAAATTGCCACCCTAGACATGGGTAACAAGCGCCAGTGTTGAGTCTCTGATAATCTTCCCACTAATTCTCCATTACAACTAAATGAAGTAATAAATCTTCCTGACAGCTGATCGATGTAAACATTGTTTCCCCCATGATTGCCAGGACTCCCAGAGGAGGTACTGTCCACTCACCGCATGCTGAAATTACTCCCTGCACAGGCACCTGCCTAGAAAGAGAGAGAGAGAGAGAGAAAAAGAAAGAGAGAGAGAGAAAGAGAGAGAGATGACATGGGTGTGCGCTTATGGGTTGGGGGGTATTTAATCAGCTCCACCTTGAAGACAGAAAACATTCTGTGTAAAATAATGTCTGGACGTTCCTGAACTCATTTGCCTTCAATCACAAACCAGCAGATGCAGACTTCAAGTATAAAGGAGATGGAAATCTTTACATGCATTATAGAAATTACTGATTATATAGTTGACATTTTAACAGCTGATATTATGCTGCCTTCAATATTAAAATCTTAATGTAGAGCATGCAACAAACAGTTACAAATAAAGCATACAAAAATGTTGTGTAGCTACATGAACAAAACTTTCATGTCAGTGGGATATATATAATTATTTTCATCAATGCACAAATACTTGTTTAATTAATAGCTTGCATAGTTCTGTTTATCCAAATCATATCATTACATGTAGGTAGGGTGACCAGATTCCTGCTTTTGGAAAACAGGACAGCCCCCTCCCAGCAAAAATGAAACTGAGATATCCTTATCTAGGTGTAGATCAATACGAAGTAGAGGGTGCTTCCACATCTGTAACTGTAGTCACCTTGTACTTTTTGCAGGCAGAAATGTTTCTTAGTGTGCTCTTGAGTTTTAAGAGTTTATCGTAAAATGCAGAGCAGTTCGGTCCAAAATTAAGACGTACAAAAAGCATTTCCTCCATGACTGTGACACTGCCTCACTGAGACGGGTGTAAATGCTGCATTCATTAATGACAACACACTCCAAAGATGTCCCAGGCAGGCATAAAACAAACTCCACGACCTTGGGTAAGACTCCGAAGTTGATGGTCTTGCTCTCCAGCTCACAAAAAACTATTATCCATCTCTCAGACATTGCAGTCTTGTTTATGTTCCACTCAGTGATGTGATGAGTGACAATGTTTTTCGCGCAAGCCCAATCATTAAAGAGCATGGTTTCGTCAATCAAACTGAGAGCGGGGATTCTGTAGTAGAAGTGTTCATGGCTGCTCTAAATGTCTTTCCACTCTGGGATGTCTCTCAGTAGCACCAAGCTTTTATGTGTTCTCCAAATGAGCAGGTCCAATTTTGGAGGTAATCCATCGATGCTGAATACAAAAATTTCACTGCACAAAAGAAACCAGGGCATCCAACTGCTTTTTAATGTCAGAGTATATGAATGATTCCTCCAGCCTGGCCTGCAAGACTTTTCTCAGGTCATGAATGTGGTCTTGCTCTACTATCTGCAGTGCATGGTTAAAAGTGGTTGTTTGCTTGAGTGAGCAGCCAATCCAAAGTTTAGTGTGAAGCCAATCCAAAGTTTAGTGCAAGGATTTCTGAAAATTTCTCTTAGAACTTTTAGGCAATTTTCTTGAGAAAGAAAGTATACACACAGACCATTGAAAATGTGTAGTATTCTTTCAAGGGCTGGACCAAGAGAGAGGAAATGTGTGTTGCCATGCTGCAGTAATTTCTGAAAGTCCAGCTGCACAAAAGCACATACATTGCAAATGACAGCTTCAGATTTTGGTGCGGGTAGAAGACATTTTTGGATCATATAATTTCTTGATCAATTTCGGAGTGCAGTCAACCGACTGAAAACAGCCATGCATAACAGAATGATAAGCAAAAAGTCACCTAGTCAGATTCAGAACATTGCTTCACAAAAAAAAAAAACGTTTTTATATGAATATGCTGTGAGATGTCGATGCGGCCTCCATGGGCGATTGAAAAGAGTGCTCCACAAATCTCACACCTCACTTTACTAGGCTCTCTCTGTGACTCCTTTTTTAGAAATGTAAAGAAGTTGTTGGAGAAGCCATTTCTTTTGTACATATTTTCATATTGCCAAAAGTATTGACGTAAAACCTTGTAGCTGTACAATTGTTTTCTGCTTTGCAAATAACATGGGAGATTACCTCAAATATAAATTATATAAATTTGCCTTTATGCAGATTTTACACATTATGTGTAAAAAAATAAATACAAATCAACTAAGTTACCCTTTGGAAAATCTCACTTCAAGAAAGAATGGTTTGTCCCAATATCACAAGTCTTCCACTACATTGTGTAATTTCCTCAGGAAACACATGGATTGAGGATTTATGTGCTCTCTCTTTTTCCTAAATATTTGTTAAAATGCCAAGTCTGGGTCAAAAGTGTACAAGAATTGTCACTACTTTGTTTTGTTTTGCTCCTGGACCACGAATATGGACATCGTCTGCTCGATGGCTCACGCTGTGACCTCCGTCGCTAGGAGGGCGAGATTGGATGTCGAGCACAGTTCTTGTAACACACTGGGATCAGAACTACCCTCATGTAACTCTTTCAGAGCTTCAGCCTGATGGACCTGTGGGAGAGCCATGGCATGAAGGGCGGAAGCGGCCTGCCCGGCAACGCTGTAGTGTTTTTGTCTTCAGGGACAACGTTGCCCTTTAGGCTCGGGAATGGAGTGCCGGGCTAGTCCGCCAAGTGGTAGCGCTAAGCGGGCACAGGTGTGCCGCCATCATTTTGTCCACTTGGGGCATCGAGGCATATCCCTCAGCCGCCCCCCCGTCGAGGGTAGTGAGAGCAGGTGAGCCAAAGGACCGCGTTCAGGCAGTAAAAAGGTGTCCTCCGCTATCGCATCAGATCGTCATGCACTTCCGGGAAGAACGAGACTGGAGGGGGGGGCGTGGCTGCGAGCGGCGTGCCGATCCCAACCCAGTCGTCAAGCCTTAAGTGCTCGGGGGTGGGGGAAATGTTCCACTCCAGCCCAACACTTGTGGCAGCACGGGCATGCATGGCTGTCAGCTCCACGTTGGCCTCAGACTGGTTCTCGCCTCCTCCTTTCCATCTAAATTACGTTACACTGGTGCCGAAATACGGCAAGGAGGAGGGATACGCCGTAGTAGAGTTCTCGCCACTACCGTCCACCCCAATGGAGCAGCCACAGCCATCTGCCGAGGGACTAGGAGCCCGGCCGCCTGGACGCGGAGGACGGCCGCCGACCACGAGCAGGGAGGGGCTCGCTGCCGACTGCATGGAGCGGGAGAGACCCCTTCTGTTCCCCAAGAACGCGGCGGGGTGTTCCGTCCACCAGGGGCTGGAGAACTGCCTCCGTTCCGCCCGGAGAGTCACGGCTGTTGTCCGTTAGAGGGTGGATGAGTGGCCAAGGAATGTTTTCATTTTTTTCCATCTCTCTCTCCTCTCTCTCTCTCAATGTCGCTCCGCGTTGGCCTTTTCCCTTTCATTTAAATTTTACAGTGTTTTTTTGGGGGGTACTACACTGTTACAGGAAGTACCCCCCATTTTTATTATTTCTGTTTCCCTCCCCTTGTCCCCTCCCTCATCCAGGTGGACGAGGATGACCTGCCAGCAGACGGGGCTTCGGGCACGCCCTCCCCCAGGGAAAGAGGGGGGGTGTACGTCATGCCGGGGGCTCCCCTGCCTGAGAGAACGAGGGAGGAATGTGGCAGGGTGGAGGGCGGGGCCGGGTCGTGATTCTACACACCCGGTCCCTTATCAGGCTAATCAAGCCTCCGAGAGGAATAAAGGCTGACTGCGGAGGATTGTGCGGGAGAGAGAGATCATTTACGGACATGTCCGTCGTGTGTGTGTGTTTGTCTTTTAAGTTTATTATTAAAATATTATTTACATCGACAAGCCGGTTCTCGCCTCCTCCTTTCCATTGAACTCCTTTACACTAGCCTTACCAGGAAAGCAAAAAATAGCTTACATTGACCCCTGATGTAGGATATAGTTTCAAGTGATTCCAGATGTGTGTTTTGTCCGTGGAGATAATTTTCCTCCAAAACAGCACATATAAATTACATTAATGAAACCAGAGAAGTATTATCACTCAAAATATTTTTCCTAAAGGTGAATTGATCACAGTTGTTGCTTTTGGTGAGTGGTCACATAATCTATAAATTGAGGTTGATTTGTTCATTCTTGGTCATTAGTACTTTTTAATTAAGTACTTTCAAATGAAGTACTTAATTTTTCAGTAACATAGTTGACAAATTAATAAGCTGAAATCATGATTTTGAAATATATACCGTGATATATATATATATATATATATATATATATATATATATATATATATATATATATATATATCAGTATACTCATCAAATCACTTTATTGTCACACTACCATGTACAAAAGTAGGTGAAAGTCTTGTAAGTCATCAAGGTAATGGAAAATATATATATATATTTTTTTTTTTAAACTAAACAGTAGCATCAACACTGAACTAGGGATTCTTTTGATTAAATGCTGTATTGCACAGAGGTAAATAACCTGTGAACCATAAGGTAAAAAATGCAAACCCCACAGGGTGATTGACAAAATGTTTAATATTGGCAGGAGGTGAAAATTACTATTTCAAATAAAACACTATATACAGGGATTGTCCCTGTAATAAGGGCTCTGTTTTGGATAAAAGCGTCTGCCAAATACATAAATGTAATGTAAATGTCTACAATTGGTCAAACAGATATTCCCACCACAGCTCAGGTGTTGGTTGAGCCAATGATGCTATGTCAGGCTGATTGGGATGCTCAAACAAACAGATCATTTAATTTCACAAGTTTGCAGGAACATATACTCCAGCAGCACATTAAGGTAAACTTATTTGGCATGTTGTCCGAAGCGGAGGGGCTCAAGCTGGGCTGGGCTTGAGCTCCGAGATCCCCCCTGACCTATTGGACTAAAGCAAGAAATGGAAAGATAATTTGAAATAATTGGTATAAGCATTATGCAATATATAGTTGGAGATGGAGAGGTGGAAGGATGACTTACTTTTGGAACTCGATTTAATTTCTTTATCATCATACATTAATGCAGTGGCGAATTCGCAGGGCTAGCAAAGCCTTCTCTGTTGGCCTAACATGCCAAATAAATACATATTTTTCATCCTTTAATTTTCAATCACCTTTTTGCCTATTTATTTTTAATCACTGTCCACTCTTAATTAATCTACAAACAAATAGAGAGAAATGAAAAGTTTATCCAGTCAGAATTTATTCCTTGATGCTTACAAGCAAAGTGTGACAACTGTTTCACAAATCGCATGCCCGAAGAAGAACATGAGTTTGAGCTCCACCCGCTCAGGCCTTCAGAACTTCTACAGAATCAACAGTGCAAATGAATAAGCGACTAAAGTGAGATTGTCAGATTCATCAGACAATCAGATTGATTTATTTGTTCTTGGTGGGTGTGATCTTTAGGATATGTCCCGGTCGAAGCCTTCTAGCTGGCCTTGAGTAGTGCAATCACGCTGTAAGTGATGTAATTTGAAAGTGAGAGGAAGATCTTTTTGACGAGTCAACTGTCATTACTGCCGATATCGCCATTGCGAAAGAGATCCTTATGGATTTAAAAACACAAGATGTTCTGCATGACCCTGTGATTGCTTAATTTATTAAACAGGAAAGGTAAACACTTCAAGTAAATTGGGAAGTGCTTTTTGCATTGTTTATAGCAACATCAGGAGTTTTCTAAGTGTAAAGTAGGCTGCTTGAGCATTCCGTGTCAGTTTTGAAAAGTAGTGCTGCATTTCATTAAACTTGGAAAGTCAGATTTTTCAACTGCCTACTGTGAAAAGTGCAATGGAATGCATACTGAAGTCAGAATTACAACTTGTAGGCTTGTACAGAAATTCTACAGGGGCATAATGTCACACAAACATGTCAACACTCAGGGAGATATACAAAGTGATAAACATTCACTTTATTAAGTAATATTGATAAATGAGTTTGTTTCCTTTACATGATATTAAAGCTTGTTTAACAAATGCCTGCAGAAACATGTGTATAAAACATTATAATCACTTTTGATAATTGTAAACCTGAAGCATAAATACTAGCAATGCAGCATTGTTTATCAGTTGGGTTGCTAGGAGACATCTTTTATGAGAGTCAAACCCCTGCTAAGCGAACGGGAGCATTGCAGTTTTGTTTCCTTAAATGTCCTCTTCTGAATATCGGGGAATGGAATGCATTTATGATTGGAGATATCAAGTAGGAATATCCCACATCCAACTTGAATGGAATGCAGGATAATCGTGTAACCTGACGAAATGAAATTGATTGCAATGGACATTTAAATCGCAAATATAATTAGATAGATTTTTCCAGGTATTATAGACCTCCTTGGTAGATTCATATGAAAAATTATGATTTTTGACAATTTATCATTTCACAATACATTCTTGCTGCAGTTCAAATTTGGCTTGCTTGAGCATTAAGTGTCATTTCAAGTTCTGGCTTTCGTACACGGACATGTTTTTAAAATGGCAGTTGGTATTATTAGTTGACTGCCATGTAATATATGATAGTATAGCATAGTGTCTTATTCATTGTGAAACTGTGTTTCTTAATGGTATGAATCGCACTGAAGGCCTAGACTTAAAATGCACGGCCTGCGGCTGTATTTATGTATGGACATTCATTACTCATATTGCATAATTTTATGTGCTTGTCAATAATAATGCTCTGATTAGAGAATTTTAATGGACACGCTACTCTCAAACCCCTTTATGATTTGTCTAGTCAGCCCAATGCAGACTTGCTGAGGTACTGTGAGTCAGCGGCCAGCCAGCGAAGGATCTTGAGCCAATATCGGGTGTTTGTATTTATGAGCACCATCCAGTAGACACCTGTAGGGCATCAGCAAAGGACAAGAGAAGCCTGTCTCTGTACAGACATCTTCTATTGGCTTTAAAGTTTATTGCTCACCCAATTGGTCTAAGTCTAGCAGTGTCACTTGCATTATGACTTCATCACCCTGGGAGAAGAGGATGAGAGGAAAGAAAAACAGTTGCTAGCCATCCATCAATGTCCGTCTCAAATTACTGCTCGACCAATCACTGCAAAGGATCAATAGGGAGCCAGTCATAAAGAGGAGTGGGATTTGGCCAGCAGGGGATAGTAAAATAACTGATCAATACAGGAGGATGGATTTGGTCATCTTCGAAATGCACTGTCAGAGAGAAAGACAGCTCAAGTATATGACTCTCCAACCAATATCAAAGATCCCCTAAAAGACACTGATGGTACAACTAAATATTGAGTTTATAAGATTAGAGTGACAAGTCCCAGGAAATCCTTAAAATCTATCCTGTAAGTCACAACACGCATCAATAATTTTTCCAAGGATTTCATCAACAAAGTTATTAAAAGATTGGTTGAGCTGAAATTTAAGAAGTACTCTCTATTTTTTGTGCTGTAACACTTAAATTGAAAACCTGTTGGTTATGGACAGCTGACAAGGGCGGATTCAAAATAATTTAGATCAGTAAAGATAAAGTTTGTGGTTGCAGTGACAGCTCAAATATGTCCTTTTAATCTCACTCTTTAGCTATCAAAGGTCTGACCAGTTGAAGCAAACATTACTTTGATTCTTTTGAAGAATGTTATATTTCACCACATTTGACAGGCTTATGGCTTCATTGTTATTGAGTTATAATAAATTAATAAAACCATAGGCCTTAATTTTTCAAGTTGTTTTAATCACAGAATTTGTTTAATCACGCAATTGCATGGTTTGCATGGTGGTTAACACTGCTACTGCCTCCTTCAAAGTTTTTTTTTTGCAATATTGTTTGCTGCAACTGGCCAAGAAATACTGAAAATGTAAAATGCTGCATTTGGAATTGCTTTTGTGTGATATAATTCAAATAATTTTTAAGAGCCAATGAGACTGTGAGAATGGGTAGGGTGTAAAGAGTAAAAACAGAAAGATAGAGCAGAGGTCTTTTAAGAAAAATCTGAAGTTCAGAATGTGTTGAAATTTGGCTGGAATAAGTGTGCTAAGTGGCCAAGCGCACTAGCCCCTGTGAAGTACAATATTGCATGATCAGAATAGCTTAAATTGAAAACAAGACCTCCATAACGCCTGATTACTTTTACACAAAACTGTATTGCTCCTGTTGTTTCTTTGTTAGTTCTTTTCATTCATGAATTCATTCTGGGGTTTATTTTGTGGAGGAAAGGTGACTTGTCCTGAGGCATCTTATTATTTTTGAAAATGTCATTGATTTAAAGTGTAACATTTCAAGACTCCAAGGTTAAAACCATGTTCTCCCCTCCTCCTCTTTCCTTTGCTCTCGCCCTCTTAGCCAATCGATTGTTTCTAAACAGCTGAAACGGCATACACACACTCTGGGGTGCTTCAGCAACACAGGCAAAGGGAAAATGCTTGTGGGGACGCAGATGGAAGAGAAAATGTTCTCCCACTTTCTCCCGAATCGGTACGCTGGCGGCATGACCTCGGAGTCAGTGCGAGCGGGTGTATTGGCATGGATACAAGACTGCTAAGCTCCTGTGCGAAACTGCCCTGGGTCGCACTTCAAACTTGGCCTTCACTTGAGTCTTTGCCAACTGCCTGGTTGCAAAGTTTTTCAGAGATGGATGCAAATTCTTTGTGCTCTGTTTATTAAAGCCTGATTACAGGATCAATTGTGGTCTATTGATCATTAACTGGCTATTTCATGTTTTACAATGCAGAATGCTTGTTAAAAACTTAAGGCCATGCAACAGGTCAAATGACTGACTTTCTGCAACCATATACGTACACCAAAGCATGCAGCGGTCAAAATGCATAATGCAAGAAAAGACAACAAACACTGAGAGTTAAGCAGGAAGTTAAATGTGAGTGGCCATTCAGTAAAGCTATGGTTACCCTCACCCTTTTATAACTTATGCTAGATCAGCCCTTTATCTGCATACTTGGCCTTGAGAGCCAATTTTATCAGTAGATGCCAGGAAGAGGTGGAAACAGATAAAATTTTCCATCAACATTGTGCTGTGCTGGTGCTCACACCATTAAAATCACACATCTGTTCCAAAACTTGTCTTCTATTGCAGCATCCTTACTGAAATGGTACCTCATAAGAGACCAATTTAGAAGATACGCAGCTCCACGCATAGTTAAAGCACACAGGAGACTTTACTTGCAACTGATTTCAATACTGGTTATGCGAGAGGAGTAACGCTATACTCTAATGAGCACAAATATGCATAAAACACACATACTATGGGTAAAATAGTACGTTTTCTATCATATTAAAAAAAAATTACAATAATTTTCAGTTTTGAATGGATTAAAAGTATAATTATTATCCAAATTTATCTAGCTTCGGCCACCATCTTGGATTTCTTGTTCTGCCAAACTCATCACGTGCATTCTCCTACTCGGGGAAGGATACATACGATGACACCTTAGAATTTGGTCAAAATTAGATATCTCGGCTTCCGGTTATGACCGCCTGAGGGAAAGACGCTGGCAGCATCGCTCCCATGTTGAAACCCTGTTAGTATATTTTAACATAACTGAAATGTGACTGCAGCCTCATTTTGTTCTTTATTCAACTGAAGAGACTCTACAGGCCAGTCTTTGAGGATGCATAATAAGAAAGCTTCCGAGAGCAAAAAAGAAATGTCTGCTGACGAAGCACCGGCTTTAACGTCAGCACCATTACCGTTCTCACCTTCCTCGTGGTTTCAAGCAGAGATAGAGTGGGATTCATAAAAAATACATGATTCTGTTGATAAATTATTGAACGATCACCAGAAAATGAAACAAAACCGGAGTGAAATCGAAACTTGCCAAAACAGCTTTGAAGAAGCCGTTGTGAATCTCCGTGAAGACAAGAGGGGAGAAATGTGATCTCTTTATTGGAAGAATGGCTTCCTAAAATCCATGGATCAGGATCATCCTTTTGAAATTGAACGAGCTCATCACACACTTCAACGACGGCCGGCAGAATACAAGAAACCATCATAATCAAAGTCCTTTGCTACATGGATACTGTAAAAATTATCAACGGCACGGGAGAAGAGGGAACTTACCTTCGGCAATTCCAGGCTTATGATCTTCTGGGACTAATCAATAGCTCTGTATAATTATGTTATATATATCTGTATAAGTATTCCAATAGCTCTCACTCGAGGGAAGTAGCTACACTGATGAGTCTAAAGGTCCCATTTGAACTAGAGCATATGGATAAAGATAATTCAGAGAGAGACATTAATCTCAAGGGATACATAGCCTCTGAAAGAGTCAAAATAGTCAATGTTTATGGTGCCAGTCAGGATGACCCTAGTTTTTTCCATAATCTTCATTTTTATCTGGCATTCCCTATGACAATTATTGTAGCAGATTTTAATTTGGTTCTTGACTCAATAGATTATCTCTGCCAATTAAATCTGCCAATTTGACAGTCAGCTACAGCCGTAAAATTTGCAATGGCTAAGTTAGAGCTGATTGATATATGGTATATTGATATATTGATAGTATTCATACTACTTGCGGGTACATAAAAAAATATTTCAAGAATAGTTTTTTTTCTTCTGCATAAAGGACAGGAATACTTAATTGACTTATGCAAGTATCTTCCATGAACAATATCAAATAACTCTCCTTTAGTTCTCACAATTATGTCCCTTATTGTCAAATAAGGATTTAAAAGTTGGTGATTTAGTAATCACTTACTTAATGATTCTGATTCCATGAGGTTTTTAAATGCAAACATTGATACCTTTCTAGACCTTAATTTAGGTTCTGCATCACCTGGCGTAATTTAGGAGTCACCGAAAGCTTATCTGTGTGGCCTAATCATTGCTTACTCCTCTGGCAAGAAGAAAACATTTCAGAATCAACTAAACTCAATTTCTAAAGAACTTAAAAGTCTAGAGCTAGAATCCTCTTTATATAAAGATGGAGTACTTCAAAGACTATGTACACGAAGACTAGAATATAATATGCTTTCTACTAAAGAGGCACAATATATGCTATTTATATATGCTACGTTATTTTGAGCATGTGGATAAAATAGGAAAACGTTTCAAAAATCAAATCAAATCACTTTACTGTCACACTACAGTGTACACAAGTGCAACAGTAGGTGAAAGTCTTGTGTGCAGTTCCAAGCAACATAGCAGTCATGACAGTGACGAGACATATTCCAATTATAATAAACAACGTATTTACACAATACAATTTACATATCAAATGTACACCTACTTACACAACACAATAATAATATACAATGTACAGTAAACAATACACACAATATAGAATACACATACAATAAAAATAAAAAATAAGAGTATATAAAAAATATATATACAGTAGTTATATTGTGGAGAATATATTTGACAGTCCAGTGTGAGATAATAAGATTAATAAAGTGCAGTGCTGATTATTGATCGTGAGAGATCAAGTGTTCAAAAGTCTGATTGCTTTGGGGAAGAAGCTGTCATGTAGTCGGCTGGTGCGGGTCCTGATGCTGCGATACCTCCTGCCTGATGGTAGCAGTGAGAGCAGCCCATGACTCAGGTGGCTGAAGTCTCTGATGATCCTCGAAGCTTTTTTCACACACCGCCTGTTATATATATCGTGGAGGGAGGGAAGCTCACCTCCGATGATGTGTCTGACAGTTCACACCACCCTTTGCAGGTCTTTGCGGTTGTGGGCGGTGCTATTGCCGTACCAGGAGGTGCAGCCAGTCAGGATGCTCTCTACAGTACTGGTGTAGAACCGTGTGAGGATGTGGTGGTTCATTCCAAACTTCCTCAGCCGTCTCAGGAAGAAGAGGCGCTGGTGAGCCTTCTTCACAATGGCCTCAGTGTGGACGGACCATGTGAGTTCCTCAGTAATGTGGACACTGAGGAACTTGAAACTGCTGACTCTCTCCACCGGTGCTCCATTAATGGTGATGGGGCTGTGTTCTCTGTCTTTCCTCCTGAAGTCCACTACAAGCTCCTTGGTCTTACTGACTGTAACGTAGTTCAATGGAAAGGAGGAGGCAAGAACTGACTTGGCAATATAAATTATATTTTAATTATAAACTTAAACAAAAGACAACAACACACACGATGGACATGTCCGTAAACGATCTCTCTCTCCCGCACTATCCTCCGCAGTCAGCCTTTATCCCTCTCGGAGGCTTAATTAGCCTGATAAGGGACCGGATGTGTAGAATCACGACCCGGCCCCGCCCTCAGCCCTGCCACATTCCTCCCTCGTTCTCTCGTGCTGGGGAGCCCCTGGCATGACGTATAACCCCCCCCCCCCCTTTCCCTGGGGAGGGGCGTGCCTTTCACCCTGTCTGCCGGCAGGTCATACCCGTCTATCTCGATGAGGGAGGGGACAAGGGGAGGGAAACAGAAATAATAAAAATGGGGGGGTAATTCATGTAACAGTATAGTACCCCCCAAAAAAACACTGTACAATTTAAACGAGAGGGAAAAGGACAATGCGGTGCGGCAGTGAGAGAGAGAGAGGAGTTTAAAAAAAAACTTACTAGCCAGTTATCCAATACGCCGTAGCTTGTTTCTCGGCCACTCCTCCACCCTCTAACGGGCGACAGTCGCGCCTCTCCGGGCGGATTGGAGGCAGACCTCCAGCCCCTGGTGGACGGAAAGCCCCGCTGCGTTATCGGGGAACAGAAGGGGTCTCCCCCGCCCCTGGCAGCGGTTCTCCCGCGGTCAGATAGGAGCCCCTTCTCCCAGATAGGAGCCCCTTCTCCCCTCGCGGTCGGCGGCCGTCCTCCGCTTCCAGGCGTCCGGGCTCCTCATCCCCCGGCTGATGGCCGCGGCTGCTCCGTTGGGGTGGACTGTAGTAGCGAGAACTCTACTATGGCTTATCCCTCCTCCTTCCCGGGTTTCGGCACCAGTGTAAAGCAGTCAATGGAGGAGTCGAGGACCGGCTTGATAATATAAATAATAGTTTAATATAAAACTGAAGCAAAAGACAAACACACACGACGGACATGTCCGTATACGATCTCTCTCTCGTCGCACCACTGTCTCCCATCGGCCTTTATCCCTCTCAGAGGCTTAATTAGCCTGATAAGGAACCGGGTGTGTATAATCACAAAGCAGCCCCGCCCTCCGCCCTACCACACTGACATTGAGGGAGAGGTTGTGCTACTGACACCAGCGTGTTAGAGTGTGCACCTCCTCTTTGTAGGCTGTTTCATCATTGTCAGTGATCAGACCTACCACCGTCGTATCGTTAGCAAACTTAATGATGGCATTGGAGCTATGTGTTGCCACACAGTCATGTGTGTATAGGGAATATAGGAGTGGGCTGAGAACACAGAGGCTGCAGTGTAGAGGGTCAGTGATGAGGAGATGTTGCTGCCCATTCTAACCACCTGACGTTGGAGTTTCTCACTATATGTGGATTACATTATTCTGTATCTTACAAATATAAACTCCTCTGTACCAGCCCTAACTACACTACTGCAGGATTACAGCATGGTATCTGGGTATAAGATTAATATGAATAAAAGTGTTGCAATGCTGCTGATTATTGCAGCTGCTCAATTTCCTCTATTTATTTTAGGGCTTAGCACTGCAAATACCAAGGGATATAATATATAATTATATTAAAATTAAATTGAATCATGTTTCCCTACTCCAAAAATTTGAAATATATTCAGATAGATTGAAATCTCTTCCTATCTCGTTAATTGGCCAAGCGAACTCTATTAAAATGAACGTCTTAACTAAAGTCCGGTTTGTTTTCCAGAAACGTCTATCCATGCTGCCAAAGTCTTTTTTCAAGGACCTATTATCTCAGGTTTTAATGTATATGGAAGGGGAAGATACCATGTGTTAAATTAAAATCCCTACACATGCCATTCCATAAGGGAGGATTACAGCTTCCCAATTTCTATTTATTTTACTGTGCAGCCCAATTAACACTTTGTGGATATGGCAAGCAGAAAATATTAATTCCACTGCATGGCGACAAATAGAAGAAGTGCAGATTGAGGGTGTTTCTTTAGCTGATGCACCTTTTTAATTATGTAAAGAAAATAACAGCAAATACATTTATATTAGGCACAAGTTTGGGCAGATATAAGGAAAAAAGCTCAGCTCAACATCCTATCCTTAGAGATGGGATAGCTCAACAATGGCAACTTAGGGGCATTCAGACATTTGGCGACTTATATGAAGAATATAATTTATGACAGTCCAGTGTGAGATTAATAAGATAAATAAAGTGTGGTGCTGATATATGTATTGTGAGCGATCAAGAGATCAAAAGTCTGATTGCTTGGGGGAATAAGCTGTTATGAAGTCGGCTGGTGCGGGTCCTGATGCTGCGATACCGCCTGCCTGATGGTAGCAGTGAGAGTAGCCGGGTGGCTGTAGTCTCTGATGATCCTCAGAGCTTTTTTTACACACCACCTATATATATATATATATATATATATGTCCTGGAGGGAGGGAAGCTGAACTCCGATGATGTGTTTGACAGTTCGCACCACCCTTTGGAGGGCTTTGCAGTTGAGGGTAGTGCTTTTGCCATACCAGGCAGTGATGCAGCCAGTCAGGATGCTCTCTTTGATGGTGATGGGGCTGTGTTCTCTGTCTTTTCTCCTGAAGTCAACCACAAGCTCCTTGGTCTTATTGACTCTCCAGTGTTGAGGCTCAGTGATGAGGAGATGTTGCTGCCCATTCTAACCACCTGGTGTCTGCTTGACAGGAAGTCCAGCATCCATCTGAACAGCGAGCTGTTTAAGTCCAGAGCCTGGAGTTTCACATCAATCTTGTAGGGCACTATGGTGTTGAATGCTGAGCTGCAGTCTACAAACAGAATTCTCACACATGTGTTCCTTTTTTCAGGTGGGAGAGAGCAGTGTGTTGTGTAGATGCAATGGCATAATCAGTGGAGCAGTTGTTGCAGTATGCAAACTGCAGTGAGTCCAATGAGGCAGGCAGCACAGATCAGATTTAATCTCGGTTTAGTCTCTCAAAGCATTTGCTGATGATGTGTGTCAGAGCGAAAGGATGACAGCCTGTACCAAAGAGAGCTTTGGTACAGGCACAATGGTGGATGTTTTAAAGCATGTGGGGACCACAGACAAGGATAGGGAATGGTTGAAAATGTCAGTAAAAACACCAGCCAGTTGGTTGCCGCACAATCTGGTGACGCGGCCCGGAATGCCGTCTGGATGCGGCTTTGTGGATATTCAACCATCGGAAGAATCAGGTTACATCCGCTACAGATACAGAGAGTGAAATTACCTCTGTAGCTTCGGCCGTGAGCGCTCTCTCGGCATCAAAATTATTCAGCTCATCCGAGAGAGAAGCAGCGGTGTTCACGGTGGAGTTTTTATTCCCTGTGAAGTCTGTGATTATATTAATTCCCTGCCACATGCTTCTAGAGTCGGTAGTGTTGAACTGTCCTTAAATCTTGTCCCTATAATGGTTTGGCTGCTCTGATAGTTTTGTGAAGGGAATAACTGGCTTGTTTATGCTCCTCCGCATTCCCGGAATTAGGTCTGGAGGTCTGTGCATTAAGTGCCGCACGAACATCGCTATTTATCCACGGTTTTTGGTTGGGGTAGATCTGTACTGTTTTGGTTACTACTTCCTTTATGCACTTCCTAATGAAACACGTTACGGTATCAGCGTAGACCTCAATGTTGTCAACAGAGGCAGACGGGAACATCTCCCAGGGCTCATGACCAGTCTTGTAGCATAGAATCTGATTGGTCCAACCAGCACTGGATCGTTTTGAGTGTGGGTGCTTCCTGTTTCAGTTTCTGCCTGTGGCCGTGGCAGGCGGAGACTGGGGAGCAGAAGCCTTTCCTCTTCTCCTCCTCCTCCGGGCGGACGAAGCTGGCAACGCTGGCTCTGGGAATGACGAGGCTGGCTCGTTGGCCGTGGCAGGCACGGAAAGCCCAGAAGCGGGAACCGGGATCGAGAGAGGTGGTTCCCCAGCAGCGAGTTCTTTCAAGACTAGACTTAAATATTCCTTCCACGTGAGGTATCCGGGGTCCGGCAATTCCGTCTGCCGGTGCCTTGGTAGCCCGAGCCGGAAGATGGTCTTGAGGGATGTGTCGTCAAAGCCGGTGTGGATGGCAACAGTGGAAAAAAAGTGGGAGTACTCGCGGTAGGTCAGATCCGCCTGAGCTAGTTCCATAAAGTAAGCTGCTAGATCCATATTAGGGCAGTCTATCGTTCTGTTACGAATGGAGGCAGATGAGGAGAGCGGATCTAGATGCAAACTACTTTTATTAATTTAGACAATAAACAAACACAAAGAAAAACCCACAATGGGGAAATAAACACAAGACTGAGGAAAACGGGCAGGGAACACACACACCAGGCTAACAACATTCAACGATAGAAAGTGACTAACCAAACAGACAGGGTATAAATACGTGGACATGGGAAGACAGGAACCAATGAACAAACAGAACTCAAACAAGATAACTAGGTGATAAAGTAAAACAAAAGACAACTAACGAGGGCAGGTGAAAACAATGAACAACGAACACGAACGCTAACAGGGAGGCTGTGGAGCTAAACAAAGGACAAAAGTGAAAACTACGGAAAACAAAAGGGACAAAAATGGAAAACAAATGGACAACGGTAAAACAAGACAAGGTAACCCTAACACATAGAGGTTGTGCAAAGTCAGGGAGTACGGGGAGCAGGTCCTCTTAGTGGCCCCTTATTGGCCCTCCCGGATTTGGTTCCTCACGCTCCTCGTGAAGGAACCTCGAGGAAGGACCTTCTTTACAAGCTCCGAGCAGCTCTTTGTTTGCTTCGGCGGACCGCAGAAGTCTCCAAACAGAGGATTGCCCACTGGGTCGTCGATGCATCACAATGGCATACCACGCCCAGCACGTGCCGCCCCCTGCCAGCCTACGAGCCCATTCTACCAGGGGCGTTGCGGCTTCGTGGGCGTTGTCCCATGGTGCCTCTCTAGCAGACATATGTAGAGCTGCGGGTTGGGCAACACCTATCACCTTTGCGAGGTTCTATAACCTCAGGGTTGGGCCAGTTTCATCCCCTCTCGGGGCCGGGTGTGGTCCCCGCAGTGTCCCCCTCTTTGGAGGGACTCCTTGTATAGTGTGCTCGAATCCACATAATTTCAGTTCAAACCAGGCGGGATAGCCTTCATTAAAAAAGATAATACAAAAACGTTAGAATGCAATATATAATTTTTTTACATATTCTTGAACATAAGCCTATCATTGACCTGATGATCACAGTAATCAATTTTGTAATTTAATTAATCAATAAGTCTGAACCCACTGAATGAACCCTTTAAGGCATAAGCTCAAAATTCAGAAAATTCCCTTCTTTGTCAGAATATGATATTCATATCCATATTCATATTACAGTTATATTCATATAGCATCACACACCTGAACTGTATATGCCATATTGAAGAGAATAACTAGGGCTTTCAAATTATATAAATATATGTATGATTATTTAAGGCTAATCATCCTTTATCAATAGGATTTCACACAGCAATTTTTACTAAAATCTTTTCCTGCCACCATCCTTCATCAGAAGCATGTTGGCATTTTCAACCATTTTAATTACAAGCTAGAGGGAAACTTAGAGTGTATAAAATACACATACTTTTGAGGGCAATGTAGAATAGTAGACAGATTAGAAATATAATGTATTGTTTAGAAGTTATGACCATTCATAAACAAACATTTAGAATGTTAAGATACATTTCACATGACCACACCAGTGGCGGCTTGTCAATAGAGGGCGCTGGGGCGCCGCCCCCATCAAAATTCCAGAAATATACATGAATACAAACATTATATAAAAATGAAATAAAATAATAAAATAAAATAGTTTACTCGTAAGATGTGCGAGCCTGGTAGTAAGAGCCTCAGCATTTAATAAAAACTGTCTTTAATCGGTTAACTATTTTCTTTGTTTTTCGATATGTTTCATGCGGTTTCATGGATGAGGGACGCTGGACAAATGGATGTCTATCTGAGTCCTTAATTTTCGGGCAGCATGTGACTTGAAGCTGGTGTCTAAAGATTCTCCTCCGGGCGCAGGTCGCTGCTTCCCTGGCGAATCAGAATTGGATACATGTTATTTTATCCAATCTGATTGGTTCTCGTCACCTGTCATTCAACTTTACGCTCTATGCTCTGCGAGTGCGCAGGCGACTCCGCCAAAACCTTGCTAGGCTGATCACTTTCGCAGAGATAAAGGCAGCAGTTAAACCAAACTCTGTAATTGATTTACAAAAAAAACCTTTCACAAGGCGTTCGCTGAAAAAAAAAGAAAAGGAAACTCTCTCCACACCATTGGTGAGGAAAGCAGTGGTTCTCGGCCATTAAAGAGGCGCCGGGCGCTCAATTCAGAAGAGCGTGAAAGGATTGCAGCAGAGTTGAGTTTGTTATAGAAATTAGTATAAATACCATTTTACATTGTTGTGCTGCAGAGATGTCCTTCCCACATATCATATTCTACAGACTCAAGACATTTTTTTTGTTTGGTATAAATCCTTACAAAATTATTAACATTAATATTATACAACAGCATCCCAAAAATAATAAATTGGCAACATAAAAATAAATTATCAAATGAAATATGAAGCCACCAAAAACTACTGTCTTGTATGGAACACAAACTCAAATGGCTCTATTTTTATTTTGAAAGTCATTGCAACTGTGACAACTAGTGGCCTACTCCAGGTTACTGCCTTACATTTATATATATATACACTCACCTAAAGGATTATTAGGAACACCATACTAATACTGTGTTTGACCCCCTTTCGCCTTCAGAACTGCCTTAATTCTACGTGGCATTGATTCAACAAGGTGCTGAAAGCATTCTTTAGAAATGTTGGCCCATATTGATAGGATAGCATCTTGCAGTTGATGGAGATTTGTGGGATGCACATCCAGGGCACGAAGCTCCCGTTCCACCACATCCCAAATATGCTCTATTGGGTTGAGATCTGGTGACTGTGGGGGCCATTTTAGTACAGTGAACTCATTGTCATGTTCAAGAAACCAATTTGAAATGATTCGAGCTTTGTGACATGGTGCATTATCCTGCTGGAAGTAGCCATCAGAGGATGGGTACATGGTGGCCATAAAGGGATGGACATGGTCAGAAACAATGCTCAGGTAGGCCGTGGCATTTAAACGATGCCCAATTGGCACTAAGGGGCCTAAAGTGTGCCAAGAAAACATCCCCCACACCATTACACCACCACCACCAGCCTGCACAGTGGTAACAAGGCATGATGGATCCATGTTCTCATTCTGTTTATGCCAAATTGTGACTCTACCATCTGAATGTCTCAACAGAAATCAAGACTCATTAGACCAGGCAACATTTTTCCAGTCTTCAACTGTCCAATTTTGGTGAGCTCTTGCAAATTGTAGCCTCTTTTTCCTATTTGTAGTGGAGATGAGTGGTACCCGGTGGGGTCTTCTGCTGTTGTAGCCCATCCGCCTCAAGGTTGTGCGTGTTGTGGCTTCACAAATGCTTTGCTGCATACCTCGGTTGTAACGAGTGGTTATTTCAGGCAAAGTTGCTCTTCTATCAGCTTGAATCAGTCGGCCCATTCTCCTCTGACCTCTAGCATCAACAAGGCATTTTCTCCCACAGGAGTGCCGCATACTGGATGTTTTTCCCTTTTCACACCATTCTTTGTAAACCCTAGAAATGGTTGTGCGTGAAAATCCCAGTAACTGAGCAGATTGTGAAATACTCAGACCGGCCCGTCTGGCACCAACAACCATGCCACGCTCAAAATGGCTTAAATCACCTTTCTTTCCCATTCTGACATTCAGTTTGGAGTTCAGGAGATTGTCTTGACCAGGACCACACCCCTAAATGCATTGAAGCAACTGCCATGTGATTGGTTGATTAGATAATTGCATTAATGAGAAATTGAACAGGTGTTCCTAATAATCCTTTAGGTGAGTGTATATATATATATATATTTAATTAACTCTATAGGTCTGTGACACCATCCTGGGACACACTAGGGAGCGTTTCTCCTTCACAGACCACCTTGTCTGTGCCACCTTGTTGCAGGGGAACAGGATACCTTTCCTGAAGATGCATTGAGCAGCACAATGAAAGCGTACCCGATGCTCAGTGGAAGCAAGCTGAAGACAGAGCTCAGTCTCATCTACAGCAAGGAAGAATTCAAAGCCTGCCGTGGTGCTGTGATCCTATTCCAGCTGTTTATGGAGAATAATCTCGAAGAAGTCTTTTCCGAAACTGTGACTCTCCTAAAAGTTCTCATTACCACACCCATGACCACGGCTGAAGCTGAGAGGTGCTTCTCAACCTTGAAAAGAATAAAAACTTTTCTCAGAAACACCATGACCCAGGAGAGGCTGAATGCACTGGCATTGCTCTCCATGGAAAAGAGACTTGTTACTGAGATGACTGACTTTAATCAGAGAGTCATTGAGAAATTTGCTGGCCAGAAAGAAAGGAGAGCAAAATTTATGTTCAAGTAGTCAACATGCTTTCTGGTACTGCTTTGTATTTATTTTCGCCCACAAAAAAAGCACCCCCCCCCAAAATAATTATCACCAGCCGCCACTGGACCACACCTCAAATATTCCTTTTGAGCACCTGTAATAATACATTGAGAAATACATCTGAAATTGAAGGACACATACACTGAAATATACATTTTAAGTGTTCAATAAAACACACACTTTATTTATTTAACATTAGAATTACACACAAATTACACAGCAAAACATACAAAATCAAACTTACTAACTATTAACAGTAAATACATTTTTTATAAAGAGTGCAGGAACAGAATATATATCATTTCATAAATACTCAACAACTACAATACCTGTGGAAAGAAGAGAGGGATAAAAGAGGGGAGGGGGAGGGGGAGGACAACAACAACAGTAAACACAGTCCAACCTAGGCCTCTTCGTGAAACTGGTCACAATCAGCTGCGCAACAAGCTACTTTAGTTTTATTTTCAGTGCTATTTTTCCGATAGCATAGCCAACATCTCTTAGAGGACTCTTCAAATTTAGGGACATGGGATGTGGAGTGATGATGAAGGAGGGACTACAGGCTTTAGTGTATGCAAAGGGAGACTTGCATGAATATTGATACCTCCCAGCTGACAACCCATGTTTTCTCTGAAATCTATCTGGGTTCACCGGTCTACACTCATCCCCTGGTGCTGCATGAATATGTTGCCATTCCTTAAACAATATGAAACTATTGATGACGGCAATGTCTAAGAAGAGGAAAAAAGAGTCTTCCACCACTTTTTTTGAGTTTTTTGTAGGACGTCATAAGGTTTTATCATTTGGTCTGACCCATCAACACCACCCATGTTTTAGTTATAATTGCTGATGACAGTGGGCTTGAGGGCTACTTATTTTGTCCAGTCGCCATAATATTTTACAAACCTAGTCATTTCAGTTGAGCCATTTGCATTGTGGAAATTGGAGAGGCATGTAATTGCGCGCGTGTCCTTCCACTGTATTACAGGTATATTCCCCTCAATCCCCAAGAGCTGTCTTGCGTTCCTATCTTTTGATGTCTTTAAATTCTGCAGGAAACAGTTTACGATTCACCCTGCATGTCCCAAAGGCATTAGTTCCCATTTCTAACAACTTAACCATAAGAGTTGGGACGTGTAAATGTTGTTGTGAAGACCCTCACGGGAAGGAGGACACAGGAAACAAGGTTATGGAATAAAGGTAAGGCTTTAATTGCCGTTTTTCTCTTTGACAGTTTACCAAATTTAACCAACAGTACATAAGCACATTGGGTTGGCTTGTTGGGTTCTCTCTCTCGACTGGAGGCTCTGCTTTTATGCCGCTCTCCTCGTGCTCACTGTAATTAGAGACAGGTGTTAGGCATAATTTAGCTCAGGTGTAAGCGCCCTTACCGCTTTCCTCTCCCGGACGGGCGCTTGACCATGCCCCGCTGCCACGTAACCCCACCGCCCGACTCAGGCCGGGGCGCCATCCGGCCTGTCTACCACCCCCCCCCATTTCTGGAGAGAAAGTCGGCGATAGTCATCTGCACCACCGGTCTGTGGACCACCTTGAATTTAAAGGGCTGGAGAGCCAGGTACCAACGGGTTATCCGGGCGTTAGTATCTTTCATGCGGTGGAGCCACTGGAGTGGGGAGTGATCCGAGCAGAGGGTGAAGGCCCTTCCCAGCAGGTAATACCGGAGGGTGAGGACCACCCACTTGATGGCCAAACACTCCTTCTCCACTGGTCAATGGTCGGAGCAGTGTCAACAGGCGTTTACGTGGGTTAAAGCCGCACTTTGTGGGAGGCCGCTTCTTTATGCACCTGACTTCTCTCTCCCTTTAATTTGCAGACGGACGCTTCAGACAGAGGGCTGGGGGCCGTACTCTAGCAGGAGGTAGAGGGGGAGTTATGCGGGTTAATTGGACGAATTAACCCGCGTAGACGCCTGTTGACACTGCTCCGACCATTGAACCGGATCTGGAGCCCCCTTTTTAGTGAGGTCAGTCAGCGGGCTGGTGACATCCGAATAATTAGGCACAAACCTTCTATAATAGCCAGGCAGCCCCAGGAACTGCCTCGACCCCTTTTTGGTCTTAGGTCTAGGGTAAGTCGCAATTGCCGCTGTCTTATCAATTTGGGGACGCACCTGGCCATGACCCAAGTGGAACCCCAAATACCGTACCTCCACCCACCCAATTGCGCACTTTTTAGGGTTTGCCGTGATCCATGAGGTGTTGAAACGTGGCCGGAGCCCCGAACAAACCGAAAGGAAGTGTCACAAATTGGTGTAATCCAAACGGCGTGGTGAAGGTTGTTTTCTCACGGGATATTGGTGTCAAGGGGATCTGCCAATGGCCCTTTGTTAAATCCAAGGTCGAATAAAATCGAGCAGTACCCAACCAATCGAGCAGTTCATCAACACGGGGCATCGGGTATGCGTCAAATTTAGACACCACGTTAACTTTCCTATAATCCACACAGAACTGCACAGACCCATCGGGCTGGACAATCGCTGTGGGATTCTTTTATTACTCCCATTTCGAGCATCGTATCCAATTCCTCACAAACTACTTTCTTTTTATGTTCAGGTAAGTGAAAAGGGCGGCAACTTACAACCACTCCTGGCTCGGTCTCGATGTGGTGATGTATGAGATTTGTACGGCCCGGTAGAGGGGAACAAAACATCTGCAAACTCTTTTTGTAAACCAGAGACCTCTGCGAGTTGGCGCGGTGAAAGCTGGTCCCCACAATTAACCGAAGTGTCGAGGTTGCACTTCGGTTAATTTACCTCCGGCCCGAGCTCCGCCCTCTCCGGAACCACCGTGGCCAACGTCACAGAGGCCACCTCTTCTCTCCATAATTTCAGGAGGTTGAGGTGGTAAATTTGTCATGTGCCCCCTCTATCGGTACCTTTAACCTCATAATTGAGATCCCCTACTCGTCGTGTGACCTCAAAGGGTCCTTGCCACTTGGCGAGTAATTTAGAGCTCGATGTTGGGAGTAATACAAGTACATTATCTCCCGGTGCAAATTCCCTTAGGTGGGTACCCCTGTCATACAGCCGGCGTTGACGTTCTTGAGCCTGGAGCAAATTCTCCTGTGTTTGTCACCCCAGTGTGTGGAGTTTTGCTCTAAGATCAAGAACGTACTGAATTTCGTTTCTGCTATTAGAAGGTCCCTCCTCCCACGCGTCGCGGATGACGTCAAGGACCCCGCGTGGGCATCGCCCATACAACAGCTCAAACGGGGAGAACCCTGTGGAGGCTTATGGGACCTCCCGTACTGCAAACAACAGGGGGTCCAGCCACCTATCCCAATTCCTAGCATCTTCGTGTACGAATTTACGAATCATGTTCTTGAGCGTTTTATTAAACTGTTCCACTAGGCCATCGGTCTGGGGATGGTAAACGCTAGTGCGGCTTGACTTAACGCCCAAGTGCTCGTAAAGTTTGAGGAGTGTCCGTGACATAAACTTTGTGCCTTGGTCGGTGAGGATTTCCTTTGGAATCCCCACCCGGGAGATTATTTTGAAGAGTGCCCCTGCAACACTACGTGCTGAGATGTTGCTGAGCGGCACTGCTTCCGGATATCACGTCGCGTAATCCACAAGGACCAACACGAAGCGATGTCCGCATGCTGACCGTTCTAATGCCCCGACGAGGTCCATTCCGATTCTTTCAAAGGGGACCTCAATTAAAGGTGAGGGCGCAATGGCGCTTTTGGGGTGGCCGGAGGGTTTACGAGCTGGCATTCCCAGCACGCCGCACACCACCTGCGGACGTCGCCGCCAATGCCCGGCCAATAGAAATGGGCTATTATACGGAGCAGTGTTTTTCGTTCCCCTAGGTGACCGGCCATGGGATTATAGTGAGCCGCCTGGAAAACCATTTCCCGGCGGCTCCGTGGAATCAATAACTGGGTCACTTCTTTTGTTTGAGCGTCCTGCGTCACTCTATATAATCGATCTTTTATTATTGCAAAGTAGGGGTATGAAATGGCGATGCCCGGCCGGAGCTGTTGACCATCAATAACTCTCACTTGGTCAAGGGCATGTTTAAGGGTTTCAGTCCCGCGACTGCTCTAGAGGGAAGTCCCCCTCAGGGAACTCCCTGAGAGGAGGGGCGGCAACCTCACCCCTTCCCTCGTCACTAGGAGCAGCCGAGGACGTCCCCGGCTCCACCTCTCCAGCCAATGGTGTGCACACTGCACACCTCTTTATGCAGGACCCATCCGCACAAATACCCTCTAAAATATTTCTAAAACCCGGCCAATCAGTGCCCAAGATTAGCGGATGAGCGAGGCGGGAACCAACCGCTGCCTCCACACTATATTTTTTTTCCCTGAATTTAATTACCAAAGTCACTATGGGATACTCGTGAACATCCCCATGCACACACCTCACCTTCACCAATTTAGCTATACCCAAAGCCCCGGGTTGAACCAAGCGTTAGTGGATGGTGGTTTGATTACAGCCGGTATCCAGCAAAGCTTGGTATATACCCCCTCGATCCTTACCGGAATCCGGTTTGCTCCAGCCTGATCGGGGGCAGCCTGTGAGACCCGCACCACCATCCCCACTTCCATCAGCGGACACTGATCCCGGAGGTGGCCCGGGTCCCCGCACCACCAACAGGCCGGCCCAGGCGTTATGCCCACACTGATGCTGGCGTTTGCCCCCACCTGAGGAGGAGAGCAGCTGAAGGACGGGGAAGGAACATTCTCCCAAGGCCGGGAAGATGGTCGGACATATACTCCACGCCTGCGCGGGGGCAGGAACGGGCCCTGGGGAGAGAACAGAGAGAGAGGACACAGGGGAGGGGGAGGAGGCGGGGGCCGACACAAGGGAAGGAGAGAGAGAAGAAGAAGAGGGCTCGTCCGCCCTCGGGATCACCGCCAAATGGTCCTCCGCCAGACGAACAGCCTCCTACAGCGACACAGGGCTGTGGCAATGGTCCCATTCTGCTGTTTTCCTGGGCAGCCGTTGGACGAATTGTTCCAGCACCACCTGATCGATCACTCCCTCGACGTCACGGTCCCCCGCGAGCAGCCACCTCCGACAGGCGTCCCGGAGCCGTTGAGCAAACGCAAACGGGCGATCAGACTTCTCTAACTTCATACCCTGGAAGAGCTGGCGATTCTCTTCTGGGCTCCGACCGACCCGTTGCAGAATGGCTCTCTTCAGGTCTGAGTAAGCCAGGAGGTTCGTCGCCGGCAGTTGTTGTGCCGCAAGTTGAGCTTCCCCGGACAGGAGAGGAATTAGGCGGGCTGCCCACTGTTCGAGCGGCCAGCCCCAGATTTCTGCCGTGCGCTCGAATAAATCGAGGAAGGCCTCAGGATCATCTGCTGCCCCCATCTTCTGTAACGTGGGCGGGGGTAGCGTAGCGCGGGTGTCCGGGGTCGCGGTTGTGGCCGACGTGGTCTCCTGGCTGAGGAGGCTCCGGATGGCATGCCGGTCCTCTGCCTGAGCCCGCATGATTTCGAAAATCCGGCGATCTTGGTCCTGCCGGAGCTCTAGCAGGGATTGCTGGTGGCTTTGATGTAACATCGCTAGCTGGGAGGACTATATAGGGCGACGTTTCTCCATGCTTGGCATTTGATCCCGGGTTTCGGCACCAGTGTAAAGACCCTCACGGGAAGGAGGACACAGGAAACAAGGTTATGGAATAAAGGTAAGGCTTTAATTGCTGTTTTTCTCTTTGACAGTTTACCAAATTTAACCAACAGTACACAAGCGCATTGGGTTGGCTTGTTGGGTTCTCTCTCTCGACTGGAGGCTCCGTGTCTGCTTTTATGCCTCTCTCCTCGTGCTCACTGTAATTAGAGACAGGTGTTAGGCATAATTTAGCTCAGGTGTAAGCGCCCTTACTGCTTTCCTCTCCCAGACGGGCACTTGACCATGCCCCCGCTGCCACAGTTGTCAAACCAAATATTGTGGCCCTGGTCTTTGAATGGCTGCAGTAATGATTCGAGAGTATACCCTGAGTCTGATGTTGCAATTAACCGTAATTTATAACCCCACCAAGTGGGCTTGGCCTTCATGTATTGTTAAAATCCTGACCAAACTTTAGACTTGACCATACATTTTTTTTTTGGTTAGGCTGAAAGAGCTGCTGACATTTTTGTTTGAGGTGGTCCATAAGATAATGCAACTTCCTAAGGCAATCCTGATTATCCTCTGTGGTAGGGTCTACAACATGTAGAGCTCTTAAAAGAGCCTTGTAGCTGTCATATGATATAAATCCCATTGCCCACAAGCCCTGAAGTGACTTGGTTCCCCAATGACGATGGAAATCAGGGAGAATTGAAAAACCCATGTAAATGAGTAACCCAAGAAATTTGTAAATTCATCAGGGGTTAGTTCCATCCAAGCTCCTTGGTAGCTGGAATATGACAGACCGTTTAGGTCGAGCTCCCACCCCTGACATTTGTAAAGCTGCATTTCTCAGCATCTACAGCCTGGGTAATAAACAGCATGAAAAAGTCAATTACTCACAACATCATATTGGAGATTGACCGCACAGCCTGACGCATGCTACCTAAAGTCAATACTGAATGGATGGCTAGGCTTAAATTGGTGAAGTTTTGGTGCCTGTGAATCAATGTCAGAGTACGAGGGATAAGGTACAAAATCAGGGAAGCATTTACACGTTCTTGCTGACTTGGGACCTGTGTGAGAATGGCTAGCCATTCCCAAAATAAAAAGAGTAACAGTGTTAGTGTTACTGTGAGTATCAGTCATATGAGAAAGAGAAACAAGCAATACATATACATTCATACATACCCAGTTGATGGTCTTGGCTGGAGATCAGATTCTATATCATCCTCCATCTCCTCGTGGTCCGGGTGTTCCTGCAGTAGTTCCTGGTCCAGCAGATCTTCCTCCTGTGTGCTCATGCCCTCACGGAGTGGAGGTGGCATAGTGGGCTAAAGCAAATAACTGTTAATCCGAAGGTCGCTGGTTCGATCCCCACAGCCACCACCATTGTGTCCTTGAGCAAGGCACTTAACTCCAGGTTGCTCCGGGGGGATTGTCCCTGTAATAAGTGCACAGTTAGTCGCTTTGGATAAAAACGTCTGCAAAATGCATAAATGTAAATGTAAATGAGCCACATCATCCTCTGCAATGAACCTAAGCTCATCAGCAGTCAGCTGTCTCCTCCTCTTGAGGGTGCTGAGCAGGGAGCCATAGTCTTTTTCCTACAACAGAAAAAGTATAACAATTGGTAGCCAGCAGTGTGTTCTTCAAAAATCTGTACACTGAATAGTCTAACCAGAATGTCCAACTGCAGACAGCCCTCTCACACTTTCCTTGTGAACAGAAAGCTACACACACCTAAAATCATGACTGTGTGTTGGATGGGTAAGGCTATATGTGAAATGATAGAAAGATGTCTACCAATTTTTTATTTCATGGGAAAATCAACAAACTAGAGAACTTATCTAACTAGCAGGCCAGTTTCCAGTCGGGTCTTTTGCCATCAAACAGAAGACATGCTAGAATGAACAGATTACGGAAATCTTTTGTTCATCAGTCTGTACAATTAATAAATCAAAATTGGGGGTCTAAGTAGGCCACAAGATTCTGGAAAATAGAAATGTCTAAATCAATGCACTGCAGCTGCTTGTGTATTTACATACTTTTATGTGGGTTTTGTATGAAGTGGTGTTTATTGTAATGTGCTGTATAATTGTGGATGTGTATTGCTGTAAACGCTTTGGGATGCAAGACAATTTTGGAAGAGATTCCAACAATAAAGTGAAATTGAATTGAAGTTTCACAGAAATTTGCTTAAAAATAGAGGCTAGCTGCCTGTCCAGTGAACGCCGACAGTCAAGTAATTTTTTCCAAAAATAACTAGCGATACTCATACAAATAAATGCTTTGTAACTAAAACATTTTGACATTCAATTGACATTATTGACAACATATGTTGTCTTGGACGGCAAAGATATTGAGACAGGAATTGATACATTTATTATTCACGCCCAGTAACCCCTTAACCAATCATATGTGCCTTTAGCTTATATTGTCATGAGTATCTGGCAGATTTCAGAAATAAAATCGGTGATTGGACTGCAAAGACACTGAGACAGCAACCATGGGAATAATTGTTCCCAAATTTTAATGCTCCAGATGGTAAGGTAAGGGTTAACGTGTTAAATCAACAGCCCTAATAAATATACAGTGTATATATATACACAAACTAAACATACATCTATCCCCCTGCCCACCACAACTTTCTGAATGTTTGACAAGTTCAATTAGTGATAGCTAAATGATTATTAGTTAAATTCTAATTGTTAAATGATTAGTTCAATAATAATAATGAAAAAAAAAATATGATTCTTCAACACTACACCTTTAAGGAATTGCCATAGCTCTTTACGCCAATTCATTTACATATGAAAATTAACATCTTACATAGTAAATGACGTCATCACGTGATTCAGTGAGCCTTTGACTTCCCATGAGAAATAGCTGGCAATGCTGCTTGTGTATCAAAAAAGGAGCGCAATCAGTTTGATCAAATTAAAATCTTATTTGTAACACAAGTAACAACAGAACAGAAACTATGATTGAATTATTAAAAAATAAAGAGTAATTCCTTGAATCACGTCATAGCAGAAAAATGTAACATATTATGATTATTGTTATGTGTCACTCCCAAAACTACTCGTGCTTTGCAGTGACAATGAATGGACGTCAAAAAATAAAAACGCAAAATCAAGTTCTAACCCTATTAACTTTTAACTTTTCCTTATGGATATAATTTTCAGTAGAATTTTTATGTTTATTAAGGCATTTTTTTAAAAACATATAACAGTTTTATTCAAAACATATTTTATGTGATAGTGTGTAATGCTACTCTTAAAGTATAATTTTAAGAACTATATCAGATGGTATAAATAAAATAAAAAACAGAAACCAGGACACATTTTGAATTTAAGGGCATTTTTGCCCCTAACTCCCTAATTACAAGTGTTCGTGGTGAGAGAAATATCCTTTATTAACACAAAACGTGATTAAAACTTGCATAATATTAAGCATACAGTACAATATAAAGATTATGCAATAGTGGCATCTAGACTTTTTTATTATTAATAATATTACAATGTGCGGCCCGCAACACCTTATTTCTTTTTGCTTCTTGCCCCCAGTTGAAAAAGTTGGGACACCCCTGATTTAAGGCATTTTTTACTATAAATCTCGACTTTCACGTTCACTTCCACATTCTCCTTCTTTTGTTTTTGGCGATTCACATTATTCATGCATATTGCCACCTACTGGGCAGGGAGGAGAATATAATGAAATTTATAACCAGATTTTCCGCTCCAGAACTGCCTTTTCTGCTGTGGAAATGTGCAGAATAGTTCAAGATTTTGCACCGGCCCAGGAACCACCCACACAAACTATGTTGGTGGAAAAAGGGTAAATGTCATTTGTGTAGTATTTAGGCTGCAATAGGCAGTAGGTGATGGTAATGCTCCTAAGAACTGAAAGGCCATAATCAACAAGAGCAAGAACTGGAATAGTGGTTAATAGTGTAAGCTTTTATTTCAGGAGCAGACAGTGTCATGGTTACAATCAAGAAATTAAATGAGCCAAGCCACAAACATGTCTCTGAATATTTATTAAAAACAACATATCATGAAATAAAAATACTATTAATATTAGGCTATTAGGTCTTTTCAGGCATAGTGAATGCACACATGTAGGCTATTATTTCTGTAGTCTCTACAGTAGTATGTTGTCAACTTGAAGTTATGGACCTCCCAAATGTTTTATCTTATGAATTAACTGCTATCTTTTTAAATAGTCAGAAGATGCATTATTGTTAAAGCAGACAGCAGTTCTAAACTGACTAAATATACCAGCACATACTTATTTTTGATTTACTGTATCTTTAATGCATTGACAAGCTGCTTAAAATAGGTTCCTTTCCTGCATATTTTAACTATTCACAACATTCAACCAAGTACAATAAAATATTAGGATATTATGGGCCACATAATATTTTGTTTATAAATTCATTATAGACTATAAAATGTATTGTTGAAGGGCAGAGTTTTGGTGCAGAATTAAATTCATATAAAAAGTTTAATTTAGTTATGATAATATTTTAATATTTTATTTTTGTAAATCACAAGGTAACTTATTTACTTCATGATTTTTTATATATCTCTGAACCCTCTGAAAAACTATTCTGTCAAATTTATGACAAAATATTAATATCCATGTTTTCTGCAGTCCAACAAGAGCTCAGTGAAATTATTTGGTTGGTTTTTGAAGATGCCATTATGATTGAAGACCGACTGCCGCTCAAAAAATATTTTTATATTCGGTGCTGATCTGGCACCTGCTGCAAGACATATGTGGATGCAGCAGGGGTTTGTGTGCACACGCACCTGTGGGCAAAACCGCCCATGATGTGACACTTTCCACAATTTAACTACTAGACATTTGTGGAGGTCATGTCCCATGTGAAGTGACCCTAGTAATGGTAGCAGTGGGCTTTTCCAGTGCTTTGGATGACGCATTTGTTGTCAAATCATGAGATGTAACTTCTCTCAGCTTGTGCTTTTCCTATGATGAGTCATCTGTATGTATTTTCCAAAAATAAATATATAATTAAAAACACATTAAACAAATTTCATTATAGACAATTTTTTTTAGATAGGGATAATTTGAGATAAAACTAAACTAAACTGTATGAAAAGGACAAATTGAAAATGAAATAGAAATAAAAATTCAATTATGTGTAGCAAATATAATAACGTTTGGTTACGTATGTAACCTCCGTTCCCCGAGGGAGGGAACGACACGTTGTGTCTTTCCTCCGCCATGTCGCTGAACCGAGCCACTGTTGTGGCCGGACCATTTCCGGCTCCTCAGAAAAATCCTGACTAAACTTCCGTATTTGCCCCGCTTAAATACCCGTATGTGGGGGCGGGGTATGCAAATACTGACTGCCAACTCTCATTGGCCCTTTTCAATAGGTCAGAGGTGAATATCGGCGCTCAAGAGAGACCCCTAGTGTCGCTTCTCCGACACAACGTGTCGTTCCCTCCCTCGGGGAACGGAGGTTACATACGTAACCAAACGTTCCCCTTCTGTCGCTCTCTCCACGTTGTGTCGGAGAAGCGACACTAGGGGACCCATTCCAATCTTGCCATGTGCTGAACCGTGTACGTGAACTGGCGATACAGAGGCGGGCAGGGATTTCATCCAGTGCCGCGCATCGTCCGTACCTGGCTGCACGTACCCTTCCCCAATGCCCCATAAGAACATCGGAATCCTTCTAGTTACCCTGGGAGGGGAACAAGGCGATGTTTGCCAACATGGGAATGGGCCAGCCTGGCTGGGCCTCTTTTCTCTCTATGTTTCTCGCATAGAGCAATCACGGCCGGGGCCCTTACACACATATAGGGAAGGGGGTCTTACCCAGACCCTGCTGAGACCACACCTGCCCTTTTTCTTGGGGAGGAAAAGTGGTAGACACGTCACACGGCCGTCTTAGGGCTCGTGTGGAAAGTATGGTGCGGTGGTAGATCCAGCCTCGAAAGGGGGGAGTTGCTACAGCTCGGCGACCGGGGCAGCTGTAACTGCCTAAGGGAGACACGGGGGTCCGCTCGTAAGAGGACAGAACTGTGGAATTACACACAGGGGGTACACCAGTACACCAGTACAGGGTAGCCATCAGGGTACCCGCAGTGGCCTGGGTCGGCGAGTTCCTCCGCTGAACCGCGGACCCGGAGGGCTGGGGAGGAATCGACCAGGGGCCCGACTCGGAGTGGGGCGCCCTGGGAAGAAGGTGCACTACTTTACCTTGACGTCAGGAAAAGGGCGCTGGGCGCAAGCGATCCACCCGGCCGGTTGGTCTACGTGTTACCGAGTTCTACGGGCTTGGACCTGACAAAACACGAGACGCGACCGACTCAACGCGGAGGTTGTAAAACCTCGCGAAGGTGTTGGGTGTTGCCCAACCCGCGGCTCTACAGATGTCTGCTAGGGAGGTGCCCTTGGCCAGTGCCCACCAGAACACCCCTTGTTGAGTGAGCTCGGACCCGCAAGGGTAGGGGCACGGCCTGGGTGTGATAAGCCAGTGTGATGGCGTCGACAACCCAGTGGGCGAGCCTCTGTTTGGAGACGGCATTCCCTTTCTGCCGTCCCCCAAAGCAGACAAAGAGCTGCTCAGAGTGTCTGGTGCTCTGTGTGCGGTCCAGGTAAATGCGCAGGGCGTGCACTGGACATAGCAACGAAAGGGCTGGGTCTGCCTCCTCCCGGGGCAGCGCTTGCAGGTTCGCTACCTGATCTCGGAAGGGTGTGGTAGGAACCTTGGGCACATAGCCCGGTCGCGGTCTTAGGATCACAGACGTATCTGCTGGACCGAACTCCAGGCAAGTGTCGCTGACAGAGAACGCTTGCAGGTCCCCGACCCTCTTGATAGAGGTGAGCGCGATCAGCAGGGCCGTCTTAAGAGAGAGGGCCCTGAGTCCAATTGAGTCAAGTGGCTCGAAGGGAGGTCTCTGGAGTCCTTCAAGACTACCGAGAGATCCCAGGAGGGAACTAGGCCTGGCCGGGAGGGATTCAACCTCCGGGCGCCTCTCAGGAACCTGAGGATCAGGTCATGCTTACCCAAAGACTTGCCGTCTACAGGATCGTGGTGGGCGGCAATGGCGGCAACATACACCTTGAGGGTGGATGGGGACAGCCTCCTGTCCAGCCTCTACTGTAGGAACAGGAGCACTGACTTGATCGCGCATCTCTGCGGGTCTTCGGTTCGGGAAGAACACCAATCTGCGAACAAGCGCCACTTTAGGGCATAAAGGTGCCTGGTAGAGGGGGCTCTGGCTTGGTTGATTGTATTCACAACGGTCGCCGGTAAGCCGGCTAGCTCTTCCGCATCCCGTCCAGGGACCAGACGTGGAGGTTCCAGAGGTCTGGGTGTGGGTGCCAGAGCGTGCCCCGTCCCTGAGAGAGCAGGTCCTTTCTCAGGGGAATTTGCCAGGGAGGAGCTGTCGCGAGATGTCTGAGTTCCGAGAACCAAGTCCGAGTGGGCCAGTAGGGGGCCACTAACGTGACTTGCTCCTCGTCCTCCCTGACCTTGCACAGCACCGGTGCAAGAAGGCTCACTGGGGGAAATGCGTACTTGCGCAGCCCCGAGGGCCAGCTGTGTGCCTGTGCATCTGTCCCGAGGGGAGCCTCTGTTAGGGCGTACCAGAGCGGGCAGTGGGAGGTTTCCTGGGAGGCAAACAGGTCTACCTGGGCCTTGCCAAACCGTTCCCAAATCAGCTGGACCGACTGGGGGTGAAGCCTCCACTCCCCGCCGGGCAGGCGTTGTCGTGATAGCGCGTCCGCTACGACGTTGAGCTTGCCGGGGATGTGAGTGGGTCTTGAGTGACTTGAGTCGCTGCTGGCTCCATAGGAGGAGACGGCGGGCGAGTTGTGACATGTGGCGGGGGCGATTTATGTACACCACCACCGTGGTGCTGTCCGATCTCACGAGGACATGTTTGTCCTGAACTAACGGGAGGAACTTCCTGAGAGCAAGAAGGATGGTCAGCAACTCCAGGCAATTGATGTGCCAACGCAGCGGGGCCCCTTTCCAACGGCCCGCTGCTGCGTGCCCGCTGCACCACGGCACCCCACCCGGACCGGGAGGCGTCGGTTGTGACCAGAACGCGTCGGGACACCTGCTGCAGGGGCACTCCTGCCCGTAAAAAGCAGAGGTCTGTCCAGGGTCGGAGTGTTTTGAGGCAGGCGGGGGTGATCCTTACCCGATGCGTGCCGTGGTGCCATGCTTGTCTCGGGACTCGAGTCTGGAGCCAGTGCTGGAGTGGTCTCATATGCATCAACCCCAGCGGCGACCGCCGCAGAGGACGCCATATGCCCCAGGAGCCTCTGGAAAAGTTTTAGAGGGACCACTGTGCCTGGCTTGAAGGAAGCGAGGCAGTCCAGCACCGACTGAGCACGCTCGCTCGTGAGACATGCTGTCATTGAGACTGAGTCTAACTCCGAGAAAAGAGATGCTCTGAACCGGAGTGAGCTTGCTCTTTTCCCAGTTGACCTGAAGCCCCAAACGGCTGAGGTGCCGGAGCACCTGGTCTCTGTGTGTGCATAGTAACTGGGATGAGCCAGTGTGCTAGGATGAGCCAGTCGTCGAGGTAGTTGAGAATGCGGATGCCGGCTACTCGTAGCGGGGCAAGGGCCGCCTCTGTGACCTTCGTGAAGACGCGAGGGGACAGAGACAGGCCGAAGGGGAGGACTTTGTACTGAAACGCCTGGCCGTCGAACGTGAACCGTAAGAAGGGTCGGTGTCGTGGCAGAATTGAGACGTGGAAGTACGCGTCCTTCAGGTCTACTGCTGCGAACCAATCTAGATGCTGAACGCCAGCCAGAATATTTCTCTGCGTGAGCATTTTGAACGGGAGTTTTAACAGGGCCCGATTGAAAACTCGCAGGTCCAGGATTGGTCGTAAGCCGCCGCCTTCCTTGGGTACAATGAAGTAAGAGCTGTAGAAACCCTTCCTCATTTCGGTTGGAGGGACGGGCTCCACCGCGCCCTTGGCTAAGAGGGTCGCGATTTCCGTGTGCAGGGAACTGGCATGCTCGGCGTGTACTGCGGAAAAGCGGACGCCCCTGAAGGGGGGCGGGAGCCGGGCAAACTGAATTGCGTAACCGAGTCGAATGGTCCGGTGCAGCCAGCGTGATGCGTTGGGAAGCGAAAGCCACGCTTCCCAGCTCTGCGCTAGGGGAACCAAAGGGACGAGTATTTTGGACGTACCCGGCGGGGCCTCGCAGCGGGGCGGAACAGGTAGTGCAGCGTCGGGCGGCTTCATTGCGGCCTGAGGCTGAGGTGCTGAGAATAGACTCAAAGCACTTACCTTGCTCCGCGCACCCGGCAGGGGTCGGGTTCGTGACTGAGGAGGAGGTCTGATGCTGGCGTCCTCTGGACTCATCTGAACCGGCCGGCCGCGGGACAGTCGTGGGCAGGCGGAAGGCGGGATCGCCGCGTCCGGTGTACCGGGACTGTCGTAATCTGAAAGCAGATTGCCATGAGAATGGCATTTGCGGGCCAGGTGACCCAGAGGCAAAGGAAATAGCTCTTTTATTGAGAATGTGGTTACCACAGCCCCCGTCAGGGGGTGTGGCAAATGAAAAAACAAAGGATTCTCCTCCCGGCCCTCCACCGGGGGACGGAGCGGTCTTACCACCTCCGGAGCTAACGTCTTCAGCTCTGGGTCGACTGTCTTGGGAGCCTTCCGGGTCCTAGAGGGGGTTCGTGAGACAGGGGGCGTGCGCCGCCTGCGGGGTGTTCGACGCTGGGGCTGAGAGCTGGGCCCGGGTTGAGGCGGAGCAGGAGCTGGTTTCTTCGCAGGGTGACGCCCTCAGCGGGCAGACGGGGCGGGGCCCGTAGCGACAGGTCTGCGGCGGGGCATGATGTGACTTATGGCCTCCGTCTGCTTCTTCACCGCGGAGAACTGTTGGGCGAAGTCCTCGACGGTGTCGCCGAAAAGGCCAATCTGGGAGACAGGTGCGTCCAGGAAGCGGTTCTTATCAGCCTCACGCATCTCGACTAGATTGAGCCAAAGATGGCGTTCCTGGACCACTAGAGTGGCCATCGTCTGTCTGAGTGCCTGCGCTGTGGCCTTCGTCGCTCTCAGGGCGAGGTCGGTCGCTGAGCGCAGTTCCTGCAGCACATCAGGATCAGGTCCACCCCTATGCATTTTTCTGAGAGCTTTGGCCTGGTGGACTTGCAGGAGGGCCATCGCATGCAGGGCGGAGGCAGCGCGTCCAGCTGCACTGTAGGCCTTCGCGTTGAGCGATGATGTTGTCCTACAGGGCTTGGATGGGAGTACGGGGCGACCACGCCAGGAGGTAGGGCTACCGGGGCATAGATGGCACGCAACTGCCCTATCGACCTGGGGAATCGCACCGTATCCGTGGCACTCTCCGCCGTCGAGGGTGGAGAGAGTGGAGCGGGTGGCACCTAGACGAGCGGAGAGCGGGGCTCTCCACGTAGATGTCAGCTCATCATGCACCTCCGGGAAAAAAGGGACCGGGGGGATGCGAGGCCGCGAACGGCGCGCTGTCCCCAGGAACCAATCATCCAACCGCGAAGGCTGTGGGAAGGACGGAGGGTTCCAGTCCAACCCCATGCTCACGGCGGCCCGGGAAAGCATGTCGGACATCTGAGCATCGGCCTCAGCCTGGGCCTGCTGGCCCGAAGGCGGCAGTCCAGGGGAGTCCTCGGCATCAGACACCGCACTCTCCGATGCAGCGGCGAGCTCATCTGCTTCGGACTCGGGAGGATAGACGGCCAGGCCGTGAGGCAAGCCGCTATCGCCACGGGGACCAGCGAGCGTGTCGGGGAACGGGAGGTTCGCGGGGGGCTACCCGGCGAAACCGCACCCGCCTCCAAATCGCCCCCAGCGCCAACCGCATCGTCCTCAATCCCGTGGGAAGAAGGAGCAATGCGGGGTGCAGCTGGGGTGGCTTGCCTTCTGTTGAAAGCAAGCCGCGACCGCAACGTGGTCATGGTCATGTTCTCGCAGTGAGAACATGAACCATCCACAAACGCCGCCTCGGTGTGATCGCAGCCCAAACACACGAGACAGCGCCTGTGGCCATCTGAAGCAGAGAGGCTTCTACCGCATCCAGGAACGACACAGGGGCGGAAGGGCATCTTGAGAAAGACGCGTCCTGAAAAGGACGTTCAACGCCGCTGTGTTTGCTCTTTTAGAGAAATTTGCTCTTTTAGGGAAATTGCTCTTTTAATACACAGTGTGTGTGTGTGTGTGTGTGTCTGCGCTGTCGAAGCGCTCAGGGGCAACAATGCACGCCGTGCAAAGTAGGAGAAAGCCGCTGTTGTGCGCCGTCAAATCCAACAGCAGGCAGATCGTCAGAGAAACGGGAACTTTCAGGCTTCTGTATTCTCGCAGCAGACTGCAAACAGACCATCGGCTCCGAAGAAATTTTCTGACTAAACTTCCGTATTTGCCCCGCTTAAATACCCGTATGCGGGGGCGGGGTATGCAAATACTGACTGCCAACTCTCATTGGCCCTTTTCAATAGGTCAGAGGTGAATATCGGCGCTCAAGAGAGACCCCTAGTGTCGCTTCTCCGACACAACGTGGAGAGAGCGACAGAAGGGGAACCCAGGTTTTAATGACTCTAATGCAGCTGTGCTCATTTCTGTATGCTTTCACTTTTTTTAGTCTTTGTTTGAGAGGAGAGGAAAAAGCAACAAATTATTGAAATGTCAACAGAACACGAAAATAAATGTTTTGGAGGACATAACTATAAAAAAACAGAATTGTTCATTAAGTTGTCTTTATACACTTCGAAGTTCACTTTGAAGTTTGTTCAGCAGGATAGGCCTAAAAATTTTGAGGCATTGAGATGAAATGCATCAGAGGTATGTTTTTGTTACATTTATTACACATTGTTTTTTATAGTTGTGAAAGTTAAAATAGGCTTGATATACTGATGTAATGGCTCAGTGTTGAGTTTACAGTTACAATTTTATTTCAGATTCATGAACAGATAAACTCAGACTCCGACTGTCATTGACTCGATTTGAGTCTGACTCTGCCCCCCTTTTGGGCTTGATTGGTTAGACTCGGAATTCAGTACGGTGGACTTGAACCAAACACTAGTGGAAACATGGCCTGGAGAGAGTTCCCTGACAGATCACCGGTTCCAGCATAATCACCAGCACCATTTCAATAGAAAAGATTTAAAAGAGATAACTAGTGCTAGGTGTAAGTTGAAGCTCAGGAAGAAAAATTGCTGAGCTGGTAAGAAGTTTAACTATTAGGCAACTCGCTGACCCAGTGCAGCAGCATCAGAACACTTATTCTGTCTCTCCTACACCTCAACTCGTACTCTGTGTCTCCACTCCCACAGGGGGTCAGCCATGTAAGGAACATAAAAGGCCAATTTAATTTAATACGTCCACAGCTCCCAAGTATTTTAATTCAGACAGCTATGACTGAGGAGTTAATATTTCACTTGTCAGAAGGCAGGTCGAGGCCACTGAATCATTGTAATTCTCATTAAGAGGCTCTCCCCCAGCAGCACCCTAATTCAAAATAATGAAAGTAAAGACTGAGAGCAATTCTAATGCCAGTTGAGTCCTATCTTTTAATATTCCCCCCTTGATGGATTAGAGAACCGGGAAATTCATCTTGGATCATGGGACCTAATTCAATAAGGGATCATTTCAGGAGTATTGCATTTTATAATAATGTCATTTAAAGTGTCGTCTTCCATTCCGGCTGTCCCATATGTATGCTTATATAATGGTGCCAGAGGGAAAAACTTTATAGTGGGAACCACACCATTGTGTGCTCTCAATCACTATCTCTCCCACTCTCTCTCACTATTTCTCTCTTTTCATCTCTTCACTGTCTTCTGACCACATTTGAGTCTAATGACATGTTCAGTTTTATTCATATATTTTTTTATATATGAGGAATATTTAAACCTCAGGCAGTAGAGCAGCCATACATATCTTGTGTTACATTAAGCCCATTGTTATAAAATAAGTGGGATGTATGTAGAAAAGAGTTTTGCTTTAATGTAGAGATTGTTCATAATGCATAAAAACAGATTGTGTGGATTCTGGTCCATGTCTGTTATCTTTGAGGCCATTTATATTGTAGTGTACTCCTAAAAGTTGGCAAAATTAACTTTTAGCAGATTTCAAATTTACAGTCGGACCAAAATATGGACCAAAAAATTATTATCTTGTTCACGGAGGCATATGCAACTTTTGTCCATTAAAATATTCTCTAAAATAAGATTGTCCCTTACCCTGCCAAACAATAGCAAGTCACAAATCATGGTTCATGGCTGTTGTAAACTAAATGCTAATGGCTTTTTTTTTTAAAAAGGGATGATCCCTTCAATATTCTAATATGTTCTAATATGTTTTAAAGTGTAATTCAGAAGCCTAATAAATTATACCATGTAACTCATGCCTTGTTCTGAAGGCAAACAATAACATTTGGTGAGAAAAAAAATCAAATGTATTATTTTGTGAAAGTCTTGACTGATTGATCTCCTGTACATATAATGTCCACTAGAGTCCACTAGAGCAGCAGTGCATGCAGGCCCTGCTCGCGAAGTGTGGCATTCAAGTGAAAAAATGCTTTGTTTTGCTAAAACCGGACCACCAGAGTTATTAACAACAATACAGCTGCACATTAACCAGAGAACATCATGGTTACTGATGTAACCTCCGTTCCCTGAAGGAAACTTCCTGTTCAGCTACTGTTCGGACGCTCTTGCTTACTGCTCTGCGCTTTGCTCTATCGCTTTTATATTTTTATATTTTATCTCCTTTTATCAACTAATTTTAACTTAAGCAAATCAGCACAGCGCTCAAAAGCTTGGACTACTACAAAAAAAAAGCAGAATTCTTTTATCCGACCAGCCTCCCACTGAAAGTTTTCATTCCAGGGAAGGGAAAACACAACTGCCTACATTCAAAAGGATAAGAGAAAATGCCTCTTCTGGAATCTACTTGCTGCACTAACTGCCACAGACTTTTACAAAGGATTGCAGTTCTTGAAACAAAGTTACTTACAGGACCACCAAACCAGACGGAACACACAACAGAGCTTCGTCATAGAGTCAAGTCAAGTCAATTTTATTTGTAAAGCGCCTTTCACAACACACATCATTTCAAAGCAGCTTTACAGAATATCAGCATTAACAGATAAGACTGTAATATCTATAAAGTCGATGAATCATCATTGTGTAATTTAGATAAAATACGATTTTTAATAGTGTTTAAGAATAATTAAATGATAATTGTATTAATATCCCCAGTGAGCAAGCTGTAGGCGACTGTGGCAAGGAACACAAAACTCCATAAGATGTAGATTAATGGAGAAAAATAACCTTGGGAGAAACCAGACTCACTGCGGGGCCAGTTCCCCTCTGGCTAACATTATGAAATGTAAATATTAATTATGTATATGTAAAATCATGGTTTAAAATTACTAAACATCGATTGTGTTTGAACTGTAAGATTAATGACCAAAGTCTTTGAAGTCCATCTTGATTAATTGCAGAAGTTCACATAGATGCAATTGTCCTTGTTAATTGGCTGATGAAGCTTTTGTTGGCAATAGTTAGTCTAAGCATTCCATTTCAAGATCGTAGTCCATCAATAGACCGAGGTGATGCAGGTGGATTTGGCATAATTGCATCCTCTGAAGTCCATCATAATAGACTGAAGTGATGTTTGGCTGACACCGGCTGCATTTAGTCATCATCATTCTGCGACATGTAACAGTGGAGTCCAACATGAAGCAGGAATGGTGCTGGATCCAGCCGGTTCTGGTGACCTCAGGATAGGAGTCCTGAGGTTGAGACAGGGAAACAAATAAAAAGATGTAAGCATTCAATTTATTGCAGAGTTAGACATCATGCTCAATGTTTCTGGTTTCTGGTTCCGGCAGACCCAAATAAAGCAGCCTAATTGTGGGTTGGAGGATAAATTAGGTGTATGCCTGGCTAAATAGATGAGTCTTTAGTCTAGACTTAAACTGAGAGAGTGTGTCTGCATCTCGAACAGTGTTTGGGAGACTATTCCATAGTTTAGGTGCCAAATATGAAAAGGATCTTCCTCCTTTAGTGGATTTTGATATTCTAGGAACTATTAACAGGCCAGAATTTTGCGATCTTAATGAACGTGTTGGAATATAGCATGGTAGAAGATCACTTAAGTACTGCGGAGCTAGACCATTCAAAGCTTTGTACGTAGTTGAATTTTAAAATTAATACGGAATTTAACAGGTAGCCAATGTAACGATGATAAAATGGGGCTAATATGATCATATTTCTTGGTTCTCGTTAGCACTCTGGCTGCTGCATTTTGAACCAATTGAAGTTTATTTATTGATCTTGCTGGACATCCTCCCAGTAATGCATTACAATAATCTAGTCTTGAGGTCATGAACGCATTAATTCGTTTTTCGGCATCAGCAACCGAGAGCATATGCCTTAATTTACCAATATTTCTTAGGTTTGATTTTAATCCCCAAGGGGAAATTTATATGTCACAACAGCTCAAAAATACAATTAATAAATAAGCAACAACAACAACAGACAACATACACAACAACAACAAGTCTTGTTCTCAAATATCAATTTCATCAAAGCATTATGATTATATACGACCATTATCTATATATCATCTTATATAACACTGGTTATAAAATCTAAGGTGGAAGAATGCTGTTCTACAAACATTTGTAATTTGATTTTCAAAGGGCAGATTAGTATCAAATATAACACCTAGGTTCTTCGCTGTTGAAGAAGATGTAACAGTACATCCATCTAGAGTCAAATTATATTGTAGTGGCTTATTTTTAGAGTTTTTTGATCCAATAATTAGAACCTCTGTTTTGTCAGAATTGAGTAGAAGGAAATTTCTGGCCATCCAATCTTTTATTTCATTGATACACTCTGGTAATTTTGAGAATTGTGAAATCTCATCAGGTTTTGAAGAAATATAAAGGGGAAACTTATTCCACGATTGCTGATAATATCTCCCAGGGGAAGCATATACATGGAGAAAAGCAGAGGCCCTAAAACTGATCCCTGTGGCACTCCAAATTTTACTTTTGTTTTGTTTGACAATTCCTCATTTACATAGACAAAGTGGTAGCGGTCTGCTAAATATGACCTGAACCATGCTAATGCAACTCCACAAATTCCAACATAAATCTCCAGCCTATTCAAGAGAATGTTGTGATCTATCGTGTCGAATGCAGCACTAAGATCTAAAAGCACTAGAAGAGAAATGCAGCTGCGATCAGATGATAAGAGCAAGTCATTTGTATCTCTGATAAGTGCAGTCTCTGTACTGTGATGAGGCCTAATCCTGATTGAAATTCTTCATATATACTATTTCTCTGTAGAAATGAACATATTTGGGAGGATATTACCTTTTCTAGTATTTTTGACATAAATGGGAGATTTGAAATCGGTCTATAATTAGCAAGTTCTCCAGGATCAAGTTGTGGCTTCTTAATAAGCGGTTTGATAATTGCCATTTTAAAGTTTCTTGGGACATGTCCTAAGCATAGCGAGGAGTTAATGCTATTAAGAAGAGGTTCTGATATTACAGGAGTGTAACCCGCACAAGAAGAGACAGTCACAATGTAAGTTAAAACTGCGTTTTATTGCAGGCAGGCAAAACTACAGCAAGGAAAATCCAGAAGAGAGAGTGGTCAAGGGGAGCGTAAGGTCGAAGCCGGGAAATCAGGATATGGCAAAGGGGCAAATCTACGATAGATTGGTCGAGGAAAGCGTAAGGTCGAAGCTGGGGTAATCAGAATAGAGTTGCGGGTAAACTAACAAGTAGAATAGACAGGGGAGCTAGGGGAACACTAGAGCTGGCAAAGCGAAGGGGTAACTAAACAATAGCCAACACCCGTGAAACGAAAGGGCTGTGTATTTATAGAGGCGAGTGCAGGTGTATACGATGATGTGGTGATAGGGACGAGTGCAGGTGTATCTAATGAAGGGGTGATTGAGACGAGTGCAGGTGTATTCAATACTCTGGTGATTGGGAGCGGGCATGTGAGCCCGAGGGGGGAGATTGGGAACGAGCATGTGAGCTCGAGGAAGCAGAATGAGCGTGTGAGCTCGAGGGAGCAGAACGAGCGTGTGAGCTCGAGGGAGCGAGGCGAACCGAAGGAGCGGGGTTTGTTACAGTACTCCCCCCTCTGCTACGGACAGCTCCTGACGGCCGCGCTCGGTTGCGAGGAGCGCGACCTCTGGGAAGTGGTGCGGGACGATCGGGATGCTAGCGATGGTAGTCCAGCTTAAGAGCTGGATCCAGGACATCTCTCGAATGTACCCACGACTGCTCCTCAGGTCCGTAGCCCTCCCAGTCAACCAGGTACTGCAGCTCGCCTCCCCGACGTCGGGAGTCTAGCAGAGCCCGGACCGTATAGGCGGGTTGACCACCAACATCGAGTGGTGGAGGGGGTATCTGGGCTGCCGTGGGTGGAAACATGGGGCTGTAGTGCACTGGTTTAAGAAGGGAAACATGAAACACAGGACAAATTTTGTAGCGGGGTGGTAAAAGTAACTGATATGTGACAGGGTTTATTCTTCTCAGAATCTTAAAAGGGCCGACATACTTGGGACTGAGTTTCTTTGATGGTAGCCGGAGGCGGATGTCTCGGGTGGAGAGCCAAACCCTTTGGCCCGGATGGAACAGGGGGGCAGGACGGCGTCGGCGGTCTGCCTTAGCCTTCTGGGTCTGGATGGATCGTTGTATCCGGTTGTGGGTGGCTCTCCAGGGCCCAGGCATCCACCGCCGGAACGTTGCTGGGATCGGCTTCCCACGGGAACAGAGGCGGTTGGTAGCCCAGGACACATTGGAAAGGGGTAAGATGAGTAGAGGAGCTGACCAGGCTGTTCTGGGCGTGTTCGGCCCAGGGGAGGTAGGTGTGCCAACTGCCTTGGTTCTGGGCGCAGTAGGCTCTTAGGTACCTGCCTATCTCCTGGTTGAGGCGCTCCGTCTGGCCATTGGTCTGGGGGTGGTATCCCGAGGAGAAGTTAAGTTGGATACCCAGTCTGTCACTGAAGGCACGCCAGAAGCGAGACGTGAACTGGGTGCCCCGATCAGACGTGATCTCCTCGGGAATACCGAAGTTACGGAAGATGTGAGTAATCATGTGGTCGGCCAGTTGTGTGGCGTTTGGTAACCCGGATAGGGGGATTAGGCGACACATCTTTGAGAAGCGGTCGATTACAACAAGGATCTCGGTCCGGCCGTCGGAGGGGGGTAGGTCCGTGATAAAATTCATGGCTATGTGGGACCACGGCCGGTCAGGTACAGGCAACGGCTGAAGGAGTCCTGCAGGAAGGTGACGAGGTGTTTTGGACTGGGCACAGATTGGACACGAGAGGACATAGTCGTGTACGTCGTCCTTGAGTGAGGGCCACCAAAATTTCCGAGCGAGTAGCTCGGTAGAACGGGTTATTCCCGGGTGGCCAGAACAAAGGGAAGTATGAACCCACTGCATAAGTGGAGGGCGAATAATAGTGGGTACATACATCTTGTTAGGGGGGGTTTGAGGAGGTGCGGACTGGTCGCCTTGGGCTTGCAGGATGGCTTCTGTTAGTTCCCACTTAACGGGTGCGACGACGCACGATGTGGGGAGAATTGTCTCCGACCCAGAGGGTTCTGAGCCATGGTTGTAGAGGCGAGAGAGTGCGTTGGCCTTGATGTTCTGGGAGCCCGGGCGAAAAGTAACCGAGAAGTTGAACCGGGTGAAGAACATCGCCCACCTGGCTTGTCGGGGGTTCAACCTCTTGGCTGAGCGGAGGTACTCTAGGTTCTTGTGGTCGGTGAAAACGACGAAAGGGAACCTAGAGCCCTCCAGCAAATGGCGCCACTCCTCCAGGGCTAGCTTGATGGCCAGCAACTCTCGATTCCCGACATCGTAGTTCTGTTCGGGGGGAGCCAACTTGTGGGAGTAGAACGCACAGGGATACAGTTTAGTGGGTGTCCCGTGTGGTTGGGAGAGTACAGCTCCCACCCCTACCTCTGAGGCATCTACCTCCACCACGAACGGGAGAGTGGAATCGGGTTGCCGGAGAACTGGGGAGGTCGTGAAGGCCTCCTTTAGGGCTTGGAAGGCCTGCTGGGCGGGTGCGTTCCAGGAGAGACACTTCGGGTTACCTCGTGTGAGAGACGTGAGGGGTGCGGCAATCTTGCCGAAGTCTCTGATGAAACGCCGGTAATAGTTGGCGAAGCCCAGGAACCGTTGGAGCTCTTTGAGCGTACTGGGCTCAGGCCAAGACAGGACGGCGGCAACCTTGTCGGTCTCCATCTCCATAGTTCCTGCAGACAGGACGTACCCCAAGAAGGAGACGGAGGGGCGGTGAAAGGCACATTTCTCTGCCTTCACAAACAGGTCGTATTCACAAAGTCTTTGTAAAACCCTCAAGACGTGCACGGTGTGTTCAGGGAGTGTGGCAGTGTAGACGACGAGGAAGAGGTACAGCATGTCCTGGAAGACGTCGTTCATAAACGACTGGAACACCGAGGGGGAGTTGGCGAGGCCGTACGGCATCACCAAATACTCGTAGTGCCCCCTGGTGGTGATGAACGCCGTCTTCCACTCGTCCCCCTTGTGGATGCATACAAGGTTGTACGCGCTCCTGAGGTCGAGCTTGGTGAAGATTTTTGCCTTACTGACCTGCTCGAGGGATGGTTGGATGAGAGGCAGGGGGTAGGCGAACTTCACCGTAGCCTTGTTTAGGGCCCGGTAATCGATACAGGGGCGAAGTCCGCCGTCCTTCTTGCCCACAAAGAAGAAGCCGGATGCCACCAGGGAGGTGGACGGCCGAATGATGCCTAGACTGAACGCCTCGTCTATGTACTCCTCCATGGCTTTGGTTTCGGGTAGCATCAAGGGATACACTCGGCTCTTAGGGAGTGGGAACTCCGGGAGGAGATTGATGGCGCAGTCCACACTACGATGTGGGGGAAGACTAACCTGGGTTTTTTTTAATACATCGGCGTAGGAGGAGTATTCGGGCGGGATGGAGACCAGAGACTTCACTTCGGGGCTCTCTACGGAGGTGGAGAACACCGGAAGGGAAATACAGTGTGACAAACAGTGGTCGGTCCAACGCAACAGCTCCCCCGTGCGCCAGGAAATGTGGGGGTCATGAAGCGCCAACCAGGGGTGGCCCAAAACCACAGGGTCTCTGGGTGAGTGCACAATAAAGAATTGAATGAGCTCGGTGTGAAACAAACCCACTTGGAGGGACAATGGTATGGTCCGAAAGGAAATAAGCCCCGATCCGAGTGGCACCCCATCCAGGGAATTAACCCTGAGAGGTGGCACAACCAGACTGAGTGGGATCGACAGCTTTTGGACCAGGCCATCGTCTAAGAAATTCCCCGCTGTCCCGGAGTCTACTAGGGCAGGGGTGGAAAAGGAGACATTGTTAAAACTCAACATTACAGGGAGGCAGACTTGTTTCTGGGTAATGTTGAGAATTACTGACGTTCTCACCTGGATTTTGGGGAGGGAACGTCGGGGACCGGCTGGGCACGAGGTAATTTGGTGACCCGGGGTGCCGCAGTACAGGCAGAGGTTCTGCGTAATACGTCTAGTCCGTTCTGCCTGAGTTAGTGGGGTGCGACCAAGTTGCATGGGCTCGGGTTTGGAAGAGCACTCGGGAGTAACGGGTTTAGACGAGTTGAGACTCGTAGAGGGCTCTTGGATGACAGAGGGGCTGCGAACAGCACGGTCGCGGAGCAGGTTATCCACTGTGATGGAGAGCTGGATATAGTTCTCCAGCAACAGCGACTCTCCACGACATGCCAACTCCATCTGAAGCTGGTCACTCAAACCCAGGCGGTAAACAGTTAACAGTGCGGGGTCGCTCCATAAACGACTGTTTCATAAACACGAGGCGGCTGCCTACATCCCTGCCAGCTGCCGGGTGATCGAAAACTACGGCAATCTGGTGACAAAACTGTTCATATGGGTGTCCACATTTTATGAGCTGCTCTCTTGAGAGCATGAGTGTGATCATTGTACCATGGTGCAGGGCTTATTTTTTATTTATATTTGTATTTGACGGTGTCACATTAAGCATTATTAGTTCAAAAGACTTACATTTATATCTTGTCCTCTGAGTAACACCAAAAACTTCACTGTAAATTGTAGCAACACCTCATCCTCGACCCTTCAGACGAGGCTCATGTTTATAACAATAGGGGAGTAGATTAATTTAAACTAATATATTCATCCGGTTTAAGCCAGGTTTCAGTCAAACAGAGCGCATCCAATCTATGATCTGTAATCATTTCATTGACAATTAGTGCTTTGGTAGAAAGAGATCTAATGTTTAGTATCCCTATTTTTATATGATGTGTATTTTTAATTTGTTTGTTTTGTTCAAGTTTGACCTTAATACAAAATTTTCTAAATGATTTAGTGAGGGTATTGTGTTTGGTAGTTCGGGGAACAGACACAGTCTCTATAGGATATCTAGGTGATACAGTCTCTATGTGTTGTAGTTTAAGTGACCTGTGTGACGTCTCAAGGCAGCTAGCACACGTTCGGATTAACCAGGTTGTCTGCTTCCTGACCTGGGCCCCATTTAGTCAATTAATATCATTATTAAGACTATGAGCCAAATTACTAGAGAGGAGAGCGGCACCTTCCCAGGGATGGAGTCCGTCTCTCTTTAGCAGGTCAGGTCTACCCCAAAAACTTTTCCAATTGTCTATAAATCCTATTTTATTCTGCAGACACCACTCAGACATCCAGCCATTCAGTGACACTAATCTACTATAAACCTCGTCACCACGACAAGCAGGGAGGGGACCAGAGCAAATTACAGTGTCTGACATCGTTTTTGCAAATTTGCACACCTCTTTAACATTATCTTTAGTGATCTCCGACTGGCGAAGCCGGACATCGTTAGTGCCGACATGGATAACAATTTTAGAAAATCTACGTTTAGCATTAGCCAGCACTTGTAAATTTGATTTGATGTCAGATGCTCTGGCCCCCAAAATGCAATTAACAATAGTGGCTGTAGTCTCTATTTCCACGTTCCTTACAATAGAATCACCGATAACAAGGGCTCTTTCAACATGATTCTCAGTGGGTGTATCACTGAGTGGGGAGAATTGATTGGAAACCCTAACAGGAACGGGAGAGTGGTGTCTCTTTGCTGAACGAGTAGGCCACCGAGACGTCACCCAAATGCCCTGCTGCAGGGGCTCTATAGCCGGAACCAAAGTGTGCGTGTTGCTCTCTGTACTGCCCGCATCTGAAACAGTATCTACCGGCTTCTCTTTCTCACTTACCTCTACTAGCGTTCGGATGCGAGTCTCTAACTCATTAACCTTCCCCGTCAGCCTGACTAATTCCTTACATTTATCACAAGTGAATCCCTCACTGCTGATGGAGGAGGCTATTTTAAACATGTGACATGCAATGCAGGAACAAATAACATGAGCGGATGCCATGCCATGACTAAATTGTTTGTTGTTCCTGAGCGGTGAGGGTTTTGAAATTGATGTGAATCCCTCACAAAATAGTTTGTTGGTGGTGGTGGTTGTTCTTGATAAGCGGTGCTTTGAGAGTGATGCAATAATCTGTGTAACGCAGAGGAGAAAAACGGGTGCGTGCTGAAAAAATGCACGCAGTTTAATCGCGATAAAAATAAAATGCTGATGCAGGTGGAATATACACGCAGTTGAATCCCGATAAGAGAATAATACGGGAAGACCCGATGCATGCTTAAAAATGGCAGATGTTTAAGGATTAAAGGCTACAAACACAGACTCTAGCTAGGTGTCAGCAGCAACCGGTAAAAATACACGCAGATGAAACCGGAGAAAAAGCGGAAGAACCTGAAACGCGGTAAAATGACAAAGGATATAACTATGAACGATGACTATAACGTTGAACGTTTGAGAATAAGCAATGCTAAGCAGGCCACAAACGTGCGTGCGTGCATGCTGTGCCATCAGCAACAGGAAGTCCAATGACGTCACCTCAGCATACAGCCGGTGAGTCACATGAATCTAGTGCTCCTCGACAGGCCATACTGAGTGTAGAAAAACAAGCCGATCGACTTAAAAATTGATGGCAAAAACAGGGAGTGAGACTAAAAGGCACTCGAGACATCAGATTGTCACGAGCATCACATATTGCCGCAGTAGCATCCTCTACCCCAGATACGGCTCTGACAAGGATTGCAAACACTGGTTTCCTACCACCGCCTATACATCTTGAGAACAGATTTGAAGTATTAATGAATGAGGAATCCCCAAACTTGATGAATGTGATTGAACACAGACTGAATCAGCCGGTAGCTAACACTGATGCCAACAGGCGCTCAAGGTCGAGCAGACAGCGGCATTCAGCTCAGAGCGCAGCCGGGCCCAGGACTCTGATAGTGGGTGACTCCATAATCAGAAACATTAGCAGCAGGGATACAACTACATGCTGCCTTCCACAAGCAACAACTTCAGGTGTAAACAGGGAACTTCAGAACATTCTGATGAAACATAAGACTGCAAATCGACTCATCATTCATGTGGGGAAGAATGATATTCATAAAGAGCAGTCAGAACTCCTTAAGAAGGATTACAATGAACTTTTTGAAACACTAAAAGACTAAAAGTTCAAACATTCATCAGTGGACCACTTCCAGCAAGAGGAACAAACAGGTTTTCACGGTTGCTTGGGCTTAATATATATCTGCAAAAAACCTGCAATATAAAAGGAGTGAACTTCATTGACAACTTCAGTCTTTTCTGGAGTCAGAGGCAACTGTTTCGACAGGATGGCCACCACCCAAACAAACTTGGTTCAAGAGTGCTAAAGGACAGTATCTACTTCTCCCTCAATCTTCCTTCTGCAGTGTGTGCCAATCCACTCAATCTGAATGGCACACACACACCTGGACACAGTATGAATGACCACAGGACTTCACTTCAGCACCTGAATGAACGTGCGGTTGACAAATCACACAAGGACAATGATAACACCACTCAGCCACAACAATTTCTGCTCACGGACACAATCTCATCTGAGCCCTGCCCACAAAGTTCACCATAGACAGACAGACTGTGACATATTAGAACTGCTCCAAGATTCAGCACCCAAGGACGACTTTCTGGAAAACACCCAGGGAAACCAGGACAGCATATTACAGCCTCCGATAACACCAGAGCAACAGCCCCTCTCACCAGACACGTTATCCCTCTCTCCAGCATCTCCACATCTGTGTTTCTCAGAGAAAATGGAAGAACTGGTGTATGCTGGAACCAAACTATCCCACTCTTTTGCTGCAAGCCCCCAGATATCAAGAAAAAAACAGCAGGCCCCTCAACCACCTGCGGGCCCAGCTCGCCCTCCCCCTCTTCCTGTGAGAGCTCCTCAACCTCTGCCACAACGCCAGGGCTCACACCCTCCTCCATCTGCTCGAGGTGAACCAAAAACAACTGATACCAGCTCTCAGTGATATGTGTCAGGTCCCCGCTATGATAACAGTAACTTTCTCAAATGTTTACAAAACAAGCGGGAACCCAGTGTGCCTGTATCTTTCTCTATTGCTGTTCAATTACATGATACAAAGTCTAAGGCCTTCAAAAGCCGTACAGCAAACCCATCTAATCTGGTGCCTATTACACACCAAACTAAGATTGCTGTGGGGACAAAAACTGTTAAGTTAGCACTTTTAAACATCCGCTCACTTAAAAATAAATCACTTCTAGTCAACGACTTAATAAGCACATAAAACCTGGATTTTATGTTTCTAAATTAAACTTGGCTAGAAGACAGCTGTAGTGCAACAGTCCTTAATGAAACATCCCCTCCTAACTTTACTTATTTGAGTGTCTGCAGAGAAGGTAGGAGAGGTGGGGGTTCAGCTGCTCTTTTTAAAGATGTCTATCAATGTAAGCAAATATCATTTGGGAATTACCCATCTTTCGAATATCTGGGTAGTGTGTTAAAAGGTGCTCCACGCATTTCACTTATCATTATTTACAGGCCTCCAAAATACTCTCCAGTCTTTGCTGAGGACTTTACAGAACTGTTATCAACAATTACCTCAGAGTTTGACTGTTTTGCCATTGCTGGAGACTTTAACATTCACATAGATAATGCAGAAACCAATATGACAAAAGAAATCAAAACTGTTTTAAAAACTTTTGATCTGACTCAGCATGTACATGGACCCACACACAATCATGGACACACTCTAGATAACATTTCATCGATTGTTATTAAGGATGTAGCACTGTCTGATCATTTCTGTATTTTCTTTGATATATTGATCTCTGAAGCTAGATCTGTGTCTGTCAAGAAGAGATGCTTAAATGAGAACACTAGTGTACTATTTATGAAGGCTATATCTTTAACACCAAGTATATCTGCTGACTCTGTTGATTTTCTCCTTGATTCTTTTAACTCAAAAGTTAAAAGTGTAATTGATGATATTGCTCCTGTGAAAGTCAGGAAGAAGAGTGGCAGACAAAAAGCACCTTGGAGAAACTAAACAGCAGTGCAAAATATGAAAAGACAATGCAGAAAAGCAGAGCGCATGTGGCGGAAGACAAAACTTGTAGTCCGTTATAACATCTACAAAGACAGCATCCATGCTTTTAATATGGAACTAGGAAAAGCTAGACAGACTTTCTTCTCGAATATTATAAACAGCAACTTAAACAACACACGCACTCTTTTTGCGAATGTAGAGAGACTGACAAACCCCCAAGCCAGATTCCCAGTGAAATGCTCTCAGACAGCAAGTGCAGTGAGTTTGCTTCTTTCTTCTCTGAAAAAATCAATAATATCAGAAAGGTGATCAGCACATCCTTGAGTTGTGCTGGGGTCAGACAAATCAAACCACAACCTGAGAAAGTATGATTTCAAAGAAATTGATGGCAAATATTTGGAAGAAACCATACAGCACCTTAAAACATCAACCTGCGCCCTTGATGCACTTCCCACATCTTTTTTCAAAAGTGTGTTCAACTGTTTAGAAGCAGATCTCCTAGAAGTGATAAACTCCTCACTTCTCTCTGGGAGTTTTCCAAACTCCCTGAAAACTGCAGTTGTCAAGCCCCTCTTGAAAAAGAGCAGTCTGGATAAGACCATATTAAGCAACTATAGACCGATCTCAAATCTTCCTTTCATAGGCAAGATCATTGAAAAAGTTGTCTTCAATCAGCTGAACAAATTCTTGAACTCAAATGGATACTTTGACAATTTTCAATCTGGTTTCCGATCGCATCACAGCACAGAGACAGCGCTCATAAAGATAATAAACGATATTCGCTTAAATACTGATACAGGCAAATTATCAGTACTGGTACTACTCGACCTCAGTGCTGCATTTTACACTGTCGATTACGACATACTTCTTGACAGGCTGGAAAACTGGGTGGGCCTTTCTGGGATGGTCCTAAAATGGTTCAAGTCATACTTAGAAGGGAGAGGTTATTATGTGAGTATAGGAGACCATAAGTCTGAGTGGACGTCCATGACATGCGGAGTCCCTCAAGGCTCAATTCTTGCGCCACTCCTGTTCAACCTGTATATGCTCCCAATGAGCCAAATAATGAGAGAACCAAATTGCTTACCACAGCTATGCAGACGACACACAGATCTACTTAGCCCTATCACCTAACGATTACAGCCCCATTGACTCCCTGTGCCAATGCATTGATGAAGTTAACAGTTGGATGTGCCAAAACTTTCTTCAGTTAAACAAAGACAAAACTGAAGTCATTGTGTTTGGAAAAAAAGATGAAGTTCTCAAGGTGAATGCATACCTTGACGCCAGGGATCAAACAACTAAAAATCAAGTCAGGAATCTTGGTGTGTCTCTAGAGTCAGACCTTAGTTTCAGTAGTCATGTCAAAGCAATAACTAAATCAGCATACTATCATCTGAAAAATATTGCAAGAATTAGATGCTTTGATTCCAGTCAAGACCTAGAGAAACTTGTGCATGCTTTCATCACCAGCAGGGTGGAATATTGTAATGGACTCCTCACTGGCCTTCCCAAAAAGACCATAAGACAGTTGCAGCTCATACAGAACGCTGCTGCCAGGATTCTGTGCAGAACCAGAAAATATGAACATATCACACCAGTCCTCAGGTCTTTACACTGGCTCCCAGTTACATTTAGGATTGATTTTAAAGGGTAACTAAACACCTGCTCAGAGTCTGACTCCACCCACTAGAAATATTTGAAAATGCAGGAAAAGTGGGCAGACCCCGGCGGGGATAGAGGGAACGAACCGAGACGGGGCTGAGTGGGGGGGGCACCTGAGACTCGTAGTGATGGATTAATTGACAGCTGCTGTCAGACTCTGTTATTATTATTCCTCACACGGTCGCAAGACGACATGTACATGAATCTGGCGTGGTGAGCTGGAACCTGCTTCAGCTGTCACGCTATGCAGTACCGCAACAGCCAATAGGAAAATTCAACTGCAGTAGCCACCGTTCAACCTGAAGAGGGCAGCACTCAGATGTTTTTACACCATATATTGTAGAATTAAAACACTTTATACACAAATGTCAAAAAAATTACTTGAATCAATGACCAGTACTAATAAAGCCCCATGCTTACAGATCATTAACTAAAAAAAGTTGGTTTAGGGTTTAGTTACCCTTTAAAGTATTATTACTGGTATATAAATCACTCAATGGGCTAGGACCTAAATATATTGCAGATATGCTCACTGAATATAAACCCAACAAATCACTCAGATCATTAAGATCACATCAGCTAGAAATACCAAGGGTTCATTCTAAGCAAGGAGAGTCTGCTTTTAGCTATTATGCCAGCCGCAGCTGGAACCAGCTTCTAGAAGAGATCAGATGTGCTCCTACAGTAGTCACATTCAAAGCCAGACTCAAAACACATCTGTTTAGCTGTGCATTTACTGAATTAGCACTGTGCCACTGTGTGTCCGACTGTTTGTACTGTATTTTATTTTATTTTATTTTATATTCTACACTGTTTCAATTATTCTTATTTTTTTATTCTTATTTTAATCTCTTCTATGTAAAGCACTTTGAATTACCATTGTGTATGAAATGTGCTATATAAATAAACTTGCCTTGCCTTGCCTTGCCTTGCCTTGCCTTGAAGGAGGGAACGAGACGATGTGTCAATGAGTTGACACTAGTGGTTCACTCTTGGGAGCCCAGACATCTCTGATTTTGAGAAAAGGACAATGAGAATTGGCGTGTGGAATTTGCATACCACTCCCCCGGACATACGGGTATAAAAGGAGTGCTGCTTGCAAACACACACTCAGGTTTCGCACTGAGGAGCCAAGCCAAAGACCCAGCCATTTCAGCGGTTCGTTCAGTGTTGTAGCAAGAGGGACACAACGTCTCATTCCCTACATCAGGGAATGGAGGCTACATCAGTAACCATAATATTCCCTATCTGTCACTCACTCGACGTTGTGTCGATGAGTAACCACAGTAACTACCCCCAACACACTGGCAGGCACAAAGCGATCCCCTACACCTTAGGGAGCGGCTAACTGCTCAGAAGTGTAAGGACTGGCTGGCCCAGCCGTAGCCTTCTCTCTATTGTTCTCCCCAAAAAAAGGAACAAAATCGTTCAGCTGGGGGCCATATAAGGTCCATGTTGGGGGGTGTCCCTCCAAAGAGGAGGACACCTCGGAGACCACACCCAGCCCCGAGAGAGGGGGGGGGGCTTCTAAGTGGAATACAACACACGGTCTTACCGGGTTGAAGCGGAAGCACATCGTGCAGAGCGGCGCCAAGGTAGGTCCTACCCAAGGAGGGGAGGAGTTACTACAAACACGGTGACCAAGGACAGAGGGCCCTCTGCCCAATGAAGACATGGTTTACCAGCGGGTAAACCATTTTGTGGAATATACATCACACAGGATTACCTAAGGAGACAAACTGCACATGTGGAGCACTTACCTCAATATGGGGGCCTAAGTGACGGGCCTGAGGTTATAAAACCTTGCAAAGGTGTTAAGTGTTGCCAAACCCACAGCTCTACAGATGTCTGCTAGAGAGGCACCACAGGACAAAGCCCAAGAAGCTGCAACACCCCTGGTAGAATGGGATCGCAGGCCAGCAGGGAGCGGCACATGCTGGGCATGGTATGCCATAGTGATGGCATCGATGTCCCAGTGAGCGATCCTCTGTTGGAGACAGCGCTTCCTTTCCACTATCCACAGAAGCAGACAAAGAGCTGCTTGGAGCTTCTAAAGCTCTGCATGCGATCCAAGTAGATGCGAAGAGTGCGCACCGGACACAGCAATGCCAAGGCTGGGTCTGTCTCCTCCTGGGGCAACGCTTGCAGGTTCACGAACTGATCCCTGAAAGGGGTCGTGGAAACCTTGGTCACGTAGTCCTGTCGGGGTATCAGGATGACATGAGGGTAAGCCAGACCAAACTCCAGGCACAGTTCGCTGACAGAGAATGCCTGCAGGTCCCCTACCCTCTTGATGGAGGTGAGCGCCATCAGGAGGGTGGTATTTAGAGAGAGCGCCTTTAGCTCAGCTGACTCAAGGGGCTCGAAGAGAGCTCCCAGAAGGCCCCGAAGGACCATGGAGAGGTCCCATGAGGGAACAAGGCACGGCCTGAGGATTTTAACCTCCCCATGCCTCTCAGGAAACTGATGATATAATCATGCTTCCCTAAATACTTACCGTCCATTGCATCATGATGCGCCGATATAGCGGCCACATACACTTTTCAAGGTGGAGGGGGACAGATGAGCATGAGGTCAGAGAACCAAGTCCGGGAGGGCCAGTAAGTGGCCACTAAGAGGATCTGCTCCTCGTCCTCCCTGACCTTGCACAACGTCTGTGCAAGTAGGCTCACTCGGGGGAATGCATATTTGCATAGCCCCAGGGACCAGCTGTGTGCCAGGGCATCTGTGCCAAGGGGAGTCTCGGTCAGAGAGTACCAAAGTGGGCAGATTCTGGGGAAGCAAACAGGTCTACCTGTGCTTGGCTGAATCGACCCCAGATCAACTGGACTGCCTGAGGGTGGAGTCTCCTGAGCGTAACCTGCCAGGTGGCTCGGGATGTGAGTGGCCCATAGCGACTTGAGCCACCGCTGACTCCAAAGGAGGAGACGACGGGCGAGTTGTGACATTCAATGAGAGTGTAGGCCGCCTTGGCAGATGATGTACACAATCGTCGCTGTGTTGTACGTCCGGACCAACACATGCTTGCCCTGGATCAACTGCAATAGCCTCCTCAGTAGTACCACCAGCAACTCGGGGCAGTTGATGTGCCAACGCAATCACGGGCCAATCCAAGGGATGGTGTTGTAGATTTTGCCTTTTCTGTTAAGAATCACTCTCAAATCCCCACAGTCACCACCATTGTGTCCTTGAGCAAGGCACTTAACTCCAGGTTGCTCCGGGGGGATTGTCCCTGTAATAAGTGCACAGTAAGTCGCTTTGGATAAAAGCATCTGCCAAATGTATAAATGTAAATGTAAATGTCAAATTCTTATGTTTTGATGCCAGAAAAATTGACTTTACTATTAGAAATAACAAGCCGAGTAAGTCTGCAGAGCAACTGAATTTTCTGGTTTATGCCAGCATACATATATACACATGACCTACAAGGCATGACTAATCCTTTCTATACATTTTTTATGTGTCTTCATTTTGTTATTTTTAACACTTGAACAAGAAACTTTTGTGAGGCCTTTACCACCTGCTATCCATTTTTCCTCTAGTGTCGAAATAAGAGACTTAGTTTAACCTATATGAACACCATGTTGAGCACACATCTATTTTGACCACAGGACTCTACACACATAGTAAATACCTTCTAGTTTGACCACAGGCCTCTACACACACACAGAGTAAAATTCCTGCTTAACCATCAGAAACAATTGTAGAATAAAATGGCTATATTTACTTTGATTATACTTGATTACTTTATGTCAAACTTCATAAAAATATTCCACAATGGCAACTGAGTGCCTGTTGCACACTGCGCCCCAGCCACGCTGGGAGGAATCTGTCATAACCACGACGTGCCTGGGGACCTGGCCTAGGGGAACTCCTGCCTGTAGGAATGCTAGTTCTGACCAGGGGCTGAAACCTGCATGACGAGAATGTTGGCCGGCGGTTGTGATAACGGAAATAGGGCCCAGGGAATGAGGATCTACTCTTTTAAGCCCATTGGGCGTGCAGTAAAAAAAAGTTAAACGGAACCAAGGATTCTCCACCCAAACCTCCGGTGGGGGAGGGAGTGGTCTGCTTACCAGCTCCTGTGAGTGCAGTTTCCTGAGTCCCAGGGCTGCCTGTCTCAGGGGCGCTTCGAAGCCTTCTTCGGGTACTTGTCGGCCAGCCCCGAGGGGCAGGCTGTGGCGGAGCTGGTGTTGCCACCGCAGGGGGACGCCCAGGTCGATGAGCAGTCAGAGGGTCTGTAGCTCCACCAGGGCAGGATGTTTTGTATGGCCTCCGTCTGCTTTCTTACTTTTGAAAACTCCCATACGAAATCTGCGAAGGTATCGCCAAACTGCCCAACCTGGGAGATGGGGGCGTCAAGGAAACGAACATTGTCGGCCTCTCACGACTCGACCAGTTTGAGCCAAAGGTGGCATTCCTGGCATTCCTTCGTTGCTCGGAGGGCAATGTCGGTCGCAGCTCCTGCATTAGTCCTGGGTCAGGACTACCCTCGTGCAGTTCTCTAAGTGCCTTGGCTTGGTGTACCTGCAGGAGCACCATGGCGTGCAAGGCGGAAGTGGCGTGTCTAGCAGCGTGTCTTTAGCCGTCAGTGACGACGTCAGCCTACAGGCTCTGGATGGGAGACTCGGACGACTCCACCAAGTGGTGGCACTTTGTGGACACAAGTGCACTGCAACCGCTTGGTCCACTTGAGGAATCGTCAAATAGCTCCTTGCTGCCCCACCATTGAGGATAATGAGTGACAATGAAAGGTGCCTGCCACGAATGTGTGAGCTCATCATGCACCTCTGGGAAGAAAGGAACGGGAGCGGAGCATGGCCATGAGCGATGCTCTGGCCCTAGGAACCAATCATCGAGCCGCGAGGGTTCGGGGGGGAGCGGAGGGTTCAAGATCATTCCAGCCCGACACTCGCTGTTGCCCGGGCAAGCATGGTCGTCAGCTCCGCGTCGGCCTGAAAATGAGCTGCCGCACCCGAGGAGTGTGCGTCCAGCCAAATCCACAGCATCAGACATGACGAGCCCGCTCTTCGATGGCACAATCGATAACTCTTTTCGTCGCGAGCTCCAAACGAGATTGCGGGCCCACTGTGAGACATAGTCGGGGAGGGGCGGTAGGGTGACTTGCTCTCTCCACGAATGCCACGTGGCACCCAAATACGTAAGGCAGCGATTGTGGCTTAAAGGTATCTTTTCTATCCTAATCATAGTTTTTGTCCTAACCATCCACGATGAGCGACACGCTTTCTTTTGATTGCTTGATTTTTATTTTCAATGTAGTGTCGGGTTGTGCCATCCACTGTGAACTGTCACTGGTCCAAAATCTTTCTCATAACAGTTTATTGAAGCCAGAATCTCACTAGCCAGTTAAAAACAACGTAATTTTGGCTGAGGGTGTCACACCTACCAACTGTTTTGATGAGGTCTCGCTCTTTTCAGTGTAGAGGTTTCTACTCATTTCACTGATGACATAGTGATTTTTGATCATGTGTCACTTAAGGTGTGGTTATGAGTGTATCAGATCACCCCTCCCCCTTTTCAATACAGGGCACCAGTTAAGAATACTAACAATTAACAATTTAATAACACTCCCAAAAGAGCTGTTCGATCATTTAAAATTCATGTAAACTAGAGTGAGTTGGTCAGCTGATTTATCTGAAGAATTTGTGAGAGTCTGGACAACTTGTAGAGTCTTTGATCATCAACACAATGAAGACACAGCTGTAATAAAATTAAGGAAATGTATTAACAATAGATATGAGTAAATACAACAACAATTATTAATGCTAATAATGAATATGCACTGCTAAAGGATAATAAACTAATAACCAAATGGAAAGTACTGAATTAAACAATAAAACAAAGAAATTATTTGAACACAGAATGGATAAATGCAATACTGTTGAACTGAATGTAGCAATGGGAGAGAATTGTATGAGAATGCTCCTTATGGGAAACCACATATTGGGTCTGGCAAAATGGTGATAAATAATGCTTATTTATCATTAAAAAAAACTATATACCTATTATTTGTAACAAGCTGACCACAGGTAACTGTTTTAACTAAGCAAGTTAGAAAACATATGGTCCAGGTATAAACTAATGCCAAGATCTCTAGGAAGAGGTTTCGTAAGTTTACATTTACTTTCCACACAGTCGGGTGATCAGTCCGGCAGTAGAGACATCTTCCACTGGTAATGCGGGTAGCATGCAGTGGGAAGGGCTCAGAGTTGCGATCAAGTAGCCATTGCCACACTGGGCTTGTAGGCTGGCTGGCTGCATCTCTGAGGAGCCACGTGGGATAGGCAATATAGGCTGATGCAGAGGTCCTTTGTGGGCTGGGCTGCACTGCTGGAGGAGCCGTAAGCATCAGATAAGGTCCCTCAATGCTGGGGCCCTTTTTTAGCTTGAGTGCAGCCGAAAGCAATACAAAAGTTTTTGCTCGCAAAAGCCTAACCTCCCCTATCAAGTAGTCTCTTTCCTAGTCAGGTCAGAAACTCAGGACGTGGTGTATCTGTTGGTGTCTCCTTCCTCGTCAAGTTGGAAATGCAGAACAAGGGTGTGTCTACCCGGGAGACATATTTATCCCTTTCGGATGAGGAGGAGATTGAAATCTGGCACCTTTCCGATCCTGGAGTGTGATTGGCCACTGCTGTCTGAAGTAGTCACGGTGTTGCCCACCCTAGTGTGGAACTCATGTCTGGCAGTTGTCTTAGTATCTTATCTGATGTTGCTGAACATTTGTTCATGTTCATTCACCAAGGATCCAATCACAGTATGGCACATCTTCTTCCATATCGATTTTGGTTTGTTTCTCACCAAACATTATTATATGCCTTCAGAACAAGTCATGAGTCACATTGAATAATTTACTTCTGAATTATAATTTTTATCCTTTTGAAGCTGGAAGATGTGGTCACCATCCATTGCAATCGTATGATATCAGCAAGCATAATTTGTATTTTTCGTTTTTTAAAAATGTCTCTTTTTGTATACCTAAAAAGAAACAAATTTATCTTGGTTTAGAACAACATGAGGGTGAGTACATAGAGACTGAAATTTCATTTTTGGGTGAACTTTTCCTTTAATGAGATCTGTAGATTTGTGTATCTCAATCAGCTCTTTATAACTATTGAAAAGATGAGTGTGTCTGTCAAACATGATTGTTTAAGGTGATTGATAAGTTTCCCCTGTACTATGAAGATAAGCCGTAGAGACACTTAGACCTTCTCCAAAAGGACAAAGGGCTTCTTTTGTGTCCGCATCACCTCACTCTTGTACTTGTCCCATGACAGCATGACTCCTGAGGCTCTTCTCCTCCTATCTCCTCTTGTTTTATCATTAATGTACTCCACTGCTAGAATCAACCCTCACATTCCTCTGTCACTATATGCATGCACGTCCCTTTTTGGTGTTGGGTTTTTATGCTCTCAAGGGCTGTTCCTGTATCAGACGTTGCCCCATTTGAATTGGGTTTCATCTCAGTGTTAAGGCAAAATCTGATTTTAGATCAGCTTGTCATCTAAAATCAGATTTCTGTCTGCATATTCATGGAAAGAGTTTTTGTGACTGCTCCTTCTTCAATTATTAACTCTGCGAGTAGAATACGTTGTTGCCTATGTACACAACACAGCTGCTATCTCAAATAAAGTAGTGACTAACAGCACTGCAGCACACTGCTAAATTGTTTAAAGTGTCTTAAAGTGAAACAAAATCCTAGATCTTCAACCTTCAGAGGTAGGCTATTTTGTGCCTATATTTGTGCCTATATTCCATATTCCACTACCTTATAAAATTGTGCAAATGGATATTGTAGACAGTGCCACCTAGTGTTGAATATTCATTTCATACTTACCCTGGGGTGTGTACTAGTTTATTTTGATCTGTTATGCTATTGTTATTTTAAATTTGTTAATTTCAGGCCAAATTTAGCATGAAGTATTCAATATAAATTTAAATAACTTTTTATATAAAAATAATACCTGCATAAGAACTGATTGGGCTAAGGCACATCATATCAAATGTAAAAGAGAAAGAATATGAGAGATTGGGAAAGAGTAAAAATGTGATGTGGACAAATTCTTTTGGCAAACATACAAACTTAATTTTTGTATTTCAGAATGAGATAAATGTCTCACACACATACACGCAACAGACTGGCACACATGGACACTAATGCATGGCTATTTAATTAAATGTTGCTGGATCACTGGGCCAAATAGTTAATCCTATCAAGTGCAGTAGAAGCTATGTTAAATCCTGTTCCATCAAACGCATGCTTGCCCCTGACAGTCCCCATGGTGCTTCCCTACACCATACTGTATTCTTTGTCCATCCTATTTAAAGAATGTGACATGATATTCATTACATCCTCCCCACCCACACACACACGGCCTCTTGATGGTTTTTGACAGCACAGGTCAAAACCTACAGTATAATCTCATAACCCATGAGAGTGGGTCCTTCAAGTCCACTGGGTTCTTTTAAACATTAATAAATTAAGTCAGGGCTTTACTATGAGCAAGATTACCCAAGTAATACTTCTGATATTGCTGATTAGGTAGACTGATATCTGATTGCTAAACACATATTATAGTAATATCAGAGCTTGAATATACCTCACAAATTCACAGCACATTTTGTACAGTAGGTATAATCTCTTCAGTGTGTTACATTTGAACTTTTTTGCTTTGTCTCCGAACCAAAATGTTTACATTCCCGTATGCTCAAACCGTAAAGGTCAAGCAGTAATACATCAAAAAAAAAAAAAAAAATGTTAATAAACAATCAATGTGATGAATTGTATATGACCTAAAATAAAAACAGTCACAGCCAAAAATATTTCCAAATAAAGACATTTGAAAGGTAATTATGATCTAAGGGAAAGAGTAGTAACATGTGTTTGGTTTGTCTTCGTTGGATTCTGGTAAGAATATTAACTTCTCGAACTGATGAATGAGGATATAAATGTATGGTAGTTTTGTGTTCTTGTAAAATTGGAAAATAATCTGCATATGCTTTTGGGGAAATTCTTAGGTGTTTCTGTTGCAAAGTAATAGCAAGGGTGGGTTTATGGGATAGGGTCCAGGTTAAGCTTAATGAAAGAATTGAATTGAAGTGTAAAATATGAAGATCGAATGTGTGTGTGTGTGTGTGTGTGATTTTGCATTTCTCAATATGCGTTCTTGTCTGTATTTGTGTTCTTTTCGACTTGTGAAACATCATCAGTCGCAGGCCAAGTACTGTTCCAGTTAAAAGTCTGCATCTAAACAAGTACAGTTTAAATGCCTGGATGTGTTATTGCTCCGCCCATTTATCGAAGATACATCGGGAGGTGACTTGTGTGGATTTGGGACATCCAAGTATCCCAGAATGTATTTTGCATCAACCAGTGGCTATGGCGGAGTAGAATGCACGTAACCTTAAGTTATAACTTCAGAAATACTACTGTTGTTGCGTCACGAAATGTAGTTTAAAAAAACCCGATCCCTCATTGAGTGTCTGGCGGACAACAAGAGCCTTTTCACCGGCAGGCAAAATTCTTCAAAAAGTGGATGGGAGTGAGTATTGCTTTGAGTGCTTGTATCATTGCCTGCATGTCTGGGGAAGTGTTGGACCAAGATTTGGGCATTCTCCATCCATAATGATTCATATTTTATTGAAGTGGCAGTGTGTCACTCTTTGTATTTGTTTTTGTAGGACAAGCGCATCATGAAGAGATCCTGGATTGCCAATGTGCACCTCCATAAATGTGCCCTTGGCATCACAGATTCCCTGCAGTAGCACTGAGGGGAAAAGGTTTTTGTTTATGTAACGTATCGTCTGTTGCTCTACAGGAAGAAGAATCCTGATGTGGCATAGCGGAATGCCTCTAGGCAGGCAAGGTGAACAAAGCTGACCCCCTCCTCCTCCATCTCCTCTGGTTTGGGGAAATGAATAGCTCTGTGGAGGATAGCGATCATTTCCTCCACGACGTAGATGATGGTCCTGCAAACTGTGGCATGGTAAAGATGTCTGCAGTTACCCTGTAAGAGGCTCCACAGACAAGCCAGTATACCATGACCAGCACCTCAATTTCATGGCTCCATCCATGGACTTTTTGCCTGGGCAGCATCTGGACAAGCATATTGATGCTGATAGCCTGAAGGCTGATTTCAAGTCAGCTCTAGAAAAGAAAATGGTGAGGATAGGCACGTGGTCATTCATTTGTGCATACCTTTGTAAAAGAAGAGTAGAATTGTTTTGAATTTTTTAACATTGTTTATTAATTGTTGTTATATTTATTGCTTATTTATGTGTTTTTACTTTTTAATATTTATTCAACAGTATTCTAAATATATTGTCTGATATGAATTGTTGAAGTCTACCAGCATAAAATTTCCCTCCAACATCTGACCTTTTTGGTCAGGTACTTGCTTATGCTTGAGAAGGTTTCAGTTTCTTTCATTGCTTGATAGGTAGTATAAGAGCACACTTGTCTTCCCAGGTTCTGAGTCAAAACGTTACTGTAGCCTACATGATTACTGTATCATAGAAATTAAATGTCCTGTTTGTGTTGAAGTCTGTCCTGATTAATGACTAATGATGTACATGACACAGATGACATACAAGTACTTCTTGCATTAATGTATAGTGATGTTTGTGTGGGTATCAAGAAGACAACAGCAGGTATGTATGTGGAATGTAGGCTAATACATTTCAATTATATTAACTGTCAAAACTTCCAAACTTGCACTTGGCAGTTTATTAGGCAGACCTAGATAAATCTAATGTAGTCTAATGCAACATCCCTGCAATAAATGTTAACATCATAACCTTGCTGAGGTTAATTGTTTTTGTGTAATCTGTTTTTGAGAGGTGTTTGTCCATACCCGTTATATGAATGAGGATAGATTAAATATTAAAAACACCTCTCAGTATAACCCAGTACAGTTCAACAGAACCTCAAACTACAGCTGACACAAATAAATCTACACCACTAAAACATTAAATAAAGACTATATATAGAATAATGCAATATTAATCTTCATTAATTTTGTTTTTCATTCATTCATTCACCAACATCCACAACAACAACCTTCTAACCTTTTGCCCACCACTTATATGTAGGCTACAGATCTAGGAACACTTAAAATATATACATATTCATATTTTTTAAATGAAAACGAATAGAGGCAGGGTTGTGTTTTATATCATATTCCATTTTATTGTAAATGTACATTACAGTGAAGATAACCGGAGTAGGCACGTATTTCTAAGATGAGCTGAGATAGTGACATCATCAAGTACGCTGCTGTTCCAATTGCAGAATGACTGTTCTGCGTCCTCCTGTCCTACAAACTCCTGAGTTGACCTTGCCAAGTCCAAACTACCAAATACGCAAGTCCGAACTTGGTGTACTTGGTATTGAGTTTTTGGGCTTGTTTTAAACAGGAAAATTTGCTCTAATTAATCGTGTATAACAGTTTCTCATATTCTGTTTATGTTTCATGAAAGAAATGCAACAAGTAAGCCACATCTGTTTATAACATCTGTAACTTTATTTGTGCACAAATAAACAGCTTTTAGCCTGCAAGTAAAACAATATGACTGTTGTATTCTATTCATTATCATTAGTAACTGTCTATCTGTGGATATTTCTGATATTTGCAATAATAATTTTTCGTGTATTAATTATCCAGTTCACTGACACAATGTTTATACAATCTTTTACAAGTGTGATGAAACGTCATTTTGTGGGCATGTGAGGAGTAGCGTTTGTCAGCAGTCTATAGAGTTTGTTAGAACAATTATGTTATCAGTGACTAAAAACAAGAAAATTAAAGACATTTTTTGCAGAATATAACCAAAAACTGGAACAAAATTATTTTCAATTATTCTGGAGTGAAAACTTTTTTTTTTAATGCTGGTAACCCATTTTAACCAGTTAATTTTGTTCGATAATTAATTTTTTTCATGAAACCTAAGGCCAAAGCGTTTATCACAGGTAACTGAAGGTAACTACAGCATCACACATTTCTTTGCCTAAATGCCCATTGTGGATGCATTCTCAAAATGAAGACCTTTTTAACAACTATGTATAAATACTATGCATAGTGTACATGATCGGCTAATACAGATACAAGGAAAACATCTCGGGTTACATGTGTAACCCTTGTTCCCTGAAAAATGCGGAACGAGATGCTGCGCTTTTGCTAAGTGCTATGGGGAACAATCCTAGTTGTGACTGAGCTGTGAATAATGTGTGAACGTCAATGAACATTGACCCGAATTTATAGCCTCGGCTGATGTAATCATTAGATGCACCTGAGGCCAGGCTATAAATGGATACGTCACCAGGTGTCGTCAGATACTTCTTTTTGAAGAGCAGTCCTGGGAAAGAAGCGCAGCATCTCGTTCTGCTTTTTTCAGGGAACAAGGGTTACACATGTAACCCGAAACGTTCCCTTTACAAAAAGCTTCACTATGATGCTGTGCTTTTGCTAAGCGCTATGGGGAACGCAATACCCACGCCGTCCGGCTGTCTGGACCCCTACGGTTGTGCAGTGTACTCACAAAAACGCGAGAGGTCTCAGACATGAGCTTGAGATGTCGACTCAAGGGCATAAGAGCCCGGAGTAGCATAAACATCTAAACCATAAAATTTTGATGAATGTGTGCGGAGAGGACCAGCCTGCCACATCACAAACTTGTTCAGGCATGAGCGGAAATGTCGACTCAAGGGCATAAGAGCCCGGAGTGCAGAACATCCAAACTATAAAAGTCCAATGAATGTGTGCGGAGAGGACAACCTGCCACATCACAAACTTGTTAGGCATGGGCTGAGATGTCGACTCAAGGACATAAGAGTCCAGAGTAGCAAAGCATCTAACCAATAAAGTTCGATGAATGTGTGCGAAGAGAACCCTATCGCAACACAAACTTGTCATAAAAACTGATGAATGTGAGTGGAGAGGACCAGCCTGCCGCATCACAAACTTGTCCAGACATGAGCTTGAGATGTCGACTCAAGGGCCCGGAGTGGCAGAACATCCAAACTATAAAAACTGATGAATGTGAGCGGAGAGGACCAGCCTGCCGCATCACAAACTTGTTCAGGCATGAGCTGAGATGTTGACTCAAGGGCATAAGTGCCCAGAGTGCAGAACATCCAAACTATAAAAGTCCAATGAATGTGTGCGGAGAGGACAACCTGCCACATCACAAACTTGTTAGGCATGGGCTGAGATGTCGACTCAAGGACATAAGAGTCCAGAGTAGCAAAGCATCTAACCCATAAAGTTCGATGAATGTGTGCGAAGAGAACCCTATCGCAACACAAACTTGTCATAAAAACTGATGAATGTGAGTGGAGAGGACCAGCCTGCCGCATCACAAACTTGTTCAGGCATGAGCGGAAATGTCGACTCAAGGGCATAAGAGCCCGGAGTGCAGAACATCCAAACTATAAAAGTCCAATGAATGTGTGCGGAGAGGACAACCTGCCACATCACAAACTTGTTAGGCATGGGCTGAGATGTCGACTCAAGGACATAAGAGTCCAGAGTAGCAAAGCATCTAACCAATAAAGTTTGATGAATGTGTGCGAAGAGAACCCTATCGCAACACAAACTTGTCATAAAAACTGATGAATGTGAGTGGAGAGGACCAGCCTGCCGCATCACAAACTTGTCCAGACATGAGCTTGAGATGTCGACTCAAGGGCCCGGAGTGGCAGAACATCCAAACTATAAAAACTGATGAATGTGAGCGGAGAGGACCAGCCTGCCGCATCACAAACTTGTTCAGGCATGAGCTGAGATGTTGACTCAAGGGCATAAGTGCCCAGAGTGCAGAACATCCAAACTATAAAAGTCCAATGAATGTGTGCGGAGAGGACAACCTGCCACATCACAAACTTGTTAGGCATGGGCTGAGATGTCGACTCAAGGACATAAGAGTCCAGAGTAGCAAAGCATCTAACCCATAAAGTTCGATGAATGTGTGCGAAGAGAACCCTATCGCAACACAAACTTGTCATAAAAACTGATGAATGTGAGTGGAGAGGACCAGCCTGCCGCATCACAAACTTGTCCAGACATGAGCTTGAGATGTCGACTCAAGGGCCCGGAGTGGCAGAACATCCAAACTATAAAAATCTAATGAATGTGTGCGGAGAGGACAACCTGCCACATCACAAACTTGCTGCAGAGGGAGACCTACTGGCAAAGCTTGACCGCGTGCCTCGTAGGCCCGGGCAATAATGAGGATGCCTCTTAGAAGGCACCCTGCCCACCAAGCCGTGGCAAACTGCAGTGGCCAAATACAATCTGGCAGTGGCGAGCCAAGTGCCCGCTGACAGTTCTTTCTACAGAAAATCCAGAACTGAAGCAAACTGGCAGTTAGCTGGTTCTGTAATATGAACTTTAGTAGAAGGAAACGCATGCAGGCGCATTCTCCCGGAGGAGAAGTAGAGGAGACATTGCGCTATCAACAGAGGCGAAGAGGTCTTCTTCTGTCCTGAAAAATCTACCCAGATCAGTTCCAAGTGGAGGGAGCCCTAGCACTTGAAATGGTCTCGATAACCTCAAGATAAAACCTTGTGAAACTCATTTGGTACCCTTAGGGGCCAGACATGAAAGGTTTCACAATTCGGGCCAAGGATGAGAAGGTCCTCCCTGTTTGGAATCGCCCAAGGCGAGCCGTCGAGGAGAGGTATTAACTCTGAGAAACATATCCTGTTCGGCCAGTGCAGCGCAATTAAAAGGAGGCAAGACCCTTGCTGGTGAACATTGCCAAGAGTCCCGGGAGCAGAGAAACCGGGGAAAGAAACGCATACAGATGCATTCTGGGTCATGTATGTGTCTTAACGTCCAGACCCAAGGGGGCTGGGTGATTTCAGGGAGAAGTAGAGGAGACATTGCACTATTCATAGAGGCGACGAGGTCCTCTTCTGCCCTAAGATCTCACCCAAACTTGTTCCAAGTGGAAAAAGCCTGGCATTTAAAAAGGTCACGATAACCTCAGGAGAAAGCCCTGTGTTCCTCAGTTGGTACACTTAGGGGCCAAACATGAAAGATTCCACAATTCGGGGCAGGGATGAAATATTGCCCTGTGCCTGAGATAGAAGATCCTTCCTGTTCGGAAAGGCGAGCCGTCGAGGGAAGAGATTAGCTCCGAGAACCAAGCCCTGTTCGGCCAGCGCAGTGCTATCAGTAAGAGGCAAAAACCCTTGCTTGCAAACTCTGGGCAACTACTACCTTAGGGTGGAGTTCTTAACTCCCCCGTTGGTATTTTCTGTCTGGACAGTAAATCTGCTCACACATACGGGCATCCAGAGATATAACTGACCTGAGTGACAAGAGCTTGCCCTGGGCCCTAAGGAGAATCTGACGTGTCAGAAATACAGCTGACAAGAACATGGGTCTCCTTGATGATTTATGTAAGAGGCTACCGCTGTATTGTCCACCCACATCAAGACATGGCAGCCTCAGGAGGAGGTATTTCAGGGCCAGAAATACAGCCATCAACCCAAGACAGTGACTGTGACAACCGAGCTGACGACCCTCCTATCCCCTTAAGCTGGACGCTACCCCACCCGTCAGGGAGGCGTCTGTCGTAAGCAGTCTGCAACAACAAGACGCACCTAGAGTGGGACCCAAGGCAGAAAACCGGGGTCTGAACCACATAGAAAGGGAACGAAGCCTGAGGCGCGTAACCCTTATTAGCCTAGGGTTTTGGCCCTTTGAAGAAATCTTGAGTCTCATGAGCAGAAGGTCCAGAGGGTTCACCGAGGACACGGTCGCCCTGAGACCTGGAAATTGTTGATACTGATAACAGTGCAACCTTGACCTAGCCTGACTTTGCTCAGTGTGATCTGAATGGACTCAATCCTAGCGGGAGACAGTTGTGCCCGCATTGTGATTGAACTCCATACGATGCCCCAATAGACAGTGTTCTGAGTGGGAGAGAGGACTACCCACGGGCAGTTCAAGCTTTAAGATCTAAGCCAGACGCCAGCCCTCACCCTCCATGGGAAACGGGAAGTATTTAGTGTAATAACCTAACTCTCTCTCTGGAAGGGGAACACATACCATGGCCTCTTTAACCAGGAGATTTGAGGTTTTTTTACATAAAAAAGAAATCCGGTTTACGGTAGTGAGAACACGCGGCGAGTGAATTAAATCCTGACGCCCTTATAAGACCCACAGAAAAGAATATATTTGGCAGAAGTTTCCACGCAGCCAGGATCTCTGGGTATTAGATTTTAACACTTCCTGTTGAGGGGTTGTCGAGTGTTTCGCGTCCTGAATAAAATGCAGGAACAGCTAAAACACCCAATTTTGACGGAAGCCTCTGCAACCCGAAACACCAAGAGGTGGTGGGAATGGAGGGGCTTCGAGGGGGTCTTGGGAGGGGTGAAGTGACGCAAGCGCCCCGTCCCGAGGGGAGCTACCCCCTAATCTAGGCTCAAGACCATCAGGGTTTTCTCTTACTAGAAATTATTGTATTGCTTCGGGGGCTGGCGAGGACGGCGAGACTGTCCCCAATCCCTGAGAGGAGGAGCACCACTCGCCACGCTTTGCTTTTGAGCCTCGCTTCATACAGGACCGAGGCGAGTCTGAGGCTTGCTTGACAAGCGCAGAACCCGCACTCAGGTCGTCCAGGAGGTCAGCCTGGTACGCCTGTCAAACAGCATAGTGTGCAGAGCAGCACCAGCCTGACCTGCTGCTTGATAAGCCCTTCCCACTAAAGTGGAGGTTGTCCTACAAGGCTTTGAGGGGAGAGAGGGCTTCTTAAGTTACGATGCCGAGCCGGCGAGAGATAGCCCGCAAGCGTCTCTCCGACCGGCGGCATCACTTAATACCCCTGTGCCTCAGCACCCACGATACTAGAATATAATGACGTCGAGGGTATGTGAACACGGGGTTTTTTAGGAGTTCCTCCATGAGCGAGAAAGCTCTTCATGGAGGTTATCAAAGAAGGGAAGGGACTCATGAGGTGTTCCCTTTCTTAGACTGGAAGATAAAATCCATCCCTTAATTTGGAGGGTTTGGGGGTTTCTTTTTCGCGTGGCCAGTCCAATCTTTAACCGCACTAGTAACAACATCGAGCAATTCCTCCGTAGATTTTTTATCGCGGACGGAAAGCTCGGAGGCGGGAAGAGAATTGCGATCCTCCTCATGATCCGAAGAAGCATCGGAACGCGCTTCGAGATCATGTGAAGGACCAGCTGGGTTTGGGGAGAGAGCGAGAGAAAGGGATCAACCCGTCTCTTGCTCCTCATCTAAATCCATGCAAGAGCCCCACGAACTATCTCTTTTTTTTTTTCGTGAGTGCTGACTCCCAGAAACAAGCGAGGTGAGCACGAAGCACTTTGCCTGAAAGCAAATCGCAGTGCTCGCACCCGCGCTGCTGCAATGCGAGAGCAGCGTGCTCTTCCCCCAAACAAACAGAGCAAAAATTGATGCGGCTTTCAGTCATTCTCTCTTTTTTTCTTTTCTTTTTTAGAAATATATATATAATATTTCCTAAACAGAAGAGAAAAGAGAAAAGGTTGACTGCACACTGCCTAACAAATTCAAACTCCTAACAGAGGAAAGAAAGTTTTGACCGGATTTGTAAAACACACAGATACAGAATCGCGCTGAAAAAACAGTTTCTGATGACACCTGGTGACGTATCCATTTATAGCCTGGCCTCAGGTGCATCTAATGATTACATCAGCCGAGGCAATAAATTCCGGTCAATGTTCATTGACGTGTTACACACATTATTCACAGCTCGGTCACAACTAGGATTGTTCCCATAGCGCTTAGCAAAAGCGCAGCATCATAGTGAAGCTTTTGGTAACACTTTATTTTACGTAGTCCTTGATACAGAGTAATTACTTAGTTAATTACTTAGTAATAAACGTTGTAATTACATGTACCAAAATGTAATTAACATGTAACTAAGTTATGGTACAGCCTGTACTTACAGATTGTAATTACACACATGTAATAGGCAGCTACTGTTACACATATGTAACAAGCCGAGTCTGTTACATACGTGTTACAAATATGTAACAAGCCGAGTCTGTTACATACGTGTTACAAACTTGGTAATAGGCAGCTACTGTTACACATATGTAACAAGCCGAGTCTGTTACATACGTGTTACAAACTTGGTACACTGTAATTATGTAAGAAAGTACTTAGTACCACACAATGTAACAAGAAGTACTTAAATATATTAGGCTACTAAGGTCTGCAGTTACATATGGCAAATGTGTACGTTTTGTAGCATTACATGTATGTAACATAAAATAAAGTGTATCAAGATTGTACTTAAGTGGACTTCATGTGTATCTACATACCTTATCCATCTTAAATAACCCACTAGTTCACCGCTAAAATACATGCATTAGCTTCTGTATTACATTAAAATTACAGAAAATTACACAGGTATAAGCTACGTAAAATAAAGTGTATCAAGACTGTACTTAAGTGGACTTCATGTGTATCTACATACCTTGTCCATATGTACCTTAGTTTGAATTAACTCACTAGTTTACAGCTTAAATACATGCATTAGCTTTAGGGCTGGGACAACGCGATGACGTAGACGCAAAATATACGTTGACGCAAAATATGCGCGTCGATTCGTCAGACCCAAAACAAAGATGGCGGCGCCGGAGCGTAGTAGCAACACGAGTAGCTCCTCAGACTATCAGAAGTGCAAGGCGGCACGCACTCGCTCCTCAAAAGTATGGGAATTCTTTCATTTAAAAGGAAACAATTCCGTGATATGTCGTCTTTGCAAAATGGAGATGGCCTTCCATTCTAGCACCACGGCAATGCACCAGCACCTGAAGAGGCGCCATCCGGCGCGCGCACGCACGCACACACGCACACACACACACACTATTCTTAAGGTGAAAGGAAAGTGTAAGTTGTTATTTGCATGTGATGCTTTTTTCAGTAAGCTAGGCCCATAAATGTTGAATTCTGAATGTTTATTTTCATTATTTATTTTTTGTTGGAAAAGCACTTTCTGTATTAGCTTAAAGCCCTCAAGTTTACATTGGTTACTGTATTCTTTCAATTGCTCTAAACAAGTATTTTGGGTGACCTTTATTTTTTTATTGAATGCTAGACATTAAGTTGTTATTTTAATCTGAAAGAAGAATTACAAGATGCACTTTTTCAGTAAGCTAGGCCTATGTGTTTTCAAGGCTTCAAGGTTTTATTGAATGCTAAGTCTGACTAAGAATGCATTGCCTTGCACTTGTATAGTCTTTCATTTTTGAATTTTAAGAGCAATAAACATATATTGCAATGTTAAGGAATGAATGTTTTTTTTTTCATTCAGATATGTAAATCAACATGTATAAATTGCTATTAGTCAATTCATGGGTAGATAATCGAATCGAAATCGAATCGGACTGGAAAAATGAATCGTTAGATTAATCGATGCATCGGAAAAATAATCGCTAGATTAATCGTTTAAAAAATAATCGTTTATCCCAGCCCTAATTAGCTTCTTTATTACATTAAAATTACAGAAAATTACACAGGTATAAGCTACGTAAAATAAAGTGTATCAAGACTGTACTTAAGTGGACTTCATGTGTATCTACATACCTTGTCCATATGTACCTTAGTTTGAATTAACTCACTAGTTCACAGCTTAAATACATGCATTAGCTTCTTTATTACATTACAATTACAGAAAATTACACAGGTATAAGCTACATAAAATAAAGTGTATCAAGACTGTACTTAAGTGGACTTCATGTGTATCTAAATACCTTGTCCATATGTACCTTAGTTTGAATTAACTCACTAGTTCACAGCTTAAATACATGCATTAGCTTCTTTATTACATTACAAGTACAGAAAATTACACAGGTATAAGCTACGTAAAATAAAGTGTATCAAGACTGTACTTAAGTGGACTTCATGTGTATCTACATACCTTGTCCATATGTACCTTAGTTTGAATTAACTCACTAGTTCACAGCTTAAATACATGCATTAGCTTCTTTATTACATTACAATTACAGAAAATTACACAGGTATAAGCTACGTAAAATAAAGTGTATCAAGACTGTACTTAAGTGGACTTCATGTGTATCTACATACCTTGTCCATATGTACCTTAGTTTGAATTAACTCTCTAGTTCACAGCTTAAATACATGCATTAGCTTCCTAATTACATTGCTAATTATATGTTGTATTTGAAGGGGGAAAATAAATTTACAATTTGACTTGTCATTTTGATGATGTCACCTTTTGTGTGCAGGCAGGTGGATGGAAAGGCTAACCACATCAATTCAACTCTACACTATTGAGTTAAAATACAGTATTCTGTAATTGTAATGTAGTTGGGAAGCTACTGCTTGTATTTATGCTGTGAACTAGTGAGTTTACCCAAACTAAGGTACATATGGACAAGGTATGTAGATACACATGAAGTCCACTTAAGTACAGTCTTGATACACTTTATTTTACGTAGCTTATACCGTGTAATATTCTGTAGTTGCAATGTAATTAAGAAGCTAATGCATGTATTTATGCTGTGAACTAATGAGTTTACCCAAACTAAGGCACATATGAATAAGGTAAGATAGAAATGAAGTCCACTTAAGTACAGTCTTGATACACTTTATTTTACGTAGCTTATACCTGTGTAATATTCTGTAGTTGCAATGTAATTAAGAAGCTAATGCATGTATTTATGCTGTGAACTAGTGAGTTTACCCAAACTAAGGTACATATGGACAAGGTATGTAGATACACATGAAGTCCACTTAAGTACAGTCTTGATACACTTTATTTTACGTAGCTTATACCTGTGTAATTTTCTGTAATTTTAATGTAATAAAGAAGCTAATGCATGTATTTTAGTGGTGAACTTGTGGGTTATTTAAGATGGATAAGGTATGTAGATACACATGAAGTCCACTTAAGTACAATCTTGATACACTTTATTTTATGTTACATACATGTAATGCTACAAAACATACACATTTGCCATATGTAACTGCAGACCTTAGTAGCCTAATATATTTAAGTACTTCTTGTTACATTGTGTGGTACTAAGTACTTTCTTACGTAATTACAGTGTACCAAGTTTGTAACACGTATGTAACAGACTCAGCTTGTTACATATTTGTAACATGTATGTAACAGACTCGGCTTGTTACATATGTGTAACAGTAGCTGCCTATTACATGTGTGTAATTACAATCTGTAAGTACAGGCTGTACCATAACTTAGTTACATGTTAATTACATTTTGGTACATGTAATTACAACGTTTATTACTAAGTAATTAACTAAGTAATTACTCTGTATCAAGGACTACGTAAAATAAAGTGTTACCAAGCTTTTTGTAAAGGGAACATCATTAGAGGTCAAAAGTACATTTCTCAATTGTTTCCAAGTCTTCACTGAATTATTGTTATTATTATACTATATAGACACTGTGTTAGGAATTCCTTGTCTTGTTTCACTGTTGCCCTCTGTCTGCCATTTTTGTCATCTTTGCATTCCATAGTTTTCACTTTTGTCCCTTGTTTAGCTCCACTGTCTCCCTTGTCATTGTTTAGAACTACACTTCCCAGAATCCACCTGCCATCATCACTGCCATTTTGTTCATTGTTTTCACCTGTGTCTCATTCTGTCATCACTCACTGTGTATTTAAGCCCTGCTTTTTGTTCACTCCTTGTCGTTCGTTGAATGTTGTTAGCCTGGTGTGTGTTCCCTGCCTGTGTTTTCTAGTTTTATGTTTATTTCCCCATTGAGGGTTTTCCTTTGTGTTTTTTCTTGCTTGTTTATTTAATAAAGTGTAACTGCATTTAGATCCGCATCTCCTCGTCTGCCTTGCTGCTCAATCGTGACAGAACGAACGACCCAATATGGATCTAGCAGCTTACCTGATGGAACTGACCCAGGCGGAGTTGACCATCCGCGAGTACTCCCACTTCTTTTCCGCTGTTGCCATCCACACCGGCTTCGACGACACATCCCTGAAAACCATCAACCAGTTCGGGCTACCAACGTACCAGCTGAGGGGATTGCCGAACTCCGGAGACCTCACGTGGAGGGAATATGTGGATCTAGCCTTGGGAGTACTCGCTGCCGGGGAACCACCTCTCTCGATCCCGGTTTCCACCACTGGGCTTTCCGTGCCTGCCACGGCCAGCGAGCCAGAGCCCACGCCTGCCACGGCCAGCGAGCCAGAGCCCTCGCCTGCCCGGTCTGCGAGCCAGAACCCTCGTCAGCTACGGTCTGCGAGCCACAGCCCTTGCCTGCCCCGGTCTGCGAGCCAGAGCCCTCGTCAGCTACGGTCAGCAAGCCAGAGCCCTCGCCTGCCCCGGTCTGCAAGCCAGAGCCCTCGTCAGCTACGGTCAGCGGGCCAGAGCCCTCGCCTGCCCCGGTCTGCGAGCCAGAGCCCTCATCAGCTACGGTCAGCGAGCCAGAGCCAGAGCCAGAGCCCTCATCAACCACGGTCAGCGAACCCAAGCCAGCGCATACCACGGTCACCCAGCCAGAGCCTGTCGCCTCAGAGGTCAGTGAGCCAGCGCCTGTAGCCTCGACCGTCCCTGAGCCAGCGCCTGTAGCCTCGACCATCCCTGAGCCAGCGACTGTAGCCTCGACCGTTCCCGGGCCAACGGCAATAGCCAGGACTGACCAAAAGCCAGCGCCAATGGTCATGCCCGTCCTAGAGCCTGCGCCCCTCGAGCCTCCCAAGCTTCCCAGAGCTCCGCCTTCCAAGCTTCCCAGAGCTCCGCCTTCCGAGCTTCCCAGAGCTCCACCTTCCGAGCCTCCCGAGCTTTCCAGAGCTCCGCCTTCTGAGCTTCCCAGAGCTCCGCCTTCTGAGACTCCCGAGCTTTCCAGAGCTTCACCTCTCAAGCCTCCCAGGGCTCCGCCTCTCAAGCCTCTCGAGCCTCCCAGGACTCCGCCTCCCAAGCCTCCCGAGCCTTCCAGGGCTCCGCCTCCCGAGCTTTCCAGGGCTCTGCCTCCCGAGCTTTCCAGAGCTCCGCCTCCCGAGCTTTCCAGAGCTCCGCCTCTCAAGCCTCCCAGGGCTCCGCCTCTCAAGCCTCCCAAGGCTCCACCTCTCGAGTCTTCCAGGGCTCCTCTTGAGCCTTCCAGGGCTCCGCCTCTCAAGTCTCCCGAGCCACCCAGGGATCCTCCTCCCAAGCCTCCTAGGGCTCCGCCTCCCAGGGCTCCATCTCTCAAGTCTCTCGAGTCTGCCAGGGCTCCTCCTCTCGAGCCTCCCAGGGCTCCGCCTCTCGAGTCTCCCTCTGCTCTGCCTCCTGAGCCTCCCACGGCTCTGCCCCCTGAGCCTCCCGAGCTTTCCATGGTTCCTCCTCCCTCGGCTCTGCCTCCTGAGCCTCCCACGGCTCCGCCCCCTGAGGCCCGAGCCTCCAGAGCCTCCCTCAGCTCTGCCTCCAGAGCCTCCCTCAGCTCCGCCTCCAGAGCCTCCCTCAGCTCCGCCTCCAGAGCCTCCCTCAGCTGAGCCTCCCGAGCCTCCTACGGCTCTGCCTCCTGAGCCTCCTGCGGCTCTGCCTCCCGAGCCTCCTGCGGCTCCGCCTCCAGAGCCTCCCTCAGCTGAGCCTCCCTCGGCTCCGCCTCCAGAGCTTCCTACGGCTCTGCCCTCAGAGCCTCCTGAGCCTCCTATGGCTCCGCCTCCCGAGCCTCCTACGGCTCCGCCGCCAGAGCCTTCCAGGTCACTGCCTTTAGGGCCTCCTCCCAGGGGTCCTGACCCTGTCCCTGACCTGTGGCCTCCTCTCAGACCTTCTGACCCTGTTCCCGTCCTGTGGCCTCCTCCCAGGCCTCCTGACCCAGTCCCTGTCCTGTGGCCGCCTCCCAGGCCACCTGACCCTGTTCCAGTCCTCTGGCCTCCTCCCAGGTCTCCTGACCCGGTCCCTGTCCTGTGGCCTCCTCCCAGGCCTTCTGACCCTGTTCCAGTCCTGTGGCCTCCTCCCAGGCCTCCTGACCCTGTCCCTGTCCTGTGGCTTCCTCCCAGGCCTCCTGACCCTGTCCCTGTCCTGTGGCCTCCTCCCAGGCCTCCTGACCCTGTTCCCGTCCTGTGGCCTTCCCCCAGGCCTCCTGACCCGGTCCCTGTCCTGTGGCCTCCTCCCAGGCCTCCTGACCCAGTCCCCGTCCTGTGGCCTCCTCCCAGGCCTCCTGACCCGGTCCCCATCCTGTGGCCTCCTCCCAGGCCTCCTGACCCGGTCCCTGTCCTGTGGCCTCCTCCCAGGCCTCCTGACCCGGTCCCTGTCCTGTGGCCTCCTCCCAGGCCTCCTGACCCAGTCCCTGTCCTGTGGCCTCCTCCCAGGCCTCCTGACCCGGTCCCTGTCCTGTGGCCACTGCCCAGGCCCCCTGACCCAGTCCCTGTCCAGTGGCCTCCTCCCAGGTTCCCCAAACCTGTCCTTGCCTGGTGGCCAGCTCCCTGACCACCTGAACTTGTCCTTGCCCTCTGTGCCCCCTTGGACTTCCTGCCTGCCATCTGTGCCCCTTGGACTTCCTGCCTGCCATCTGTGCCCCCTTGGACTTCCTGCCTGCCATCTGTGCCCCCTTGGACTTCCTGCCTGCTTTTTGTGCCCCCTGGACTGTCTGTCTGCCCCTCGTTGCCCCCTTGGTCTGTCTGCCCACCTCAAGCTCCCCCCAGTTATGGACATTTTTTGTTTTGTTTTATGTTACTTTGATCGTCTGGAATCCGATCCTTGAGGGGGGGCTATGTTAGGAATTCCTTGTCTTGTTTCACTGTTGCCCTCTGTCTGCCATTTTTGTCACCTTTGCATTCCATAGTTTTCACTTTTGTCCCTTGTTTAGCTCCACTGTCTCACTTGTCATTGTTTAGAACTACACTTCCCAGAATCCACCTGCCATCATCACTGCCATTTTGTTCATTGTTTTCACCTGTGTCTCATTCTGTCATCACTCACTGTGTATTTAAGCCCTGCTTTTTGTTCACTCCTTGTCGTTCGTTGAATGTTGTTAGCCTGGTGTGTGTTCCCTGCCTGTGTTTTCTAGTTTTATGTTTATTTCCCCATTGAGGGTTTTCCTTTGTGTTTTTTCTTGCTTGTTTATTTAATAAAGTGTAACTGCGTTTAGATCCGCATCTCCTCGTCTGCCTTGCTGCTCAATTGTGACACACTGCAGTGCAGAAGGGAAGCATTCCAGGCATGCCAGGCTTTATAGAGCATACAGGAGTGGTCACCCAATTGATCCGTGAAGCAAAGGAAAACCGAGGCGACCAGTCAATCCTCTGGCTTGACCTTGTGAATGCTTATGGATCCATTCCCCATAAGCTAGTGACAAAAACCTTGGCAGTATACCATGTCCCAGAGAAGATCCAAGAACTCATTCGGGACTACTATGGCAGCTTCAGTTTGAGATTCACCTCTGGGACAATAACATCGGCATAGCATCGCCTAGAGAAAGGCATCATTACTGTTTGCACTATTTCAGTGGTGTTGTTCGCCCTGGCGATGAATATGCTCGTCAAGTCAGCAGAAGTGGAATGCAGGGGCCCCTGGTCCAGATCTGGTATTTGCCAACCTCCGATACGAGCTTTCATGGATGATCTGATGGTCACATCAACTTCAGTGACAGGATGCCGCTGGCTCCTTCTTGGGCTGGAGAGGCTCATCACATGGGCAAGGATGGCCTTCAAGCCAGCCAAATCCAGGTCCTGAGGAAGGGTGTAAGGGGGTCCACCTATTGGTCCAATGGCAGCTTCCAACAGCGTGGATGAAGGTCTCCTGCGTGTTCTGTCTTATCGTGCGCGTTCAGTTTAAGTTATTTAATTCCAATTACATAACTATATTATTCATTTTAAGATCCTCTTTTATTTTATCTGACTCCAATTATAAAAGTTTCTAAGGATATATTAATGTTCTAATCTTAGTTATTATTATTATTAAATTAGATTTTACATTGAATCATCATATTTAACTCTATTTTATATTGTGCTCATTCACTCTGATTCCTGTCACTTAGAGAGTCTCGCGCCGGCTGTGAACACGGATCTCACGGTCACACATATGCCAGTTTTGGTCATTAAAACAGTAATTGACTAAATACTAATTAGATGGCTGCTCCTGCTTGTGCTTTTATCTACAAGTACTTTGTTTAGTCCCCTTAGATAGTAAACACTTTATTAGAGTAACATTTCTACCCAGAGGTCATGACCACAAAATTTACAAAGATAGACCAACATACCCAAGTTAAAGTACTTTTATATGATCATGCCATAGTTTCCTATGTACACTTAATATTACAATAACCAGAGGTTTAGACTTCACCCTAATTAGGCTTGGTCAACACTAAACGGAAATTCCCTATCGAGCCTTTACACACTAAGTACACTAGAAATAATGCCTATTAGTTAGTGGGAGCTCTAAAGTCTCAGTCCCATGCTCCACTCAAAACCGGCATTAATCCGCTGCTAACCTGGTCGAAGATTTGCAGAAACAAGGACTTAACGTAATCTACTAAAGACAATAGTTTTAGAGTAAATCAGAATAAACTCAAATGTAACAATTTATTGACCAGGTAACATAATAAATTAATCAATTCCAATTAGACAGTGATAAGTCAAATTTAGACATTTTATCAAAACCTAAGAAATTCAAACTGCCATTACCTGATATAAACTACACACAGTAAACTGTGTGGGATTCATGAACAATGTGTCACATCTCCTTAAATACCCAAACCATGATCAAAGGGAATTTTGGGAGTGGTTACGTTTGGAAGTCCTGGGGACATACCTCATTAACATACAGGCATACAGAATGAGGACAGACCTCCAGAATTATACAGCATTTGGCAAAGACCTTATAACTTTGTTACCAATAGAAAGAGACCATATACCAGTCACACTGAGAGACACCAGTCAAGTCAACACAGAGGGAACTGAAATCATGGCTGTCAGCAATGGACAAGTCAGGACTCCCAGAGAAGTTCAAAGCATGGATCTATCAAGAGTCCTTTGGCCACTGCTAATATATGAAGTCCCGATAACAACTGTGGACAGCTTTGAGCAAAACATCAGCCGGTTCCTTCGCAGGTGGCCGGACCTGCCGAAGAGCCTTAGCAGTATTGCTCTATATGGGCACACTAACAAGCTGCTGCTTCCCTTCACCGGCCTGACAGAGGAGTTTAAAATCACCAGAGCCAGGGAGGTCCTACTTTACAGGGACTCATCTGACTCCAGAGTCTCCTCTGCAGGCATCACGGCTCAGGAGGCAGTTGAGCAGGCAGAAGCAAGGCTAAGACATGGTGTCTTGGTAGGTTCTCACCCCGACGGACTGTTTATTGTCGCCGGAGATTTCAACCATGCAAATCTCAAGACAGTGCTCCCTAAATTCCATCAGTATGTGGACTTTGCAACGAGAGGGGCGAACGCGCTTGATCTTGTTTACACAAACATCCCAGGCGCGTACCGGGCGGAGCCCCGCCCGCACCTCGGCTACTCAGACCACATCTCTGTTATGTTAATTCCAGCATACAGACCGCTCATCAGACGCACAAAACCGCTTCAGAAGCAGGTGAAAACCTGGCCAGCAGGAGCCATCTCTGCTCTTCAGGACTGTTTTGAGTGTACTGACTGGCACATGTTCAGGGAGGCTGCAACATATGGCGATTCTACCAACTTGGAGGAATACACAGCATCAGTGACCAGCTACATCAGCAAGTGCATTGATGATGTCACTTTCTCCAAGACCATCACCACACGCTCCAACCAGAAGCCGTGGATGACTCGCGGAGGTGCGCACGCTGCTGAGGTCCCGAGACTCTGCCTTCAGAGCAGGCGATAAGGCAGCCCTAAGAACAGCTAGGGCCAAACTGTCACGGGCAATCAGAGAGGCGGCAAGCACACGCCCAGAGAATCCACAGTCACTTCCAGGACAGCGGTGACACGCGGCGCATGTGGCAGGGCATCCAGGCCATCACCAACTACAGGACAACATCAGTTGCCTGTGACAAAGATGCCTCCCTTCCAGATGCGCTGAACGACTTCTACGCTCGGTTTGAAGTGCAGAACGACGTGATGGCGAGGAAGTCCACCCCTCCTCCCAACGACCAGGTGCTCTGTCTTACCACGGCAGATGTGAGGAAAACTCTACGTAGAGTCAACCCACGGAAGGCTGCTGGACCAGACAACATTCCTGGCAGAGTGCTCAGAGGATGTGCAGACCAGCTAGCAGATGTTCTTACCGACATCTTCAACATCTCTCTGAGCAGCGCCGTTGTTCCAACGTGCTTCAAGGCCACCACCATCATCCCCATGCCAAAGAATTCTTCAGTGTCCTGCCTCAACGACTACCGTCCCGTCGCACTTACACCCATCATCATGAAGTGCTTCGAGAGGCTCGTCATGAGGCAGATTAAGACCCAGCTGCCCCCTCACTAGACCCACTGCAGTTTGCGTATCGTTCAAACCGTTCAACGGATCGATGCCATCACCACAACCCTCCATCTGGCCCTCACCCACCTAGACAATAAGGACTCATACGTTCGAATGCTGTTCATAGATTTCAGCTCAGCATTCAACACAATCATTCCCCAGCACCTGATTGGAAAGCTGAACCTGCTGGGCCTGGACACCTCCCTCTGCAACTGGATCCTGGACTTCCTGACTGGGAGACCTCAGTCAGTCCGGATCGGGAACAGCATCTCCACCACCACCACACTGAGCACTGGGGCCCCCAGGGCTGTGTGCTCAGTCCACTGCTGTTCACTCTGCTGACTCACGACTGTGCAGCAATGCACAGCTCGAATCACATCATCAAGTTCGCCGATGACACAACCGTGGTGGGTCTCATCAGCAAGAACAACGAGTCAGCATACAGAGAGGAGGTGCAGCTGCTGACGAACTGGTGTAGAGCCAACAACCTGTCCCTGAATGTCGACAAAACAAAAGAGATGGTTGTTGACTTTAGGAGAGCACAAGGTGAACACACTCCGCTGAACATCGACGGCTCCTCTGTGGAGATCGTCAAGAGCACCAAATTTCTTGGTGTTCACCTGGTGGAGAACCTCACCTGGTCCCTCAACACCAGCTCTATCACCAAGAAAGCCCAGCAGCGTCTCTACTTTCTTCGAAGGCTGAGGAAAGCACATCTCCCAACCCCCATCCTCACTACATTCTATAGAGGGACTATTGAGAGCATCCTGAGCAGCTGCATCACTGCCTGGTTTGGGACTTGCACCGTTTCGGACCGCAAAGCCCTGCAGAGGATAGTGAGGACAGCTGAGAAGATCATTGGGGTCTCTCTTCCCTCCATCAAAGACATTTACAAAAAACACTGTATCCACAAAGCAACCAGCATTGTGGACTGACCCCACACACCCCTCACACAAACTCTTTACCCTCCTCCCGTCTGGCAAGAGGTACCGAAGCATTCGGGCCCTCACGGCCAGACTGTGTAACAGCTTCTTCCCCAAGCCATCAGACTTCTCAATACTCAGAGACTGGTTTGACACACACACGTGTCCTGAGTTGCACTTTAATAACTGTCACTTTATAACTGTCTGCTACCTCAATAACTGCTATGTGCATAGAACATTATCTCATAGTATGTTATGTTTACATTTTTAGAAACTGTCATCTTTTTGCACTACTGAGTACTGGTCGGCGCTGCACTGTCTATTGTCCTGTTCATTGTCAGTAATTTGTTGTACTGTCCTGTACTTTTTGCACATGTTTGCACGTGCACTTTATATAGGTATATATAGGTAGTTTATATAGGTATTTTATTTCGTTGTGTAGTCTCATGTGGTCCTATGTTGGTCCTTTGTTGTTTTTATGTAGCACCATGGTCCTGGAGGAACGTTGTCTCGTTTTGCTGTGTACTGTACTAACTGTATATGGTAGAAACGACAATAAAAACCACTTGACTTGACTTGACTTGACTTCTGTGGCAGTCAGAAGAGCAGAGCAGGGCTTGGTAGTCATACCCCCGCTACGAGAAAGTGCAAGGGAGTGAGAGATGGCGGCTGGTTCAGGAGGAGATCCGTGTTGAGGTAGAGGAGGAGCGCCGCAGTAGGACTGTGGCCATGTGTCAGCAGGGAGATTGGACGACCTGGGACCATGCATCTACCAGCGAGACTCAAATTTCTGATTCAGTTGGTATACAATGTCATCCCAAGCCCATCCAATCTGCATACATGGGGTCTTGTGGAAACTCCAGCATGCCCGCTGTGCCTGGCAAGAGGTTATCTAGAGCACATCCTGAGCTGCTGCCCAAAAGCCTTGGGAGAGGGGAAGTACACATGACGCCATGACCAGGTGTTGAAGGCAGTAGCGGAAACCATTTGCACAGGAATACGACAGAGCAAACAGCAGCTCCCAGCAACGCACAACATTGCCTTCATCAGGGCAGGAGAGAAAACGCAGGCAGAGCAGAAGTCCTCAACAGGGCTGCTAGCCTCAGCTCATGACTGGCAGCTGAAAGTAGACCTCGGGAGACAGCTGAAGTTCCCAGATCACATTGCGAAAACAAGACTCAGGCCAGATGTGGTCTTAACATCTGACTCCTCAAAGCAAGTAGTGATCTTGGAACTTACAGTCCCCTGGGAAGACCACATTGAGGAAGCCCATGAGCGGAAGAGGGCCAAATATCTTGAGCTGCTTGAGGCCTGTAGAGGGAATTAATGGAAGGCCCGTTGTGAGCCTATCGAGGTGGGCTGCAGGGGATTTCCAGGGCAGACTCTGCACCGGGCACTCGGGCTCCTTGGCATCAGAGGAAAGAAAAGCCACTAGGAACATCTGTGGAAAAAGAATCAATGTGGTTGTGGATCAAGAGGGGGGATCCATGGTGTAGCGTGCCGCTTGGACACAAGCTGGGGACTGATCATCCCCGGTTGGGTCACCCAGGTGAGGATGTCTGATGATTAGACCCGAAACACCTTACGACCCTGGATTCATCACTCATGATGCGTCCAAGCCGCATCATCTACATACAGATAGTGTTTCTACAAACTAAATTATTGTTAAATAACTATCGTTCCACCCAAAATTTTTCATGGGAGGTTGTTGTCTTGTGTGTGTTGGTTTAATTCAGTCGTATCACCTCAATGAGCAAGCTTGCTACACACTCTGGTACAGTAGGTGGCCGCATGCACCTCTAATGTTGGTAATCCGCCACACCAGTAAAACCAAAGAAGAAGAAGTAGGTAAAGTTTTCATGGTGTAAGGCGGGTGCCAGTGAGTCTGGGCTACTCCTCGAGAAAACAAAAGGCTCTCATGAGAATTAACACCTGAACCCTTTCTCGCATATGTAATAGCAACATCCGAGATGCAACAGACTGTGCAGCTAACACCTCCCTTCTAAAGTCTCTTCATCTCACTCCTCCTCCTCACTTAAAGCTCACTAAAAGCCTATGCAATGTTAGGTATATTTACTGTTTTTACACACATGTTTGGTATCATTTAAAGTGTCTCAGTGCGCCTGGTAAGCTGGTCTCATTCTCCCAGCCATAATGAAATGTTAAAAGAAGTTATAAAATATGTGAAATGTGGTGTGCCCCTTAAAGGTGTGCCCTTCCCCAGATCCCCCATACAAACTACCCCCTGTATGTAAATCTACAGGAAGCAAGAACCCATTCAATTACAAAATCGGATCCCACAGTTGTGAACCCCTCAACAGGGGACCAAAATCTAATTATAATGACAGACACCACCATTTGGTAAGTTTATTGAATTATCTGGGTTTATAAGGAGAAGGGACGAAAGGTTCTGGGAGTCTGTAGACAGACTTCCCACACGATCGCTGTGTGTAGTTCTTGTTGCCAGGTAAATGTGTCTATGAATTCCTCAATTTCTGAATTGCTGTTATTATACTTGATTGATGATTTCACTCTATGAATTGGATTTTGAATTATTGTTCTATTTACCTGGTCAATAAATTGTCAACATTTGATTTTATTCTGACTGACTCTGACATTGTGTTTCCTAAACAGATTAAACGATTTGTATGTTACCGCAAGTCTGCGTCAGATTAGTGACGACTAATATTTGGCATCGATTCAAGTGTACTTGGTTTGCAAAGACAAAAAGGGAATTTCCGTTTAGAACAGCAAACGCTGCATGACCAATCTAAATTTGGGTGTGTCTTACCTATGTTTTAATTTGATGTTTCTCCAGATAAGTGTATGTGGGAAACCACGCATGGCCAATCCAAAGCTATTACAAGAGAAGTTATGTTGGTCAACTTACATCTGTAATAGTGGCCGTGACCTCTACTGAAGAAAACGTTAAGTTACATTCAAGTGTATGCAATTCCATGGGGCTATACTGAAGTATCTTTGATTGTGTGAACTTGAACGTGACCGATCTCAGGTATATAGCAATTACCTCAGTTTGATGATCCAATACTGGCCGCTTGTAATTGTGAGACCCGCGGTGTAGAGAAAACACACGAGAACCTCAAAGCGACATAGTTTCTTAATCTAAAATGGGTAAAGTATAATTAAAGAGTTAAAAGAATAATCAAACATTCGCTCACTTTTAATGATGCTCAGATATCATTAAAAACCTTTTTCATTATTGGAGTCAGATGAAATAACGAGATAATATATAAGAGAAAATATATTTCATTTAATCTTGTTGTGTTGCGTACAAGGAAAGACAGTAACGCCCAGAGACCTTCACCCGTATTATTGGAGACCGTCATTGGACCGATAAACGGGCTTACAATGGTGCACTGCTGATTAAAACACAATTAAGTTGAAACATTTGCAAATAAAATTGCTGAATGTTCTGAAAGAGAATGTTGGGTCAAATTGGTCATTATTACTGTGACTTAGAAAGGGTCTGGTTATATGTCTATGGTGTGAATGAATACTGTCTAAGAACATTAGCTGACGTAGTTCACTACCTAGCTCAGAGATTATTGGCTGATGGCTAATGTTAGCTCTCTGAGTTCGTCTGCTTGCAAACTGGCCATGGTATATTTACAGTACATTTATGGACAGACATTGGAACAAACCCTCCCTCATTAGAAATGTCTGTTTTTTCCATAGATGGATATTTTTTTTTAAAACCAAGACAGCCTTGTTCAGGTGAAAGAGTTAAATGATGTTACCTGACTGTCAAGTTATCAACTCATTGATCAATTTATACCTCTTAGCTTATAAATTCTCTGTTTGGTTGTTATGACTGCCTTTTGGTTGACAGTACAAAGAGGGAGAGAGGTTGAGAAGGATAGAGAGAGCAGAATGGAGTCAGCAAAGAGAGAGAGACCTTTAAATCCTCTTTTATTTACATAAATAATTTATCATATAAATATTACATCACCAAAAAATAAAAACACAAACAAAACAAAAACCACACCTCAATACAATAACAATAAAATAGTCCGAAATAATATGTAATATAGTACTATTTCATAACAACTCAAAACCTCCCTCTTCAATGGGTTGGCATAACACACCTTCTGTACCCCACAAGGAGAAAAATAATCTGTATTATTTGTTAACTCATAATAAGTATACTCCACAGTCACTTGAATTTTTACAAGTTCTTTTAACATATGTAGTGGATCTAAACCTCCACTAAGAAGAATCTTGTTTTTTCTTGCCAGCCAGATTGCCATTTTAGCATTACCAAATATAAAATTCAGTAACACTGTTTTCTGCTTGTTTGATGCACTATATGTTGGTCCAAATATAAAGAAACTATTTGTTAATAAAAAACCTAGTTTCTAGCTAAATGTTAAAATACGTTTAATATCTTTTAAATGTGAACAATCAACAAAAATATTAAACACTTTCTGAAACCTCACAAAAGTACATTCTTCCCATTGTAAAGGATCTAGATGTGCCTTGTGTCTGTTTGTAGCTATTATCCAGTGTACAATCCACCATTGAAGATCTCCTGTCCATTTTTCAATTGGCTTCTTATACAAGGACCTCCAACTACCTTTTGGAGAAGACCCTGGCTCAATAAATTTTGTCCATTTGGTCTCAGGAAGTTCCTTTAGTGCTCAGAGATTTAAAAATATCACACAGGCACAGTATAGAGCTTTCTTTGAAATAGTCTTGAAAAACCCAAGTTCAGGTGCTTTAAAAGAGAGCAAGCTCCTTTCAGTCTCCTGCCAATCTCCAACATTCACAGCCACACTGATCCTGGGGAACACTATCTCGGCTGTCTCAGCTTGCAAAGGTAAAACAGAAAAGGTCTCTTTGATTTCATCTAGTAATTTCTGTGTTCGATCAGAGCGAATATCAGTTCTTGCAGCCAGCTGTTCTGCAGTGATCCATTGTTCATTTATCCTGATAAGGCGAATCTTGTGAATTCCTGCTCTCACCAGGCATGCACGAACACTCTGTGATGTCAGCAACACACAAGACAGATGAGGGTTGAAAATTAAAGGTTCTTATAAAATCCAATCACTAGATGTATCAAACTGTTCTCTCTCCACATCAAAGACCTGCCAAGCTTGAAATGCTGAGGCATAAAAAGAAGGGAGTCCACCAAGGTCCATCTCTTTTAAGCTCATAAAAAAGGTGTCTATCCAGATTCAAACGTCCCACTCTGTTCAATAGGGCACAAGCTACTACCATCCAGTTCTGTGGTCGATGGTAGAGTAATTTCTGACCAGTCTGCAGTCTAAAAGCAGTCACTTTTGACCTAATATCTATAAGTCCTTGACTCCCTTCATGGATCCGTAGGTACTGTATTGACTCTCTTAGCCAATGTTGTCCAGACCAGAAAAAATTTACAAGCAGTCTTTGGATTAGGGTTGTGCCGATGGACGATATCATCGTCCATTGTGATGGCTGACCAACATCACGATGTAGAGCCACCATCGTGATGCCACGCCCCCTTTTGCGAGTCTTGCTAGTGTGGCTCACTAATCCTAGTCTCTTCTATAGTTAACCTAAAAACTTTGCAGGGATTGCTATGTAAATTAAATTGAGAATATAACTAATGCATATATGCTATTTTAAATACTGTGGTATATGCCAGAGACGTGACGTGTTAGTCTGTGAAAATACCGTGTCAGGCAGGCTGCACAAATATTGATTGTTAGCTTCGTCTTTTTTTTACATGTCTTACACTGTACATTTAGATTAAAATATTTTATTTCAAGAAAATAGCCTTTATGAATGAATTATTAGTAGTTGTAGTGTCTCAGAAAATCTTGCTCATTGTCACATATAGCTCTTGCATACACTGAAGCAGCAGTTTAAGATAAACCCAGACCAGCGAACGTCAAATAACTTTTGTCTGGTTAATACTTTTAAAGAAAAATTTCCTTGGCCATAAATCCATAATGTCAAATCAAATGAAAGAAACAAGGTGAATATGAATAACACACATTTATTAAAACATAGAAGAACAACAAGAAAACGGGAACAACACTCAGACCGAAACTCGGCATTAACATTTCACTTATAATTAGCAGCACAATTAACTTCAGCACAGGCTACAAAATAAATTATGTTATTGAAATATTGTAAAGTGGTCATATGAACTACACAAATGAATGTTTAAAAAATAATATGCAAAATCGAATAGCTCCGCAACGGATGGCGAAAAATGCGTAAAGAAGTCTAATATCTTTCACCATAGACCATGTTTAAATTTCCATGTTTCTGGCCAGAAATACCAACATATTCACTTTATCTGGTTTTAATAAGCTGCGGATTGGAGTAACTACACTACCCGCTGTGCTGAAGACCCGCTCGGATGGAGTACTGGTAGCACATATGCACAGATATTTCCGTGCTAATCTTGCCATGAACGGAAACCTTTTGTCGTTCGTTTTCCACCAAGTCAGCGGGTCCTCTTCCCCATCAATGGCCATTTCCTGCAGGTACATGGTCATTTCTGCCTCCACCTTTTGCTCATCAGTGAGCGTGGCTGTGGCTGCTCTCTTCGCAAGAAGGCTGCCCAAAGACGACTTTTTTTTTCTTAGGCGCAATATATTAAAAAGCCCGGATGAGTAGGCTACTAATTAGTTGGGCTAGTAAAATAACGAAATTATAGTTTTTCAGTAGAAAAAAATATCTATGTAAAGAGATATATTAAAATAAAAAGTGCTTAAAAGTGCACAACTCTTCTTAAGTGGAAGAAATATTTTCCCCTTACGTGCAACCTATTGGAAAGCGCGGATGAGTCAGTTGGGATAGTAAAATAACGAAATTATAGTTTTTAAGTGGAAAATAGTATTTATGTAAAGAGATATATTAAAATAAAAAGTGCACAACTCTAAGTGAAAGCTAAAAAAAAATGCTTCATGTGTCGTGCAACCTACTGATAAAGCACCGACGAGTCATTAGTTGGGTTAGTAAAATAACGAAATTATAATTTGTCATATAATTTTTGAAAATTATATGAAATTATATAACCCCGCCCTGCCCCACCCCACCGACGATATCATCGTCCATCGCGATGTTTTACTGTCAACATCGTCAACTGCCAATTTAGGGGACATCGCCCAACCCTACTTTGGATGCTTCCAAAAAAATCCTCTGGTGGATTCAACACAGTTTACTTGTGCCATAAGGTAGAGGCTACTAGATTGTTTATAACCAGTACTCTTCCCCTAAAGGACAGTTGAGGCAGCAACCATTCACATTTAGACAACCTGGCACATACTTTATCCTTTACACCTTCCCAATTGTTTTTCCTATATTCTTCAGAACCCAAATATATTCCTAAAAATTAAAACCAGACTTTTCCCACTTGACATTTCCTGGAATGGCTGGTTAAACCATTGTTGTTTTATCGTTACACCAGAATCCTTCAGTTTTAACCCAATTGAGTTTTGCAGAAGATGCTCTCTCATATAACTGAAGATTATATTAAATTACTTCAATATCTTTTTGATTTTTAACAACCACAGTGATATCATCTGCATACGCAGTAAATTTCACTGAATGATGAGAGATTTCACCAACACATAAACCAGACAAGTTTTTTCTTAATAAGCACAATAAAGGTTCCACAGTTAATAGCCTAAAACGCCGAATCAAGGCATACCCAAAGTAAATTTAAAGCTGTTCTTGAACCGTTTGGAGTACATGCATGGTTTGGTCACGTTTGAAAGGGGACACTCTGAAGTTTTTTCCCCAGCAGTCAGAATTACTGTAAGTGCTACTGATGTTGAGTAATAGAAGTTTGAACACAATGAAATAGAAGTTTGTTTTTCCGCCTGAAATTTTTTTTTGCATACAGATGCCTGCAGATGACTATAACTGGTAGCTATTAGCTTGAGAACACAATGGGATCACAGCATGAAGCCTTACCTAGTCCAAGTTCAAATGTTATAACAATACCATAAAAAATGAAATTTTACACATGTTTTTCTAAGGGTACACCCAGGCGTTTTACAAAAGTGCCTTTTGGATACTCCAAAAGGACCCTTTGGTAACCTAGGACAAAAAGGCTACTACTTTTGAACGCTTCAACGTACAGTCATAATTTTGGGCTCTAATGAAAGATGACACTTAGAGCTATCAAATTCCATATCCAGATCCACTATTAGTTTTGCTGACACAGAGTAACTGATGCATAAACACATTAGAGTGCCTTTTCCCTTCTTGAAACTAAATGTTGTGCATATAAAAGAGTCAAAACTAGTGCTATGGTGGACAATTTGTTTATATAAAAAATACACAACAAACTATTTACATGAATTTTTACACAAAGTATTTACAAACCATTATAAAATTTTACATGTTTCTAGCAACATGCCAGTCATTGTAGCAGTCACATTTGGGTACAAAGCACAAAGGCACATCACAGGAAGAGTACTTCACTGGTGTCTTTGCATGACACTGCCTGCACTTCAGACGACCAGCGGTGCAAGATTTGGTGATGTGCAACGGCCTGTGATGTGCTCTTCGTGGAGCAGGAGATACGGGTCTGGCTGTGGAGTGAGACCCCAACTCTGCCAGCTCCTCAGCAAGGGTCTCTCTGAAAGCCCTCCTCTCTTGATGAGGTGCTGTCCTGCTGCTCCACTTTATGTGGCCCGCATCCAGCTCCCAATCGCTATCTGATTCAGTGAGAATAAATAAATGTAATTTACAAAGCTAGACACAACTTTTCCATCTTTTCTGTATTCTATATATATATATATATATATATATATATATATATATATATATATATATATATATATATATAGTTTTTCTTTTCGACTGTGTAAATATGTATTATTGTATGTATATTTACTGTAAATACTGTATACTTTGCCAATGTACTATGGAACAAATAGATGGGCCTACACCTCCCCCATGAATTCAGCACTGTAACAAATAGATGGGCCTACCCCTCCCCCACCTCCCCGCATTGTAACAAATAGACTCTCAAACACAACATATATTCTTATTTTCAACTTATATTTATTGATTTATTTATATATATATATATTTCGCGTCCATTTATATATATATATATATATATAAATACATATTTACAGTAAATATACAAAACATCTATATAGCATGTCAATAGATCTGAAACAAACAATGAACTAAAACCTCACACACGCACAAACAAATACAAAAAACACACCCAAACGGTTCAAACACTCACTGAGGAAACACACGACAAAGGGTAATTACAAAATGTGTATTCATTATTCAAACTAAAGCTTATTTATGCGGAATATACAGTAATATATGTTATAAAACACAAGAAAACACTTACTTGTCCAGAGCAATGTCTCATCTCTCCATAAACATTTCCTCTGCCTCCGAATTATCCGTATTGTTTTCAGAAATTTCATCTCCAAACTCTTAATTTAACCTTCTTATATCACATCCTGGGGTGAAAATCCTGTTTTTCACGTCCGTTTCACCATATTTAAATCGCCAAATGTGTAAACAGTTCCAAAACAGCTCTCCAATACTTTTACGCACAGACGCACAAAACACTGGGTAATGGCAAGGCAATTTTGCGCACACACATTACAGAACCATGCTCTAATCGTCCCACTAAAGCCGCATATCACTGTTTTCAGAATTTCATTGGCTATACGATGCGTCAGTCATTTCCACTCTTCGATGTAATTGGTTTGATCAGTAAACAAAGGAAAGTGGGTATGCCCTTACATTCGACACAGACTGTGGTTGGGTATTGAAGGCTTTGGACAGGACATGGAAGCTCCTATTGGGTCAAATGAGGTGTCAATCGAAAGGTCAGAGTGCGTGCTTCCATTTTGATACCGGATATAGGAAATGTTTACATCTGAACTGAAGTTATTACCGATAATATGTGAAAGATTAGGTACAGCTGCCAGGTGCTTTGAAATGATGCAACAAGAGTCTGTGGATATTTATTGATGTAATAATGTGATTTGGACTAAACATTTTACTTGATTTGATCGTTTGGACATTTGACAATGAAACAACACCGTTTTTGTCGGGAATTTATGGATCAGTGGAATACTATGAGGCTTCATAGGTGAGTTGCCTAAATTTTGTTATTGGTTGTTTATATGTTGGTGGTCTGACAAAGATATAGATTGTACCTGCTGTTGTGATTGTATCTTAAAATGGTTTATATCAATAGAAAATCAAGAAATGTAGCTTTCCAAAGATATGTGGCATGTGTACCAATGTACACACAGCAGTTTTGTTTATCGCATAATTTTATTTTGTACATTTAAGGGCCCGTCCGCGGGCTGTCTCAGTCCATAAAGTTAAAGCATTCAGTTGACCAGACAGTGGACACCCTTGCCTAATACCCCAATGTACTCTTATTGGCTGACTTAATCCCCCACCAATTTTTACCATACAAGAAGCATTTGTATACAATAGTTTAATCCAGGGAAAAAAATCATCTCCAAAACCAAAAGCATGCAATGTTCTAAAAAACCATGATCCACTCTATCAAAGGCCTTTACCTGGTCTATGGATAAAAGGCCCACATTTAAACCATTGAGTTTGGAATAATCCAACATATCTCTTCTCAGAAAAATGTTATCAAACATCGATCTTTCAGGGATACATTAAGACTGATCTTCATGTATCATATCAGTCAAGACAGATTTCAGCCTATTTGCTAATACTTTAGCTACTAACTTATAATCAGCTGTTAGAACAGCTACAGGCCTCCAGTTCTTTAGAAGACTCAAATCTCCTTTCTTAGGTAAGAGCGCCAGCACTGCTCATTGACAACTTTTGGGAAGTAATTTATCATGAAGACATTTTTGAAACACCTCATAAAAGTCTCTTCCAATAGTCCCCTATAAAGCCTTGTAGAAATCCACTGGCAAACCATCTATTCCTGGTACCCACCCAGGCTTCATCTGTGTAACAGCATCAGTTAACTCCTTAAAAGAAATAGTGCAGTCCAGGTTTTGACTCTGCTTTTTAGTGATGCTAGGACGCTGTTGCAGTAATTGTGAGGTGTCATCAGTATCTGTGTCTTCTCTTTTATACAGTTCTGAAAAAGTCCCCTGCGATTTTACATATTTGTCTCAAATCTGAAGTCTTTGATCCATCAGACGTCATCAGACAGTACATTGAACTTTGTTGCTTTTAAACCTTTTCTAAGTTAAAAAAATAAGCAGTGGATGCATCCATATCATTTACAGACATAAAATGAGATCTTATAAGTGCACCCTTTGCCCGAACCTGCAATAAAGCTTCAAGATCCTGTTTTTTTTTTCATATACATTTCTAGCTATAGAAGCTCCAGAATGTTGATGCACATTTGACATAATTTGAAAAATCTCTTGTTCAATATCAAAGATTTTTTGTTTAATTTTTATAGTTTTTCTATAAAGAAAAAGATTTATAATCTATACAATTTATAAATTGTACTGCTGTCAAAAGATTTTTATTTGTGTTTTTCCTATTTTTCAAATTTCAAAAACCCAGATACTCCAAAACAATTAGAATTTTTCTTGAAAATCCTTCTTTTGTAATAACTTTACATTAAACTTCCAGTAAGGACTCTTTGATTGACACTGAGACAAAGTTATATTCACTGTAATAAAATGATATAGCATGTTAAAAATATTTTAGAGTCTACGACTCTATTATTCACTGTGTGCTTAATATAGAACATATCAAGTCTTGCTGCACTAATTCTCTCCTGTGAAACTTTTGTCCAAGTGTATTGTTTGATATCACTCTCTCACACATCTTTAAAATCATGCTGAATAAAAATGCTTTTCAATAGAGAAGATGATGAAAAGTCTGGCTCCTCACTGTTTCTATCCAGATTAAAATCAAGAGTACAGTTCCAATCACCACCGACAATTAAGAAATCATCAGAAGCAGAGCATTTTAAACAAAGAAACTCTATCTAATCCTCTATTCTAAGCATAGATATTTATAAATACAAAAGCTTGATTATTAATTTCAGATTTGTTAAATCAGAAGACAACCTTTTTCTAATTTCATTTTAGATCAAATGTTTACATTAAGTTGGGGTGAACATTTTTTCAAACGGAACCGTTTTTGCTTCGAAATCAAATCAAAGTTGACAGTCTTTTGAGCAATCTAAACCGACTTTACAAATTTGTTAGCATCAGGAAAATGTTTAAGAACATCAAACTTTTTTCCTTTGGTTTGATCCAAGAACTCATTTATTTCTTCAATGAACAGAATAAACATCTTCCATAGATTGACTGCAATCAAATTCAGAAAAGTCTGAACAACTGTCACAATCTTCCATCGGTTCTCCAACACTTTCTTCTTTCTCAAACAATAAATCAGAAGTCACTGACATTAACTAACTCACCATTTGTACGATCTCCATTCTCAACAGGCGTAACAACATGAGAGGTCTCTGCAGGTAGAGAAACGTCACATTTTGTTGATCCTTCTATCAACTTCCTGTTGAATCTTTTGCTTTTGTTGGGGGGTGGAAACATCAATTCTGTAACTGTAGATCACTTTTCAGGTTCAGAATGTTCCCTAATGTCACTTTGATCTGAGAGCTCCTCATTATTGCCATTATTCTCTGCCTTTGCAACTTCTGTCTGTTTTTTGTGAAGGCAGAAAACATTTTTATGGCCTAAATCTCCGCACTCAAAGCAAAGCATGCTGTCTGTAGTTGCAAAAATCATGTAAAAGCTGTCTCCATGTTGTATCCGAAAAGAAACTTCCAAAACTTTTGAGGGCACATTTAAAAACATAAACACTTGACTTCGAAAAGACAACATTGCGACATTTTTGCAGCCAAGTGGAACTACTATAATACTACTAGCAAATTTGCCAAATCGTCTAAGTTCTTTCACGAGTTCATCATTATTGATGAAGGGAGGCACATTTGAAATAGTCACTCTAGTAGCAGGTGCTCGCAAAGGCGTTACTGACACAAAAGTGTCTGATATTACTAGCCCATTCTCAACAAGAGTGTTCACTAGTTTTTCGTCTTTCAGGAAAACTACAAAAAGTTTATTCATTCTAGAAGCCGACATGATTTTTTCATAGCCTACAATGTCCCCCATGGTCAAGAGAACATCCTCAACAGTAAATGTTTGATCTGAAAAAACCTTGCCTCCATTTTTGATAGAGAAACCCAACATGCTCTCACCAGAGGGACACGCCATGGCCTCTCCCCCTCAAAAAACGTATTTGTGATGCTCAAAATCAGCAATTGAAAATTTTCAAAAATAAGCAATATACCACAAACAAAAAAGGATAAAATAGAAGAGAAATCAACCAGTGTGTGCCAAACGCTCTCACAGCCATGCTCCACTCGCTCACCACTCACGCGCATGCGCTCAGAGAGAGAGAGAGAGAGAGAGAGAGAGAGAGAGAGCAAGAACCAGGTGAAAAAGGGTACAGTTAGTCATGACCACATATGATTTCACTTATATACTCTTATAAAATGTGGATTCTCCCCAGCCTCTTCTTACATATATTTATGTCACAAATACTCGGTTTGCTTTATTTATTATCAAATTAGATGTCATTTTCTAGTTGAATACATTATGTTTGTGTGTAATAATTGTCAGTGCAAAGAGGGAGAGAGGAAGATGGGGAGAGGACAGAGAGAGAGAGCAAAAGCAAGAAGAACCAGGTGAGAAAGTGGACAGATAGTGAAGTCAAGATTATTACAGTGGCAAAACAGTAACTGTTTAGCAAAGAGAAAAAAACATTCCATTCACAATATCATTTCATGGATCCTATGCCCCATAGGTTCTAGGAACTCCAGAAAGTGGCCCAAAGCAGGTGCATCTCACCTTCAGCCAGTTTGGAGCTCAGCAAAGAGCATTTAAATTGAGCAGTTAAAATGGCTGGAGTACTTTGAAGCCAGAAACTCTGTATTTTGCTTTTCATGTCATCTGTTTTGCAGGCAGAGTATTCACACCAATACAGATGCCCTCAGTGGCTCCGGTTTTCAAATTGGAAGAGGGCTTTGGAATCCTTCTGGAAGCTAGAGACAGACGCACAGAGCAGCTCGTGGTCTGTGTGCATTTTGTTACGCAAGAGGGCAAAGTGAGAGAGTGTTTTCTTGTACTATGGAAGCTACGGGCTTTGATGCATTGCAGATGCTAAAGAGGAAATGCTACATTTGCACAACTTGGGTGATCTTATGTGTGTTGCACAAGCCTATGATGGTGCATTTGTCATGAATGGAGCAGAGGGGGGTGTCCAAGCTCGCTTCAGAGAGCGGCACCCTGAAGCAGTGTATGTGCACTGCTATGCACACGTGCTCAACCTTGTCCTATATCACACATTTTTCAGCAGTTCTTTGTAGAAATCCAGAAACAACTTGGATTAAGACCATTTGAACACCTGCAGCTCTCCACAACAAGATGGCGTGCCAGGTGAGGTCTGTCAATACTGTCCTGAACAACATTCCTGCCATTTTAACATTTATCAGCACCATAAACATCCATGGGCTTAGGGATCCGTTTAAATATCTGCAAGCCGAAGACACACTACATGCTGGTGATGTTTTCCAAACTCCTCTGCATAAATGAAGTGCTACACCGGTACCTGCCGGGGGATAGTCTGGACTTGGGCAAAGCAGTTCAGTACAAGATGGCAGTCCTTCAAACTTTCACAGAGCTCCACGCAGACTCTGGTGGTGAGATGTGTTAAAGGGGGCCATGGTCTTATGTGAGGCAGAAATAAAAATGTGGAGTATGTCAACCTCCAATCTGACCACCTCAGATGATTCCAGACATTAGCTTTTTTAACCGTGCCTGGACAGGATGTTAGAGGAGCTACCAAAGATTGAGAGGGGATGGGAGACAAGGAATGGAGGGACGGCAGTTCTCAATGATGGAAGGATGCGTAGATGAAAGGAATGAAAGAGAAAGTGAACAAAATAAAGGACATACGTGAAGGAGAGACAATAAAAGGAGAAAACTCTGGAGCAGGAGAGGAAGCCGGACAAGAGGAGAAATTATGAGGGGAGTGAGAAAGGAGTGAAAAGAAGAAGTTTAGAGAAGGAGAGAGGAGGAAAATGTGTGCTGAGGAGCCAAGAGGAGTGGATAATTGTTGAGAAGGGGAAGTCTAGTTCTGAGTTGTGGGGAAGAAAGAATGGGTCATTGGTGTAGAGAGAGAAGAGTAGTGGGGAGAGCACACATCCCTGGGAGGCACCAGTCCTGATTGTGCATTTGCTGGAAGTGAATTTCCCCTGTCTCACAAGCTGCTGCCTCTCCGTCAGAAAGCTGGTAATCCACTGACAGATAGACGTGGGAACAGAGAGCTGGTGTAGTTTAGTCTGGAGTATAGCTGGGATGATGGTGTTAAAAGCCGAACTGAAGTCCACAAAAATAGATCCTTGCATATGGCCCTGGTCTGTCCAGATGTTGAAGGATTTGATTCAATCCCATGTTGATGTCCTTCAGGTGGGCCAACACCAGTCTCTCAAATGTTTTCATGACCCCAGACGTCAGGGCAACAGGTCTGTAGTCATTAGAAGTGTGTCGTTAACCAATGAACCATTTAAGGCTGGTAATTTGATGTTGATGAGTCTGCCAAACAGTAGTTCAGAAGGGGAAGTCCCAGTGGTTTGATATGGGGTTGCTCTGTAATTTCTCAGATATTTGTGGAGCTCTTGTTTCCATGATTTTCCTTCATCAATGTGTAGCTTAACTTGAACACTTTTCAGTTTTCCAAAGCCCTTTATAATGTTTGGGTATTGTAGCATGAGCTGATCAGCAACAGAAATGGTAGGCTGAAATATCGATATCAAATCTTGGAAAATACGTCAGTTCAGCAGCTGTGGCCATTCTTTAATGACAGACTGCAGAATACATTAGTGAACTACATTTGGTTTGTTGTTTATGTACACACAGACTTTTGTGAATTGTGTTAATTTGCATTTATAATTCGCAGCTATGTTGTATCCACTGTGTTTTAATCTTTTCAAATTTTTTTTTTTTTTACCAATGTAGTGGTCTAAAGCACATAACTGGTAATCTGGTAATCAGAAGGACTCTGGTTCAAGCCCCACAGCCACCACCATTGTGTCCTTGAGCAAGGCACTTAACTCCAGGTTGCTCCAGGGGGATTGTCCCTGTAATAAGGGCTCTGTAAGTCGCTTTGGATAAAAGCGTCTGCCAAATGCATAAATGTAAATCTAAAATGGTTACATCACACAAATTTTGCCTCTTTTTTTAGGTAAAAAAAACCTAATAAGACCAGCAGCACCAGTGAAGAACCCGGTAATGTACAGCTAGCTAAAGCAGGCGCAAGTGCAGACCCCATTAATGTACAGCCAACAAGTGCCCTGCTGACTAACCCTGCAGACTGGCTTTATGTTAATTTTCCTTTTATTTATTAATATACCCCATCGGCCTTTTGTCAATTAAAAAAATTATAAATACTAATCTTCCTTCAAATTAACTCACTGTATGCTGTAAGGGGTGGGTGATCATTTTGGGGGTTTAGAACACATTGCCCCGTCATGCAAAGTTTTGTTTTAGGGCCCTCAATAGTCTTGAACTTATATGGACTAAAAATGCTCTTTGTCCATAAAGGATTTGTTGGTCCATCTGTGTAACCTAAACAGGATACTGAACAACAATGCCTCAATTTGTTTTTCTTTTTAAAGCTTTCTTCCTAATAGATAAATGAAAGGACTGACATTGTTGACAAATTCTGGACTTCCGGTGTGAGTACGCTGTGGGTGTTTGGCTGTCACTTCACATCTGAGCTGTTTATTGGCCTTTTGTTTTGTTCTGTCTCATTATTGTAGTTGTTTCAATTTAAGTTTCTTTTTGTTTCACAAACCCATAAAATGGACATTAGTGGATTTCATTCCAATGTTTTTTTCGTGGTTTCCTGCTGGTGCATGGGAGCAGGCTGCTTCACTATATCAGCCTGCTGCGGTGTCTCGCCCAGCCTCTCTGATTCCACCGGCCTGATGCGGTGTCTAGACCGGCCTACCTGATTCCGCCAGCCTACTGCGGTGTCTTGCCCGGCCTACCTGATTACACTGAAAATCATTGTCATTGTGATTGCTGAGGATGGTGTGCCGTGATTGCTGTGGATGGTGTGGCTACATTCTCTTATGGAGGGGTTTCATGCCATGGTGTCTGTCATCATTGTGTGTTCCCTTTCGGAATTTGGTGTCCTGGAGGTTGTGCTTGTTTTGGCTATGTGGCGTGGGAGATGCGGTAGGTCAATGCGGTTGTTTGGTGCCTCCACTCAATGAGGGACTACTCTTGTCATGTAATTTTTTAATCAACGGCTCGTTTTGTTTGAACTGTTTGTCACTCATGTGCAAATCCACATTTTCACTCCGAACTATACATTTGACTCCTTGATTGTTGCGTTGTGCTTGATAACTTGCCTTGCTTTATGTATACTGTATTGTTTTATTTTGATGTATTTATGTTTGTTGTTGCATGTAAAGCACTTTGAGCTTGGAAAAAGCACTATATAAATTAAACTTTTATTATTATTATTTATTCTTCTATATTGAACAACAAGTAATTTGGAATTAGTCAATCCCATTGTTTTCAGCTGCCTTTAATAGCATCTAGTTCTTGACTGAGCGCCATTACAAGCGATTAAAAAAATTGCACAAAGAAAAAAACTTTTTTTGGTTGTCAAGTGTTTCATATACACTCCTATTAACTTCATATATGATAAATTAGAGAAATAGACTGCTCTAATTGGTCTATTAGAGCAACTTTTAGGCAGGTTTCTGTCTTGATTTCACTCCGTTTCTCACCTTTGAGGTCTCTCTTTAATCTTCTCACTCCCCTGATGTTGGTTGTCTTTTGTTTGATGGCGTGTGTGCATATCTTTTTCACAGCACTTAATATATAACAGTCAAAGAGAACTTTAGAGACCTTATCTACCTTATCTTTCTGTTGTCTCGCTTTCTTCACTTCTTTTCATGACTGCTTCACAGTTTGATTCAGCATACATTGACATTTTCTCAAACACACTGCCTCTCTCTATCTCTCTTATGGGCTCAGAGACATGTTTAAAATGTAATCTTCAGTGGAGACAGAGATCTTGCAAGGATTTAAATTTTGTTCACCTATGATGCCCCTACAGTACATTGGGAAAAACCACCTCAGCTGTATGAAAAAAAGACTAAAGCGGTTTCACAGAATATTATTTAGTATTATTACACAATGTGGCAGGGCGGAGGGTGGGGCGGGTCTTGATCCTACACACCCGGTCCTGTATTATGCTAATCAAGCCTCCGTGAGGGATAAAGGCCAACTGCAGAAGATCGTGCGGGAGAGAGAGATCGTTTACGGACATGTCCGTTATATGTGTGTGTTTGTCTTTTAAGTTTATCATTAAAACTATTATTTATATTGTCAAGCCGATTCTCGCCTCCTCCTTTCCATTGATCACTTTACACTGGTGCCAAAATCCGGGAAGGAGGAGATTTCTCGCCACTACTGTCCACCCCAACAGAGCAGGGCCATCTGCCGGGGGACGAGGAGCCCAGCCTCCTGGAAGAGGACGATGGCCGCCGAACGAGAGCGGGGAGGGGCTTGCTGCCGACCGCCTGGAGAGGGAGAACCGCTGCCAGGGGCGAGGGAGACCCCTTCTGTTCCCCGAGAACATGGCGGGGCGTTCCGTCTGCCAGGGGCTGGAGGTCTGCCTCAGATCTGCCTGGAGAGGGGCGGCTGTCATCCGATAGAGGGTGGAGGAGTGGCCGAGGAACAAGCTGCGGCGTATCGGAGAACTGGCGAGTAAGAGGTTTTTTTTTTCATCTCTCTCTCTCCTCTCTCTCTCTCTCTCTCACTGCCGCTCTGCGTTGGCCTTTTCCCTCTCTTTTAAATTTGACAGTGTTTTTTTGGTGGGTACTACATTGTTACAGGAAGTACCCCCCCCAGTTTAATTATTTCTATTTCCCTCCCCTTGTCCCCTTTCTCGTCCAGGTAGACGGGGATGACCTGCCGGCAGATGGGGCTTAGGGCACGCCCTCCCCCAGGGAAAGGGGGGGGGAGGTACGTCATGCTGGGGGCTCCCCAGCCTGAGAGAACAAGGGAGGAATGTGGCAGGGCAGAGGGCGGGGCCGGGTCGTGATCCTACACACCCGGTCCCGTATTAGGCTAATCAAGCCTCCGTGAGGGATAAAGGCCAACTGCAGAGGATCGTGCGGGAGAGAGAGATCGTTTACGGACATGTCCGTTATATGTGTGTGTTTGTCTTTTAAGTTTATCATTAAAACTATTATTAATATTGTCAAGCCGGTTCTTGCCTCCTCCTTTCCATTGATCTCTTTACACACAACTCTCTGGAATACTTGATTTTGATGGTTCAGTTGTGGCATTCTAACTAAAAGTGGCTTTCCACTAAATTTTTTCATTTTCAGCATAGTTGTATTTGCATGTTTCTCATGTTTCTCGTGCTACCTTCCCTTTTATTAAAATAATTTTACCTCAAATCATTTCATGTCCATTTATTTGTTTATTTTGGCAAGTACTCATGTAGTAAATGGAATAATTTACAGTCAGCCAGTCATTGTTGCAAAATAAACTCCAGGAAAATACAAGTACCAATGTCAATTCATTTCAGGATAGAAAGTTAAGGAAACAAACAGCAACAACTTTGGAATATCTGGAAATAAAGAAAAGCAACTAGATTAAAATAGCAAATTCTTCCTCAGAAGCCATGTTTGTTATTATTTCCACAAGCATCACAGGGAAATTACATTGCTGTGGAGAAAGCTGCTTATTGTCTGAGCCACATTTATACGGGAGTAAAGTAGACTGCTTATACAGTGCATGTAAACTGTAACGCTACTTTCTTGCAATAAACTGCTTTCTTGCAATAAGCCGCTTTCAGGTGTCTATCTAAACGTAGTTCAGAGTAATCTGATCAAAGTTTACAGGGGATTCATAGCTCTCAGTATCATTTCTAGGCCACAATATGTAGAGATACAACTCCCTCCACTTGGAACTGATCTGGGTAGGTTTTACAGGGCAGAAGAGGACCTCTTCGCCTCTGTTGATAGCGCAATGTCTCCTCTATTTCTCCCCTCTACTAGCCCACTTTAGTGAGTCACACTTGTTAGTCTTAAATATCATTGTGGAAATAGAAAGACAGCAAGTTAGTAGAGGGAGGTTTTGGCCCATTCCCAAATGGCACCATAATCCCATGCGGTCCTCCTCTGAGTCCAGACCTTGGTGACATAAGCAAATGCAGACTTGATGGGGTGCTAGTCAGCAATTCCATGAGTGTGCACAAGTTATAAATGTGTGCATTTGGGACAGACATTACATTTTTCATATACAGAGTTTTATAAATCATTATTTGAAAAGTCATGATATTGATAGATAAGGTAAAGGAAAACACGTTATACTAACTTTTGAACTCTTGAAGCGCAATAAAAACTACAACATTCACCTTGCTTCATCTGCCATGTTTTTTTCTCTGGCTTGGAAACTTCAGACCACTGTGATTGGTGAAGAGGATCAGCAGCGGGGACTGTTGGGTAGTTCTCTAAGTGTATCTGTCTGCGTCATGCAAAACTACAAGGAACACCTACTTCACGACGTGCCCACTACACGTAACGCCCCCACTCATGGATCACAAAGTGATTCTGTTGGATTCTGTATTCTATTAACTCTTTCGTCACATATCGTATTATTTAACCAAAGATTTAAATGATAAATTACTTGTTTAATGTAAAATTTTGACGAAGTGCTCTTTACTGTATTCCTGAATGTGTTTGTACAATTCTGTTTGTACAATAAGAAAAAAGGTATAAATGGTCAAATTAAAATTTCCCTGTTCTGTTTTCTCCAGTTAGCTCAATTGATTAGCCTAATAGCTTAGCTTATTGCAAGCTTCTTCTCTTCTAATCTTTCCCTCACTGTCGCCACCTAGTGATACAGCGGTATCATTGTATCGAAAATAACTTTTAATTCATGGTATATTCAATCTTTCTTGTTATGGTTAGTAACAAGAGTTATTTAGATTTATGGATAGGTTAAGGTGTAGGGTTGCTGTGAGACTCCAAATAAAAACAATAAACACAGTGTATGACTGTGGCATCCAACTGTTCCAAGGCTTCAGGGTTTGGCTGGTTAATTGGAGGGGGCGTAACGTGTAGTGGGCATGTCTCATAGTATTCATGCAGGATGCAGACAGACCCTTCTCACTGAGGTGCAAATGAAGGCCACAAGACTGCAAGCCCTGTCCCAAATGGCACACTTGATGCAGACTTGTGGTCTCATGGCCTTCAATTGCGTGTTCCCGTGAAGTCCACGAGATTGTAGGGTGTCCGATTTGAGATTTTAAAGCTCTGATGGGTGCCCGCGAGTGCCTTCTTTGCACCCTCAATGTGCCCGCATCAGTGCAGGCTCCACAGCAGACTACTACCCAACAGTCACTGCTACTGATCCTATCAGCCAATCACAGTGGACTGAAGTTTCCAAGCTGGAGGAATAACGTCTCGGGTTACATGTGTAACCCTTGTTCCCTGAAAAAAGCGGAACGAGATGCTGCGCTGCTAAGCGCTACGGGGAACAACTCTAGCTGTGAACCGAGCTGAAATAGTGTGTGTAACACGTCAATGAACATTGACCGGAATTTATAGCCTCGGATGATGTAATCATTAGATGCACCTGTGGCCAGGCTATAAATGGATACGTCACCAGGTGTCGTCAGATACTTCTTTTTGAAGAGCAGTCCTGGGACGTCCCAGTGCGGCAAAGCAGCGCAGCATCTCGTTCTGCTTTTTTCAGGGAACAAGGGTTACACATGTAACCCGAGATGTTCCCTTTACAAAAAGCTTCACTTTGATGCTGCGCTGCTAAGCGCTACGGGGAACGCAATACCCACGCCGCCGCACTTGGGGCTGTCCGGACCCCTACGGTTGTGCAGTGTGCTCACAAAAACGCGAGAGGTCTCAGACATGAGCTTGAGATGTCGACTCAAGGGCATAAGAGCCCGGAGTAGCATAAACATCTAAACCATTCAATTTTGATGAATGTGTGCGGAGAGGACCAGCCTGCCACATCACAAACTTGTTCAGGCATGAGCTGAGATGTCAACTCAAGGGCATAAGAGCCCGGAGTAGCAAAGCATCTAACCCATAAAGTTCGATGAATGTGTGCGAAGAGAACCCTATTGCAACACAAACTTGTCATAAAAACTGATGAATGTGAGCGGAGAGGACCAGCCTGCCGCATCACAAACTTGTTCAGGCATGAGCTGAGATGTCGTCTCAAGGACATAAGAGCCCGGAGTAGCAAAGCATCTAACCCATAAAGTTCGATGAATGTGTGCGAAGAGAACCCTATCGCAACACAAACTTGTCATAAAAACTGATGAATGTGAGCGGAGAGGACCAGCCTGCCGCATCACAAACTTGTCCAGACATGAGCTGAGATGTCGACTCAAGGGCATAACAGCCCGGAGTGGCAAAACATCCAAACTATAAAAATCTAATGAATGTGTGCGGAGAGGGCAACCTGCCGCATCACAAACATTCTGCAGAGGGAGACCTCTAGCCAAGGAGGAGAGCCCTCTGGTAGAGTGCGCCCTAAAACCTACTGGCGAAGCTTGACCGCGCGCCTCGTAGGCCCGGGCAATAATGAGGATGCCTCTTTGAGGGCACCCCGCCCACCAAGCCGTGGCAAACCGCAGTGGCCACATAGAACCTGGCAGTGGCGAGGCAAGTGCCCGCTGACAGTTCTTTCTACAGAAAATCCAGAACTGAAGCAAACTGGCAGTAAGCTGGTTCTGTAATAATAACTTTAGTAGAAGGAAATGCATGCAGGCGCATTTGTGCTCCTGAGGGGGGACGACTGGGCAACTCGGGGAGAAGTAGAGGAGACATTGCGCTATCAACAGAGGTGAAGAGGTCCTCTTCTGCCCTGTAAAACCTACCCAGATCAGTTCCAAGTGGAGGGAGCCCTAGCACTTGAAATGGTCTCGATAATCTCAAGAGAAAACCCTGTGAACCTCATTTGGTACCCTTAGGGGCCAGACATGAAAGGTTTCACAATTCGGGCCAAGGATGAGAAGGTCCTCCCTGTTCGAAATCGCCCAAGGCGAGCCGTCGAGGGAAGAGATTAGCTCCGAGAACCAAGCCCTGTTCGGCCAGCATGGTGCTATCAGTAAGAGGCAAAAACCCTTGCTGGCGAACTCTGGGCAACTACTACCTTAGGGTGGAGTTCTTAACTCCCCCGTTGGTATTTTCTGTCTGGACCGTAAATCTGCTCCCATATACGGGCATCCAGCGATATAACTGACCTGAGTGACAGGAGCTTACCCTGGGCCCTAAGGAGAATCCGACGTGTCAGAAATACAGCTGACAAGAACGTGGGTCTCCTTGATGATTTATGTAAGAGGCTACCGCTGTATTGTCCACCCACACCAAGACATGGCAGCCTCAGGAGGAGGTATTTCAGGGCCAGAAATACAGCCATCAACCCGAGACAGTGACTGTGACAACCGAGCTGACGACCCTCCTATTCCCTTAAGCTGGACGACCACTTAAGGCCGCTACCCCGCCTGTCAGGGAGGCGTCTGTCATTAGCAGTCTGCGACAACAAGACGCACCTAGAGTGGGACCCAAGGCAGAAAACCGGGGTCTGAACCACATAGAAAGGGAACGAAGCCTGAGGCGCGTAACCCTTTTTAGCCTAGGGGTTTTGGCCCTTGGAAGAAATCCCCTGGCTTTTGGCCACAACAAAAACGGTCTCATGAGCAGAAGGTCCAGAGGGATCACCATGGATGCGGTCGCCCTGAGACCTGGAAATCGTTGATACTGATAACAGTGCAACCTTGACCTAGCCTGACTTTGCTCAGGGTGATCTGAATGGACTCAATCCTAGCGGGAGACAGTTGTGCCCGCATTGTGATTGAACTCCATACGATGCCCCAATAGACAGTGTTCTGAGTGGGAGAGAGGACGCTTTTCTTGGCGTTGAGCCTCAACCCCAGAGAAACAGATGAGCTAAGATGATGTCCCTGTGCTGAACCAGTTCCTGGAACTGCGCTAGGATCAGCCAGTCATCTACATAATTCAGAATGCAGATGCCCCGGAGTCACAAGGAGCCAGCGCTACATCATGCATTGTGAATGTGCGGGTAAAAAGGGCTAGGCCGAGTGAAAGAACCTGACACTGGAAGACTTCGCCCCCGGAAGTGAACCTCAGGAACTTTCCATGTTGTGGCAGAACTTCTAAATGAAGTATAGAAGTGCATCATAAGATCGATGGTGACCAGCCAAACGAGTTGTAGGGCTTGAGACACGACCGTCTTGACAGGCATCATCTTGGACTTGAACACCCAGACTGGGCAGTTCAAGCTTTAAGATCTAAGCCAGACGCCACCCCTCACCCTCCATGGGAAACGGGAAGTATTTAGAGTAATAACCTAACTCTCTCTCTGGAAGGGGAACACATACCATGGCCCCTTTAACCAGGACATTGAGTTTTTTTTGTTTTTACATAAAAAGAAATCCAGTTCACGGTAGTGAGAACACGCCGTTGAAACACGGAAAAGCGGCGAGTGAATTAAATCCTGACGCCCTTATAAGACCCACACATTAAGAATATATCCGGCAGAAGTTTCCACGCTGCCAGGATCTCTGAGATGGGTATTATATTTTAACACTTCCTGTTGAGGGGTTGTCGAGTGTTTCCAGTCCTGAAAAAAATGCAGGAACAGCGAAAACACCCAATTTTGACGGAAGCCTCTGCAACCCGAAACACCAAGAGGTGGCGGGAATGGAGGGGCTTCGAGGGGGTACCGGGAGGGGTGAAGTGAAGCATGCGCCCCGTCCAGAGGGGAGCTACCCCCTAATCTAGGCGCAAGACCGTCAGGGTTTTCTCTTACTAGAATTTATAATCCTGAGGTCTTGCTTCGGGGGCTGGCGAGGGCGGCGATACTGTCCCCAATCCCTGGGAGGTGGAGCACGACTCGCCACGCTTTGCTTTTGAGCCTCCCTTCAGTCAGGACCGAGGCGGGTCTGAGGCTTGTTCGTCAAGCGCACTCAGGTCATCCAGGAGGTCAGCCTGGTACATCTGTAAAACAGCATAGTGTGCAGAGCAGCACCAGCCTGACCTGCTGCTTGATAAGCCCTTCCCACTAAAGTGGAGGTTGTCCTACAAGGCTTTGAGGGGAGAGAGGGCTTCTTAAGTGACTATGCCGAGCCCGGCGAGAGATAGCCCGCAAGTGTCTCTTCGACCGGCGGCATCACTGAATACCCCCGTGCCTCAGCACCCACGATACTCGAATATAATGACGTCGAGGGTATGTGAACACGGGAAGAAAATATATATATATATTCTCACCCCGACTCGTCACGTATGGACGCTTAGGGCAGTTTCGTCACATATTGACGCGCCGGGTATACCTTTGGCGTCATTTTTCGTCGCGCAGGGCGGTCCGATAGACTTCTATGTATCTCTGCGAACCGGAGCGTGTAGCGTTGAAATGTCACGTCTCGGGTAAGCTCACGCCGCGAACGGGTGGAGAGTCGAGACCGCGATAAATAACAATCAAAAGGAATAGGCTACAATGGCCCTCCAACTGTTTTTTGATGTTTAAAACCCCGGACACGTCGTAAAATGACGCCGTTCTACATATCTCCGGACCGGAGCGTGTAGCGTTGAAATGTCACGTCTCGGGTAAGCTCACGCCGCAAACGGGTCGAGAGTCGAGACCGCAATGAATAAAAATCAAAAGGAATAGGCTACAATGGCCCTCCAACTGGTTTTTTATGTTTCAAAACCGGACGCGTCGTAAAATGACGCCAAAGGTACACCCGGCGCGTCAATAAGCGACGCCAAGGGGTCCTGCCCTAGCGTCTGTATGTGACGAGTTGGGGTGTGAGAATGTGTTGTGTATATATATATATATATATATATATATATATATATATATATATATATATATATATATATATATATTTTTTTTTTTTTTTAGGGGTTCTCCATGAGCGAAAAAGCTCTTCATGGAGGTTATCAAAGAAGGGAATGGACCCATGAGGCGTTCCCTTTCTTCGACTGGAAGATAAAATCTATCCCCTAATTTGGAGCGTTTGGGGGTCTCTTTTTCACGTGGCCAGTCCAATCTGGCAACCGCACGAGTAACAACATCGAGCAATTCCTCCGTAGATTTTCTATCGCGGACGGACAGCTCGGAGGCAGGAAGAGAATCGCGATCCACCTCATGATCCGAAGAAGCGTCGGAACGCGCTTCGAGATCATGTGAAGGACCAGCTGGGTTTGGGGAGAAAGTGAGAGAAAGGGAACAACCCGTCTCTTGCTCCTCAGCCAAATCCATGCAAGAGCCCCACGAACTATCTTTTTTTTTTTTTCGTGAGTGCTGACTCCCGGAAGCAAGCGAGGCGAGCACGACGCACTCTGCCTGTTAAAGCAAATCACAGTGCAGCACGAGAGCAGCGTGCTCTTACCCCCAAACAAACAGCAAAAACTGATGTGTGTCGTCTTCAGCTATAGAGCGAGAAGAGGGGAACACGCACCGTTTGCGGCTTTCAGTCATTCTCTCTTTTTTCTTTCTTTTTTAGAAATATATATATATATATAATATTTTCTAAACAGAAGAGAAAAGAGAACAACGTTCACTGCACACTGCCTAACTGATTCTAACTTCTAACAGAGGAAAGAAAGTTTTGACAGGGTTTGTGAAACACACAGAAACAGAATCGCTCTGAAAAAAGAGCTTCTGACGACACCTGGTGACGTATCCATTTATAGCCTGGCCACAGGTGCATCTAATGATTACATCAGCCGAGGCTATAAATTCCGGTCAATGTTCATTGACGTGTTACACACACTATTTCAGCTCGGTTCACAGCTAGAGTTGTTCCCCCTAGCTCTTAGCAGCGCAGCATCAAAGTGAAGCTTTTTGTAAAGGGAACATGGCGGACTAGGTGATGATCAACCATGGATTAAAAATGTATTTTAATAAGAATTTTTTACTGATTCTTAATGGCGGATCACTTGCTTTTCATGTGTATATAGTAGCACTTTTAAATCTGATGTGTAGAACTGGTTCAAAACTTTGTTTTGTTACATTTTCAAGATAAATGGAATTATCTTATTCAGTTTATTGAATAGTTTTTCTTGGGGATGTTTTACATTCATAAAAGTAAGTCAACTAACATTAAATATTTGCTATTTTGGTTTCAAAGATAATTGTATAAATATTGTCTCTAAAAAAATCATAATAATTTAATGCAAAAGGCTGTAGCTTGTAAGATTGCTTATATTTATTAATACAGCAACATTCAGTCTAACGGTGATATTTATACCTGCAGAAGTGTGGCTGTGTGTATTTTATAAAAACATTTGTGAATATATGGCGGTATGTTCTTTCTATATTTTTACCATGTTTTAAGCACCTGACTGTAACCATCCATGTGTCCATGTGAGTTTAAAGTGTTCCTTTACCCTATCTATCAATGCCATGACTTTTTAAAATAATAATTAGTAAAACTGCATGTATATAAATACATAATGGGGAAGAAATGCGTCATCTGATTGAAGTCTTATAGTCTGTCCAAAATGTACACTTTTACCACTCATGAACTTGCTGACTAGCGCCCCATCGGTCTGCACTTGCACGTCACCAACGTCTGCAGACAGAGGAAGACCGTAAGGGTGGAGTGTGCCATTTGTGACAGTGGCCAAGTGTGCCATTTGGGACAATACCTTTATGGGCCCATCACTTGGAGCAGGAAATATTGTAATTCCGAGATCTGAGCATATGAATGACCAAGCAAAGTTGTATTAAAAGTACGAAAGTCGGAATTCTAGAGTTACCCATGTTTCCGAGATGGGACATCAGAAGGAGCGTGTCTACATGAACGATGATGGAAACCAATGGTTTTGCTAAATTATTTCAACTTCTGTACTTTATTTCAATCATATTAATTTGCAATATATGACAGTCAACAAATGACTCACCCTTCATTTGTTTTAAGCAAGATACCATTAATAAATCATATATGTTGTGTTTATGTGATAAAGGTTTATCCACTTGTGTTTATTCACTGGTAGGCTGCAATAAAAAAATAGCTTTTGCAGTTGTTCATTGTGTATTTGTTTAAGTTTGGCTTCTTCCGTATTTTGTTTCCCACATGTGACATGCAACTGTTATTTCTAAAATAGGCATATACCGGGGAGTTTGTTTAGTCCTTTAATTTGTCTCTTGGTCTTCAAATCAGCTCTCTAGTTCATGGTAATATGAGTTTATTTGGACGATCCGCATTTACTAAGAAAACCACTGTGCGAAGTTAAGAGAAAAGTGTAGGCTATATTTAGGTCCAATGAACAGCATACAATAGCTGGCTCTGGCTGGGTTTCCCAAAACACTAAAGTAGTAAGTTAGATCTTAACTTAATCTCTATGGCGCATTTCCCCATAACATCGATATCTAATGTAGTAGGCCTACACTGTAAAACTTTTAGTGAGAGTTTACAGTAATTCCTGGTTAGTTGCATGACTTTCACAGTATATTTTACAGTAGTATTTCTACAATTTATTCAAATTAAAAGACAACTGTATACTTTGACTTCTCATAGTGAATAGGACCAATAATTTACTGTAATGTAGCAGTGCTGTGTTGTAGAATCACAATGATCCTCTTTTTATATATATATATATATATATATATATATATATATATATATATATATATATATATATATATACACACAGTGTTTGTTAATTGTCACCATCGTTGAGATTTGTATGCTGGGTGTTAATTTCTTGCCTGCCTCACTCACAACTCATGATAAAAAGTTAAAAAGCGATAATACCAACCAAATTATAGCTTAACTTTGCAAACACCACTTCCTCATCATTCGTTTACAATTATACTATTTATTAACTTTCAAATGCATCATATGGTGTAGTTTATACATCATGGGCCGACATAAAGTCAACCACTAAACTACAGTACAATAAATTGGGTTCTTATACACAATTGCTACAGCTGGGAAAAATGTTATTAGAAATAAAATAGATAAGGTCCCATCCAATGAGAACGCTAAACACCATAATGGTGACATCAAACGAAACACCATTTTCCCACAATGCTGTGCGATATCACATTTCGTTTTTCACAGTAATTTGTTGTGTTTTGAAATAAATTGACCTAGCCTGCATTGATTTTACAGTTATAACAATTTTAAATAGTATTTTATTGTAAGAAATTACTGTTAAATCTTGTCAAATCCTATCAATTTTTTACAGTGTCCATAAAAATGTTCAATTAAAAATGTTAATGTAAATTAACGAGAGAACCGCTCATAAGTAGGCCTATGTGGAATTTAAATCTCGCATCTTTAACAGTTTAACAGGAACAAAGGGACATTTAAATTAATTGTATTGATATATTTTGATCATTGGAAAACCATTGTAATTTCAGAGTAATTTAGGATAAAAAAATCCTAAAGGTCTAAATTGACATGACATATAATACAATATAACGTTACATTGGCCTTATTTTATAAGCATAACTATAATAGCCATAACATTGTATATAATGACTGAGGATTAAGGATAATGAATAAGGATTTAGTAAAGCGAACCTACAGTTTAATTTTTTTTTTTATAAAAAAGGCCTTAATAAATCAATTAAATCTGGTCAACAAAAGAGATTAAAATGAAAACGAGCAATTTTCTCTTTCTCTATTCATCCTCCTCTCATTCCTTCCTACAATGGCTGGTTCAGATAGTCTTTTATTCTGTTTATATGGCAATCACAAAATTCATCTTGACTAATGGTTGTAAGGCTACAAGTACACAGTTCCTAACATAAACATTTGATCAAAATGTATATAGGTCTATGAGTAGTTCAATACCGATTACCGTTACTTTAATCCTGTTCTGCATAGTTCAGTTTCCAGCAAAAGAAACAAAACTTTAGGCTATGTGAGAATCGGTTATTATGATTAACATCGCGTGCTTTCAAATTATATGCATTTCTTGCGTAACTTTCATTATCTATAAGTTAAGCATCAACGCATATGAAACCACGTCTTACCAAAGCCATCGTTATTTCTTTCAATACATTCAGAAATATTTACATTCATTAACATTCAGTAACCTCACACGGTCACAGCATTTCCATGTTTGGCAGTTTTTCTGCATTATTCACGTTGAGAACACAAACTTCTTGACATATACTGGCTAAGCTTCAGCACCTTTGGGCCGGACAGCTCCCGTAATTAAGCACTTAGACTAAGTTCTGCTTTATATCGAGTGATCAACGTACTGGTTCAGAAAACAAGTGTTACTCCATCGTAAAAAAAAGATGGGCGTAAAGATGATCGTAAAATTTGCAATTTTATCTGGAAACCCAGCCGCTGACTGATCAGAGTCTACTAAATTGGTCAAATTTGGAGTGAAGCGCCATTTTTAATAAACACCTTTTTTCCTCTGTAAGCGATGACAATTCACAAGTTTGTCTCCGCTAAGCAGCAGCAGGAATCAATAATCCAATAGCTCTGGGGTCCGAGTCCAACTACATAGCTGGATACACAAGCTCTCTTTATCCCACGCATCGGTTAAAGTAGTATTAATAAATAGTCCAAGACATTGCACAGTGTATCGAAATGCAGGCGGTAATCTGACCAGAGGAGTTATTCATTATCGAATGTCCATTTTACACATTACATGAAAATATTATTAATTACAAAAGCAGTGAAAATAAAAGGAATAATGACAAAGTGTTCCATAAAATATTTTTTAAATTAAAATGAATTGTTCTGAAATTAGCCTACACAATGCAATGTGTGGCTTTCCAGACGATACAATAATAGTCATTGTAAATAATTTTTTTAATCGTGCAGATAGTTTCCAGATCCAAGCCAATAATAGTATATATATATATATATATATATATATATATATATATATATATATATATATATATATATATATATATATATAGTCTATTTATAAGTTGCTTCTTATCTTTATTTTTTCTCTTCGTAAAGACTGCTCGTTCAGTGCCAGTGTGCATGTTCCACAACACAATGCGCAGTGAAGCCCACCATAAAAATATCTCTTGAGCTGAGAGAGGGCCATGCGATTTTATGACAAACGAGTTTGTTTTGTTTGTTTGTGTTTTGCAATATTGGGTGGATTTATGTAATCATATATAAATGATATGGTTTATACAGTAAAATAAACAGACCTTTGTTAATTTAGCCTATTTGGTCAATAATAACATGAAATTTGGATTAATATATTTTCATATTTGCAAGCACATCAACTAGCCTAATGACCTGTTAACCATATAAGCTACGTTTGACTTATTAATGAACGTTATTATCCTATAAAGTGTTACAATACGATGGCCGACTTGTTTAATGTATTGATATTATAATTAGTATTAGATTTATTACGGACTACTTTTCTTCTACATAATTATTCTAATTAATAACTCATATAAGCTATGAGTTTTTATTTATTTAAATACTTTTCTTAACAGCACCCAACATCCTTGATTGCAGTTTCCAAAACCACCCGAAACAAATAGAATCTTTCTTTAAATAGTTCTTTCAGAAGTTTCATTTGATCCAGAATGACTGAATTAAATAGGCCCACTTAGAAAACTCCCACTTCACAATATCATCTAATTTCAGCCTTCAAATGCAGCTATTTTTCCATTGATTATTCACAGTTTATTATTTCAGACATCAAATAATAAGTCACCGCCATAATTCGAAAGAAAAAATAACTTTCAAATGATTCTGAGTTTAAACCCTTCTATTTTAAGACACATCCACATATTTAGTGAAATGAAATAAAAAAAATCAAACAATAGGCTACGATGAAAGCAATAGGCTACCATGAATAGGTACCATGACGCGAGTATTACAGAAAAACTTTTAATTTATTGTATAAATCGCTCAAGTTTCACAGTCATGATAAAATAATAGATTTCATAAAAATGTAGAGGGCATTCAATTATTTTCAGAGACCTGTGCCCGCAGTCGATGTTCCTTTACTGTAACCTTAATAAAAAGCATGAAACTTACATTTACAGAATCACGTTTTTACATACTGAGAAAGATATAAAGGAAGGAAAATAATTACAATGTTTGAAGCACATAATTACCTAAATATTTTGTTGGCCTCAACATATATTACATTTGGCCGTTCCGTATATATTAGTCTATTGCCTGAATTTGATTTATACACCTAGTATGTGCCTGATGTGTGTTGGTATGTGAAAGTCAATTGAAAATCAATGTAGTTGAAATTTACGGCATGATATGTGACTCATTTCACTATACAATAGTAATATTTAATAATAATATTAATAATAATAAGTAGGCTAAATTATCGGTTTTCAGATATTTCAGTTCTCAGAAATCAAACTTTAGCTAACTAGTTCCTTTTGATTCGTGTCTTCTGAGGGCAGAAACGCATGTAGCCAATAGCCTACTGGAGTTTTCATGATAGCAACAAAAGTGAGAACCACCATTCATATGATCAATGTTGTAGTTGGCTAATAGTTGACAAATATCCACAGAGAAACTTTGTTTCAAATAAAACGAGGCCAGCCTCTTTATTTTCATTGATACTTAATATTGTATTAAAGCAGAAATGTTCGCGTTGTCACACAAACAGTCGAACAATCGTCCCAGCTGCATTATATAATTATTTTCAGATTCAGCGTGTCTCGAACAGTCTCTTGTTTTCCCATGTAGGCCTTAACATCCACTGTCTTCTGCAAAAGTTCAACTTTTTGTTGTCTTGGTGTACAACATTTTGTAGTTGTTCACGTCCCACCATTCATGGAGGGATCTATACGCAGAGGTTTCCCTTCACAGTTTATGTTCTTTGTGTCATCTCATAAATAGCCTAACGTTTAGCCTGTTAGGCCTATTCTTGTGAGTCCTTCATAAATAACGTATTTTTTTGTTGTTTACTTTAAAAACCCAACGTTGTGTTGCGGGACTGTGTGACGTCACAGACCCAGTGCCGCAGCGTGTTTTTTTGCCTTCAGTCTCAGGTCAGCGATGCTCGAGTTTTTGTTGGTGGTTTTTGCGGCCGCTGCTGCCGCCACCACTGACGCTGCGGAAGCGGATTCCGCAGCTAACGTCGCCAGAGGCAACCCGAAATGTGGTGCTGGAAACATCATGTACGGCGCGTGCGCCGCCAGGTGCGAGTGCAGGTGATGGTGTGCGTGAGCCACTGCGCTGTCCAGCTGCAGCTGCGCCTGCACCTGAAAGGAGAAGGGCGGCACGTTGCAATGACTATCCTGGACGCACGGGTAGGGAGAGAGGAGGAGAAACACATTAACTTAAGAAAGACTATACAGAGTTGTTACTGGGTACTGAATCAATTGCATTTATCATTATCACTGAGGATGCATTTTCTGAAGGAATATGGTGTCTAAAATCCTGACTATTCACCCGGATACAAACTCACAACTCTCACCTAATCTTTATTTAGCGGTCTAGGGTACAATGGGGGTAAAGGCTAGCCTAAAGGAAAATTTACCTTTTTTTCTGGTCACAAAGTGTCTCAAGATTTAAGAAAAACATTTATTTTGATTGAATATTGATTAAGCAAAATAATTTGAGTGAAAAGAAATAACAGTAGGTTATTGTTTTTTTTTTAATTGGTGGCCAGCCTTTTATCCCACACCTGGGTATATCACATAGTGATATCATGTACATACCTGAGCAAAAGTTATAGGCATAATTTGTCAACTTATGCAAATACTTTTGAGACATCAAGATTATTTTAGTTACAAATTAAGATAATAATTACTCAAAATAACTACTTCATAAAAAGGTCCATAATTTCTTGTTAATTATAAACAAAATAATCTCCATTGTGATTGGATAAGTCAATGTGAACCCTCTTTAAACACTTATATATCAAATGTATTCACCCCACGTAAAAAAACAGTTAGTTTAACAGGGGCCTTTAGCCCTTGCAACAGGTGGGCTTTTTACCACAAATGCCATCATTTCACTTATTGGAAAGTTATTGAAATTTGTTTTACATAATCACCTTGAACACAATATTGAAAATGACAAATATGTATTTTTTCTCAAAATAAATGTGATAATTTCCAGGATATTCATTAGCTACATAAATTTACAACATTTAAAAATATAGTAAATATTAGATCAAACTGCCTCAAAATCAACCTATAGACATTACAAGCAATGACCTCATAAAAAAAAAAAAAGAAACATTTGCAATTCATGGTGACATACAGGTGTTTAGGAAAGCTTTGAAGTGGTTGTTGATGCTATTTAGTGTTTGGTAGAAAATAAAATCAAAGGAGCCTTTACCCCGCAGAGCATTTAGCCCCGTTTTAACCTACTTACAAATATTTTTTAAGTAACATTCAGATCAAAGTGTCTATCTGAACCCAGTATTTAGCAGTTTGGTTGGAAGTTGTGCCTCCGTGGGCACTGAGTTTGTCAAAGTCACTTACCTGTTGGAATGGCATGCGCAGAGCTCCCACGTTGACATATGGAGCGACACGACACGCTTCAAACTGACTCGCCGCTCCGATGAGAACCCCTGAGAAAAGAGAGAGAATTAAGTTTTCTTCAAACCAGTGATAGGCCTACACATAAAGACTTTCAATTTCGTTTTTCATTAAAGCCTAATTACTTTCGTCTAGACAGACGATAATACTGTATAAGCCAGTGTTTATAGTCCTTCCTTTAGTACCACTAGCACTAAACATTTTAAATGTCTCCTTTATCTGACACACCTGATTCTATTGATTAGCTACAGTAATTAGTAGAGTGCTCTATGATCTAAAATGTGTGTGTGTGTGTGTGTGTGTGTGTGTGTGTGTGTGTGTGTGTGTGTGTGTGTGTGTGTGTGTGTGTGTGTCAAATGAGGGAAACATACAAAATATGTAGCAAGTGTTAGTGGTAGGTCTAGCAATTCAAGCAAATAATTTAGGCTACACATACTGAAATGATGCAAACTAAATAAAGATTTAAAACAAAAAAATTGCCTATATTTTTATATTTACTTGTTTGATGTACAAACAAACCAAGACGAGTGACGCACCTTTATGCAACTGATTTTCCTGCTTTCTGCATTTGGCCCGTCGATTCTGAAACCATACCTGAAACCAGAAGAGACTGAGCTGCTGGAGGGCATGTGTAAATTTTTCCAAAATGAAAACAATATCGACAAATGAATATATCCCTGAGGACCTCTGAAATATTTATGATGCTTAACCGACATTTTAATTATTAGTCTACATTTCTACAACGGACGAATTGACATAAAAGGCGGCCAACTCACCCAAAACAAATGGGCAAGAAATGTAAAGCCAACGAAAAGAAACAGAAGCTCGATTTTAAATATGCATCTGAAATCGGGTCATTATCATCCTCCTCAGCAATAAATAAATAAAAAATTTTGCAATCAGAGAATCGGATTGCTTCTTTTAGGACTCGAATCTCCTGTATCTGATTCTCCATATATATATCCCGGGGATTCGTGTCCCAAAAGAAGCAATCAGATTCTCTGGTAGCAAATAACCAGCCAGATACCACAGGATTAGACATCAATAATAATATTGAGAGATTAATTGCATTGATTAATCTGCAAGGAGCTTGTGCTCAATGGTTATATCTTGATGACTGTCATAACACAACCAGCACAATCCCTTTTTAAGACACTTTTTCCATTTGATTACGTTGCGCTGTAGGTTATGTTGTGAGCATCAGTGATTTGGAAACGATGTTTCTCATTAACATGTTAATCTTATTCGAATCCGCACTGTTTATGAATTTCAACCAAGCAATCCATAAGACATTTGCATGATACGTCTGGTCATAGGCGGGGCCTATGACCAGACGTACACATATATACGTGTACAATACACATATATATATTACAAATATGTGTATTGTAAATAATATAATGATATATTCTTAAAATAATTGTTTAAGAAATAAAATAATACAAATGCAAACGGGGCAACAACAAAAAAAAACCTTGGTGTCCCCTTCAAAAATTGCTCTTGAGAATTGTTATGTTTATTGTCCCCCCCAATATTTTTATGAAATTTTCGCCCCTGCGTCTGGTGTCAATGATCATAATGTAATTTTCTTAACGGTAGAATTAACTATATGGTTGAGACTATGTTAAATATGACTTGTCCCTTAATATGGCAGAAAGTCTTTGAGCCAGCAGTGTGGCCTTGTCTGTGAATAGTCTACCAGTGAATATGGAAAGAGCATCAGATCTTTATTTGGGGAAAAAATGATAGATAATTTATGTAAATCCACTGGCCTTGCTTGGGACAATGTGCTTTGGTAAGATCCCAAAAAGAGACGATGGTTTAACTTTTTCCAGGGAGGTCTTTTGAGCCCATTTTAAAAGGACCAATATATTCAAAGAGTGAATTACACATCCCCACCCAAGGAATGAATAGATAAAAGAGATTGAAATAAGATATTGTTGTTTTTCTTTCCTGATCAATCACACAAGAGCCAATGTCTATGTTGAATGTCATTATTCGGCTCAGTAGCTCGTCTCTGGTTACACATAGATGTTTTATATTTCTGTGCAGATGGTCTTCCCCATCCTAAAAAGCACACTACAGATGTTGCCTGCAGGGCCAATGCGCACAATTCAGGGAAGAATTTCTTGTTCACATGGTTCAGCGGCTGTATAAATCATAACTCAAGACAATGTTGGCGTTAAAATGTAAAATCAAATGTACTGTGTTGGACAAAGTCAAGTTTAAATTTTGACATTTTTTTTTTACACCGTTGATTTAAACGGCACAAAATTCGTTTGAATTTTTTTTTTTTTTTTACAAATCATCAATAACAAGAATAATTAGACTGATATCTAATTGCATTTATCAGGATAAGGTATGGAGTCATACATATCATAAGAAAGGTGTTGAAATCCGCATTCAATTTTCTCTGTACAACTTAGCATGTACAACTATATCACAACAATAAGAAGTGCCTATGCAACACAAAGACTAGGCTATTTAGAACAGCTGAATTTGCGTGCAACATAACTCTTTTTTTTTAATCGACATAATTGTATAGGGCAATACATTTTTTTATTTGTGTCTAAATACTTCGAAATAATTTCACAGTTTAAATTACTGTGTTCATTTTACAGCAGCAGTAGTAGTAATCAGTAAGTAGAATACTGTGTAATGTGATTACTAAATAACTAAATATGTAAATAATTAATGTCATTATGTTGTGCATAATATATCATTATTTCGCTTCTTATAAATACACTATTAGCCTATATTGTCTTGGCACTGTAATCTAAAGAGTTAGCCATTTTTCTTTCGCAAGGGAACCCTACATATAGGCTAGATGCAGATTAAGTGTCTGACCTGTACTCTGGCCTCCGACAACCCAAGCCTCTGGCTCAGCTCTTCTCTCATGAATGCGTCCGGATAGTGCGTCTCATCGAACAGTCTCTCCAGCTCGTTTAGCTGCTCCAGAGTAAAGTTAGTCCGACTCCTTCTCTGCTTGATTTTAGTCTGAGTCTCATCCTCCATCGGCTTACAATCCTCTTTACGTTCCTTTATGTCCGTGTCACCTGAACACAGAGCAGAGAAGAATTAAGGCTTCATAGATGTGAAAGAGGGCATAATGTATATGCCCATTGATGTTTTGTCTTATACACAGAGCTCTTTAATTATTTACGCGTTATACATATGCATCCAGTTCTTCTATCGACTAGATCCTTATGACAGGGTTATTATCCTACTGCATGCACAATGAACAATATAGCAAAACAAGTCAGCTTTATGAAGAAAGAAAATCAGTATGCTAAAGACAATAATTGGCCTAACGTACCTGAATTAAAATTATTTCTGTTAACAATAATAATAATGCAAATGAAAAACGTATCAGTTGTTTAAAGGATAAAAATAACGAAATTACAATGTCTGCATTATTTTTATAATAATAATAATAATTATGATTATTACTATACCTGTTATTAAAATTGCAGTATTGTTGCTGTTATAGCCTAATCTATTATTTCGTGATATTGTTAAAAGTCACTGGCTTCCAATTATTCTATAGAATTATAGATGTGGCCTTCAAAAAAAAAAAAAACAGACATCATCTCTTATATCAGCTTTTTACAGTCTACATCAAATGAGTGTAGTTTCATATAATATAAAAGCATTTCATGTATGTGTATCTGACATCAACGGGTATATTTTTTAATATTTGTATAACTTTTTCAAGCGTATTAACATACGCCAACAATGTTTCATAAATAGTAGCCTAATGTAATATTTATTCCCCCAAAAAAAAAAGACAAAGTCTGCAATTCACCAATGAATAAAATAAATCGACAATGTAATTACCTGCTGCTTCATTTAATAACTTGTAGCTTAAACATCGTTTGATTCTTATTTAGTTTCAAGTTTCTCCAGTCATATTTTGACATATAATTATCATGTAGCCTGGCCAAATTAAATGTAACTTAAAATCGAAAATAATCAAATGAGGAAGATATATAAAACATCCAGAATAATAGTCCTATACAGAATAATTGAAAACGAAGAAGAAATAAGGCATATGTGTGACTCAATTATATTTTACAGTAGTGTACAGAAATGATAGGCTAGAAAGACTTACCGTCTGTTAGTTTGGGGCTGCTTGTGTCTGTGCTCCTTTCTGACACGACCAAGTCCGCTTCCCTGACCGGCGATGAGCGCCCGCCGCACCGCGTGATCCTATTCACCTCTTCGCAAGCCGGTTCCACCGACAGGCTCTCTCTATTTCTCATCGAGCTTGTCTCCAGCACCTCCCGGTAAGTGATCACCTCCTTCTTTTCCTTCACTTTCTGATCAAAAGATTTTGACACAAACGCGGTAAGTTCTTCCATTACTGCTCCCAAGAAGTAGAAAAAACACAATGTTTCCTTTAGATCCTCAGCAGTCCATAGGACATCAACAGCGTTTCTCTTTTGTCGGCCTAAATGCGAGAGGATGTGATGTGAGATCTTTAACAATTCTTGTTGCGTAGTGAACAGACTTGTACCGCTACAGACCGATTCGCTATTGAAGTCACACTATTTATACTTTGCGAGCGTCTGCCCTTGATCCGCGCATGTTACCTCCCGTCGCCACGAGCCCACTTCTCATGGGGGGGGGGGGGACCTTATCTGCCCTTCAGATCCACATCACCCTTCTACGGCTACTGGCCATTTATCCAAGATTGACAAGAGAAGCAAATTAATGTAATTAAGCGTGGACTGGTTAGGGTTTGGAAACACCAGGGATGATGAAAGTGGTGGTGGAAAACTCTGCTGGGGTGTGGCCAGAAAACTACTGAAATTACAAGGGCACACATGGACATGACCTTTTCTTCTGCAACTCTTTAATCTGAGCTGGGAAAAAAGAGACAGTGACAGAGATAACGGGACGAGCAAACAGAGGAAAGAGGAATACATGTGCACTGTGATCACGTAAGTGACACATACAGTAACAACATAATTGAGAGGCTCTAACATTTTAACCCACACTTCTCTTGTAGACGGGAAATTAAAGTGTTAGCATTCCAGAACAAAACTAAAGGCCTGTAGGCTACATTACAAGGAAAATTGCAGGTTGTTTATTTAATCTTCTTACATGTTTTAAACGATTTACTCAAATGTTGAGAGTGTCTTCGGTTATCTACGACTGTCACTAATAGTTATAGGCCAATTATTGATAATAATTGTAGGAGGAATGAGCATCATGAAAAAAAACAATTTAAAGATCATCTAAATCAATACGGTCCATTTGATTATTTTTATACACAAAGTATATATCGAGTAAAGGTTATGTTGCTATAGTCTTTATTAAATATAATCTTAAACAAAATATTAATATAGAGGTATTATAAGCTAAATAGGCCTACACAAAATACTTATGATAAAGAAATTAGCTGAAAAAACATGTGCTGTTTTTGCGTTTCGTGCGTCTCAGTTTTTAGAGACTGAAAGGAACATTTTCACCATTTAAGCTTTTAAAACATATTTCAACTCTCAGAGGAGAGGATAATTGCTTTCGTTATTGCTGATTAGCAACATCTGCCTTTAACGGTAATATTTTAAACATAGGCCTAAATTCTTGAGGTTTTGTTCTGTTTAGATTGTTAATAGGATTCAGTCAGTTAGACTACTTAAATTATTGCATATTTGCAAAGTAAAGCTTAATTACCTTTAAGCCTAATGGATAATTAGCTGTGAAAGCAAGTGTCTTTGGGGATACAGAGAGAATAAAAGGACAAAATAAGCAAGCAAGATCGGTGGTAAATGATAAACTAAACTAGACGACCTTATTGGTAAATTACAATATAAAAATAAATACACATCAACTCTTCTAACAATCCTCACAGCTCCATAACTCATTTAGCCTACTTCAATGAAATATTTATCAAGGTTGTTTATCATAGACATTATTAATGTTTCCTATTTTGCCCCCCTTTAAAAATCTAGATAATAAAAATATTTAGCCATACGTCATTAGTGTAACTACATTTGTACAGTATATAGCCTATAGCGTATACATGGGCCCTTTACTGTTCATACCGCTTAAATGTGCTTTAGACATTACAGACGATTTTAAATGTAATCTTTCTAAAAAAAATATTAAAGTTTGTCTAGAAACTCGAGGAGAATGATTGTTCATATTTGCTGTATACCAATGTAGGATCTAAGCTGTAGTTTTGGGACAATTCCTATATTCTTTTAATTAGTTGGCAAAAAAGTAAATTATAGGTTGAATAAAAATAGAGCAACTACCTTAAAAGCAGTCTTGAAGAATGAAAATAATAATTTCTGTTATGGAATGGTTTTCACCCAAGAATGTTTCTTGTCCTACGTGCAAACGAGATTATTTTCTTATAAAGAATTCTGCTTGACTTTTTAGAATAACATTTGAGCTGGTTTTAATGGTGTTTATTTTCTATACGTTAGGGCTACACTCATCATATATTTGAAATGACTTAAAAAGTCAATATTTTTATTTATTTGAAGTTAAATGCAATTTGTGTCCCATTGGTCTAAATCAAATGGGACATTCACATAATTGCTCTAGGGCTTTATATTACATGCTGACAAATGAATGAATGAATATACATACATACATACATACATACATAAAAGCTTAACCTGATCTAAAATTCTACTGTCTTTGTTTTAATAATTAATTTAAATCAGCCTACAGTTTATCAACACACACACACACACACACACACACACACACACACACACACACACACACACACACACACACACACACACACACACACACACACACAATCAATAAAAAAAAATAAAAAAAATAAAACAACAATTCTATTTCTATCTACGTCTTGCGCAATCATGTAAAGCTGGTGAAATTGTGATTATTAGCGATCGTTCTGTAATTGATTTGTTAATCCTGCTGCGGTCCCTCATCAATGTGCTCCAAATGGCTTATTTACGTCTGTTCTTCGCTTCATGGCGCTACTCTGTGAGTTTCCGGTGTGAAACGACAGAAGTGTGTATCAATATCTACTTAGACGCCCAAACATACGCAGATGTGTTTTAGACAGATTAGCAGTGTGAAACAAAGCAAGCTAGTGAAGCTGAAAGACTCAATGTTTTGCCGCTTTGTCTTTATTATTTAATTTTATGCTAAATCTTTGTTAAAGTATTCAAATTAGAGACTTTAAAGTTAAGTGGGAATTAGATCAAGTTAGTGCAGTTATGTTTTAATTATGGTAATTTAAAAAAAAAATCACAAAACTGTAGAAATGTCTTTTCATTTGCATGCTTATTAGACATGTCGCCTAAGTATTTGTTCTTGTAAAAAACGATTTCTGAAACATATCTCTTGTGTCCTACAGTCATAACATTGCCTGTATCCATCCACATTCTACATTAATCCATTGGTCCCAGGGACTGAAGAAAATATGTGCTGTAAATCCTCAGACAGGGAATAAAAAAGGCGTAGGAGGAGGAGAAGGCACAGTCAGCGCTCTTCCTCCTCTAGTATCTCAGGAAGCAGAGTGACCAACCGCAGAAAACACTCCAGCAGACGACCTCGCTCATGCTCCAGAGACTGAAACAGAGATACAGACAGGAGGTAGATGATAAGACTTAAAGTCTACATGAAATAAAAATTTCAAACCCCTTTAAAACTGAGGTGTGTAATTTCTGCACCACTGACATTGTTTTCAAACAACTTTCCAAATAGGCCCCCACCTTCTGTTGATTGAATAAACAGAAAGTCCCGACCTCCTTTATGCCATTGGTTAAGAATGTGTTGTTGTGTCAGTGCCGGGGTGCATTTCCCCAAAGCATCAGCCAAGTTTGTTCGCAAGTTACATAGCTTCCAACATAGTTCAACAATTTAGTTAAAACAGTATTGCTAAATTTTGTGGCTTGAACTACAGCTCTCCACCATTGGTAAGAAGTTTTCTTGAAGTTTGCATGTTGGATCTGTGGTTGATCCAAGATGGCGGCGCGGTAGCACGCAGCGGCCACTCCGGATCCACAATGGTGCTATTTTTGTTAAAAAAGCCCGACTTTTGCAACACATGGACATCGGAGCAACCAGTGTTCGTGTCTACCATCGCCAGACACTACTCAAATATAAGACTCATGCAAAAACCAAGCTGCATGATGACCTGCAGGAGGCGCTACGCGTACTCGGCTTGCTGCGGAGACCAGGCCTCCAGCCCTCGGCATCGCCTGATGCCGGTGGCCGGGGGAGAGGACGTCGTAAGCGGTGTGCGAGAAAGCGGAAGCACGGAAAGAGGGCGGGGGTCCATGCTAGGCTAAAAACAAACCCTAGCCGGCCGGCTCTCCCGTCTATCCTGCTCTCAAATGTTTGCTCCTGGACAATAAACTGGACTATATCCGACTCCAGCAGGCTACGCAGCGTGAGTTTAGAGACTGCTGCGTCTTTGTTTTCACGGAGACGTGGCTCAGCGACAGAGTTCCGGATGCCGCCATTCAGCTAGACGGGCTCGCCTCGTTTCGTGCCGACAGAAATACAGCTCTCTGCGGTAAGACTCGCGGTGGTGGCTTGTGTGTTTACATCAACACGGAATGGTGCAAGAACTCTATGCTAGTCTCTAGTTACTGTTCATCGCTGTTGGAGCTTGTGACTGTTAGATGCAGACCTTTTTATCTACCACGGGAATTCACCACTGTTTGCATAACCGGAGTTTACATTCCCCAACGCTAACGCTAAGGAAGCGCTCTGTGAACTGTATGGGGCTATGAGCTGAACTGCAGAACGCTCACCCCGACGGACTGTTTATTGTTGCCGGAGATTTCAACCATGCAAATCTCAAGACAGTGCTCCCTAAATTCCATCAGTATGTGGACTTTGCAACGATAGGGGCTAACACGCTTGATCTTGTTTACACAAACATCCCAGGCGCTGCACCGGCGGAGTCCCGCCCCACCTCGGCTACTCAGACCACATCTCTGTTATGTTAATTCCAGCATACAGACCGCTCGTCAGACGCACAAAACCACTTCAGAAGCAGGTGAAAACCTGGCCAGCAGGAGCCATCTCTGCTCTTCAGGACTGTTTTGAGTGTACTGACTGGCACATGTTCAGGGAGGCTGCAACATATGGCGATTCTACCAACTTGGAGGAATACACAGCATCAGTGACCAGCTACATCAGCAAGTGCATTGATGATGTCACTTTCTCCAAGACCATCACGACACGCTCAAACCAGAAGCCGTGGATGACTGCGGAGGTGCGCACGCTGCTGAGGTCCCGAGACTCCGCCTTCAGAGCAGGCGATAAGGCAGCCCTAAGAACAGCTAGGGCCAAACTGTCACGAGCAATCAGAGAGGCAAAGCGCGCACACGCCCAGAGAATCCACAGTCACTTCCAGGACAGCGGTGACACGCGGCGCATGTGGCAGGGCATCCAGGCCATCACCAACTACAGGACAACATCAGTTGCCTGTGACAAAGATGCCTCCCTTCCAGATGCGCTGAACGACTTCTACGCTCGGTTTGAAGTGCAGAACGACGTGATGGCGAGGAAGTCCATCCCTCCTCCCAACGACCAGGTGCTCTGTCTTACCACGGCAGATGTGAGGAAAACTCTACGTAGAGTCAACCCACGGAAGGCTGCTGGACCAGACAACATTCCTGGCAGAGTGCTCAGAGGATGTGCAGACCAGCTAGCAGATGTTCTTACCGACATCTTCAACATCTCTCTGAGCAGCGCCGTCGTTCCAACGTGCTTCAAGGCCACCACCATCATCCCCATGCCAAAGAAGTCTTCAGTGTCCTGCCTCAACGACTACCGTCCCGTCGCGACTTACACCCATCATCATGAAGTGCTTCGAGAGGCTCGTCATGAGGCAGATTAAGACCCAGCTGCCCCCTCACTAGACCCACTGCAGTTTGCGTGATCGTTCAAACCGTTCAAAGGATCGATGCCATCACCACAACCCTCCATCTGGCCCTCACCCACCTAGACAATAAGGACTCATACGTTCGAATGCTGTTCATAGATTTCAGCTCAGCATTCAACACAATCATTCCCCAGCACCTGATTGGAAAGCTGAACCTGCTGGGCCTGGACACCTCCCTCTGCAACTGGATCCTGGACTTCCTGACTGGGAGACCTCAGTCAGTCCGGATCGGGAACAGCATCTCCACCACCACACTGAGCACTGGGGCCCCCAGGGCTGTGTGCTCAGTCCACTGCTGTTCACTCTGCTGACTCACGACTGTGCAGCAATGCACAGCTCGAATCACATCATCAAGTTCGCCGATGACACGACCGTGGTGGGTCTCATCAGCAAGAACAACGAGTCAGCATACAGAGAGGAGGTGCAGCGGCTGACGAACTGGTGTAGAGCCAACAACCTGTCCCTGAATGTCGACAAAACAAAAGAGATGGTTGTTGACTTTAGGAGAGCACAAGGTGAACACACTCCGCTGAACATCGACGGCTCCTCTGTGGAGATCGTCAAGAGCACCAAATTTCTTGGTGTTCACCTGGCGGAGAACCTCACCTGGTCCCTCAACACCAGCTCTATCACCAAGAAAGCCCAGCAGCGTCTCTACTTTCTTCAAAGGCTGAGGAAAGCACATCTCCCAACCCCCATCCTCACTACATTCTATAGAGGGACTATTGAGAGCATCCTGAGCAGCTGCATCACTGCCTGGTTTGGGACTTGCACCGTTTCGGACCGCAAAGCCCTGCAGAGGATAGTGAGGACAGCTGAGAAGATCATTGGGGTCTCTCTTCCCTCCATCAAAGACATTTACAAAAAACACTGTATCCATAAAGCAACCAGCATTGTGGACGACCCCACACACCCCTCACACAAACTCTTTACCCTCCTCCCGTCTGGCAAGAGGTACCGAAGCATTCGGGCCCTCACGACCAGACTGTGTAACAGCTTCTTCCCCAAGCCATCAGACTCCTCAATACTCAGAGACTGGTTTGACACACACGTGTCCTGAGTTGCACTTTAATTACTGTCACTTTATAACTGTCTGCTACCTCAATAACTGCTATGTGCATAGAACACTATCTCATAGTATGTTATGTTTACATTTTAGAAACTGTCATCTTTTTGCACTACTGAGTACTGGTCGGCGCTGCACTGTCTATTGTCCTGTTCATTGTCAGTAATTTGTTGTACTGTCCTGTACTTTTTGCACATGTTTGCACGTGCACTTTATATAGGTATATATAGGTAGTTTATATAGGTATTTTATTCCGTTGTGTAGTCTCATGTGGTCCTATGTTGGTCCTTTGTTGTTTTTATGTAGCACCATGGTCCTGGAGGAACGTTGTCTCGTTTTGCTGTGTACTGTACTAACTGTATATGGTTGAAACGACAATAAAAACCACTTGACTTGACTTGATGTCATTGCATGTTCACGCCCTTGCTGAGGCTTCTATATATTTGGCTTATTTTGGAACTACAATTGGTTGTGAACAACATTGGTTGAGCACCGGTTAGCTTTTAATAATCAGGGCAGAATATCTGAATGCAAGTCTCCTGCAGTAAATTATATTCATTGGTCATAGAGGATCTGTATTAGACTTAACGGTGCATTCAGTAATTTGGGGCCAATTTAAAAAGTTTACACCTAAACAAATTCATTGTGTTTTTGTGAAGAGTGATCTGAATGGTGTACACTCACATGAGATGAAGACTGTACTCATAATAGTTTTCTATAAAAAAAATTGTTTATTATACATGGTGTGGGTCACCCCCTTCAGTGAGTTTCACCATGTTGAAATGACATGACCCGTGGAGTTTCGAAGTGAATCCTTGCGCTAATTGGCTGCAGCCTATGTAGGTATGCTTAGAGCAGTGTTGTTTGGTGATGTGTAGAGCAAAAAGAACACAATGGAACATACTTATTATCGTGCTTTAGAAATAGAGACAGCAGGAGATTCAGTAGCTCTACTGCCATGAAGTGAATAAGTTCTGAAGCAAGAAGTCAGAAAGACCGACAATGGCAAAAACTTGAGTAAACATTGGTACTGCATATACAAGGTGGATTGAGAAAAACCTGAGTAGTGATGCCGATGTTGCTTCTTTTTTTGTTAGACAGGTAAGGAATTATTAATTGTTTTAGACCACTCTCTAAAATAATATCAGTGGAATTTACAGAAAACTCATACAAGTTTCCCTCAAACTTTTTACATTTACACGTGTAGTCAACGTACTGTATGTTAGTAATGGGCAGTTTTCAACAACGTGTAATTATCTTTTCTTTGTTATCACTGCTATAGTAAGGGGGGCCCATCTACCTCCACCTCTATGAAACGGCAAATATCTTCATTCGTTTAGTGAAAAGTAGCTTGGCACAGCGATTGTTGTGGATTTTGTGTAAACCATGACTTTGGTTGCTTGGAAACAAATCAAGTTAGCCAAATACAGTATTGATGGACATGCTTAATTTGATCATCAAAAACAATTCTGACCATGACATTCTGTAACACTAGATAATTGAGGTTTATTTTACACTAAGCAATTATGTAATAAAGTTAATAACTGTCTTTAGAGATAACATGAAACATGAGTCTCCAAAAGTTATTGCTATGAGGGACAATAATAATCTGTCCTTAACTGTAGCAGTCTGTTTGCTTGAATTCTGACATTTGTTTTTAAGTTGATCCAAATAATGCAGACAGGTAAAAGGCACATCTTCTTAAATTAGGATACTTCTCCAACAGAAGCTTCCAGAACTCCCTCTTGTTCACAGATGGTGTCCTGGCCTTTATCTCAAGGTCATTTTGCAATTTGAGGATTTCATTCTCCAAGGCTGTTGTGTCCAAATGAAAGTGCATTCCTGCATTCAGGCAATTTTATCCATGTTTAACTTTGGGCAAAATGGGAAGCACATGCATGATGAGAAGTCTTTGAAATGTGTGTTGAACTCAGATGAGAGGTTTTGAACTTGATCCACGTGTACTGTCGACCTGTGAAGAGTCTTTTCCCTGACGCTCAAGCTCTGAGATGAAATGATTAAAGTACTGCAGATCTTGATGTTGAAGCTTAGTTGAGAGCACCTTTTTCTTAACGTGTTTTTGTTTTTTGTGTTTATCCAAGACATGGATCACACAGAATTATGTGATGGTCACTGCTTTCCCTTTAGTAACAGGCCTCGTGAAAATCGACTGTTGAGCTGCTAGCTGTGACTTTAGCTCCTTTACCTTTCTTTTCCATAAATCACTTTTAGCAGGAAAATCACTATCATATGTTTTGTGAGTTGTTTTGAAGTGTCGTTCAATGTTGCCTTTTTTTGAAAAATGCTAGCACTGCAAACTAAACAGACACATTTCAACTATGAAAAAAAAAATGCTCTTCCTATTCCTTGTGGTAATGGTAAGTTTTTGGCCTCTTTGCTTCATAAATGTTTATTTAATCACTACCTATTGAGAAGTTATAAAATTATAAAATTGTTGGCAATGAATGCATCAAGCTTGTGTGTCATGTTCTTGCCGGCTTTGGCGCAAATTTTCACATTCATGTGCGTGAAGTCCTGAAATGAACTACTTAAAGAGTGGTCAGTTTTGACATATGACAAATCTATATGTCTGTGATGTCCGTTTAATTTGAAGGTCAGAGAGAGGGTAAAAAATCTTATAACAACACTAATTGCGACTGAGAATGTAACATTGTTTTACATTATAAGTGGATTGTAATATTTAACAATGTTAGGGTAGAAAATAAAATGATTACAATGTGTAGGAAATTGCCCTTTTAATATTTTTTGCCAAAGTATCTTGCGATCGACTGACAAAGATAACGATTGCAATCTACCGGTTGGGCACAGCTGGTATTGTACTAGTGTCAGTCTTGTGTTGGTGTGCTCTAACTGTTTTAGTCAAAGGTATTGCTATGTGAGACTATACTAAAGCTAACAAGAACTTCCTCAAAAAATCAAACAGTGAAATTATTTTATTACCATGAACTGGACAGGCCCAATACATGCAATTATTTGTATAACAATATGCTAAATTATTTAGTTCTAGGTTTCTATATGTCTATTGAATTCCTAGGTTTTATGCTTTCACCAGGCAATAATCACAGCACAAAACACTTTGTGTTTGACACAAAGCATGTTTATCCTTATTGCAAGTATATTTAATGTTGTCTGGGTTGTACTTTCTTTTTACTTGCCTAGTTTTGCTCATGGTTTTCAAGGAGGATCTGCCTAATTTGTTTAGCTTCTACCAAGTGATATATTGAATAATGTACCAAACACCATAAGCAGACATTTTAAAACAGACCGGTTTTATGTTTGCAGTACAAAGGGTTCATAAACAGCAACTGTTTTTAAGTATTTCATTTTCAGGGGTTTGTACGAGCTGCATGTCTAATGGTGGTGTTTGCAAGTTGATTAGCGCCACCAAAGTGCTGGATTGAGCAGCTGCAGCGACAATGGAAAAATGATAAAAAGCTGTTATCTCATTGGTCAGTCAGTTTTCATTGCAGTCTGAATTAAAAAAAAACTCTCCGTAAAAATATCTTCGGATTCTCGGCGGACGATTTGTCAGACCCGATTTCAATGGCGGCATGGGAATTCATTGTTCACATTCAAAAGCTTGAAAAATTGTAAGGCTGTTCCAAAAGGTAGATATCTTAATTATGCTGCCTACTAAGAGATCTCGTTTTTGCCAAATTCTGAGGTATCATTGTATGTATCCTTCCCTGGCTAGGTGATCCCAGAATGCATGTGATATGCTCTGTGAAAAAATAAATCCAAGATGGTGGACCAAGCCAGAGAATTGTTTAATATAAATATTATAAATATACTTATAATCCATTCAATACTGAAAAGTGTTGATAAATGTTTTTTATATGATAGAAAGCTGACTGTTTTACCCAAAATGTGTGCGTTATGAATATTTATGCTCAGAGTAACGCATCGTTCCTCTTGTGTCACCTGTATTGAAAGCAGATGTGAGTTTACTCTCCTATGCGCTGCATGTGAGGAAAGCTGTTTGAATAACGCATGGAGTTGCTGCCTATAAAGAATGTTCCAAATCTTCTTATGAGGCTCCATTTCAGTTAGGATACTACCTTTGAAGACAACTGCCTGAAGACAGTGAGGCAGCTCACTAAGTTTTGGAACAGACCCTTAGATGTTGCGTCTATCCATTAATTTGTGAAAGGCATCTCCCTTTAAAACCAGCACCACTGTGGGCCTGGGTAGCTCAGCGAGTAAAGACGCTAGCGAGTGCTGAGTGACTCCAGCCAGGTGTCCTAATCAACCAAATTGGCCCGGTTGCTAGGGAGGGTAGAGTCACATGGGGTAACCTCCTCGTGGTCGCTATAATGTGGTACCCTCTCGGTGGGGTGCATGGTGAGTTATGCACGGATGCCGGGGAGAATAGTGTGAAGCCTCCACATGCGCTATGTCTCCGTGGTAATGCTCAACAAGCCACGAGATTCGTCCTCTGCTACCGGGATTGAGGTGAGTCACTATGCCACCATGAGGACTTAGAGCGCATTGGGAATTGGGCATTCCAAATTGGGGTGAAAAAACAACAACAACACCACTAAAAATATTAATGTTAGTAGTCGACCCCACTATCGACTAATCAGTATTTATGATTAGTCGACCAACCTGGCACATCACTGGTCCTATAATCATGGCCTTTATTTTGCATACACATTCACCATTTCATCCAGTGAATGTCCCATCCTGTCACCATCCCCGGTTGTCTGCCCTGCGTTTCACATGTCACTGTCATAAACTACAACTCCCATGATTCCCGGTGTGTTATTGTGTTCACCTGATTGTCGTTTTGTTATCATCACGTCTCTGTATATTTAAACCCCGCTGTTCCTCCATTCCCTTGTCGATCGTTGATGTTTGTTTTGCCGATGTTTGGATGTAGATGTGTTGCCTGTCTTGCCTTGTTTCACCCAGCTCGTGTACCCCTGATGTTTTCATGTTTTAGTTTCAGTTTTCCCATCGTGGATGTTTCATTTGTTCCTGTTTGTCTTGTTTTCACTGTTGATTAATAAACCCGCGTTTAGATCCTCACTCCTCGTCTGCCTCCTCCTGCTTACGTTACTGAACGAATGAACAATAATGGATCTAGCGGTTCTTCAAGCGAACTGTCGTCTGCTAAGCCTCATGCAAGAGGACCGTCCTGTGGAAGACCACATCCGCGATTTCCTCGAGCTGGCGAGTATCACAGACTTCCCAGACTCCTCCCTGGTGGTTTTCTTCCGGGCCAACCTGAACAGTTCACTCAAGGAGCGGTTGCCACCCTTCACGCCTGCCCCGCCTGCCAGCGAGCCAACCCCCACCAGCGCTGCCAGTCTCGTCCGCCCGAAGAGGAGGAGGAGGAGGAGAGGAAAGGCTTCCGCTCCCCAGTTCACACCTGCGACAGTCAGCGAGCCAGAGCCAACGCCAGCCACGGCCAGCAAGCCAGAGCCAACGCCAGCCTCGGTCAGCAAGCCAGAGCCCACGCCAGCCACAGTCAGCGAGCCAGAGCCCACGCCAGCCACGGTCAGCGATCCAGTGTTGTCAGCCTCGTCCGCCCAGAGGAGGAGGAGAAGAAGGAAGGCTTCTGCTCTCCAGCCTCCACCTTCCACGGCTCTGTCCCCAGAACCTCCCATGGCTCTGCCTTCTATGTTCAACAAACCAGAGCTCACGCACACCAAGGCCAACAAGCCAATGCCTGCAGCCCCGACCGTCAGGGAGCCAGTGTCTGCAGCCCCGACCGTCAGTGAGCCAGTGTCTGCAGCCTCGAACGTCAGTGAGCCAGCGCCTGAAGCCTCGAACGTCAGTGAGCCAGTGCCTGTAGCCTCGAACGTCAGTGAGCCAGTGCCTGTAGCCTCGAATGTCAGTGAGCCAGTGCCTGTAGCCTCGACCGTCCCAGAGCCAGCGCCTGTAGCCTCGACCGTCCCAGAGCCAGTGCATCCCGAGCCTCCAAGGGCTCCGCCCCTCGAGCCTTCCTCGCCTTCAATCCCAGAGCCATCCAGGGCTCCGCCTCTCGAGCCTTCCTCGGCTCCGCCCCTCGAGCCTTCCACACCTTCAATCCCAGAGCCTTCCAGGGCTCCGCCTCCAAAGCTTTCCAAGGCTCCGCCTCCTGGACCTCCCTCGGCTCCACCTCCAGAGCCTTCTACGCCACCGCCTCCCAGGGCTCCACCTCTCGAGCCTCCCAGGGCTCCGCCTCTCGAGCCTCCCTCGGCTCCGCCTCCTGAGCCTCCCTTGGCTCTGACTCCAGAGTCCTCCATGGCTCCACCTTCCACGGGTCCGTCCCCAGAACCTCCCTCAGCTTCGCCTCCTGAGCCTTCTACGATGTCGCCTCCAGATCCTCCCTCAGCTCCGCTTCCTGAGCCTCCCCCGGCTCCACCTCCTGAGCCTCCCTCGGCTCTGCCCCCATAGCCTTCCACGGCTCCGCCTCCCACGGCTCCGTCTCCTGAGCCTCCCTCAGCTCCGCCTACCACAGCTCCGCCGTCGGAGTTCCCCAGGACTGTGGTCCTGAGGCCGACTCCCAGACCTCCCAAACCTGTCCTGTGGCCGACTCCCAGGCCTCCAGACCTTGTCCCTGTCCTGTGGCCGCCTCCCAGGCCTCCCGAACCTGTCCCTGTCCTGTGGCCGCCTCCCAGGCCTCCTGAATCTGTCCTTGTCCTGTGGCCGCCTCCCAGGCCACCTGACCCAGTCCCCGTCTTGTGCTCCCCGTGGACTACCTGCTTGCCCTCTGTGCCTCCTTGGACTGCCTGTCTGCCCCTTGTGCCCCCTTGGACTGTCTGGTTGCCCCGTGTGCTCTCCTTGGTCAGCCCCCCCCTCACTCCGCCTCTCAAGTCTCTCGAGCCTCCCAGGGCTCCGCCTCTCAAGTCTCTCGAGCCTCCCAGGGCTCCGCCTCTCGAGCCTCCCGAGCCTTCCAGGGCTCCGCCTCCCGAGCCTCCCAGGGCTCCGCTACTCGAGTCTATCGAGTCTTCCAGGGCTTCTCCTCTCGTGCCTCCCAGGGCTCCGCCTCTCAAGTCTCTCAAGCCTTCCAGGGCTCCGCCTCTCGAGCCTCCCAGGGCTCCGCCTCTCAAGTCTCTCGAGCCTTCCAGGGCTCCGCCTCTCGAGCCTCCCAGGGCTCCGCCCCTCAAGTCACTCGAGTCTTCTAGGGCTCCGCCCCTCAAGCCTCTCGAGCCTTCCAGGGCTCCGCCTCTCAAGCCTCTCTGGCCTTCCAGGGCTCCACCCCTCAAGCCTCTCGAGCCTTCCAGGGCTTCGCCTCCAGAGCCTCTCGAGCCTTCCAGGGCTTCGCCTCTCAAGCCTTTCGAGCCTTCCAGGGCACCGCCTCTCGAGCCTTCCAGGACTCCGCCTCTCAAGCCTCTCTGGCCTTCCAGGGCTCCGCCTCTCAAGCCTTCCAGGACTCCGCCTCCACAGCCTCTCGAGTCTTCCACGGCTCCGTCTCCCGAGCCTCCTACGGCTCTTCTCCCCGAGCCTCCTACAGCTCCGCCTCCCGAGCCTCCTACAGCTCCGCCCCTCGAGCCTCCCTCTGCTCTGCCTCCCGAGCCTCCTACGGCTCTTCTCCCAAAGACTCCCGAGCCTCCTACGGCTCTGCTCCCAGAGACTCCAGAACCTTCTAGGGCTCCGCCTCTAGAGCATCCTACGGCGCCCCCTCCCTCGGCTCTGCCTTCAGAGCCTTCCAGGTCTCCGCCTCTGAAACCTCCTACGGAGCCACCTCCCTCGGCTCCACCTCTCGAGCCTCCCAGGGCTCCGCCTCTCAAGTCTCTCGAGCCTTCCAGGGCTCCGCCTCTCGAGCCTCCCAGGGCTCCGCCCCTCAAGTCACTTGAGTCTTCTAGGGCTCCGCCCCTCAAGCCTCTCGAGCCTTCCAGGGCTCCGCCTCTCAAGCCTTCCAGGGCTCCGCCCCTCAAGCCTCTCGAGCCTTCCAGGGCTCCGCCTCCAGAGCCTCTCGAGTCTTCCACGGCTCCGTCTCCTGAGCCTCCTACGGCTCTTCTCCCCGAGCCTCCTACAGCTCCACCTCTCGAGCCTCCCTCTGCTCTGCCTCCCGAGCCTCCTAAGGCTCTTCTCCCAAAGACTCCCGAGCCTCCTACGGCTCTGCTCCCAGAGACTCCAGAACCTTCTAGGGCTCCGCCTCTAGAGCATCCTACGGCGCCCCCTCCCTCGGCTCTGCCTTGAGAGCCTTCCAGGTCTCCGCCTCTGAAACCTCCTACGGCGCCACCTCCCTCGGCTCCATCTCCAGAGCCTTCCAGGCCTCCGCCTCTAGAGCTGCCTACGGCGCCATCTCCCTCGGCTCCGCCTCCTGAGGCCCCAGGGCTTTCCATGGTTCCGCCTCCCTTGGCTCTGCCTCCTGAGTCTCCCTCGACTCCGCCTCCTGGGCCTCCCACAGCTCCGCCTCCAGAGCCTCCCTCGACTCCGCCTCCTGAGCCTCCAGAGCCTCCCTCAGCCCCGCCTCCTGAGCCTCCAGAACCTCCCTCAACTCCGCCTCCTGAGCCTCCCTCAGCCCCACCTCCTGAGCCTCCAGAACCTCCTTCAGATCCACCTCCTGAGCCTCCCTCTGCTCCGCCTTCTGAGCCTTCTAAACCATCGCCTCCCTCGGCTCCGCCTCCCAGGCCTCCATCGTCTCCGCCTCCCAAGCCGCCCTCAGCTCCGCCTCAGAAGTCCTCCTTGGCTCTGCCAGCTCCCCCAGCGGCCACTCCTCCTCCCAGACCTCCTAAACCTGTCCCTGACCTATGGCCACCTCCCAGGTCTCCTGAACCTGTCCCTGCCCCTTGGACTTCCCGCCTGCCCTCTGTGCCCCCTTGGACTGCCTTCCTGCCCTCTATGCCCCCTTGGACTGTCTGCCTGCCCCTTGTGCCCCCCTGGTCTGTCTGTCTGCCCCTTGTGCCCCCTTGGTCTGTCTGTCTGCCTCTAGTGCCCTCACTTTGTTTTTTTGTGGGGGTTTTTTGTCATTTATTTTTATTTGTTGAGGATCGTCTGGAATCCGATCCTTTGAGGGGGGATTCTGTCATGTTCACTGTTGTCTTTTGTTTTGTGCTGTTATTTTGAAGTTTAGTTTAGTTCCTGTTCCCTGTTTTGGTTTCTGTAGTCCTTTTGTAGTTTCTTTTATTCTGTCATGTTCACTGTTGTCTTTTGTTTTTGTGCTGTTATTTTGAAGTTTAGTTTAGTTCCTGTTTCCTGTTTGGTTTTTGTAGTCCTCTGTAGTTTCTTTGTATCATTGGTCTTTCCCTGATTGTTTCCTCCAGGTGTCCCTCATTCCCTTGTTTGTTCCCTCCTGTATTTAAACCTGGTTCTTTGTTCAGTCTTTGTCGATCGTTGTTGAATGTTAACGTTTCATGTTCGTGCCCATGCCCATCACCCGTGTTCGTCCGAGGTTACCCTGCTCTTCGTGGATGTTTTGTCAACCTGTTCATCTGTGTGTATTTAGTGTTTAGTTTAGTTTTTTCCCATCGTGGACTTCTTTCATTTGTTCCTGAGTTTGTTTTTACTTTGTCTATGCTTGTTAAATAAAACCGCAGTTGGATCCGCACCTCCCGTCTGCCTTCTCCTGACTTCCCTAATCATTCGTGACAATAATGATGAAAGATCACAAAAGAAACATTTTATTTACTTTGAGTCTTTTTTGATGCTACGAGAAACTTGAAAAGCTCTGAAGCCTCAATTCCTTCAAAGCTGTACATTTGGAAATGTTTTGAGGTCGTGTGTCGGTCTGCAGGAGAGAGAGAGACCGGTAAGGCTTGTCACCTGGTTTGTAATTATCTCTAATACCTGTGTTTTGTTATAGTGATATGGAGGGAGACATTTAAGGAACGCCAAATGTCGAGAGAGGGGGAGAGAGTGTCCAGAAAGCACGACAGCACTGAACAGAGAGAGAGAGAGAGAGAGAGAGAGAGAGAGTTATGAATATTATTTAGAGTGCTTTCATAGCCATAAAATATTTAGTTTTTATCGACGGATTCCGTCGATTGTATGTTTAAAAAGGAATAAAAGGACTGATCTTGAACCTGCTTCCTTGTTGTTACGATCCCGTGTTGTCCGCCCCGTGTTTTCTGTTTCACTCATCACTGTTCACATTCCATGTCACGTTTTCCTTGTTATCCTCCCTGTGTTTCACTAGTCTATTGTCTTAAACTACAATTCCCACAATTCCCGGCCTCCCTCACTGCCTGCACTCATCATTGTTCTCACCTGTCTCGTTTAGTCATTATTGTGTTTGTGTACTTAAGCCTGTGTGTTTGTTCAGTCTCTGTCGATTGTTGTTTGCTCATGTTGAATGTTGACGTGTCATGTTCTTTGCCGAGGTACCCTGTTATTGCTGTCTTCTACTTTACCCTTCGTGGATGTTTTACCCAACCTGTGTTCTCCTGTGTGTCGTTTTGTGTTTGAGTTAGTTTTCCCATCGTGGGCTTTTCCTTTGTTCCTGTGTTTTGTATAATTATTATTTGTTTGTTAAATAAACCGCGTTTGGATCTGCACCCCCCGTCTGCCTTCTCCTGCTTCCCACACACGCATAACAGTTGTCTCCTGATTCCTCCATTGCTCAAACCCAACCAGTTTACATTTATATAAAGCAGATATTAAGTCTAGTCAGAAACTGAAGAGTCCATTCTACCGAGCTTGTTTATTTACTACAGATACAGGAGAGGTCGAGACAGCAGAATGCTCATGTTTTGTAGGACAGAGGGATATATATGTTTCTCCCAAGGTTATTTTTCTCCATAATTCAACATCTTATGGAGTTTTGTGTTCCTTGCCACAGTCGCTTTCAGCTTGCTCACTGGGGTTATTAATACAATTATTATTGAATTACTTATTTTTAAACACGATAAACAATCGTATTTTATCTAATTACACAATGATGATTCATCGACATTATAGACATTAGTTTTATCATCCGTTAATGCCTGATCTTCTGTAAAGCTGCTTTGAAACGATGTGTGTTGTGAAAGGCGCTATACAAATCAAATTGACTTGACTTGACTTATATGATCATGCTGCGGTTGTTGTTCAGATTAAATTCAATTATTGTGTGGGAGATGTCTCGATAGTACCAAATTATATTTCAGGAATTTCTGTGTAGTAAACTCAATCTAGCTTTATAATTGTTAGTTTACATACATAATCTCCATATCTCAATGCTAGCCTAAACCTACATTAAATGTTTTGGTGTAGACAGAATGACTGATATATTTAATTTATTGGACTTGTGTATGAGAAATCATGTTGCATTAGTGGCCACACAATAAACTGTACTGTAAAATAGAACCACATGTAATACAAATACATGCATTTGGTTGGATGCACATTATAAACATTGTACACAAACGCTTTAAACAGTTGAAAACATTCACTACTCACAGGGATAACACAATGATGGCACAATGATGATATTGTTTATATGTAATTCATGGTGCTCCAATTCTCATCTATTGTTGCCGAGCCTTAACTGTGGGTAAGTATTCACCACTGTTGGCTTCTTGTCAATACTGCAAAAAGAGCACACAAACTAATTATTCTGAGCCTTTTACAAACAGATTTTCTGAAGCCAGTACTTCTGTAGGCACTAGATCTGGGACAGTAGCACTGTAAAATCTGCCCCCTCTCCTGATGACCAGGTGCTGTCTGAGACCACAGATTAGGTGAGAAGAACCCTGCTGAAGGTAAACCCTTGCACAGCTTCTTGCCCAAATGGCAAGCTGAAGGAATTTGCTCACCAACTGGTAGATGTCTTCACAGACATATTTAACACATCCCTCAGCTTTAAGTCTACCACCATAATTCCAGTAGCAAAAAAGTCTCCTGTGCAATCCCTGAATGACTACCGCCCTGTAGCACTCACTTCCATTGCTATGAAGTGCTTAGAATGGTTGGTCAATGCACATATAAAAGCCACCATCTCAGCCAGTATGCCTACAGACATGACCACTAAACAGATGATGCCATAGCAATTGCCATCCATTTTGCACTCTGTCTACTGGAAAATAAAGACTCATATGTTAGAATGCTGTTCATTGATTTCAGTTCAGCATTTAACACTATCATTCCTCAGACCCTTACCAATATACTGCATCATCTTGGACTGAACACATCACTCTGCAACTGGGTACTAGACTTCCTGAGCAACAGGCCTCAGGTTGTCATAATCCACACCAGCACTTCTCACCCCATCATATGTAACACCGGCACTCCACAAGGCTGTGCACTACATGTTTACCCATGACTGCATTGTCAAAAACAGGAACAATCACATCATTAAGTTGTCTGATAATACCACAGTAGTGGGGCTCAGCAAAAACAATGATGAGATCTCCTACAGGGAAGAGGTGAGGCTGCTTGAGGCCTGTGTGCATGTAAAATAATAATTTCAGGCGGGAGAGGGCAGCTCACCCCCCTTTGCATATCAGCGCTGAGGCAGTGGAAACAGCACACAGCATCGAATTCCTGGGAGTGCACATTTCTGATCTCTAATTTTCTCTAAACACCACCTCCTTTGTGAAGGCACAGCAGCGCCTCTACTTCTTAAGGAGACTTAAGAGGGCTGGCCTTAAAACCCCTATCCTAGTCAGCTTCTATAGATGTGTAATTGAGAGTGTACTGACTAACTCCATCACTCATGGAAGCTGTTCTATCCCAGACAGAAAAGCCTTCCAACAGCTTGTGAAAAGTGCCAAGCACATCACTGGGACCCATCTTCCTGCCATAGAACACATCCATGTTTAGCTGTGCAGAAGGAAGACCACTGCCATAAGAAAGTACCCCATTTACCCATCACATGGTCAGGTCAAGTCATTTTTATTTGTATAGTGCCTTTCACAACACATTGTTTCAAAGAAGCTTTACAGAAAATCATGCATTAACAGAAAATGAAACTGCAATATCTATAATGTCTTAGAGTCATCATTTTATAGTTTGATACAATATGATTGTGAATTGTGTTTAAAAATATGTAATTCAATAATAATTGTATTTAGAAACCCAGTAAGCAAGCCGAAGGCAACTGTGGCAAGGAACCAAAAAAACTCCATAAATGTTGGTTAATGGATAAAAATAACCATGGAAGAAACCACGCTCGCTGTGGGACCAGTACAATGCCAATATTACTTAATTATGTATAGTGCAAGTCATGATTTAAAATGATTAAACTAAGTAAGTGTTAAGGGTCCGTGTTTAAACAAACATTTTGTAAGAACTGTAAATAATGACTAATGTCTTTAAAGTTCATCATGGATTAACTGCAGAAGTTTACATAGATGCATTGTCTTTTAATAGTTGGCTGATGAAGGATGTTGTTGGCAATTAATTGATAGTTAATGTATTCCATTATAAGAGTGCAGTCCATCATTAGACTGAGGTGATGCAGGCAGAGATCAGTGAGGTGCATCACAATTCAACTGGCCTGTAATTTTAGTGAGGTCTATCCTAAGTCCAAGGGTCAGGCAATGGCATAAGATGTATCCCATGTCTTGTGGTTGGAGTTGGCATCAGTTCATCCTCTGAAGTCCATCGTACTAGATTGAAGTGATGTTTGGCTGGCACCAGCTGCATATAGTCGTCATTACTCAGAGACACGTAGTAGTGGAGTCCAAAACCAAGCAGGAATGAAGCTGGATTCAGCTGGTTCTGGTGACCTCAGGATAGGAGTCCCAAGGTTGAGACAGGGATACAAATAGAACAATAATAGCATAGATGCCATTAAATTTATTGCAGAGTTATAAATTATGATCAATGTTTGTGGTTTCTGGTTCTGGTAGACCTAAATAAAGCAGCCTTATGAATGATTAATTAGGTGTATGCCTAGCTAAATATAGGAGTCTTTAGCCTAAACTTAAACTGAGTGAGTGTGTCTGCATCTTGAACAGTGTTAGGGAGACTATTCCATAGTTTAGGAGACAAATATGAAAAGGACCTACCTCCTTTTGTGGATTTTGATATTCTAGGAACTAGTAACAGGCCAGAATTTTGCAATCGTAATGAACGTGATGGAATATAGCATAGTAGAAGGTCACTTAAGTACTGCAGAGTTAGGCCATTAAAAAATTGTACATAGTTAACAGAATTTGTAAATTAATTTTAAAACAGGTAGCCAATGTAACTATGAAAAAATGGGGCTAATATGATCATATACTGTATCTTGGTTCTAGTCAGCACTCTGGCAGCTGCATTTTGAACCAATTGAAGTTTATTTATTAATCTTGCTGGACATCCTCCCAGTAATGCATTACAATAATCTAATCTTGAGGTCATGAATGCATGAATTCGATTTTTGGCAGATTTTCAAAGGACAGATTGATATCAAATATAACACCTAAGTTCTTTGCTGAAGACAATGTAACAGCGCATACATTGAGAGGCAAATTATATATTAGCAGCTTGTTTTTAGAGGATTTTGTTCCAATAATTAGTACCTCTGTTTTGTTTGAATTGAGTAGAAGGAAATTATTTCCTTTTTTTTAACGATTTTTATTGATTACATACAACAACTTAAATAAACATAACAGAAAACGTGGAATCAAATTATAGAAAATTATAACCGTTTCCGAATCCTCGCCCACACTCCCTCCTCCAATACCAAGTTGTAATCTTTCTCCCATAATCTCTTGACAGAAGTAAAAGCTCCATTCCGCAGACTCTGAATTAGCAGGGAATAATAAACTTTTCCAAATGCAGTAATCACCTCTCCCAGATTATTTGCCACTTTAGGGGGGTGTATGCTACTCCCAAATATAGTACAGAGCAGGTTGCACAGCTGTAAATACCTAAAGAAACTGAGATCTGGGATTCCCAAAATGTTGAACCAAATTTTCATAGGATCTCAACACTCCACTCTCATATTGGTCACAGAGTGTATTTACCTCCCTCACAATCCACTCTGACCAGCAGAAAGGGAACTTATTAATACATCATTTTAAGTTCAGCCATATGCTCGAGGTAACATTTAAATAAATGCCTGAATTAAACACTGCACACTTTTTGTCCATATCGAGTACAAATGTGAGATAACAGGGTGTAACTTAACTTCTCTGATGAGTTTGATATAAAGGCTTTGCAATGGCGAAATAGGGGCAAAAACTTCCTGTTCAAGTCAAGTCAAGTGGTTTTTATTGTCGTTTCAACCATATACAGTTAGTACAGTACACAGCGAAACGAGACAATGTTCCTCCAGGACCATGGTGCTACATAAAAACTACATAGGACAAACACAGGACCACATGAGACTACACAACTAAATAAAATACCTATATAAAACACCTATATACAGTCAGGTCCATAAATATTTGGACATCGACACAATTCTAATCTTTTTGGCTCTATATACCACCACAATGGATTTGAAATTAAACGAACAAGATGTGCTTTAACTGCAGACTTTCAGCTTTAATTTGAGGGTATTTACATCCAAATCACGTGAACGGTGTAGGAATTACAAAGGTTTGTATATGTGCCTCCCACTTTTTAAGGGACCAAAAGTAATGGGACAGATTAACAATCATAAATCAAACTTTCACTTTTTAATACTTGGTTGCAAATCCTTTGCAGTCAAATACAGCCTGAAGTCTGGAACGCATAGACATCACCAGACGCTGGGTTTCATCCCTGGTGATGCTCTGCCAGGCCTCTACTGCAACTGTCTTCAGTTCCTGCTTGTTCTTGGGGCATTTTCCCTTCAGTTTTGTCTTCAGCAAGTGAAATGCATGCACAATCGGATTCAGGTCAGGTGATTGACTTGGCCATTGCATAACATTCCACTTCTTTCCCTTAAAAAACTCTTTGGTTGCTTTCAGCAGTATGCTTCGGGTCATTGTCCATCTGTACTGTGAAGCGCCGTCCAATGAGTTCTGAAGCATTTGGCTGAATATGAGCAGATTATATGGCCGAAACACTTCAGAATTCATCCTGCTGCTTTTGTCAGCAGTCACATCATCAATAAATACAAGAGAACCAGTTCCATTGGCAGCCATACATGCCCACGCCATGACACTACCACCACCATGCTTCACTGATGAGGTGGTATGCTTTGGAACATGAGCAGTTCCTTTCCTTCTCCATACTCTTCTCTTCCCATCACTCTGGTACAAGTTGATCTTTGTCTCATCTGTCCATAGGATGTTGTTCCAGAACTGTGAAGGCTTTTTTAGATGTTGTTTGGCAAACTCTAATCTGGCCTTTCTGTTTTTGAGGCTCACCAATGGTTTACATCTTGTGGTGAACCCTCTGTATTCACTCTGGTGAAGTCTTCTCTTGATTGTTGACTTTGACACACATACACCTACCTCCTGGAGAGTGTTCTTGATCTGGCCAACTGTTGTGAAGGGTGTTTTCTTCACCAGGGAAAGAATTCTTTGGTCATCAACCACAGTTGTTTTCTGTGGTCTTCCGGGTCTTTTGGTGTTGCTGAGCTCACGGTGCATTCTTTCTTTTTAAGAATGTTCCAAACAGTTGATTTGGCCACACCTAATGTTTTTGCTATCTCTCTGATGGGTTTGTTTAGATTTTTCAGCCTAATGATGGCTTGCTTCACTGATAGTGACAGCTCTTTGGATCTCATATTGAGAGTTGACAGCAACAGATTCCAAATGCAAATAGCACACTTGAAATGAATTCTGGACCTTTTATCTGCTCCTTGTAAATGGGATAATGAGGGAATAACACACACCTGGCCATGGAACAGCTGAGCATCCAATTGTCCCATTACATTTGGTCCCTTAAAAAGTGGGAGGCACATATACAAATTGTTGTAATTCCTACACCGTTCACCTGATTTGGATGTAAATACCCTCAAATTAAAGCTGAAAGTCTGTAGTTAAAGCACATATTGTTTCTTTTCATTTCAAATCCATTGTGGTGGTGTATAGAGCCAAAAAGATTAGAATTGTGTCGATGTCCCAATATTTATGGACCTGACTGTATACCTATATAAAGTGCACATGCAAACATGTGCAAAAAGTACGGGACAGTACAATTCATTTTTGACAATGAACAGGACAATAGGCACAGTGAGAGACCAGTACACAGTAGTGCAAAAAGATGACAGTTGCTAAAAACATAAACATAATATACTATGAGATAGTGTTCTATGCACATAGCAGTTATTGAGGTAGCAGACAGTTATAAAGTGACAATAATTAAAGTGCAACTCAGGACATGTGTGTGTGTGTGTCAAACTAGTCTCTGAGTATTGAGGAGTCTGATGGCTTGGGGGAAGAAGCTGTTACACAGTCTGGCCATGAGGGCCTGAATGCTTCGGTACCTCTTGCCAGACGGCAGGAGGGTAAAGACTTTGTGTGAGGGGTGTGTGGGGTCGTCCACAATGCTGGTTGCTTTGCGGATACAGTGTTTTTTGTAAATGTCTTTGATGGAGGGAAGAGAGAAGATGATCTTCTCAGCTGTCCTCACTATCCTCTGCAGAGCTTTGCGGCAGTGATGCAGCTGCTCAGGATGCTCTCAATAGTCCCTCTATAGAATGTAGTGAGTATGGGGGGTGGGAGATGTGTTTTCCTCAGCCTTCGAAGAAAGTAGAGACGCTGCTGGGCTTTCTTGGTGATAGAGCTGGTGTTGAGGGACCAGGTGAGGTTCTCCGCCAGGTGAACACCAAGGAATTTGGTGCTCTTGACGATCTCCACAGAGGAGCCGTCAATGTTCAGCAGAGAGTGTTCACCCTGTGCTCTCCTAAAGTCAACAACCATCTCTTTTGTTTTGTCCACATTCAGGGACAGGTTGTTGGCTCTACACCAGTACATTATCCTCTGCACCTCCTCTCTGTATGCCGACTCGTCGTTCTTGCTGATGAGACCCACCACGGTCATGTCATCGGCGAACTTGATGATGTGGTTCGAGCTGTGCATTGCTGCACAGTCGTGAGTCAGCAGAGTGAACAGCAGTGGACTGAGCACACAGCCCTGGGGGGTGGAGATGCTGTTCCCGATCCAGACTGACTGAGGTCTTCCAGTCAGGAAGTCCAGGATCCAGTTGCAGAGGGAAGTGTCCAGGCCCAGCAGGTTCAGCTTTCCAATCAGGTGCTGAGGAATGATTGTGTTGAATGCTGAGCTGAAGTCTATGAACAGCATTCGAACATATGAGTCCTTTTTGTCTAGGTGGGTGAGGGCCAGTTGGAGGGTTGTGGCGATGGCGTCATCCGTTGAACACGCAAACTGCAGTGGGTCTAGTGAGGGGGGCAGCTGGGTCTTAATGTGCCTCTTGACGAGCCAATTGAAGCACTTCATGATAAATCTATAAAAGTAGAGTGGGGCTCTCTCAGATGGAAGCGACCAATGAGCCAAATATCTGAGACCGAATGCATAATAATAAAACAAAATCTTGGGTAGGCCTAGCCCACCTTTGTCAATCGGCAAAGAAATTAGGTATAAAATGTCTATACCATCCTATGAGCCCTAGGAATGACCGTACCTTTTTCTTAGTTTGAGACCTCTCAGCAGACTTGATAGCCTCGATTTTGCTGTCCTGTGGCTAAATCACTCCATGACCACACAAAACCCAAATACTGAGTTTCCCTGTTTTCCAGGGAGCAATTGATTCAGGTTAGCATGTCCTTCAGGTGAAGAAGATGCTCCTATCATGACTGGCTGTAGATGACAATGTCATTAAGGTATGCAGCTGCAAACCCCTCTGTACCTCTGAGTAGCTGGTCCATTATCCATTGAAAAGCAGATGGTGCACCATTGAGCCTGAACAGAATGACCTGGAAGTGAAGTGACCAAATTGTGTTCTGAAGGCGGTCACCTCCTGGCTCTGTGGAGTCAACAGAACCTGCCAATAGCCCTTGCAGAAGTCGAGGGTACTGATGAACTTTGCTTTCCCCAGCCAATCCACCAGGTTATCTACCCTAGTCATGGGATAGTGGTCAAACTTACTGACTCTGTTTACCTTGCTGAAGTCCAAACAGGACTGTAGGCTGCCATCTTTCTTGGTTCTCACCAGGATGATAGGGCTGGTCCACTCACTGGCAGATGGCTCAATGACCCCCAGACTCTGTATGGTCTCCAATTCCGATTTCAGGACAGGAAGGAGTCACTCAGGAACTCTGTAGACAGGTTGGCGATGGGTTTGTGGTCATGCAGGGAAATATGGTGTGACACCAGGAAAGTCCGGCCAGGCGTCTCTTTGAAGAGATCAGGTGGTATGAAGTCCATAAGCTGTTGTCTCTTGTCATTAGGCAAATGGATTAGATCTAGTGGATTTGTTTGAAGGGCAGCAAGGAAGTACTGTTCCTCTACTTCCTCCACAGCTCTGACGAACAGTGCTTTCTCTGCTGTTGAGACCTTGGCAGCTGCTGCTGGCTCAGTTGATGGAGACCTTACATGCTATTTCTTGAGCCTGTTGACATGACATGTAATTTACTCCTGGATGGGATGTGGATCTCATAAGTGACTGGGCCCACCTTGCTCCTGACCAGGTAAGGGCCTTGTCACTTGGCTAGCAGTTTGTTGTCAGATCAGTTGGTAACAGCAACAGAACATCATGTCCTGGCTCAAAGCTGCGGGACCTGGCTGCTCTGTTGTACCACTCCTTTTGATGGGCTTGGGACTGTAGCAAGTTCTGATGAGTCAGAGCTGTGGTTTTCTCTAACTGCTCCCTCATTTTTAGGACATACGATATGATGTTGGTCTTGGCTGGTTTGTCCGCTGCTTCCCAGGTCTCCCTTAGAACATCCAGGGGCCCTTTTTCTGGGTGAGCATACAGAAGTTCAAACAGCGACAACCCTATGGATATCTGGGGTACTTCACAGTAGGCTAATAGGAGGAATGGCACCATTTGTCCCAGTCTTTACTAGTCTCTGAAGCAAACGTCTTGGGCATTTTTTCAAGGTTTGGTTAAATCTTTCTACCAGACTGAGGGTGATAAGGGGTGGTTCTTAATCTCTTAATCCCTAAAAACTGGTAAACCTGCTGAAGTGAAATTTGGGCCATGATCTGTAAGGACTTCTTGGGTATGCCTACTTGTGTGAAGCGTCTATGGAGTGCTGTAACTACCTGCTTAGCTGTCTTCTCCGAGAGGATAAGGCACAGGTATCTGCTGGCGTAATCACAAATTACCAGAATGAATCGGTTTCCTGACATGCTCCACTCTACTCGACCTATCACATCAATCACAATATGCTCAAATGCTGTTTCAATGACAGTTAAAGTTATTAGTTGTGCATAGGCATGTGTGTGAGTAGCTGTATGTTGGCACTAAGGGCAGGTGCGTGAGTAGCTGTGTGTTGGCACTAAGGGCAGGTCTTACAGTACTCCACTTCACTGTACAGCTTGGGCCAATAAAAACGCTTAGAGATGCGCATCAGTGTCTTCATAAAGCCTAAATGTCCTTACCAAGGGATTGTGTGACCTAGTTCAAGCACCTCTTTCCTGTATGCCTTAGGGACAACTGATTGAGTTCCATCGTCCTTACTCTCCCTATAGAGTAGACCTTCTTTCAGAACAAACGTTTTCCCAATAGCTGGCAACACACACCCTTCCTTTTTAGCTTGCTTTAAGCACTCTGCTAAGGTGGGGTCCTCCCTTTGTAGATTTGCTAGTTAGCTGGGTATAGTTACATCTGACTCCGTTAACTCTGGTTCCCCCAGATCTAGCTCAGCTTGGTCAGTGCTGTCATAAAGCTCTTCGTCATGCACTCTACGCCTTCCTAGTATATCCTCTGTAAGTCTAGGTTCTCCCACAATATCTGCAGTAGAAAAGGGCATCTCAGCCCAGAAGACAATCTCTAATGCCCAGAATATGCACTGTGCTTGAGCTCTAGTAACAACCACACAACATGCTGTACTCTGGCAAATCAGTACCTTGCAAGATGGGATATGGGAGATTCGTGGCTACACCAGCTCATGAGGTAGAACTGCTTGTGAACCTCTATATATACATCAGCTGTGGGAAGTTATGTTTGGTTTACATGCACACAAACAACTGAGACAGTCTCCACCTCTCTCTATGTATCTCTAGGGATGAACTTGGCCTGTAAAAGAGTTTTGAGCAGCCTGTGTCTACAAGTGCAGAGAGTGATTTGCCATCAAGTTGGACAGTTATGACTGGCTCTATGTTATGATCAGAGGATGGCTGACTTGGACAAGGAACCCAGCAAAGGCTAGTGGTCTTAGGCTTTTTCAAATGACAGAGGGGACTAGGATGGCCAGGTTCTCAAAAATTAAATCAAACTGCATCTGCCTTGTCAGAATGTTTCAGTGATAGTATAGCCTTAGTGGTGTAAGACTTAGTGTGGGTAGGTTCAGGATCTTGGTTTGGGAGCTTGAACCAACCCCAGAACCCTCAGACCTACCTCGGGATAGATGGATGATGCCAGCATACCAGTAGTTCCCAGTGCCCTTCTGTGCATCAACGTAGCCATCAACGATCTTCACAGCATCCACAGCCGTGGAGGGGTCTTGCTCCTTGACCCAGGTTCTTCTGTCAGGGTAGAGCACATGAAGGTATTGCCCAGAACCAATGTCTCCATAATGGCCTCCTTTTTGCTGCTGCCAAACTTCACTCATCTTCAGAAATAGTCCTTGAGATGGATGTAAAGCTCTTGGGGGGTCTAATCCGACGGCGTGTCCCTGGACCGCAGCCTCAACCGGAATGTTTCATGATTTCATATTTAGACAAGCTTACTTTCTTGACCACAACATAGTCCTGTGACAGCAAAAGGTCCATAGCAACAAAAGCACTCCGTGCTTTGCCAGTCAGTAAAGGAATATGGCGGATGGCCCAGTCCATTGATATACTGCCAATCTCTCAAATGTATTTAGGTAGTGCTCAATGTCATCATTGTCCTCCAGCATTGCCAGACATGGCTCCTGGTCTATCACCAACGCTGGCTTTCCAGTAGCAATAGTGCCACTTCTGGCGTGCTCATTGTCCAGCTGCATCTGGGTGACCTGGTGTTGGATGACATTATAATGATATTCCTGTTGTGCAGCGTCTCTGTGAAAGGTTCTTAGCTCTCTTGGAAAGGAGGAAGCGGGAGATGGCGAATCCAACTCAAAGGTGTTATTTCGCAAAAACTCAAACTACACTTTCCAACGCTAAACACTCAAACACACTTTTCCGCGGCAAATACTTACACACAATGTTCATTGAAACAGCACTGTTTTGGGGTGTGTAAAGCTGTCTCTCCCTCACTGGCATCTGGCTTGCCCTCAAATACATCTCCAACACTCACTGCAATGACAAACAGCTGTTAGAGACAATCATTGAGAGGTGACGATCCTTACCATTCTCATCTCCTGATCTTGCTCTCTATTCACAAACCGGCGCTCAACCACGGCCCCACTACCACATACCCCCACCGCCCCATTTCTGGAGAGGAAGTCTGCAACTGACATCTGCGCCCCGACCTGTGGACCACCTCGAACTTAAACAGCTGGAGAGCCAGATGCCAACGGGTGAACCACGCATTGGTATCATTCATTCGATGGAGCCTCTGGAGTGGGGCGTAGAGGGTGAAGGCCCATCCCAGGAGGTAATACCAAAGGTTGAAGGCTTGTATGTAACAACGGGCCGCCACAAAGCACAGCTTTCACCTGTTTAAAGCCTCTTGGCATGGCTCCGACCACTAGACTAGGTCTGGGGCTCCCTTTTTAGTGGGATCAATCAGATGGCTCATGACGTCCAAATAATTAGCTACAAACCATCTGTAATAGCCAGCCAGACCCAGGAACTGTCTCACTTCCTTTTTGGTCTTGGGTCTCAGACAGGTCGCAATCGCTGTGGTCTTATTAATTTGGGAAAACACCTGCCAATGACCCAAGTGGAACCCCAGATACCGCAACTCCAAACTACGGTTTTCCATGAGTCCCGCCTGTCGCAACGACCTCAGAACAATCCTCAGATGCTGCATATACTGCAGCCAATCATTTCTGTATATAATGATTTAATCCATATAGGCATGGCATACTTAGAGTGCAGTCTGAGGACTAGGTCCATCCTCGATTGGCTTTTAAGTTCACCTCCCACCCGAGTTCCTCCCTCTCCAGAACCACTGTCTCCCTCCATAGTTTTTAAAGGTGATCAATTTGCCAGGATCTACCCCTATCTGTTCGTTTAACCTTATAATCGACTTCCCTGACTTGCTGTGTGACCTCAAAAGGCCCTTGCTACTTTGCAAGTAAATTAGAGCTTGATGTAGGTAGCAATACAAGGACTTTATCTCTCTGAGCAAATTCCCGTAGCTGAGCTTCCCTGTTATAAAGGCGGCTCTGTCATTTTTGAGCTAGGAGAAAATTCTCCTGTGTTGGTTGCCCCAGTATGTGGAGTTTTGCTCGAAGATCAAGAACATACTGAATTTCATTCTTGCTATTTGAAGGTCCCTCCTCCCAAGCTTCGTGGATGATGTCAAGCACCCCACGTGGGCGCCGCCCATACTTCAACTCGAATGGGGAAAATCCTGTGGAGGCTTGCAGGACCTCTCGCACTGTGAATAACAGGGGGTTGAGCCATTTATCACAATTTCTAGCATCATCGTGCACAAACTTACAAATCATGTTCTTAGGGTTTTATTAAATTGATCCACAAGGCCATCTGTCTGTGGATGGTAAATGCTGGTGCAAATGTAGGATTTACTGCTTCAAATTGAAAACTGAGGCAATATTTCAAGGTAAGACAAGTTATTTAACACGTGTTAAATAAAAAGTTTTAGTTACGAAGCATTTATTTGTAGGAGTAACGCTATTTTTTTCTGGAAAAAATTACGGTGTTCATCGGACAGGCAGTTAGCCTCTATTTGTAAGCACATTTCTGTGAAACTTGCTAAATAAACATTAGCTAGCAATACAATGTACATTTTTTACTAAATATCAATAACTTTGTCGCTTGTGGAAGATAGTCAAACCTATTTAGTTACGAAGCATTTATTTGTAGTAGCGCTGCTAGCTTGTTATTTTTCTGAAAAAATCATCAGCGAGCCTCTTTTTATATAAATGTTTTTTTGGCATGTGAAACTTGCTAAATAATCATTAGCTAGCAATACTATGTACATTGTAAACTAAATATCAATAACTTCTTATGCCAATTTTGTCGCTTGTGAAAAATCCACATGAAGAAATGTGAGGCAGAGAGCAGACACTGTTCAGACTTTTGTTTTTAACTGGCCTGCTAGTTAGATAAGTTATCTAGCTTGTTGATTTTCCCATGTAATAAAAAATGGTAGATATCTTTCTATAATTAGCAGATGTAGCCTTACCCGTCATCACACAGTAAAAACTAATACAAATAAATACACGTTCAGCTGCCAAGTTATGCTACTGGGAATTTGGGGGTAACATGCTAAAGTGTCCTGAAAATAATGGCAATAATTGTCCTAAAAGTGGGCTTCATTTTCTATATCCAATATATATATATATATATATATATATATATATATATATATATATATATATGTGTGTGTGTGTGTGTATGTATGCATGTATTTATTTGGGGTTAAATATGAAATTTGTTGACAGGTTTAGTGAGAATCACCCATTCTACATAGAAATACATTTTGTTTAATAGCTTTATTTGACTTTGATTTATTTGAAATTGCCTGCACTAACCTTTCACTCTCTGTTTTCGACATGTCTGGAGCAAGAACTCCACACACTGCAGCGACTGCAATTAGATTGTGTGTAGCTTCCGGTTCACAAGGTCTGCAGTTGGACATTCTGGGTAGTCTGCAAGCCTTTGGTGACTATTCATGAAGAACACACTTCTGGCTACCAATTGTTTAACTTTTTTTCTGTTGTAGAGATGGATAGAGACTATGGCTCCCTGCTCAGCACCCTCAAGAGGAGGAGGCAGCTGACTGCTGATGAGCTTAGGTTCATAGCAGAGGAGGACAAGGCTCATGAGGGCATGAGCACAGGTGGAAGATCTGCTGGACCAGGAACCACTGCATGAACACCCGGACCACAAGAATATGAAGGATGAGATGGAACCGGATCCCCAGCCAAGACCATCAACTGGGTATGCATGAATGTGTATGTATTGTTTGTTTCTATTTTTCATATGACTGATACTCACAGTAACACTAACACTGTTACTTTTATTATTTTGGGTATGGCTAGCCATTCTCGCACAGGTCCCAAGCGTAAACACTTCCCTGACTCTTTTTCTTATCCCTCGTACCCTGGCATCGATTCACAGGCACCAAAACCTCTCCCATTTAAGCCTAGCCATCCATTTGGAATTTACTAAGGTAGCATGTGTCAGGCTGTGCGGTCAACCTCCAATATGATGTTGCAAGAAATTGACTTTTTCATGCTGTTTTTTACTCGGGCTGTAGTTGCTGAGATATGCAGCTTTACAAACTGTCAGGGGTGGGAGATCGTATGTCCATCATATTCTAGCTACCAAGAAGCTTGGATGGAGGTGATCCCCGATGAAATTTAAAAATTTCTTGGGTTGCTCATTTACATGGGGTTTTCAATTCTCCCTGATTCCCATCGTCATTGGGGAAACAAGTCACTTCAGGGCTCTTGGGCCTGAGATTTGAGAGATTTATGTCGCATGACTGCTACAAGGCTCTTTTAGCAGCTCTAAGTGTTGTAGACCCTACCACAGAAGATTATCAGGATCGCCTTAGAAAGTTGCATTATCTTATGGACCACCTCAAACAAAAATGCCAGTAGCTCTTTCAGCCTAACCAAAATCTTACAATAGACATGAACGTATGGTCATGTCTAAAGCTCGGTCAGGATTTAAACAATACATGAAGGGCAAGCCTACTCAGTGGGGTTTTAAATTATGGGTAATTGCAACATCAGACTCGGGGTATGCTCTCGACTTTAATGTTTACACATGTAGTCATGATGGGCATGTCACTGACTTGGCCAACAAAGTAGTTGTATCGTTACTGCAGCCATTCAAAGACCAGTGCCACAATGTTTGGTTTGACAACTTTTACACATTCCCAGCTCTTATATTTAAGTTGTTAGAAATGGGAACTAATGCCAGTGGGTTTTCTGCCGAATTTAAAGACATCAAAAGATGGGAACGCAAGACAGCTCGTGGGGATATGAGGTGGTGTAGGATTGAGGGGAATATACTTGTAATTCAGTGGAAGGACACACGTGCAGTTACATGCCTCTCCAATTTACACAATGCAAATGGCTCAACCGAAATTACTAGGTTTTAAAAATTATGGCGACTGGACAAAAGTAGCAGCCCTCCAGCCCACTGTCATCAGTGATCATAACAAAAACATGGACGGTGTTGATAGGTCAGACCAAGTGATAAAAACTTACGACGTCCAAAAAAAACTCCGAAGTGGTGGAAGACTCTTTTTTCCACTTCATAGACATTGCCGTCATCAATAGTTTCATATTGTTTAAGGAATGGCAACACATTCATGCGGCACCAGGGGATGAGCATAGACCGTTGAACTTAACCCAGATAGATTTCAGAGAAAATCTGGCTCGTCAGCTGGGAGGTATAGATATTGTAGCGAATCAGCTCTATGAAATATTAATAATCAATCATAACTTGTTATAATCGATTATGAATACTTGGATCAGTTAATCGGGTTAACTTGATGTAGCTACATTAACATTACAACCAAATACTCGGTTCATCCCGTGAACACTCAATATTGGTTATTAATTAATTAATTAATAGAAAGGTACATTTCCGGGGCATGAGAAATGTCTTTCTTACTAAGTATTAAGAGCAAGTAGTCAAAATCTATGATTAGTGACTTTAGATATGAGCTTGAGACACAGACAACTTTACATGTGACATGAACAAGACTTTATTAACTAGACTAAACATTTAAACTACTCTAACATACATATACATACATTCATACAGTTTACCAAGGGAAAGAGGGCTGAAGCAGAATACAGGAAGGCAAGAAGTTATAGCATTGTTTGAAGTTCAGCAGATCAACAGCCTGAGCAAACCATCATATTAGTTCTGACACGCCCTTTTAGAAAGGGGTTAAGGATACTTAATGTATCAAATAATGAGACTAAGTTTGATACTTGCATGTCCCATTTGAATTAAACTGTCCTGATGCAATTTGTTGATGGCTTGAGTTGATCATTGATGATGTTGTCTTGATGAGAGAGAGAACCAGTGGGAGTCAGAGACAAGGCCGTAGCCTGGCGCACGCTTGGGAGTCCTTGGGGCCTGCTAGTTCAGCATCATTCAGCAAGAGAGTGAGAGAGCACAAGGCTCAGAGGACCAGAAAACAGGAGAGGCAGGAAGCAAGAGCCAGAGAGCTAAGAGAGGGCTAAGAGAGGGCTAAGAGAGGGCTAAGAGATAAGAGCTAAGAGCATTTATAACCTTAGAAAACATGTCCCACCTCTCATTGGCTCGACCAATGAGAAGGGTTTGGGTTCGAGGCGGGAATTTGGTTTATTGCTCTTTGTTCTCACATTTCTCATTGCATGAGCAAGAAAGAAACTAGGAAATATACTTGTAATACTAATATGTTGTTGTTATCGACATATCATGTACACAGTCATTTCGATCTTCAAAATACCAAGTTATAGAGACCAAATATGCCACACATATGATTTCGGTTAACCATAGTATGCAAAGTCTGAAACATTAACCCATTAGAGTTTGAAAGAAAACACAGATCAAACCACATTTAGGAAAATTATGAGATGGAACATTAGATACATGTCAATGAATTTATCACATGGATATATAGAATATATATATAGGATTAACAGGGTTCATTTCTCTTTCTCAGTAAGAGAATGAAGTGAGGGTCAGCACTTCTCTGAACATTCCTTTGGAGGTCGTAAAAGTCTCCCTTACTCTGGGCATGAGAGAGTTCCTTTGTCAAGGCTCATTTGCATGTTTATGACAGTGAGAGATTTTGGGCTGAATGACTCAAAAGATAGTAAAACATCGCGTAATATCATTCTACACAGATCTTATATTCGAATTCAGCTCGGACAAATCGTAAGGTTTAATTTGATACCAAGAAATGTGTGTTTAGTACACTTAAAAAGGGAATATACACTCTGAGGCTATTAAATATGAGGCTTCAGAGTTTAAAACACACAACGAAACAGTTCTAACGAGTTTGATATACCTCAGAAATACACAACATACAGGGATTACACGTATTTCATAAGCAATATGCAGTTCTGTGTTTAACTGAAAAACACACACACACACATTTTTACGTTCAAAGTTTCCCCCTTCCTGTCCACACGATAAGCACGTGGTGAGCATGCGGATGTCACATGCGGTTCTCTGTCAATAGTTCATTGTCTCTTTGTCAATACATTTATTGTGCTTGTGGAGACTGGTTGGCGCTATTTCAGTAATTAGGGAGTTTTTAACAGTAAGTTCTTGTTTGTTCGTGAATCTGCTAAGCCACTGATCCTCCGCCATACCTTACAGTCCCCTTTTTCGCCAGGTGGTGTCCCTGTTGGAGACATCATCGGACGACAATCATCACAATGGCGGATGGCAGGTGAATCATGAGGGTTTTGTAGCAGGTGGTTGTTCCACGGTGGGTGATGTAGACAGTAGCCAAATCCAGGTCTCTGCAGCAGGTGCAGAGGCAGCAGGTGCTTTGACAGTGTGTCACCTGTCATTATGAAGTCAGTTCGTTTGAGGCAGGTGCTTGTTTGTGGCTGCAGGGAGTGGTTATGGGCATTGTGTAGTGTGGAGAGAGTTTCAGACTGACCTAGTACTGGTAGCAAAAGGGCAGCAGGTGGCCGATCACCCTTGGTTCGGCACCCAGTCACCAGGTGTCTGAAGTCTGCAGTGTTACTCTGCTCTGGCAGCAGTGCTGACTTGAGCTTGCCTGAGTGGTGTTGGGCAAGAGTCAGAGGTTTGTTCTTCCCAACACTCCTCAGGGGAGTTCTGTTCCAGGAGCTTTTTTGCTAGTGCTAGCAGCTCTTGTAACTCATAAACAGGCGTTTCTAGCTGTCTTTGTGCAGCCTCTGTTTGGCACCTGTTTGAAAGGTGTACAGGAGGATGTTGTTGTAGACTGCTGTGGGACGTCCTGTTGTGTTTGCTGGGTGAGGATGTTCTTTTCCATGGCTTCTCCCAGCGGTTGGTCTTGTGTCTAGATCTATGGCCATGGTGACGGTTCTGCCCTCTGCTGGCTAGTAGCGTTTCGTTGAAGGCTCTTGCATGGTGGCAATGCTGGGTGCCTTCTGGTACCAGCTTTGGATTCTGGATTTTGCAGTTCAGAATCACTGGGGTCTTACAAACTCTTTTTGAGGAGGCCTTGTGTTTGTTAAAGGCCTTCTGTGTCAGGTCACGCAGTTGTTGGATAGGCATTGTGTGGGGGCAGGCCATAATGCCTAAATGGTGACTTACCATAGGATGGAGGTTTCGGAGGAAAAGGCACTTGAAGCTGGTGTCCTCCTCCATCCCAGGTTTGTTGCGAGCTCCGAAGTAAGCTCGTCTGAGTCTGTGGTAGTAAACATAGGGAGTTTCATGCCGACCCTGTTTGGTGTCTAGGGCAGCGATCAGTCCGTTTTTAGACTCTGAGAATTCCCTTATGATGGCTTGTTTCAGCTGCTGGTAGTTAGACTGGATGTTTTCTGGCTGTCGAGCCAGAAAGCGTCGCAACTCTGTGCTGGATGTGATCCAGATCAGATGAAGTCTATCTTGATGGTTCACACTCATCAAAGACTGCAGGTGAAAGTCAATGTCTCGCAGGTAAGCGTGGACGTCGTGGTCTCCTGCAAGCTCTGGTGTAAATGCAGGGATATGTCTGGCCATTCGGTTGAGGTCTTTGAGTGTTGCTACACGTGTCGTTTCAAGATTCGTCTGAATCAATCCTTTTCCTTCCGTGGCTGCAGAAGCTTTAAAGAAACTGTCCGATGACGTGTTAGGCAGAGGGGTTTGTCTCCCCCCTTTGTAACTCTGTGCTTGGCTGGGGAAGGTTTCTCTGCTGATTGCAAGTGGGGGAGTGAGATGTCTCTCCTGCTGTGGTTCCTTTTCAGCAGGTAAGAGTGTCTCAGTTCTCGTTGGACCATGTCAAGTTCATCTTTGGTGTTGTCCAGCTGCTGAGTCAGCACTTTAACTCCAGCTCTGGACACATTCAGTTGACCTTCACAGGCCATGATTCTGGCATCTTTGTCCAAGATTTTAGAATTTGCTGTTTTTAACAGTGAATCTTTGTGAAAGAGTACCTTTTCCAGGTGCTCTCTGACTGTCTTTTCCAGCTGCTCTTGTTGTTTAGCAGCTGTCAGAGCCGTTTGAAGTCTGTGGATTACCTCCTGTGACTCCCTTCTGCCAGGGTCCTTCTGTCTGTCCTGAGCCTCCATCTCTAGCTGGTCTATGCGGTTTTTAGCATGTGTCAGCTCCGTTTGGGACTCAGTGATCTGGTGTTTGAGGTTGTTTACCTCCTGTTTCAAACCTGTGAGGTTGTGGGCCAGGACGATAACCTCAGTCAGATATTTGTGCTCATACCTCTGGTTTGAGTCGTCTGTCATTAGTTCTTTTCCCTCGTTTTCCAGTTGCTTTTTGTTCTGTTGCTGAAGGTCGTCAGCAGCCATGGATAAAAGGGTGTTCCTCAAAACACCTAGCCAGTCCTTTTGGCCTGCCATCTGGGCAGTTAGGCTAAGCATCTGCAACATTTTTGGCACACTTCTGGTGAGAGTAAGGGCAAGAGACTAATGCAAGATCAAACAGAATTTGGAGCTAAAGGCAAAGTGAGACAGCAAGGTGTATAATGTACAGCTAGGTTTTGCTAGGCGTGGTTAACAACTGAAATGTGTTCCTGATTATTACTATCTTAGCTGCAAATAGCAGGTGCTCAGATTTGTGTGGATCTGAGTGGCTTTGCTAAAAGAGCGTAAGCCTAGATTTAATAAATGACTTAAGATGTTTCTTTGGGTCAAATTATTTATCAGCACTTACTGATAGCATACAACAGGCTTGATCTTTGAACACATGAAGAGGAGAAAGAAAGAGGAAGAAAAGAGCTTTCCTATTAGATTGTGTCTATTAGTGGTGCTCAAAATTATGCCATAGAAATCGTCTAGATTACTAGTGTAGCTGGCTCATAAAATGTAAGCAACTTGTTGCAAATAAACACAAATTCGAGAAGAAAAGTATGTCTAGTTACTTTTGCAGTTTGATGGGGAAATAAACTACACTAGACCAAGAGGGTTAAATGGGAAAATGAATAGCTGACTTCTATTATTAGTAAAAATAATAAAAAGACTTGAAGAAGTGATTAAAATAGCAGAATAACCTTGTATTGGGAATAATCAATAGCACTTATGATCAACAATTAGATTTTCTTTGGGCATCATTCTATAGTTGGTCACAGCTGTTGCATGTTCAAGACCACACAATGTGTTTGTCCCTCTATAAAGTTTAGTCAACGTGCCATTGAAAGTTCCCAATAACTATAAAAATTATTCTCTATCTAAACAGTTTACATGTAATTAAGTTTTTAGATTTAATTAACAAAGTAACTGCAAATTTAGCTGAACAGCGTTCAGTAAGGGATGCACCTGAAAGGTGCAGGTGAAGTTAGATGAGAAGAATTAAAGTTAAGGAAAGAGAAAGTGAGAATTCAGAAACCAGAAATGGGGTTAAAGGAAAATGGTTTAGATCACTTCACTCTGCATGCACACAAGCTGTAGATAAAGGCTTCATGTAAATTATGCTAGCAGCTAACTGTTGAAGCTATTAGTTAGCTTAGCCTAAGCTAAGGGGCTGCTAAGTTGGGTTAGCTTAGCCACCTAGGCTGGTTTGTTTACAAAATGGCGTCGGAAGGAAACACATGTGCTATCTGGAGTGAGCACTTCCTGTGACAAGTCGTTGTCATGGGAACCAATGCACTTTAGAGTTTCAGTGAGTGAAACACAGTTTTGATCACCAGGGAGCTAAGCCTTTTAGATGCACAGATAAAGTTTAGATGAAGAACATCAATCTAACTATAATTTGTAAGGCCTTTATACTGTGAAAAGGGGAGCATCGCCCAAATCTACATTTATATAACACTGTACTGAGATTTCTTCATCAGAAACAGGTTAAGCAATCAATTCTGGTACAGTTTACATGCCGCTGAGCTGAGATTCCTTCATCAAAACAGACTTACACTTTAATACTGAAATTAGGGTTTCTCCGCTAAAATCATATTACTCGTACACTGATACCTTTTGAAAATATGCTTAAATGTGTTAAGACTCTTTCAATTACAGTAGAGATGTCAATTCAAGCCATCACTTTATCCGCATCCAAACAAGCCAGCAACTAGTGAAGCAAATGCCGTTTCGCATGTCATGTCCTATTCTGACCGGAATTATTCAATGCACACTTTTAAGTTGACAGTGGTTAAAGCTCATAACCTTTGTTTAATCATGCCCGCACATTCTCCACCATTATGTAGCGAATCAGCTCTATGAAATATTAATAATCAATCATAACTTGTTATAATCGATTATGAATACTTGGATCAGTTAATCGGGTTAACTTGATGTAGCTACATTAACATTACAACCAAATACTCGGTTCATCCCGTGAACACTCAGTATTGGTTATTAATTAATTAATTAATAGAAAGGTACATTTCCGGGGCATGGGAAATGTCTTTCTTACTAAGTATTAAGAGCAAGTAGTCAAAATCTATGATTAGTGACTTTAGATATGAGCTTGAGACACAGACAACTTTACATGTGACATGAACAAGACTTTATTAACTAGACTAAACATTTAAACTACTCTAACATACATATACATACATTCATACAGTTTACCAAGGGAAAGAGGGCTGAAGCAGAATACAGGAAGGCAAGAAGTTATAGCATTGTTTGAAGTTCAGCAGATCAACAGCCTGAGCAAACCATCATATTAGTTCTGACACGCCCTTTTTAGAAAGGGGTTAAGGAGACTTAATGTATCAAATAATGAGACTAAGTTTGATACTTGCATGTCCCATTTGAATTAAACTGTCCTGATGCAATTTGTTGATGGCTTGAGTTGATCATTGATGATGTTGTCTTGATGAGAGAGAGAACCAGTGGGAGTCAGAGACAAGGCCGTAGCCTGGCACACGCTTGGGAGTCCTTGGGGCCTGCTAGTTCAGCATCATTCAGCAAGAGAGTGAGAGAGCACAAGGCTCAGAGGACCAGAAAACAGTAGAGGCAGGAAGCAAGAGCGAGAGAGCTAAGAGAGGGCTAAGAGAGGGCTAAGAGATAAGAGCTAAGAGCATTTATAACCTTAGAAAACATGTCCCACCTCTCATTGGCTCGACCAATGAGAAGGGTTTGGGTTCGAGGCGGGAATTTGGTTTATTGCTCTTTGTTCTAACATTTCTCATTGCATGAGCAAGAAAGAAACTAGGAAATATACTTGTAATACTAATATGTTGTTGTTATCGACATATCATGTACACAGTCATTTCGATCTTCAAAATACCAAGTTATAGAGACCAAATATGCCACACATATGATTTCGGTTAACCATAGTATGCAAAGTCTGCAACATTAACCCATTAGAGTTTGAAAGAAAACACAGATCAAACCACATTTAGGAAAAGTATGAGATGGAACATTAGATAAATGTCAATGAATTTATCACATGGATATATAGAATATATACTGTATATAGGATTAACAGGGTTCATTTCTCTTTCTCAGTAAGAGAATGAAGTGAGGGTCAGCACTTCTCTGAACATTCCTTTGGAGGTCGTAAAAGTCTCCCTTACTCTGGGCATGAGAGAGTTCCTTTGTCAAGGCTCATTTGCATGTTTATGACAGTAAGAGATTTTGGGCTGAATGACTCAAAAGATAGTAAAACATCGCATAATATCATTCTACAGAGATCTTATATTCGAATTCAGCTCGGACAAATCGTAAGATTTAATTTGATACCAAGAAACGTGTGTTTAGTACACTTAAAAAGGGAATATACACTCTGAGGCTATTAAATATGAGGCTTCAGAGTTTAAAACACACAACGAAACAGTTCTAACGAGTTTGATATACCTCAGAAATACACAACATACAGGGATTACACGTATTTCATTAGCAATATGCAGTTCTGTGTTTAACTGAAAACACACACACACACACATTTTTACGTTCAAAGTTTCCCTTCCTGTCCACACGATAAGCACGTGGTGAGCATGCGGATGTCACATGCGGTTCTCTGTCAATAGTTCATTGTCTCTTTGTCAATACATTTATTGTGCTTGTGGAGACTGGTTGGCGCTATTTCAGTAATTAGGGAGTTTTAGCAGTAAGTTCTTGTTTGTTCGTGAATCTGCTAAGCCACTGATCCTCCGCCATACCTTACAATATTCACGCAAGTTTCCCTTTGCAAACACTAAAGCCTGTAGTCCCTCCTTCGTCATCACTCCACACAGCCAATGTCCCTACATTTGAAGAGTCCTCTAAGAGATGTTGGCTATGCTATCAGAAAAGCAGGACTGAAACTAAAACTAAAGTTGCTTGTTGCGCACTGAAATGTAATGGCAAAAGACTTTGCTTGGTTCGCGATAAGAACTGTTTTCAGTCTTTGAATCAGCTGAGTGTGACCAGTTTCGCAAAGAGACCTAGGTTGGGCTGTGTTTACTGGTGTTGTTCTCCCCCTCCCCCGTTTTCTCCCTCTCTTCTCTCCACAGGTATTGCAGTTGTTGAGTATTTATGAATTTATAAATATTCTGTTCCTGCACTCTTTATTATAAATGTATTTACTGTAGAAAGTTCGAAAGTTTGATTTTGTATGTTTTGCTGTGTAATTTCTGTGTAATTTGAATGTTCAAATTAAATAAAGTGTGTGTTTTATTGAACACATAAAATTGAACACATACATTTCAGTGTTTGTGTCCTTCAATTTCAGATGCAATCTCAAACATCAGAGTTGCTCAAAAGGAGTATTTGAGGAGTGGTCATGTGAAATGTACTAACCGCAGCCTCCACTCTATGCTTTGTTCCCCGAAATTTAATTACTAGGGTCACCATAGGGTATTTGTGAATATACCCATCCATACACTTCACCTTCACCATTTTAGCTGTGCCCAATGCCCCGTGTTGAACCAAGTGTTGGTGGATAGTGGTTTGATTACAACCAACACAAACACAAAGCAATGTCGACGGGCCGTCCACTGTAATGGTCTGACAAGGTCCATACAAATTCTTTCGAAGGGGACCTTGGTCAAAGGAAGCTGGCGCAAAGACGCTTTTGGGGTGGCTGGTAGATTTACCAGCTGACATTCACGGCATGCCACACAACATCTGCGAACATCCCTGCGAATGCCCAGCCAATAGAAATGGGCCATTATGCAGTTCAGTGTCTTTTTCTACCCTAAGTGACCCACCTTCCGATTATGATGAGAAGATACAACCCAGTTTTTGATACGAAGAGCCGTCAGGAAATGCTATTCCAACGGCTCTTCAGTATCAACAACTGGGTTTATCTTCTTTTGTCTGAGTATCCTGCATCACTCGATATAACCGATCATTTATAATATAAAAGTACGGATATGGGAATGCAATGTCTGGCTGAAGACATTTACTATCAATTACTTTCACTTGGTTGAAGGTGTCCCTAAGTGTTTCGTCTCGCATCTGTTCCAGAGGGCAATACCCTGCAGGGAATCCTCAAAGGGCTGCGGAAGCTGAGGCTTCCCCCTCCCTTACGTCATCCTGCCTTGGAGCTGACATAGATGGCCCTGGCTCTGCCTCCCAGCCAGCGCATTGCAGACCACAAACAGAGACGCTTTGTTACAGGGCCCATTCACACAAATTTCCCTCAGAAAAAGGCCAACCAATTTTTACCCAATATAAGCGGATGGGTGAGGCGGGGACTAGCCGCCCCCTCGACACTATGCTTTTGTCCCCAGAATTGAATAGTCAGCATCACTACTGGATAACCGTGTATATCCCCATGCACACACCTCACCTTCACCCTGTGACTAGCACCCAAAACCTCGTCTTGAACCAGGCATTGATGGATGGAAGTTTACTTGCAACCCGAATACACCAAGGCCTGGTATGTACCCCCCTTAATACTAACAGGTATGCGATACATCCCTGCTCGGTCAGGGGCAACCCGTGGTGCATAGGGGATCCAGACCAATGTCCCTACCTACATTATCGGGCATTGGTCCTGGAAATACCCGGGCTCCCTGCAGCTCCAATAAACCTTCCCAGTCTTCATGGCTGCACCTGCGGAAGCAGATTCACCACCGTGGAATTGAGAGCAGAGAGGGATAGGGGAAACCGGCAGATAGTGCAGCCTCTGAAGGCACAGCTGTGGGAGTGTGACCTTCCTTATTTATGGGGAGAAGGAACAGGATTGGAGGAGGATAAGTGAAGAGAAGGAGGGGAGACAAGAGAGAGAGAACGGTTTCTGGGCTCGCCCCCTCGAGAATAGGCTACCATATGGTCCTCTGCCAGCTGGATGGCTGTTTGAAGCAACGCCGGGTGGTGGCATTGGACCCACTCCGCCATCCCTCTCGGAAGACGAGCCATCTCACTTCTGACACCACCAGTAGAGTGACCCAACGGTCAGAGGCCAAAATGACATGCCAGACAGTGAAGTGGATACCAAAATGGGTTTTATTTTTGTTAATAAAATGTTGTATTGATTCCATTCACAAAACAGATAAACACAACATAAAATACAGAATCAGTTATATAAATTAAACCCCTCCCCACAAGCACCCCCCACCTGACACAAACATGCACTACAGTGTTCACTTACAATTATAATAAATTTAAATAAAATTCCCTCTCCACTATAAGATCTAAAAACCTCAGTGACAAAGCCGTCTGGCCCCGGAGCCTTGCCTGTAGGCAAGGACTTAATTATCTCATCAAGCTCCTCTAGGTTTATCTCAGAATCAGAATCAACATAATTTTTGCTCAGTTGTCAGTTTAGGGAGTTCTAATGGTTCCACAAAGTTCCTTTTATCTTCATCGGGGGATGAAGATGAGGAACTATCAAAATAAAAATCTTTAACAGCATTATTAATATCAACGTCTGAGGTAAATATTTCACCACCAGCATATTTCACTGTGTGAATGGTAGAAAAAGACTCTCTCTGCTTTGTATCTAGCCAAATGTTTCCCTGCTTTGTCCCCTGACTCAAAGTATGACTGTATATCCAAAACTCACTTTGTCCTTCCGTGACAAAAGAGTATTATATCTGTATTTCAGTCGGGTCAATTCTCTGAGGCCATCAGATGACATTCGGCGCTTAAGATCTGCCTTGGCATTTCTAATATTCCCTTCCAAATCCATGACTTCTCATGCTTTGGATATTTTGATGAATGAGCCTGTAGTGGCTTCCTTTCCTTCTTAAGCCACTTCTGTGAAGGAAAGTATGTTTGATGCTACACCTGTTTTAACAAAACTTGAGCTTTATTGTAACAAAAAGGTGAACACTTAAAGACAAAACTCTGTCCTCCAAAACAAGCAGTGTGGTGTAATGTAGGTCAAAAAACTGTCTCCCTTCCCCTCTGCCCTTGCCACATCACTTCCTGTTTAAGATGGCTACCTTCAGGAAGTCCCCAAAAGGGGTGCAATTCTTTCCCCTTATCACAGGGGGAGTACAGACAATAGTTACATACAGCCGTGACATTAAGTAACATTATTAATAGCCTTATGGCTCCTACATTCCGGCCCCTTAATTGACGATGACAAGGCAATTATATAAAATATACATATATTGAGGAGCCATATAAAGACATATTTACAATGTACTTCAAGATTTTTTTTAAATCTGTTCATGCACAAAAAAAAGTGTCCGAAATAGTCCAATGGAAAAATCAAACAAAGAAAAAGATTACAAAATAATCCAATGGAAAAATCAAACAAAGAAAAAGATTAAAAAATAGTCCAATGGAAAAATCAATGAAAAAGGTTCGAAATATGTCGAAAAAATATTTGCCAAAAGTGGTGATCGTTATCTTCATCAAGAGAGCATGTCAACTCTGCAAGTAACTGAAATTACTATTTAGGGTTACTCTTGAAGAAGACATAGTTTATTAATAGGTCTTTCCAGTATGTTGGACTTTGTTTTAACCAAGACACGACGAACATGTCCTCTTTTGTCAGGCAAGGTCTTTGTGATCCGTCCCATAGGCCAAGAATTTCTGGGTGATGTATCGTCCACTATAAGAACTATGTCCCCCGGCTTAAGATTTTTTCGCACTTCATGCCATTTCTGCCTCTCTTGCATCAGTGGCAGGTACTCTCTTGTCCATCTCTTCCAAAATAGATCACTGATATACTGGACTTGTCTCCATGTCCGTCTTGAATACAAGTCACTTTTTATGAACAATCCAGGTGGCAGAATCGGTTTTCCTTTCTGCAGTACGAGATGATTAGGTGTAAGAGGCTCGGGATCGGTGATATCGTCAGATATGGTGGTAATAGGGCGGTCGTTGACTATAGCCTCTACCTCACAGAGTGCTGTCTGTAGTCCCTCTTCATCTAAGGCTTGTTGTTTTTGGACGGAATACAGAGACCTCTTAATGATGTGGACAAGCCTTTCCCATACGCCTCCGTGATGAGCCCCTGAAGGAGTATTAAAACTCCATTTGATTCCCTCTTTCAGCATTGCACATTTGATCTTGCTGTTATCCAGCTGAGCGAGACAATCTCTAAGCTCTCGTTCGGCTCCTACGTAATTAGTTCCATTGTCTGATATCATTTCTTGAACTTGACCTCTTCTACATATGAACCTTCTCAATGCCAAAATGCAGGAATCTGTATCCAATGAATAGGCCATTTCTTGAAGGATTGCTCTGCTCGCCAAGCATGTAAATAAGACACTGTATCTCTTTACCAGGCTCCGGCCCCTTTTTACCTCGACTGGACCAAAATAATCTGTACCAACGCATGTAAATGGAGGGGAGTCACAAGCTAGACAACTTAGAGGTAGATTGGCCATTTTTTGCTCCATTACCGGTGCGTTCCAACGTCTGCATGGCAGGCAGTTCCTGACTAGTTTCCGAGGAGCGGAATTGGCATGAACTATCCAGTATCTCTGGCAAAGCTTTGAGAGTATCTGATTTTTTCCACAATGACCTGCTGATTGATGAATGTGGTCTAAAAGTAATGTGGACAGATAACTGTTCTTTGGCAAAATGACTTAATGTTTCAAATCTTCAGGCATTGACATTTTGTGTAGCCTCCCTCCAACTCTTAAGATGTCCTGTTCTCAAAGACGTCATTTCCGATTGAAATGTCTGTTGATGAACAAAGCCTATTAATGCCTTCTCTGCTTGTTTAAGATCATCCACTGAAAGCTCTTTATCTCCAAATTGAGTTTTGCTCTCAGCTTTCCTGTCATTGGACCTGGCCGAATAAGGATCGGTGCTTTGTAGAAGAATTGAGTGAGCATCTTTTTGTTTTTGGCTCGTCATCCGGAGCATCCTTTTAAATTTCAGGATCCATGCAGTAGCCCTTTTGAGGCTATTCCAAGAAGAGAAGTGCTCAATTAATTTGTTAACTGTATCAGAGCCTCCTGTTAAAACTATAGTGAAAGCCATAGCCCTTTTCATTATCTCGGAGTCATCACAAGATATGGTCATTTGCTCCTCCGGAAAGCAAGGCCAGTTTGATTCAGGTAGTGAAAGGAATTCTGGACCATTCTACCATATTTCTGAACCAAGAAAGGAATCGATCGACAGGCCACGTGATGCCGCATCTGCAGGGTTCAGTGAGCCATTCACATAATGCCACTGAGATTTCTCAGACAAATCACATATTTTGCAGACTCTATTTGCAACGTATGTTTTGAATTGTGTTGTGTCATTAAAGATGTATTTTAAGACAGTTGTGCTATCTGTCCAAAAAACGGATTTTGTGAGTGGAATTTCCATTTCTCTCTTGAGCATCCTATCAACACATGTAGCAAGGACAGCAGCTGCCAACTCAAGCCTTGGGATAGTCACAGGTTTTAATGGAGCAACTCTGGCCTTGCCCAATACAAAGGCAACATGAACATCACCACTGATGTTGGTAAGGCGCAGGTAACTAGCAATACCATACCCTGATTCACTCGCATCACTAAAGTGATGTAGCTGGGCAGTTTTTATTTTGCCGTAACTTGCTGGTTTAAAATATCTGCGAATACTTAGGTGGTTAAGTTTGTCCAAACCCTTAAGCCATTCCTCCCAGTATTTTGTTAAGTTGTCTGGAATCTTATCATCCCAACCACAGCTGACTTTGCATAGTTCCTGTTGGATTCTTTTTGCAGGAAGAATCAATGGGGCGAGAAATCCAATTGAATCATAGATGGAATTCACAGTAGAAAGAATAGTCCTCTTGGTAGACTGTTGCTCCTTTAAGTTAACCTTAAAGAAAAAGGAGTCTGTTTCATTGCTCCACTGAATTCCAAGAGCTCTTTCCACAGGGAGTTTATCAATATCCAGATCTAAAGCCTTCACATTTTGGCCTTCTCCTCTACTGGAATTGAAGCTAGGACAGAGCGACTATTACTTGTCCACTTTGTCAGTCTAAATCCGCCGGTGGCGCAGACCGCTCTCAAGTCTCGGGCAATAGCTGCATCCTCATTGGGTAAGGAAGTTAGGCAGTCGTCAACATAGAAGTTCCTTCGAATGGTAATAAGAAGCTCTTTACCAACGCTGCCCTCGTTGTCCTCTGCCGTTTTCTTGTGTGCATAGTTTGCACAACTAGGTGAAGAGACGGCACCGAAGAGGTGAACTAGCATCCGATACTCTGCCAATGGTTGGATAATGTCGCCATTAGGCCACCATAAGAACCGCAGAAAGTCAACATCCTCAGGTGTGACTTTAACCTGATGAAACATTCCTTCGATATCCGCCATGACTGCCACGGGTTCTTGACAGAATCGAAGGATAACTCTAAGGAGACTGTTTGAGAGTCTTTCTCCTTACCACAGGTGGGAGTACAGACAATAGTTACATACAGCCGTGACATTAAGTAACATTATTAATAGCCTTATGGCTCCTACAGAGCCAACTCCTAAGAACTGTCTTAAGTGCCTCCCAAGCCATGCCCACAGACGATACTGAGGAACAGTTGGTCTCCATATAGACATTGATTTCAGCCTTTAACATTTGTTGGAAATCAGAATTTTGCAAAAGGGATACATTAAAGCGCCAACTATATGATTTTCTCCGTATTTGGAAACACCTCTAAACTCACCAGGGCATGATCTGAGACTAATATGTTTCCAATTGAGCAATCAACAACAGATGAAATGAGGGACTTGGATATCAAGTAAAAATCTATTCTAGAATACATCTTATGGATTGATGAAAAAAAAATATTTTCCCTCCCAGATGGGTTTAAAAGTCTCCAAATATCTGTAATCTCCAATTTTTACACATCCTGTGAAGTGTCAATGTTGCTCTGGGGGGCTTGCACACTTTTGATTCACTATGCTCAAGGACTGCGTCCATCAATAGATTAAAGTCTTCTCCCAATCATGAGGGGTGCCAGCAGCTTACAACATCCCTTCAAGATCAATAAAAAACGCCCTGATCATCAGCTTTAGGTGTGTAAATATTAGCCAAAATCAACCGTAGCCCCTGAATTTCTGCAAAAACAATAATGACTCTAATTTATCTTTTATCTGTTTGTGACATTTTAATTGTAGATGTTTACTTATCAATGTAATGACTCCCCTGCTCTTACTTGAGCCAGCACTAAAGAAAACATGTCTGCCCCATATCTTCCCAATTTTTTCAGCTTCAGCTTCCTTCATTTCTTGAAGAAACACTATATCAAATTTCTTAAATTTAAGAAAATAAATTTTTCCTTCTTTTTATGGGGTGCCCCAACCCATTCACATTCCACGTGGAGAGAGATAATCCACTCATATTAACATTTGACATATTAAAAAAATATTTTGTGTGTCAAAAATTTAATTATAAAGACCACATTCCAACATTACTGCAACAGACAGACCCAGAACTTCCCCCAGAACCAAACAAATAGAAAAAAAGAAAAATGTGCGCATTAACCACATGCATGAAAGCGCCAACTGGCATCCATCCATCAAAACTTAAAAGGTCCATGTATGCCTGCGAGAGTCCCTGCAACAACTTTGCCGACGGATTTCTCAAGTTTCAGCGAGACAGAATCACATAACAGAAAATAATATATAAAACAAACGGCAGCCAATAGGCAGAATTAACACAAAGATTCATGAAGATTCATACACAAAACTGTATCGAAGATGTGTTCCTCCACAAAACAAAGTCCAGCTGATAGTGGAACCAACACAAACACACAAAAACAAAAAAATTCCATTCAGTTTCCTCGGGCAGTCAAACAAACTTTCAGTGTGCTGGCTGTTCAAGAGTGAAGCAAATGACCTAATCCTCCAAATCTACAACTAAAAATACTTCACAAAACAAACTCCAGCCAATAGGAAGCATAAACACAGAGAACGAGCAGTTTCATCCACAACTGTCCAAAGGAGTGTTACTCCACAAAACAAACTCCAGCCGCTAGGCGGAACCAGCACAAAAGAAACAAAACAGGTGCCCAGTTTCCTGAGACAGTCGAGTGTATATTCAGCATGTAAATATTTTGTGGTCATCCATAGTATCTATTCTCAATTTGGCTGGAAACATCAGTGCAAAAGTGATCCTCCATCAATGCAATTGTTTCTTGAAGTAGTGTTACAACACAAAACATCCTCCAGCCACTAGGGAGAACCAACACAAAAAGAAACAAAATGATGCCCATCTTCCTCAGACAGTCATGTGTATGTACAGTGAGACAGCTCACTCGGGGGCCACATGAGAAACACCAAATGGCTAACTCACCCCATTGACTCTATGAAAGACCATGCTTGATGTAGGCATATTCTCAATTTGGCCAGAAACATCAGTGCAAAAGCGATCTTCTGTTGATCTAAGAGTTTCTTGCATTCCTTGAATCGATCACGTTTCTCTCTTGTTGAAAATGCAAAGTCTGGGAACAACAAAATGCTGTGATTTTTCCAGGAAAGCTTTCCTTTGCTCTTCACCTCGGATGTAGTTTCACCATCTACAATTCTCAAAATCCTCCAGTTTTTCCAAAAAACATTGCAAGTCTGTCTTGGTCACTAGAAAATTATTAGTTAATTCCCTCTCCGATGACTCCAGATAGTCAATCCATCTCTCGTCATCCCCGATTCTTGTAATCAACTCCATTGCCATAATCGATCAACATATTAAAGCAAGATCCTCCAAGTCAACAACAAATTTCATCAGCATTGCAGACAGCTGAATGTCAACAAAACACTTCATATTTATTTCCACTGATTACATGGGTATACATTGTATACAGTCTTCTTATTTTGTGTATACTGTATATTGTATATTATTAGGGGTATATTGTGTTGTGTAACCGATGTGTAAACTGTGTTATGTGTAAATCAGATGTTTATTGTAATTTTCATACTGCTATGTTGCTTGGATCCACACCCAAGACTTTCATCCACTGTTGCACTTGTGTATATGGTTGAGTGACAATAAAGGGATTTGATTTGGTTTGATTGACATGCTCGCCACTTGCCACTGGATTTCTCCTGCTGCACAGTCCAAACTGATTGCCTGGTCTGCAGGCCTGTCAGAGGTTTCAGCTTGATCATGTAAGTGTCTTTTAATGTCTCCAGAACCCGAGGATTTTTAATTATTTTCCATGTTAACTTCAAAGAACACATATGTAGCTTGGGTGTATCAAATCTCACCTGTTTATGACACAAAAATAAAAAAACATTTGCAAAGTGCGCAGAGCTCGCCATTTACACATCTGCTCCTCGTATGGAGTCACATGAAACTCCCAAAATGGTGTTTATTACGGTGCCATAAATTATTTACAGTGAAAATATAAGTAGAAACAAAATAAATAAATAAATTAAAAAAAAAAAATGCACCGTGCTGACATGGCTAAACCAGCAAATGGCCCAAATTCTCTACACTGCTAACATACACTCCTTGAGTCTGTTTGATTGAACTGACATGTGCTCTAAAGCTACCTCTTTTAAAGGGTCTAGATCCTCCCCTGGAATAAACCAATTCCCACAAGGAGGAATGAAAACAAACAAAACAATCAAATATACAGAAAGTACAAAGAATGACAAAAAAACCATCTACGCACACAGACAATACAAGATTTGTTAACAGAAAGAGTACTTAACAGCAAAACTAAAGACATAAATGTACTTCCCCCTCTAACAACATTAACAAATGGTATGGTCCAATTTGAGGGGTGTGGCTGTTGCTATAAGAGCTGGTTGAGACCAGATGCAATGTTTGGTTATGCAGTATGTGAACTGGAAATGTAACAGCAAAATGGATGGTTTGGTGGCATGTCAAAGAAACAAAGGTAATTTAACTGAAATTACTGTGTTGTGGCATTATTTGAAAATGTAAGATTATATATTAAACAGACATGTTAAACAGAAAAATACATACAAGAAAACAAATAAACAATAAACACAATGACCTCTTACTTTGGACAAAAACACCACAAATGATTATAACACATTTCTGATATGCACCCATCCAGAAGAATAGCATCTCAGAATGCTATTCAGAGATGCGGGTTGGTGCTGTTCTGGCGGCTCGAGGGGGACCTACACAATATTAGGCAGGTGGTTTTAATGTTGTGGCTGACCGATGTATTAAGATTTTGAGTGCCGTTATAAATCAGTGTATGTGTGTGTGGGTGTCAAGTCCATGTATGAGTTTAAAACATCAACACTCTTGTTAGTTTTTATTTTATGCACCATTTGCTTTACACTCTAGAGACTTTTGTGTGTGAAAATCCCAGGAGATCAGCAGTTACAGAAATGCTCAAATCAGCCCATCTGGCACCAACAATCTGAGCTCACATTTTTCCCCACTCTGATGGTTGATGTGAACATTAACTGAAGCTCCTGACCCATATCTGTATGATTTTATACATTACACTTCTGCCACATGATTGGTTGATTAGATAATCGCAAAAGTAGATGTACTGGTGTACCTTATAAAGTTGCAGGTGAGCGTACATGTGACTTTGATGAAGATGAGATCACATTTCATGACCAATTAATGCAGAAAACCAGCTTATTCCAAAGGGTTCACATCCTTTTTTCTTGCCACTGTATTAACATCAGCCAACATTTAATTTAGAAGCCTAATTTGTGTGCTTTCAATTCACCTGCAGTTGCTTTGCATTCAATGTAGTCTGATGTAATAGCTTTGAGAGCTATTCAACATAACATTTACTAAAGCTGGTTGCGACATTAACAAGGCATCACAAACACATTACGAGGTTTTTGTACTTAAAATCTTAACAGAGACATTGAGTTCAAGTTAGTTTATTATTTGGTGTAACTTTGCAAACTAAACAATTAGAAATGGCAATGTTTATTATACAATTTCCCTGTTTGTAGCATTGCATAGGTCATTCATTCAAGCTGTCAAACCATAAAAGGACATAAAAAGGCATACATTTTGGAATATTTTTCCTCTCCACAAATTTGTCACTACTGAAACACAATATATAATTTAATAAGAAGGGTTATATTGACCAATTAAGATTTTGTATACATCTACTGTGTAAATTAATTTTTTGCTATATTATAAAAAGAAATTCACAGGTAAATCAATAATTACAATTTTAACAATATTTCAAGTGTAATTTATGAGATTTGTTGCATTTTGAATCCAATCTTTCTTTGTAAAAGGCATAAAGTTGATCATACTGATTTCAAACTTAAGGATTCATTAGTTTGCATATACATTGAACCAAACACTATCATAACATCTTAGTTGATAATTCAATATACTTTATTTTTGACAAAACATCCCACGTTTTGGTAGTGGCTGCACTTTTTCTTTAGTGACAGTAATGTTTTGGTAGTGACCACAATATTTAGTTTGCCAAGGCTGAATCAGACTTTCTACATTTTATGTTAATACAAATAACTAACTATGTTGCACATATGCAGCCAGCACATATAGCAGACGTACATCTGACAGTAAATATCTGATAAGAACACCTAGTTTAAGAGCTATTCTATACTTTGGGTCTTGAGGAGAGTGCAAGTAAGAAGAGGTATGCACATAGATTTTTCTACCTTAAAAAACATATTACAGTGTAGACTGTTTCAGAATCACTTTTAGTTTTATTTTCACAGAATGTCCATTATAATAGAGAGCAGGATTATTTAACAATGTCAAATAAAATGGGTTCCATCTATAGCCTAAAATTACAATAAATCAAGAACACATTTAACCTCCATTCCACTCTTTCGTGCTTTATTTGTTCAAATTCTGACATATGAACAATGTCACCAAAATTTTGCTTTTGAGCTATTCAGATAATCTTCAGAACCACTGAACGTGTGCGTGTGTGTGTGTGTGTGTGTGTCTTTATGTGTGTGCTTGCATAAAACATTCATTTCAGAATAATTGTTTATGGTTGCTCTGATAGGTGAACCTAAGACATGTGTGGTTTTCAGCCTTGTTGAGACTCTATGGAGTCTGATCATAGAGACAAGTTTGTATTTTCTAAGCAACCCGTTTGTGAAAGCTCTTCTGAATGTTTCTCTTTATAACTTGCAGACTTGTATTTTTCCTGTATTTGGGTCAGAAGCGTGTTGTGAAATAGAAGGGTCTTTCTGACTTGGTTAGGAAGTCTGTGCTTCTGTACATCCATCTGAGTCTTCGATCTTGGAGTCAACTTCTGTCTTTGTCAACTTCTCCCTTAACCTTTGACACTGCTTGCTTTATTTTTATTCCCTCTTCTGCATTTCTTTGATCTTCTGTTCTAACTTCTGACATTTTCTATAGTTACTGGATTTTGCTATTTTTGTTCTTTTTTTCCCTGTGTGTATGTGCACTGGTGTCTGATCACCCTCACTGGAAGAGCTAGGTAGTTTTGTCTTTTCACCATCATCCTGTGTTTTTGCTGTCTTTTCCTCCATGCTTTTCTGACATGTATTTGCTCCATGTAAGATAATTCACTAATATACTCTTAAATTTTCCTTCTTCCCTTCATTTCTTATTTCTTTCTTTTCTTAAGTATTCCTGGTACTTCACTGGGTCATCCCTCAAACTTTGTCTGTATTCTCTGTCTCACTGCTCTAGTTTTTCCATTTTGTTTAGGCATGTTGGTGTTTTATGTCATTCTCTCTGTTAAGTAACCCATAGAAATTAACATTACTGACAACAACCTAACAACCCTTCACTATATTGCAGACTTCACCCTTAAGTAAGTGTTATATTTCAGCTAGATTTTAAACCACATCACATTACAGAATTTTAACGCACATATTAAAACACTAAACTAAATTTTTTTTTTTAGTTCCCCCAAATAAAGGATTAAGTGTTCCCTTTTGTCACTACCAAAAAAATTGTCACATCTGAAACTTCACCACATGTTTCGGTTGTGACTGTTTTGGTAGTGACAGTTTTAGATACTTTTGAGCCTAGCTCAAAGATGCTAATGATAATCAGCACATGGTTAGCTAGCACAGTTCTGAATAGTTGTATACACATAAAAACGAAATTATATGGAATAACCCCCAAAAAAGATTGCTTAATTGCAGAAAAATGCTGTTTGGTAGTGACGTTCCTTAAAGTCACACACAGATTTTCAGACTTTTGAACACATTTACCTCAAAATGATGGGAACTATCTACTCACCATGTAGCCATGAGAGAGGAATATTTTCTGATCAAAAATTTAGGGGTGTGGTTAAAATCAGTCTCAGTCAATGGACTAAAACAGACACTATTTCCGGTAGTGACATGAAAATGCGGGACACATATTTTTACATAAAGTTTTATGATTTACAAAGAAAATATGTATATATATATATATATTTTTTTTTTCAACAATGGAATAAAATGCTAAAATTATTTCAATATCATTTTAATAAGTTGAAATTTATGGGTTAGGGTTCAGGACAGCCACCTCCCAATTGAAAGCACCCAATCAATTATGAATTTATATACAATAAGCTTACTGATATTATTTAAATATTATTGTGAGTTTCAATTGATAATAGAAGTATCTTAGTAAACATCTAAGATTTTAATACTTTAATGCTTTTTAAATTTGTTTTTTGGTTGTGGGACAGCAGTTTGCACCAATTCTGTAGAATGACCCATATACACTGGCGGCCAAAGTTTGGAATAAATTACAGATTTTGCTCTTTTGGAAGGAAATTATTCCTTTAATTCACCAAAGTGCAATTCAACTGATCACAAAGCATAGTCAGGACATTACTGATGTAAAAAAACCGCACAATCACTATCTGAAAAAAGTTATTTTTTGATAAAATCTAGACAGGCCCCATTTCCAGCAGCCATCACCCCCACCTTATCCTTGAGTAATCATACTAAATTGCTAATTTGTGTAAGATTATATATGCAGAAGAATTCCAGCAACATGATTTGTATCTAGGAAAAACCCAGCCTTTCAATTTGTAATGTTTCCACTTCATAAATTACAGGCCCTCTGCTGGATCCCCCACACAGAGTTAAACCAGACTGTTCTGTGTAAGGTTAACCTGTTAAGCTGCAACCCCACTTCTGAAAAATCCCCAGAAATGGCATACCCAAACTGAAACAGATACAGTTCATAAACCATTTGTTCTAAAAGCACAAGTATGATCCCATTTGAAAGCTGACACCTGGCAGTTTATTGTAAATGTAGAATTCATTATTGTCATAATGAAAAAAAAAATAGTTATAAATAGCTTCAAAGTTTTGTCAAGTTATTAGAAATTTATTTTTATGAAATATTTTCATGAAAATAAAATTGAAGTTGGCATTGCAGCAATCTAGAAATGCACTGCAGCTAAAGCCACATGTCTGGCCATGTTATATTTAAAATCTGAAGATGACAAGTCTAAAACTCTGTATTTAGTTAAATGTTTTTCAAGATCATGTCATACGACTTTATTTTGATTAGACTCTAAAATGCAAACTGATGTTTATTGTCATGTTCTAAGCATCTATTCAGTCTATTGTCTCTGTTTATTTATGTGGTGTAAACGATCTCCATTCAGTCTCAGTCTCCCCTGCACACATTCACACCTCTCCAGCCTGGTTATGGCTCTAAATATGCTTTTCTTTTGTCTGCATTATAATTACTAACGACTGGCTATTCACACTGTTTCAATCCCTAATCTCTTTTAGGGAAAGTTTCAAAGTTCTCACCTTACATTTTAAACTATATAAAATGACCTTCTTGAAAAAAGAAACATTTCAGCAAGCAGTCCAATTTAAAAATATTCATAAAAATAACAGCTAGGTAGCAGGTGCACCAAGCTAGCTAGCATATTAGCTTAGCACACCATCAATACACGACAATTTATGAGATTAAAACCATGTTTGTGCTCTAAAACTTTCACAAGTCGAGTGTTTTAAATAACCTTTTGTGCTCTGATTTGGCTTCAGATAAAAAAAAAAATCAGACAGAAAATATATTATTTTATAGTATTCTGCACGATGATAAAGTCTATATCGATTAGCATTACATTATCAATATAATCTATTATTATGAAAATACCTGACATGGCTCAAAGAACACAGATAAATCAAATATCATTGCAATCATGTTTATTGTCTTCAAAACATCTTTATCTGCAGTTACAGCGATCTCTGATAGCTTTGTTGTGTCAGGGACTTCCTGGAATGTCAAATGATTATGGCACTTCTTCGTGTGTTCCATATATGGAGTTCCATATACTGTGCACAGAGCGCCGGCGCCCTCAGGCTGCCAGTATGGATTGATAACACAATACATCAGAGTCTCCAGCGCTCATAATGATTAACATCGACGCATTTGGGTATATATTCAATAAATATGATTCCTGTCTATATAAATCTGATGTAAACCTATGAGAATCTATCAATATTTCTCCAAATCTGCACATTTTTGAGCTAAAAGCCCTGAGGGACGTTGTTTTGTCAAGCGCTGTCATGACGATCTCACAGGAGTTTTTTTCTGAATGAGAGCAGCTGACGCTCATAATTCATATTAAAGGTATCGACTCATTTTTGTGATTACATAACTCCAGACACAAATTAAGACATAACTGTCACTATAAGTTTCTCAGAATACAATAGTGGTCAAATACTGAACCTTGAGTCTTATATCTTTTTAATGATGGTTTGTCAAGGTAATAACATTAAATCTGATAGTAAATTTCAACTATTAAAAAAAAAAAAAAACGCTTCAGAGCGCCAGCGCTCTGGCAACGGTTAAAAGGACCATCAGATTTGCACAACTCTAAGACATTTCATCTTAATCTAGCTTTGCTAGATAATGCTGAAAATCGCTTTGAACTGTGGTAACGTTTGTACCTGACAAATTAATGATTATAGACTGATGGACTTCTTTAAAATGTGTGTAGCGACGTGCAATCACCTATAATTGATAAATATAATCTTTAATTTTGTATGATTATCTCATTTTACTAAGAATGGTAACTATAAGGCTTAACTTGATAAAATACAATGATGTGTAAAACCAATATGATTTTGTAACCAGGGTTCCCCTTCTGTCACTCACTCCTCTGAACATGAGAAAAGGCCAATTTCAAATTGGCAGACAGAATTTGCATGTCCCGCCCCCGGATATACGGGTATAAAGGGGAGCGGGCGAGCGTCTGTCAGACAGATTTTTTTTCTTCGAAGCCGAACGGTTGTGTGATCAGTGAGCTGTGTGTTATGATTGCTTCACCCACCTCTGAAAGAGAGCTTTCTGTTGGATCTGACGGCGCATTCCAGCAGCTTTCTCCTCTCTGCATGCTGTGCAGACTCTGCACCTGGGCACTTCGACAGCACTTCTCTCCTAAAAGAGTTGATTTCTCTAAAATAATTTATTCTTCTATAAAATAGTTTTTTCTGGTAAAAGAGCAATATACACAAGCAAGCGTTGAACGTCCTTTTCAAGATGCGTCTTTTTAAAAATGCCCTTCTGCCGCTGTGTAGTTCCTGGTTGTGGCCGGTATCTCTCCAGATCTGACAGTCACAGACACTGCCTTGTGTGCCTGGGTAGCGATCACACAGAGGCAGCGTTTGTGGATGGTTCCTGTTCTTACTGCATGGACATGACCATGGCAACATTGCGGTCACGGCTTTCATTTCTCAAAACGAATGCCACTCCAGCCGCCCCCCGTGTCGCTCCTTCCCATGGGATTGAGGAGGACTCGGCTGGCGATTTGGGGATGGCAGGGGGCTCGGTTAACCACCCGCCCCCTGGCTCGCTCGTTTGTTTCCGTCTGCACTTGGAACGACGGCGGCTCGCTTCACGGCCAGTTTGCGTCATCCCTGGAGCCAGGTTTGGATGACGACATCAATGCTGCATCGGAGATTGTTCAGGCGTCTGACGCTGAAGACCTGACCGGACTGGAATCCTACATCCTCCCCCCAACCCTCGCGGCTTGATGATTGGTACCTCGGCTCCGGGCTCCACTCCTAGCCACCCCCCGATACCTTTCTCCCGGTAGTGCATGACGAGCTGACGAGTTCGTGGAGGGCACCTTTCACTGCCCGGAACCGACCTCCTTGCTCATCCACACTTGCTACCCTGGACGTCACGGTGGTCGACGTTTACACAGAGGTCCATCAGGTGGACAGGGCATTTGCAATCCACCTGTGTCCCGAGAATGCCGCCACAAGATGGGACTGCCCGGTACTCCCCTCCAAGTTCAGAGCATCTCTTTTCTCGGTTTGGAGTTAGACTTGGTCTCAATGTCAACGCGCCTCAAAACCGAGCGCATGCAGTCAGTGCTCACGTGCCTCGCTCGCTTCAAGCCAGGCACAGCGGTTCCTCTCAAACTGTTCCAGAGGCTCCTGGGGCATATGGCATCCTCGGCTGTGGTCACACCGCTCGGGTTGATGCATATGAGACTGCTCCAGCACTGGCTTCAGACTCGAGTCCCGAGATGGGCATGGCGCTGCGGCACATACCGTGTGTTTATTACCCCTTCCTGCCATCAGACTTTCATCCCGTGGACAGACCTCTGTTTTCTGTGGACAGGAGTCCCTCTACAGCAGGTGTCCAGATGCATCGTGGTCACCACAGATGCCTCTCAACTGGGTTGGGGCGCCGTGTGCTACAGGCACGCAGTCGCTCGCTCCTGGACAGGGCCCCGCCTGCATTGGCACATCAACTGCCTTGAGTTTTTGGCTGTATTCCTTGCCCTGCGGAGGTGTCTTCCACTGATTTAGGGCAAGCACGTCTTGATCCGTTCAGACAGCACCGCCACGGTAACATACATAAATTGCCAAGGCAGGGTACGCTCCCATCACATGTCACAACTCGCCTGCCATCTCAGCCGCGTCTCACCCCCAGGTGGTCCAGCTGATTTGGGACTGCTTCGACAGGGCACAGATAGATCTCTTCGCCTCCCAAGACAACTCCCACTGCCCGCTCTGGTACTCCCTAATGGAAGCAAAGACGCACTGCACACAGCTGGCCCCGGGGGCTGCGCAAGTACGCATTTCCCCCAGTGAGCCTTCTTGCACTGGGGCTGTGCAAGGTCAGGGAGGATGGAGAACAGGTCACCTTGGTGGCTCCTTATTGGCCCACCCGGACCTGGTTCTCAGATCGCATGCTCCTCACGACAGCACCTCCCTGGCAAATTCTGGTCCTTCCTCAGGGACGGAAGCACCCTCTGGCACCTGCGCCCAGACCTCTGGAATCTCCACGTCTGGCCCCTTGACGGGACGTGGAAGACTTAAGCGGTCTACCACCTGCAGTCGTAGACTCGATCAACCAAGCTAGAGCTCCCTCTAACAGGCAGCTTTACGCCCTCAAGTGGTGTCTGTTCGCAAATTGGTGTTCTTCCAGATCTGAAGACCCGCAGAAATGCGCAGTTTGGTCAGAGCTTTCATTAATGCAGGAGAGGTTGGAGGGGAGGCTGTCCCCCTCCACCTTGAAGGTGTGTGTCGCTGCTATCGCAGCCCAACACGACGCAGTAGACGGCAAGTCCCTTGATAAGCACGACTTGATTATCAGGTTCCTTAGAGGCGCTCGGAGGTTGAACCCTTCCTGGCCAAGCCTGTTCCCCTCCTGGGATCTTTCAGTGGTCCTCTCAGGCCTTCAGAGACCCCCCTTCGAGCCGCTTGATTCAGTCGAGCTCAAAGCCCTCTCCTTAAAGACTGCCCTCCTGATCGCACTCGCTTCCATCAAGAGGGTCGGAAACCTGCAATTGTTCTCTTTCAGCGACACTTTACTGGAGTTCGGTCTGGCAGATGCTCACGTCATCATAAGACTGCGACCAGGCTACGTGCCCAAGGTTCCTATGACCCCCTTTAGGGACCAGGTCATGAAGCTGCAAGCACTGCTTCGGGAGGAGAGAGACCCAGCCTCTAAGTTGCTGTGTCCAGTATGTGCTTTGCATATCTACATGGACCGCATGCAGGGCCCTTTGTCTGCTTTGGTGGATGGCGGAAAGGGAACGCTTTCTCCAAACAGAGGTTAGCTCTTTGGGTTGTTGATTCTATTTCCCTAGCCAGACTCAGCACGAGTCGAGTGCTCCGTGTTGGGCTTGGGCTCCACAGGCATAGTTCCCGCTTCAGGCAATTCCCTTGACATATTTTCCGCAATACGGTCCCCCTGCTGGCAGGACCCGTGTCTCCCTTGGGCAGTCCTCACTGCCCCCTGGTCGCTGTGTCTGTAGCAACTCCTCCCTTGTCAGGCAGGATCTACCACCGTGCCATGTCCACAGGTGGCTTAACAACCCCCATGTGTATTAGCCACAAGTTACCTCCCCCAGTCTGGGCAGGTCGTGGTCTCCGCAGGGGACCCTGAAAGAATAGGAACGGGAAAGGACGCCTTCCCCGAAGCATCTATAGCGTTAAGATAGCCCCAGCCCCAGAGAAAAGGCTGCGGCTGGCCGGCTGGCTCCCATACAAGTCATGTTGCCTGTTCCCGTTTGGGTACTGGGAATCTAAGAGCGGTATATGACACCTTTTATTGGGAGCGTTGGGGAGGGTTACGTGCAGCCGACCCAGCTGCTTCTAGCACGCAACAGCTTGCTTGCACCTGGCTCAGCAGTCACGTAACACGGGTTAGTGCATGGCATTTTGAAGTGTGACCCCTTGTGTCACTACAATCGACACAACATCGAGTGAGTGACAGAAGGGGAACGTCATGGTTACTGTTGAACGAGACATTGCGTTCCCCTTGCCACGTCACTATCCCTACCACTGTAATGCTCCGTAACCTTATTCTCGTCTCCTCAGTGAAAACCTGTCTGACAGAAGCACTCCCGCTCCCCTTTATACCCGTATGTCCTGGGGCGGGACATGCAAATTCTGTCTGCCAATTTGATATTGACCTTATCTCAAGTTCAGAGGTACGCAAGGCTCTCAGAAGAGTGGGTCAGCTCTTCTGAGAGGCATCTGGAGTCCCGAGCTTCCTTGGACCTCACATGGCAAGGCACCTGGCAGTCAGCGGAGCGACCAGACAAAGCACGTGTAGGCAGAAGAGAGGAAGACAGAAGCCTCAAGTGGCAAGAGAAGAGACAAGAGCGTGTTCTTCCTGTTTGGAAATATTTGAACTGAAATTGGCCGAATACCCAAAAGAAGTGACTTTTCAGAGTCACATGGTCAACTGGGCTGACTTTTCCGACAGTCGATTTATGATTCTTTGTTCCAGAGTCTTTTATATCTTGAGAATGTTACAAGAGGCATGATATTCGTTGTCATCAGCTTTCTCAGCATACGCCAGCAAACGCTTGCATACTAAACATGAAACATTTTTATGGATGTTAATGTGTAGGTAACAAAACATGAAAATCCCTGGTTACAAAATCATATTGGTTTTACACATCATTGTATTTTACACATCATTGTATGTACAAATCAGGCTGGTGTTTTTCAAATTCTCCCGACTGTTTCGTTCAGTTCCTTTGTGTGTCTGCTCATTATAACCCATATGTGGTATTAGCTCCGTTGTGTTGGATCTGATCCAGCCATCTTTCTTTCCCTACACCTTCAAATAATCTTTCCGACCTAGTGTTCCATTTTGAACTAGTTTCCATACGTTGTAACTGTCTGCTACCTCAATAACTGCTATGTGCATAGAACATTATCTCATAGTATGTTATGTTTACATTTTTAGAAACTGTCATCTTTTTGCACTACTGAGTACTGGTCGGCGCTGCACTGTCTATTGTCCTGTTCATTGTCAGAAATTTGTTGTACTGTCCTGTACGTTTTGCACATGTTTGCACGTGCACTTTATATAGGTATATGTAGGTTTTTTTTTATATAGGTATTTTATTTCGTTGTGTTGTCTCATGTGGTCCTGTGTTGGTCCTTTGTTGTTTTTATGTAGCACCATGGTCCTGGAGGAACGTTGTCTCGTTTTGCTGTGTACTGTACTAACTGTATATGGTTGAAACGACAATAAAAACCACTTGACTTGACGTGGAGTTTAGTCCGCCATTTTGTGTCTTTGTTACCGAATGGAGACACACATACACACACATACACTAGCTCCACCATTTACTTAGGATTTCCACTTTATGTTTCTAGTATTGGCAGTGTTCATTACTGTTTGATTATAACAAATCTTGTTATATTATAATAAGTACGCCTAGTTGTTTGTTTGAATATTTAGCTTCTAGCTTCTTCCCTTTTTTAATTATTTTGATTATCAATCACATTAATATAAATTTCCCCTTGGGGATTAATAAAGTAAATCCAAAAAAATCAAAATACTCAATCTTCAGGGTAGAATTTTATGAGACTTGATCAGTCACTATAATTTTTCTCTTGTTAAAGAGTGGTGCCCCGAGGATAGAATTTAATTAATTAAATTCTATTATTTAATGTAATTATTAATTAATGAACATTTGGTTTATTAATCAGATGGTTGCTGGTTCGAACATCAAAGCCACCACCATTGTGTCCTTGAGGAAGGCGCTTAACTCCAGGTTGCTCCGGGGGGATTGTCCCTGTAGTAAGTGTACTGTAAGTCACTTATTACACTTATCTGCCAAATGCATAAATGTAAATGTAAAATGTAAGAAAGAGAGAGAGAGAGAGAGAGAGAGAGAGAGAGAGGAAAAAAAAACACAATCACCAGTTCTCTGATGCACCGTCGCGTGGTCCTCGATCACTCCTCCACCCTCTCAGGCGGACAGCAGCCGCTCCTCCCCGGGTGAACCAGAGTCAGACCTACGACCCCCCCCGGTGGACAAAACGCCCCTCCGCATTCCCGGCGACTCGTGGGGACACTCCTCAGTCCCTCAGTCGCTTCCCTCCCCTCGCGGACGGCGGTCTTCTCGACCCCACCACAACACTCCTCCGCACCTGGCAGCAGCTCCTTCACTCCAGGCGGTTGTGGGGGTCTAGTCCCATCTCGCCTCGTGGAATTCGGCCGTTCTCTATGTCCGGGAGGTTGGGCTACTCCGTCCCCGGTGGATGGCAGAGGCACTCCCCTGGGTGAACGAATTGAGGACTCTGCGACGGGCATCCCTCTTCCTTTCCGGGTTTCGGCACCAGTGTAAAGGGGTTATGGGAAATGAGGGGGCGAGAACTGGCTTGACAATATAAATAATAGTTTCATGAAGAAATAAACCAAAAACACACGAACACAAACACACAGAGCAGCTGCCTGTCATTTTCTCTCTCTCTCGAAATTGTCATGACTGGCCGCCTTTATCTCTCGCGCCGCCATCAGGCTGATTGGGGACCATGCGTGCTTTGTTCCAGCCCAGCCCCACCCTCTGCTCTACACAAACCTTGATGTTTGTGGAGGTGAGGGCATGGTCGAGCACCCGACTGGGGAGAGAGAGTGCGGTAAGGACATCCACCTGAGATTAATTATGGGGGGGTGGGCACACGGCGCGACCCCGGCAGCAGCGAACCCCCATGTGATGCTGGTGAAGATGCCATTTGCCTTCGTTCAACAGCTCCACAACGCCTACTGGCAGTGGGTTTTGGCTGAGGAGCCCAGTGACGTTGGTGGCATCATCGATCTCATGGTACTGAAACAATTCTTCGCCAAACTACCAAAAGGAACTGCGGAGTGGGTCAAATACCACCGACTGGCATAGCTGGATGAAGCAGTGCAGTTGGCAGAGGACCATTTAGCGGTGTACCTGGGGGCTGGCGAGCCTCTCTCTCTCTCTCCCTGTCATCCCTCTCCTCCTCCTTTCCGACCTATCACGTTCCCCAGGAAATGGTGGAACAATCCCCTGAGACCAGTGCCCAGGCCTTAGGGGTGTGCTACCACTTCTGTCTCTCTCTCCCCCGGCTCTACCCATTCTTTCTCTCAGGTGGCAGAAGCTGCTGCCACTGATGTGGGCGTGAGGTTTGGGCCGGTCTTTTGGAGTTGCAAGGAACAGGACTCGTCCATGAACAGTGCCCGGGGATGGAGGTGGGGACGGTGATCCGGGACCCCGACACTCCACATGCTGCCCCCGATCGAGCTGGGATGTACATACCAAGCCTTGGAGGATTCATCAATTCATCTTTGGATAAAAGCGTCTGCCAAGTGCATAAATGTAAATGTTGTGTCTCTCCGGAGCAGACTCAAGACGAGACACTTAAGCATGCCTTTGACCAAGTGAAAGTAATTGATGGTCAACGCCTTCTCAATTATAAACAATCGTATGTTTTGAGTTATGCAGGATGTTCAGACAAAAGAATATCCAACCTAGTTGTTAGTACTAAGGAGCTGTCGGGAAATGTTGTTCCAGGCGGCTCATCATAGTCCGATGGCAGGTCATTTGTGACAGAGTAAAACACTAAACTGTCTCATGGCCTATTTATATTAGCCGGATATTCACAGGGATGTTAGCCATTGGTGTTTGACATGTCGCGAATGTCAGCTGGTGAATCTGCTGGCCACTCAAAGTGCCTTTCCGTTGATCGAGGTTCCCTTTGACAGAGTTGGCATGGATCTCACGGGCCATTAGAACGGTCAGCATGTGGACGTCACTTTGCGTTGGTTCTGGTGGACTATGCAATGCGATACCCAGAAGCAGTGCCTCTTCGCAACATCTCAGCACGTAGTGTTGCAGAGGCACTCTTCAGAGTAATCTCTCGAGTGGGGATTCCGAAAGAAATCCTCACTGACCAGGGCACTACTTTCATGTCACGTACACTACACGAACTGTACGAATTCTTTGGTATTAAGTCGATTCGGACAAGTGTGTACCATCTTCAAATGGATGGCTTGGTCAAACAATTTAACCATCTGGGGTTGACTGACGTGCAGGCATTACAGCAGAAACATCAAATTCTCCATCATTTTGGGGCATACAGATAAGTGTAACACATCATTGGAGACTATAAAGGGTCTACTTTTATTTGTGTACTCACAATAACAACAAAACCTTGTGCTTTTGTAAAATAAAGAAAATAAAAAGGGTGAGCTGTCATCAGTCTCTGGGTTTGCGGGCATATATCTGAAACATGTCACAAAAATGAACTGAAACTCCACGAATACTTATCGCACAAACATGAAACATATGTCTAAAGAAAGCTTAAAATGTCTAAATAAAACAATTAAAATGTAAAAAACAATGTTCTCCTGCAATGTAATCTGTATGAAACAAAGCGATGTACAGTTTCTCCTGGCACAGCTAATTATCTCTAATGTGATCACACCCACGTACTGAGGGCGCTATTCATACGGTAATGTCCTGAGGCGATCAATGCAAATGGTACACGCCCCCGACTGTGCCATAAAAACAAAGTTCATTCACTTTTCTGCGCGTTTGAAAGACAGCACTATACACAAGTGAGGAAACTCCTGTATATTGATGAAGAGTTAACATTTTCCTCAGAAGAAGAGCGGGACTCCGATGAACGTTTGTAGTTTGAAGAGAGATTTGTATCAGCCGAGGATACAATTTCGGATGAGTAAGTCATTTTGTTTTCATTAGTTGACATGCTATTTTATATAAACATGTATATATTTTACTAGTGGAACTGTTTCCAGACTAGTCAGCCAGGATTCAGAGTATTGACATTTTAAATATGTCCTAATAAGCAAGTTTTAGTTACATTTAAATGCTGTTTAGGCTAAAGCAGGCATTAAAATAATTGACTTACTCGTCTGAACTTGTATCCTTGGCTGGATCAAATCTCTCTTCAAAATACAAATGTTCATCGGAGTCCCGCTCTTCTTCTGAGGAAAATGTGAAATCTTTCATACTATCCTGGAGCTTTCTCATCTGTGTATTGTTGCAAACGTGCAGAAAAATGAATGGGGGGGCGTGTACATTTGCGTTTATCGCCTCAGCACATTAGCTTATGAATGGCGCGCTCTGCTGGTGGATGGGATCACATTACAGATAATGAGATGGACCGGTAAAAACTGTACATCGCTTTGTTTCAAACAGATTGCATTGCAGGAGAATATTTGTTTTAAATTTGAATTGTTTTATTTAAAAGTAGACATTTTAAGCTTTCTTTAGACACGTTTCATGTTTGTGTGAAAAGAATTCGCGGAGTTTGTTCATTTTAGTGACGTGTTTCTGAAATATGCTCGTGAACACAGAGACTGCTGAAAGCTCACCCTTTTTATTTTCTTTATTTTACAAAAGCACAAGATTTTGTTGTTATTGTGAGTGTACACAAATAAAAGTAGACCCTTTTGTAGTCTCTAGTGATGTCTTACACTTATCTGTATACCCAAAAATGACAGTATTTTAAGTTGTTTCTGCTGTAATGACGAAAATATCCAGCAGGACGTGCCGGCGTGTCCATCGACCCCAGAGGGTTAAAAACGAAAGTTGAAGCAACAACGCAAAATTAAGGTATAGCCTATGCGTAAATTATGAGACGTGATTGGTTAGAAGGTATGTGTCTACGTTGTTCGATTCTGAGTATTTATTTACATTATTCATAAGAAGGAACACTTCCATCCAAAAACTGCACTGCCTGTTGCATGAGATCACATTACAGCGGAGATTTTAAAATCTGATCATGGACAGGATAGCGCAACAGCTTGTTGAAATAACAGAATACAGTGACAAAAGATGAAAAAATTTGTCATGTCAACTCTATTTTAGTATCCTTTATTGTGCAAAAGTTACCAGGATTTAGGCCAACATGGTTTAAAGACAACAAAATTTGAAATACTTTAAAAATGTACAAAAACAAGGTTAGTAAGTGTTTTTATCAGACTAGAGCAGGGCTCTTCAACTACATTCTTGTGAGGGCCAGATTATCCAGATGAAAACTTGGAGGGGGCCAAAATTTTTTCCATATTTATCTTAGCTAACACTTTCATCACAAGTAACATGTTACTTACAAAACATCCTTAATACTGTGCATTTATTCATATTAAAATAGTCACAGGGTGTAATGTAATTGAAATATAATTTAAGGTCTGGCCATAAATTCCATCATAATATCTGTCTGAAGAACAAACATGTCTTATACTCTCAACTAACTAATCATTTTAGATCAACTTTACTTAAAATAAAAAAATATAATTTTAACATTTCAAAATTGTTTACAAATTATTCAAACTGAGGAGAAATTTTTTGATCTGCTAATATCTCAATATCAATATCTCACAATATCATCCCACAAATGAAAATAATGGTCATATAAACTGTCATGTTTACTTGAATGCATTTAAATGAAATGTTCTATTTAAAAAAAAAAAAAAAAGAGAGATTGTTCTTCGGACAGAGAGTGTAGATAAAAGAAAATAAATTTCTATAGATTGCAGTTTACCAACACACACTTTAAAACAGGAAACAGCTTGCAATGCATCAACTGTGTCTTGTAACAGCCAAGTACACTATACTGACAAGAGAAGAATTTGTTGAGAGCCCTTATTATTTTACATTGCCCACTTTGATCCTGAAAGGATCACATAGCCCTCTCAACAAACTTCAGTATTAGGTATACGTACATAGTGGAGCATGGCAATATTATGTCTGTTTATCATCACATCTTTTGCATTAGTAATTGTAGTAAACATGGACCAAATAGTAACATAAGCAGAATACATACAGCAATTGATATAATGGAGGACATTATATGGTCCAAACCACCCAAACATTTTGAAAAAAATTCCTCAAATTCCCTGATGTCCAACGTTATCAGCTAATTCTTTATTCAACTTATCCATTTCCTTTATTACCTTAAATTCACCACCATCATCATCATCATCAGTGTGACCTGGGATGTACAGTATGTACAGCATTTGTCATCAAACATTTTACACACTCCTCCGTCTTTAGCCATGTGGTAATCCAGAGCTGTACGATTCTGTTTAGTCATTTCACTTGCGGCATGTAATTGTTCTTTTACCAAATCGAAGGCCTGTTTAGTTTTATTAAATAAATATTACTGATGGGGTTATCCATAAAAAGATGGATTCAAAACCACTAGCAATTTCGTTTCGGGCTTTGATCTGGTTTGGAATACCTCTAGGCTGTCCAACACTGTCTAGATATACTTCAGGGTCACTTGAGGCATCACTTTCTAGGTACATTCATTTCCAGGTGTTTACCCATATCTTCATAACATAAACATCTTCCTGTAACATTACCATTAAACGTAAACCATCATACATTATTTCTAGGAATTGGAATTACACTTGTGACTTCTTGCTGTTGTTTTGACTTTGAACAGGCGTAGGCAAGCACGACCACCTGCCATATGCAGATTGTCATTAGGAATGTTTTCATGTTGACTGTTCCGGGTCCCTCCTCAGCTCCTCCTAATTCGCAGATTCCCGGTTGGGCACTGGCGCTGCGTGTTCAGCTCCTACAGTGCTTTCACCGTTCACCTTGAATCAGTAAGGCCCTCGTCTGGAGCAAGCTTCACGCGGCTTGCGTGGATCCACTGTGGTTGAAGGTCAGTCAGCACCCCTGTTCTGGTAACTGGCAGTACAGTTGTTGGGCCCACTTTGGTTCACCTAACTTCATTGGTTTCAGACACTTCACCAGAATCTGCTGATTTGGAACAAATGGATGAGTAGGGCTTTCTGCAGGCAGAGGGAGATATCACCATTTATGCCATTTAATATTTTAATGAGCAAATCCACATGTTCTGCAATCACCACCTCCTTGTCACCTGTGGAGAGAAAGCCAGCGTGGTCTTTGACCCAAGGGGTCAGGAAAGGCCTACCAATTAGTATTTCAAATGGAGAGATTAACAACAGAGGATGGTGACATTCTGAGCTCAGTAGGCTGAATCTCTGTATTATTCCTTTTCCAAATTTTGGACCTTCTGTCCATTTAGAAAAATGTCCCATGATCACGAGCAATAATTTGTTATTCCTGTATGGCAGCAAAATCTATTTGCAGGTGTTGGAACGGCAGTTCTGGGTGTGGTAATGAGTCGTGCTTCATAGGCTTTTGACTGTTGTTCTGTGCGCACGTTAGACATGAGTCCAGGATTAATTTTCAATAAGTTTGATTTATTGACTGAATAACTTTTTCTTTTGAAACGTGCGAAATACCGTGATAATGACGACCGAGTATTACTATTGCGGTCTTGGGCAGAGCCAGATGCCCTTGTTTATCCCTTAACAAATTATTCTGGTCTGGGCTTACCACAACTTCCCTTGCAGCCCACTTTGCTACTTTATCAGCATACTTCGAGTCTGTGTATATATCGATTGATTTAACTTTAGCCAAATGGCATGCTCTAATCAACGCAACAACTCAGCAGCTTGTGCAGATTTATATGGGAGCGAATAAGCTTCAATAATTTGATTCGGAAGTTCCGTTTCAGCATAACCAAACCTGTATACGGAATCATTTGGCTTGGAACAGGACCCATCAATGTACCAATGGTCCCCCCTCCTCCAGGGCGGATGATGAAACATCCGGCCTGCATAAAGTATATGTTTTCAGGCGATCGATGCAATCATGTGAATCATTGTAAAAGTCACCTTTAGTTAGTAATTTGTAATGATAAAGTCGGGGTGTGTACTTCGGAGGTTGGTTTATTTGTCAGATTAGCAGTAGCCAATAAAAGAACTTCATACCCCGATCGACGTTGTGCCTTCATGTGTTGTGTTGTAATGTTGTGCATGATTGTTCCTACCTGGTGAGAGGTGTGGACAACTAATGGATGTGAGCGAACAATACGTTCTGCATGTTGTACCATCAACGCCGCAGCAGTCACTGCTCACAAACATGCAGGGAGGCCTTTGGCGACTGCCTCTAAAATTTTTGACAAGTATGCCACTGGTCTATATGTTCCGCCATGGGACTGAGCGAGGATCGATGCTGCTGTGCCTGCTGCCTCGTGCACGTATAGATGAAAGGGTTCATCATGATTTGTTAGCAAGTACTCTCACTGGACGCACGGGTAACTCTGACATGACCAAGGTAGGTACTACAGCAAAACCTCCTGGTAAGGGCATATTTGCTGGTTCTATCATCCACGAAGAACCATCCTTTTTACTGGATTCCATCCCCTTAACCCTCTGAGGTCGACGGACGCACTGGCGCGTCCTGCTGGAAATTTTCGTCATTACAGTGGAAAAAATTTAAAATACTCCATCATTTTTGGGTATACAGATAAGTGTAAGACATCATTAGAGACTATAAAGGGTCTACTTTTATTTGTGTACACTCACAATAACAACAAAATCTTGTGCTTTTGTAAAATAAAGAAAATAAAAAGGCTGAGCTTTCAGCAGTCTCTGTGTTCACGAGCATATTTCAGAAACACGTCACGTCACTACTTCCTGCTCAGCTACTGTTCGGACGCTCTTGCTTACTGTTCCGTGCTTTGCTCTATCACTTTTATATTTTTATATTTTATCTCCTTTTATCAACTAATTTTAACTTAAGCAAATCAGCACAGTGCTCAAAAGCTTGGACTACTACAAAAAAAAAGCAGAATTATTTTATCCGACCAGCCTCCCACTGAAAGATTTCATTCCAGGGAAGGGAAAAAACAACTGCCTACATTCAAAAGGATAAGAGAAAATGCCTCTTCTGGAATCTACTTGCTGCACTAACTGCCACAGACATTTACAAAGGATTGCAGTTCTTGAAACAAAGTTACTTACGAGACCACCAAACCAGACGGAACACACAACAGATCTTCGTCATGGACGCCCTCAGCATACAGCTGGTGAGTCCCATGAATCTAGTGCTCATCGACAGGCCATACTGAGTGAATCAGATTATCACGAGCATCATATATTGCCACAGTAGCATCCTCTACCCCAGATACGGCTCTGACAAGGATTGCAAACACTGGTTTCCTACCACCACCTATACATCTTGAGAACAGATTTGAAGTATTAATGAATGAGGAATCCCCAAACGTGATGAATGTGATCGAATACCGACTGAATCAGCCAGTAGCTAACACTGATGCCAACTGGTGCTCAAGGTCGAGCAGACAGCGGCATTCAGCTCAGAGCGCAGCCGGGCCCAGGACTCTGATAGTGGGTGACTCCATAATCAGAAACATTAGCAGCAGGCATAAAACTACATGCTGCCTCCCACAAGCAACAACTTCGTATGTAAACAGGGAACTTCAGAACATTCTGATGAAACATAAGACTGTAAATCGACTCATCATTCATGTGGGGAAGAATGATATTCATAAAGGGCAGTCAGAACTCCTTAAGAAGGATTTCAATGAACTTTTTGAAACACTAAAAGACTAAAATTTCAAACATTCATCAGTTGACCACTTCCAGCAAGAGGAAAAAACAGGTTTTCACGGTTGCTTGGGCTTAATACATGGCTGCAAAAAACCTGCAATATAAAAGGAGTGAACTTCATTGACAACTTCAATCTTTTCTGGAGTCAGAGGCAACAGTTTCGACAGGATGGCCACCACCCAAACAAACTTGGTTCAAGAGTGCTAAAGGACAATATCTACTTCTCCCTCAATCATGCTTCTGCAGTGTGTGCCAATCCACTCAATCTGAATGGCACACACACACCTGGACACAGTATGAATGACCACAGGACTTCACTTCAGCACCTGAATGGAAATGCGGTTGAAAAATCACACAAGGACAATGATAACACCACTCAGCCACAACAATTTCTGCTCACAGACACAATCTCAGCTGAGCCCTGCCCACAAATCTCACCACAGACAGACTGTGACATATTAGAACTGCTCCAAGATTCAGCACCCAAGGACGACTTTCTGGAAAACACCCAGGAAAACCAGGACAGCATATTACAGCCTCCGATAACACCAGAGCAACAGCCCCTCTCACCAGACACGTTATTCCTCTCTCCAACATCTCCACATCTGTGCTTCTCAGAGAAAATGGAAGAACTGGTGTATGCTGGAACCAAACTATCCCACTCTTTTGCTGCAAGCCCCCAGATATCAAGCAAAAAACGGCAGGCCCCTAAACCACCTGCGGGCCCAGCTCATCCTCCCCCTCCTCCTGTGAGAGCTCTTCGACCTCTGCCACAACGCCAGGGCTCACACCCTCCTCCATCTGCTCGAGGTGAACCAAAAACAACTGATACCAGCTCTCAGTGATATGTGTCAGGTCCCCGCTATGATAACAGTAACTTTCTCAAATGTTTACAAAACAAGCGGGAACCCAGTGTGCCTGTATCTTTCCCTATTGCTGTTCGATTACATGATACAAAGTCTAAGGCCTTCAAAAGCCGTACAGCAAACCCATCTAATCTGGTGCCTATTACACGCCAAACTAAGATTGCTGTGGGGACAAAAACTGTTAAGTTAGCACTTTTAAACATCCGCTCACTTAAAAATAATTCACTTCTAGTCAACGACTTAATAAGCACATACAACCTGGATTTTATGTTTCTAAATTAAACTTGGCTAGAAGACAGCTGTAGTGCAACAGTCCTTAATGAAACATCCCCTCCTAAGTTTACTTTTTTGAGCGTCTGCAGAGAAGGTAGGAGAGGTGGGGGTTTAGCTGCTCTTTTTTTAAAGATGGCTATCAATGTAAGCAAACATCATTAGGGAATTACCCGTCTTTCGAATATCTGGGTAGTGTGTTAAAAGGTGCTCCATGCATTTTACTTATCATTATTTACAGGCCTCCAAAATACTCTCCAGCCTTTGCTGAGGACTTTACAGAACTGTTATCAACAATTACCTCAGAGTTTGACTGTCTTGCCATTGCTGGAGATTTTAACATTCACATAGATAATGCAGAAACCAATATGACAAAAGAAATCAAAATTGTTTTAAAAACTTTTGATCTGACTCGGCATGTACATGGACCCACACACAATCATGGACCCACACTCTAGATTTACTTATCAGTAAGGGTCTAAACATTTCATCGATTGTTATTAAGGATGTAGCACTGTCTGATCATTTCTGTATTTTCTTTGATATATTGATCTCTCCTGCCATTTGAAGCTAGATCTGTGTCTGTCAAGAAGTGATGCTTAAATGAGAACACTAGTGTACTATTTATGAAGGCTATATCTTTTACACCAAGTATATCTGCTGACTCTGTTGATTTTCTCCTTGATTCTTTTAACTCAAAAGTTGAAAGTGTAATTGATGATATTGCTCCTGTGAAAGTCAGGAAGAAAAGTGGCAAAAAGCACCTTGGAGAAACTCAACAGCAGTGCAAAATATGAAAAAACAATGCAGAAAAGCAGAGCGCATGTGGCGGAAGACAAAACTTGTAGTCCATTATAACATCTACAAAGACAGCATCCATACTTTAAATATGGAACTAGGCAAAGCTAGACAGACTTTTTTCTCGAATATTATAAACAGCAACTTAAACAACACACGCACTCTTTTTGCGACTGTAGAGAGACTGACAAACCCCCCCAAGCCAGATTCCCAGTGAAATGCTCTCAGACAGCAAGTGCAGTGAGTTTGCTTCTTTCTTCTCTGAAAAAAATCAATAATATCAGAAAGGTGATCAGCACATCCTTGAGTTGTGCTGGGGTCAGACAAATCAAACCACAACCTGAGAAAGTAGTTACTATGTCTGATTTCAAAGAAATTGATGGCAAAATTTGGGAAGAAACTGTACAGCACCTTAAAACATCAACCTGCGCCTGATGCACTTCCCACATCTTTTTTTCAAAAGTGTGTTCAACTGTTTAGAAGCTGATCTCCTAGAAGTGATAATCTTCTCTCTGGGAGTTTTCCAAACTCCCTGAAAACTGCAGTTGTCACGCCCCTCTTGAAAAAGAGCAATCTGGATAAGACCATATTAAGCAACTATAGACCGATCTCAAATCTTCCTTTCATAGGCAAGATCATTGAAAAAGTTGTCTTCAATCAGCTGAACAAATTCTTGAACTCAAATGGATACTTTGACAATTTTCAATCTGGTTTCCGATCGCATCACAGCACAGAGACAGCGCTCATAAAGATAATAAACGATATTCGCTTAAATACTGATACAGGCAAATTATCAGTACTGGTACTACTCGACCTCAGTGCTGAATTTGACACTGTCGATCACAACATACTTCTTGACAGGCTGGAAAACTGGGTGGGGCTTTTTGGGATGGTCCTAAAATGGTTCAGGTCATACTTAGAAGGGAGAGGTTATTATGTGAGTATAGGAGACCATAAGTCTGAGTGGACGTCCATGACATGCGGAGTCCCTCAAGGCTCAATTCTTGCGCCACTCCTGTTCAACCTGTATATGCTCCCAATGAGCCAAATAATGATAGAGAACCAAATTGCTTACCACAGCTATGCAGACGACACACAGATCTACTTAGCCCTATCACCTAACGATTACAGCCCCTTTGACTCCCTGTGCCAATGCATTGATGAAGTAAACAGTTGGATGTGCCAAAACTTTCTTCAGTTAAACAAAGACAAAACTGAAGTCATTGCTTTTGGAAACAAAGATGAAGTTCTCAAGGTGAATGCATACCTTGACGCTAGGGGTCAAACAACTAAAAAAAAAGTCAGGAATCTTGGTGTGTCTCTAGAGTCAGATCTTAGTTTCAGAAGTTATGTCAAAGCAAAACTAAATCAACATCTGAAAAATATTGCAAGAATTAGATGCTTTGATTCCACTCAAGACCTACAGAAACTTGTGCATGCTTTCATCACCAGCAGGGTGGAATATTGTTATGGACTCCTCACTGGCCTTCCCAAAAAGACCATAAGACAGTTGCAGCTCATACAGAACGCTGCTGCCAGGATTCTGAGCAGAACCAGAAAATATGAACATATCACACCAGTCCTCAGGTCTTTACACTGGCTCCCAGTTACATTTAGGATTTTAAAGTATTATTACTGGTATATAAATCACTCAATGGGCTAGGACCTCAATATATTGCAGATATGCTCACTCAATATAAACCCAACAGATCACTCAGATCATTAGGATCACATCAGCTAGAAATACCAAGGGTTCACTCTAAGCAAGGAGAGTCTGGTTTTAGCTATTATGCCAGCCGCAGCTGGAACCAGCTTCCAGAAGAGATCAGATGTGCTTCTACAGTAGTCACATTCAAATCCAGACCTAAACACATCTGTTTAGCTGTGCATTTATTGAATGAGCACTGGGCCACTGTGTGTCCAACTGTTTGTACTGTATTTTATTTTATATTCTAAACTGTTTCAATTATTCATATTTTTTTTTATTCTTATTTTAATCTCTTCTATGTAACGCACATTGAATTACCATTGTGTATGAAATGTGCTATATAAATAAACTTGCCTTGCCTAAAATGAACTAAAACTCTGCAAATACTTGATCACACAAACATGAAACATATGTCTAAAGAAAGTTTAAAATGTCTACTTTTAAATAAAACAATTCAAATTTAAAACAAATATTCTCCTGCAATGTAATCTGTATGAAACAAAGTGATGTAGTGTTTACGGTTCATCTCATAATCTCTAATGTGATCCCACCCACCAGCAGAGCGTGCCATTCATACGCTAATGTGCTGAGACGATCAACGCAAATGTACACACCCCCGATGGTGAGGTTTAATGTAAACACAACACAACTCAACTTTTGCGTGTTTGTACACAGGCGATGAAACTCCAGGATATTAAGGAAGAGTTAACATTTTCCTCAGAAGAAGAGTAGGACTCAGATGAACATTTGTATTTTGAAGAGAGACTTGATCCAGCCGAGGATAGAATTTTGGACGGGTAAGTCATTTAGTTTTCATTAGCTGACATGCTATTTTATATAAACATGTACATATTTGACTAGTGGGACTGTTTCCAGACTTGCCAGCCAGGATTCAGAGTATTAAATACCTTTAAAAGGTATTTAAATTGTATGCTGTATAATAAAAATATGGTATGTAATATGATATGACATAAAAATAATATGAATGTTTAGATTATATTTTATCTAGTGCTTATAATGCCTGATTATCATCAACAAAGCTTGTGCTTGCAAATATGTGTTCAGGTTAAATCAGTAAAATGCACTTTATATATGGCCATATTAGAAAATCAGCATATTATAATGATTTCTGAAGGATCAAGTGACACTGAAGACTGCAGTAATGATGCTGAATATTCAGCTTTGATCACAAATTGCCTTTTACAATATATTTAAATGGAAAACGGTTATTTTAAATTGTAAAAAGAGTTCAGAATATCAGTGTTGTTTCTGTATTTTGGATCAAATAAATCCAGTCTTGGTGAGCAGAAGAGACTTCTTTTAAATGGTAGTGTAGGTCTAAAATTAAGTAAAGTCTTTGTGTAAAGAAAATGTATAGTCAGATTTCTTTTAACTTAAAATTTGATTTTGATCATTAAGTCTCCTCACATTCATTCTCTATTCCTCATTGATAGGCCCAGAGGAGGGTATTTTGTCTCTCAGGTGTGAATTACAATCCATATTCATGATCATTCACGCCTCCTCACATATTACCTTCCAACACTAAAATTGTTTTACAGAAGTTAAATTACTATATTATTTTGTATGAATGAGTGATCAGGATGGTTTTCACATCATTGTGTAGCAAAAACTGTAGGCTACAAGATCCAATTCTCAGAAAGCTTGTGGACAAATGTTTAGTATGTGTTATATGGCCTTATTTAGAGAGAGAATTAATGTGAGGAGACTTAATGATCAAAATCAAGTTTTAAGTTAAAAGAAGTAATCTGACTATATATTTTCTTTACATAAAACTTTACTTAATTTTAGACCTACACTACCGTTAACAGAAGTCTCTTCTGCTCACCAAGACTGGATTTATTTGATCACACAATGTTTTTAACTGTATTTTGGAACTCATTTCACTTCAGAAATCATTATAATATGCTGAATTTCTAATATGGGCATATTTAAAGTGCATTTTACTAATTTAACCTGAACAGATATTTGCAAGCACAAGCTTTGTTGTTGATAACGAGGCAGCATAAACACGTTAAAATATAATCTAACATTCATAATATTTTTATATCATATTACATATCATATTTATATCATACAGCATACAATCTAAATAACAACATTTACATGTAACTAAAACTTGCCTATTAGGACATATTTCAAATGTCAATACTTTGAGTCCTGTCTGGAAATAGTCCCGCTAGTAAAATCTGTATATAAAATAGAATGACAGCTAATGAAAACTAATTGACTTACTCGTCTGAAATTGTATCCTCTGCTGCATCAAATCTCTCTTCAAAATACAAACGGAGTCCCGCTCTTCTTGTTAACTCATCTTTACATCCAGGAGTTTACAAGCACGCAGAAAAGTTTAGTTGTGTTTGTTTACATCAAATCTCGCAGTCGGGGGCGTGTACTTTTCCCTTGATCGCCTCAGCACATTAGCGTATGAATGGCGCGCTCTGCTGGTGGGTGGGATCACATTACAGATAATGAGACTGAGCCAGGAAAAACGTACATCGCTTTGTTTCATACAGATTACATTGCAGGAGAATATTTGTTTTCAATTTGAATTGTTTTATTTAAAAGTAGACATTTTAAGCTTTCTTTAGACATATGTTTCATGTTTGTGTGAGAAGAATTCGCGGAGTTTAAGTTAATTTTAGTGACGTGTTTCTGAAATATGATCGTGAACACAGAGACTGCTGAAAGCTCAACCTTTTTATTTTATTTATTTAAAAAAAAACACAAGGTTTTGATGTTAATATGAGTGTACACAAAAAAAGAAGACCCTCTATAGTTTATAATCATGTATTGATTTTATTTATATGACCATAAACGACAGAGTATTTTAAGTCTATGTTGCTGCTATGTGCAAAAAAAAAACAGCAAAACGCGCCGGCGCGTTTGCCGACCCCAGAGGGTTAAACCATGCATAAACGTTATTTTCTACAAAATACAAACCTGTACACGCATGTTGCTCACATATTATTGTAGCCCAGTTTGTGCTGAATACAGTGTTATCAGACTTTAGCCATTAATATGTTTTTAAGCAACTGATAAAAGCACAAATGTCAAGGCATGTCAAAACTTTTCCACGGCCTAAAATACCCTCAGACACCATAGGGTTAATCAGGACGGTGCTGCCAACCCAAGCAGGCACATAAGCAGGAGTCTTACCCATGACCCGAGCAAATAAATCTCGCTCAAATAACTGAACTGATTGTGCCTGCTGAAAGACTGCCCTCCCGGTGGAATCAAGCCTACCACCTAGTGTGGTGTCAAATTCAGCTTGAACAATCTTTCAGCACTTACTGATAATGTTCATTCCGAGGAGCACGTCCACAGACGATGGAGTTGGAGTTTCTTTAACAATCAAGAAACCACATGCAGGAAGGGTCATCCCCATAATATCCACATCCAGCTCCATGTAACCCAATTAGGAAATGTTTAAACCGTTGGCCGCCGTGATCTTCAGCCAGCCTAAGGTAAACAACACGGCACTCTCATCCCCAAATAGATGTTCTCGGAAGAACCCCTCATTAATAGTGCGTACCTGACTACCAGTGCCTTACAAGCATGACACTGACACACCCTTGATTTTCAGGTCCACCATCGGGCACGTTCCGACAGCCCATTCAAGGAACCTGTCCTGACTAGTTCCCTGAGGTGGTGAACCAGAGACTACCCCTTGTGTAGCCTGACTTGTTTTTGTTGCCATTCGGTAGACCTGGCAGCACTCTTAGGTCTTCCGCCCCGTCTCACGATGAAACGTCTTGCGATATGCCCAACCCCATTGCATCTGAAACAGATTTCAGATTTATAGATTTCAGAGGTTCTCCGTCCTCTGTAAACCTGGGAGGAGACATTGACGAGAGTACAAAATTCGAAGGAACAGACGCTGACCGTTGTGCAGTCAACTCTTTGACTGCCTTAGTGAGCTCTGAAATGGTCTGCTCTTGCTCACTTATTCGCTTGTCCTGCCGGGAGATCACCTGCAAAATATAATTCAACACAGTCGATGTTTGATTCTCAGACCCTACAGAAGTACCTCCAGTTTCACTTAGCACTTCTGAATGGACTGGTCGACTAATCGCTACTCTGGTCGGTCTGCTTTCTTCCATGGACCAAAGAGTAGTCTCATTGCGAGTTTCAAGTGGGGCTTTTCTCTGATTATTTTACGCATCTCCCTCAACGCGGCATCTCACACACCCTCCACAAACTGATCGCACAAAATCTCCTGCTCGTTACCCAAGCCACCCTGGGATTGCTTTGTGATAGAGCTTAAAAGGCAAGAGAGAGCATGAGAGTATTTTTGAAGATCTTCCCCTTCCAATTGTTTGCAGTTGTAAAGCGTTTACAATTGAGTCTCGCTACACTGTTCCCCGAATGCTGAATGCTGTTCATAGATTTCAGCTCAGCATTCAACACTGTAATTCCTCAGAACCTGATTGGAAAGCTGAACCTGCTGGGCCTGGACACCTCCCTCTGCAACTGGATCCTGGACTTCCTGACTTGGAGACCTCAGTCAGTCCGGATCGGGAACAGCATCTCCACCACCACCACACTGAGCACTGGGGCCCCCCAGGACTGTGTGCTCAGTCCACTGCTGTTCATTCTGCTGACTCACGACTGTGCAGCAATGCACAGCTCGAACCACATCGTGAAGTTCGCAGATGACACGACCGTGGTGGGTCAGCAAGAATCATCAGCAAGAACGAAGAGTCAGCATACAGAGAGGAGGTGCAACAGCGAACGGACTGATGTAGAGCCAACAACCTGTCCCTGAATGTCGACAAAACATAAGAGATAGATGTTGACTTTAGGAGAGCACAAGGTGAACACTCTCCGCTGAACATCGACGGCTACTCTGTGGAGATCATCAAGAGCACCAAATTCCTTGGTGTTCATCTGGCGGAGAACCTCACCTGGTCCCTCAACACCAGTTCTATCACCAAGAAAGCCCAGCAGCGTCTCTACTTTCTTCGAAGGCTGAGGAAAGCACATCTCCCACCCCCCATCCTCACTACATTCTATAGAGGGACTATTGACAGCATCCTGAGCAGCTGCATCACTGCCTGGTTTGGGACTTGCACCGTTTCGGACCGCAAAGCCCTGCAGAGGATAGTGAGGACAGCTGAGAACATCATCGGGTCTCTCTTCCCTCCATCAAAGACATTTACAAAAAACATATCACCCGCAAAGCAACCAGCATTGTGGACGACCCAACACACACCCCTCACACAAACTCTTCACCCTCCTGCCGTCTGGCAAGAGGTACCGAAGCATTCAGGCCCTCACAGCCAGACTGTGTAACAGCTTCTTCCCCCAAGCCATCAGACTCCTCAATACTCAGAGACTGGTTTGACACACACACACACACACACACACACACACACACACGTCCTGAGTTGCACTTTATAACTGTCTGCTACCTAAATAACTGCTATGTGCATAGAACACTATCTCATAGCATGTTATGTTTACATTTGCCATTTTTAGAAACTGTCATCTTTTGCACTACTGTGTACTGGTCGGTTACTGTGTCTATTGTCCTGTTCATTGTACTGTCCCGTATTTTTTGAACATGTTTGCATGTGCACTTTATATAGGTATGTTATTTAGTCTGTGTAGTCTCATTTGGTTCTGGGTTTGTCCTATGTTGTTTTATGTAGCACCGTGATCCTGGAGGAACGTTGTCTCGTTTCGCTGTGTACTGTACTAACTGTATATGGCTGAAACGACAATAAAAAACACTTGACTTGACTGATTACGACAGAGATCCTAATAAAAGTTGAAATGATTGGTATTGGTGTCGGCCGATCAGGTGACAAGAAGATCGGTGATCGGAGCATCACTACCTAAAACAGACGCAGTACAATGGATAAAATAGAACATAGGGTGTCTCGAGACACGTTAATTTCACAAGCTGAATTTCCTTTCAACATGCCTGCAAACTTGTCGGCTTTAGTTTGCAGGCATGGAAATGATACGTCATCAATAGCGGTTCACTTCCGCTGTTTGGGACAATTCATATCTGCAGCAAAACATACTGGACTATACACAAATGGTACTTCAGACCCCTTTTTCAAGTGCTGTTCACAGGTGCAAACCAAAAGTTCAGAAAACAGCGTTCACATCATCAAAACAAGTGTAACATTCACTTGGGTGAACCTGGGTGCACACCAAAAGTGCTAGAGTGAAAGCACCCTAAGGCTCAAAATCTCTAAATTTATAAAACTGAAAATTTTATAAAACTCTCATGATGACAAGTTTTTAGTATAAGATTGTAAAAACAAGGGTAAATTTTTGGCTATTCATCATTGTTAGTAATGTGTTGGTAAACCACACATTCTGTGGGTGTATACAGTATGTGTGTTAAATCAAACATGTTCCAGGCACAGACATTGTTCCAGGAGTAGATCTTCGTGAGGATCCAGCCACAGAAGGAGGGGTCATAGCACAGATAGTGGGTGGAGCCACAGGTCACACAGAAGTAAGAATGATTTCTAAATATTTTAAATATAAAAATAGAATAGTGCTGGCGGTATTAATGTTATTACACATTTATTCACAATTTATTAAATGTATAATATTTAAGAGTTGAGATCACATCTCATGTCAGTCACTTCGATGCTGCGTGAGAAATGTTGTCAGTACTTTATAGAATAAAACAAAAATATTTACTCAAACACATACCTATAAATAGTATATCCAGAGAAACTGATAATTTTGCAGTGGTCTCTTAATTTTTTTCCATTGCTGTATATTAATCTTGGTTAGATATTAATCTTGGTTAGTGTTCCAATTCCATTTTTTATATTTATATTTTTTAATGTTAATATATGGTACTGTTAAAAACTCATTTTTTAACCACTCCACAGATTTAATATTAGCACCTATAGTTTTGGCAAGTCGTTTAGTACATCCTCTTTGTGCATGACACAAGTAATTTTTCCAAAACTTACTTTAACTTTTAAATGACTATCACAATTCCAGTGGGTCAGACGTTTACAAACACTAAGTTAACTGTGCCTTTAAGCAGTTTTGAAAATTCCAGAAATGTTTTCAAGCCTTTAGACCATGAGCTTCTGATAGAAGGTGTACTGAATTGTAAGTGTACCTGTTGATGTATTTTAAGGCCTACCTTCAAACTCAGCATTTCTTTGCTTGACATCATGGGAAAATTAAAATAAATCTGCCAAGACCTTAGAAAACTGGACCTCCACAAGTCTGGTTCAAGTCTGGGAGCAATTTCCAAATGCCTGAAGTTACCACGTTCTTCTGTACAAACTATAGTACGCAAGTAAAAACACCATGGGACCACGCAGCCATCTTTAATGCTTTATGTACTAAAATTAACTAGAATGAACAATTGAAGATTTATGAATTACCATTAACCAAGATTAATAATTGATTAATAATTACATTACTAATGTAGTCAACTCAATTAGTTGACTACATTAGTAAACATGAACTAACAATAAACAATATTTTTACAGAATTGGCATTTGGCATTGGCTAATTTTAATTTCAACGTATTCCAATAAAATTGTAAAATTCAAAGTTGTATACATTAACATTAGTTAATGCAGTACGAACTAAGATGAACAAACAACGAACAATTGTATTTTTATGAATTAACATTAACTAAAATGAATAAATGCTGTTAAAATATATAATTAATTGTTTGTTCAGGATACCTAATGCATTAACCAATTTTAAAAGGTGTCACATTGTAAAATGTTACAAAAAATGTTTTTTTTTTTCATGATGCATTTACTTATGTTAACAAGTAGGCTACAACCTTATTGTAAAGTGTTGGCCTGTATGTGATAACGTGATCAGACTCATGCTCAAAATACTAAGAAAGTTAAACAGATTTATTTGTCAATTTCACAACAACACAGCATACTGCAGCGCTTGTTGACACGAATGTGCTTGTTGGTTTATTGGTTAAGGGGCAGCTGTGGCTCAGGTGGTAGAGCGGGTTGTTCACTAATCACAGGGTTAGTGGTTCGATTCCCGGCCCAAATGACTCCACATGCCAAAGTGTCCTTGGGCAAGACACTGAACCATTTGCTCACTGAATTTAATTTGCTCCTAATGACAGGCTAGCACCTTTAATGGCAGCTCTGCTGTCATTGGTGTGTGAGTGTGTGTGTGTGTGAATGGGTAAATGAGACCGTATAAAGCACTTTGTAGCACCGCTAAGGTTAAAAAAGCACATATATGTCCAGAGCCAGGTGCCCCCAGATTTATGTGCCTCTAAACATCACAGGTGGTTGGTTCTTTTCACATGTCAATCAGATGGCCACTCGCCAGTTATTTTTGTGGAAAACAGCAAAATCAGGCTTGAGACAAATGGCCAGCGAAACACAAGTATACGTTTCCTCCCATTCATTTGCTAATACAGGTGTTGGACTCAAGATGGCGCCGAGTATGGCTGCTGCGTTGCGAGCTCCGATACAACACTGCGGTTTATTGTTTGTTCTGTTTACAGTTCTTTATTTTTTTGTCTTGGATGTTGTCTGCCATAGTGTTTACGACAGACAAACGCTTTTGGACATAGGTTCTACAATTACACATCGAAAACCGGACTTCAAATTCCTCAATGCCGACCCGCTGTTTACAAACACGCCGGTGGAGCCCTTTGTCTGGGCTGCCCGGCCGCGGAAACGCAGAAGGAAAAATATAATATGCTCGACACCATATTATAATCTCGATGAGGAGGCTTTATGCCTTAAAGTGGCAAATTTTTGCTCACTGGTGTTTATCCTGGGTCTTTGTCCCAGGTGGATCACCAGTCAGCAAATATTTGCCATGTGCATACAATACTTGGAACTGGGATACAGGACTTACTCCTTCCACATTCAAGTTATATGCCGCTGCCATAGCAGCAGGTCACGCATCTTTGGCAGTCTGTTTGTGGGTAAGCACACATTGATCGTAAAATTTTTAACGAGGAGTGAGATGGCTCAAACCCTCTATGGTCCCAGTCTGGGACCTGCTTCTTGTACTAAATGTACAGGTTCTTTGTTTACTTGATGTGGTAAGTTCACACATGCTCTCTTTAAAGACAGCACTGTTGCTCATTGCAGCTTCAGTCAAGCATGTTGGGGAACTTCAGGCCATGTGGGTCTATGATCCTTTTCTAGAATTTGGACTTGGCTTGTTGAGAGATGTTCTCAAGCCAAGGGAGGGTTATATGCCCATGGTTTTGACAACCCCCCATAGAGCTCAGTAACTTTGTATGCTTCTCCCTTCTTCCATTTGATCAGGACAAGGCATGGAAACTACACATTGTTGAGCCTCGTGTGCTCAAATTGGAGACACAGGCAGGCCTACATACAGTCATAAAGCCTCACTGCAGCCTGTAGGAGCGCTCAAAGCCTGATAAAACAAACAGCACCTAAATCCAAATGGAGTCCAAAACAGAATACAGATTCCATCAAGACTTGCTCACTTTACACCTAGGTATAAAATTCTGAAGGATTGACCTCTCAACTCTTATTGAATGAAACACATGGCAGAACGCATCCCTCAACCATGATGTCATCAAGTGTATAAAAGCCTCCTATGCTTTGCTTCCAGCAACAGTATGCGCTGTGTCTAATTGCAGCCCTGCTTCTCCCAGGTGTAGCCCCGTTTCCCAAGGAAGTAACAGAGAATTTCACAGAATGTTCCACCGAGCACGCTAACGGATCAGAAGGAGACCGCTGAGAAATATGCATCTCACTCTTTTGCCTGCAGAAGTGAAGAAAGAACATTTCTCTTCCTTCAACCAAGTCGACTTCGGCAACCCACCGAGAATCAGCCACCGTACCGCCCGCTGACTGAGCGAGGAAACTGCCTGATGTCATCACCCGAGCTTCGAGGAACTGAGTCGAAGTCATACGACAGACGAACACACATTCTACCTGCGTCCTCACATGACTCAAGTAGAGGTTTATGCCTGGGCAGAAATAGATTATTATAGTGTGTTTTTCATGTGTATCAAGGCCATTACTTGTATAGGTTACGGACCGCCAAGTCCACTCATTGCTGCTAATAATACTTAAGGTATTAATGTAACTTACTGTTACCACAAATGAGATTTGCTGCATTGTTTATCCATTAAAGGACCAGCGACTGCGGCAGAGGGAATACAAGCCATTCACCGCGTCTCTGAGTGATAAAACTAATGGCTGCCTACTCTCCCACAATTGCTTAAACTGGCTTTGGTGCCATAACTCTGTTCTCTCTCTCTCTCTCTCTCTCTCTCTCTCTCTCTCTCTCTCTCTCTCTCTCTCTCTCTCTCTCTCTCTCTCTCTCTCTCTCTCTCTCTCTCTCTCTCTCTCTCTCTCTCTCTCTCTCTCTCAAAGATCCCCCATTTAGCCTTAACAGACTGTAGGGGCAAGTGCTGTTAGCGAGCACCTATGAAGGCCGGAACAGTACACGAGGGTGGGTGGCCAGCACCACGCCCGACCGCCTTTTGTCTCCCCAGTGGCAATGTTTACACACCGCACCAGGTACTCATTTTAGGCTGAGTCGACCTAGGGGAGGCCCGGGACCGGTTCAGATATTCGTCACTGGTGTTGGCTATGAGCGGGAATCGAACTCAGGTCGCCAGGTTCATAGCGCAGTGCGCTAACCACTACACTACCGCTCCCCCGTACATTTGGGCAGATAACTTGGCTAAAGAGCCCAGCTTTGTCCATAAGTTATGGTACCAGCGGAGACCGTTAAACTCTCCGCGAGCCATGTCCGCCATTTTGCGCCCTCCTTTTCTCCTCACACACACACACACACACACACCTACCCTCCTCATGTATTATAGGCTTGCTTATCTGTTACTATAGCTAATCATGTTACTAATAAACTTTGTTATAATTTGAAGAGAAGTGTTTTGGTATTGTTCTGCATGCACCTGTGCCAAGGACTGGCAGGGAATGTCAGTACTCGGATTAAAGCCTTCATTGTTTACCTTTTGAATGCCGATGTTCTCTGGACATCGACTTTCCTAAAAGAACAATCCTATATTGAGACTGCTGTACTGTCTGGTTATTCGTCTCTGATTTCAGGGTGGCGCTCCAACAATATTAATCCTTGTTCATTTTATTATAAATTTTTTAGATTTCTATTGATTTTTGATAGTTATCTTTGATGATTGTTGATTTGAAGGATTAATGAGTTAATGTTATGTTAATGTTAATTCTAATCAATGTTCAATTGATTTTATTAATTATTGCTGATAACCAAAACCGCACCTGAACGAAGTGCCCAACAACATGCTCTGCCCTGCGAGGGCATTACACATGTACATTGACCTTACGAGGAGGGATGTGCAAAACTACCTATTTTCATAATGACTAGTCAGTTGGTTTTTTGAACGACTAGTCGTTTAGTCTGTGTTAAGCATAATAATGTATAATTATGATCCGTTATGTTCACGTGACACCGATCTGATGCATTTCAGAGGGATACCAGACATCAATATGGTAACTAAAGGATATTCAACAAAAAAGGCTAAATTACATAACATCCTATTGCACAAAACAAGCTAAGTAATGAAATTAAATGGTAGCAATTCAACATGGTAACTAACAGATATTTAACAAACAAAAAGGATAAATGACTACAACATCTCATTGCACAAAACAAGCTAATAATGAAAAAAAAGAAATATAAAAGAAAGATTATAATAAAGCATGGCACGTAACTGCTTATGCACATTCTGAACAGAGAATTAAATTCATGAGCTTCAAAAGTCAGATTGATCCTTGCTGCACATTCAAAAATGCAGAACTGCATGATAATGATGCAATGACAAATCTAGTTCATGACATGGAGCAGATTAATTTATTTAACTGCAACTGCAATTTAACAGTGTCCATAAGAATCAGCAAAATACTTTCATCTTTCCAAAGCACCTCACAAATCTAGGAACATTACTCACAGCAGAGGATTTCATGTCCAACACTGTGATGACTATTATTAACTTTAAGCACAGCAAGCTATAATCACTAAAAAATGCTCTCCAAGAAGTTAATTTTAAGAATTAATTTGAGAATTCTGTCTCCCATTAAAACCACCACCACTAAAAATATGAATGTTAGTGGTCAACCCCACTAATTGACTAGTCAGTTATTGGATGACTGGTGTATTAGTCGACCACTGCAGTACAACCCTACTTACGAGTAAATTCAAGTTGTCAGATCAGCTCCTTGTACTATGAGGGTTAAGGCCCATTAGACCAGGAGCATGGTTTCCTTATGGGCTTGGGCCATCTGTATGGCTGATGGCTGTGCTTCTCCCAATACTAATAAAAAATGAATAAATGGTTACTGCTGAGATTATCAAGCTGGTATACACGGTCCTTAATGTTCCACACACACACATAAGACAGTGACTCACAAATCAACATAATTAAAGATGCACTCATTGTTTTCCTCATTACACATTTTTACTCAATGAAATGAACTGTAATTTTGAAATATATGTATAAAATCAACCACTCACATGAGATGAACACTTCCATTTTAGTACCCTTATAAAAGTTGTTTTATTCTGCATGGACAGGGTCTGTCTGTTTTTCTGCCAGTCTGTCGGTCTGTCTGCCTTTTTCTTCAAGTCAAGTCAAGTGGTTTTTATTGTCGTTTCAACCATATACAGTTAGTACAGTACACAGCAAAACGAGACAACGTTCCTCCAGGACCATGGTGCTACATAAAAACAACAAAGGACCAACATAGGACCACATGAGACTACACAACGAAATAAAATACCTATATAAACTACCTATATAAAGTGCACGTGCAAACATGTGCAAAAAGTACGGGACAGTACAACAAATTACTGACAATGAACAGGACAATAGACAGTGCAGCGCCGACCAGTACTCAGTAGTGCAAAAAGATGACAGTTTCTAAAAATGTAAACATAACATATTATGAGATAATGTTCTATGCACATAGCAGTTATTGAGGTAGCAGACAGTTATAAAGTGACAGTTATTAAAGTGCAACTCAGGACACGTGTGTGTCAAACCAGTCTCTGAGTATTGAGAAGTCTGATGGCTTGGGGAAGAAGCTGTTACACAGTCTGGCCGTGAGGGCCCGAATGCTTCGGTACCTCTTGCCAGACGGGAGGAGGGTAAAGAGTTTGTGTGAGGGGTGTGTGGGGTCGTCCACAATGCTGGTTGCTTTGCGGATACAGTGTTTTTTGTAAATGTCTTTGATGGAGGGAAGAGAGACCCCAATGATCTTCTCAGCTGTCCTCACTATCCTCTGCAGGGCTTTGCGGTCCGAAACGGTGCAAGTCCCAAACCAGGCAGTGATGCAGCTGCTCAGGATGCTCTCAATAGTCCCTCTATAGAATGTAGTGAGGATGGGGGTTGGGAGATGTGCTTTCCTCAGCCTTCGAAGAAAGTAGAGACGCTGCTGGGCTTTCTTGGTGATAGAGCTGGTGTTGAGGGACCAGGTGAGGTTCTCCGCCAGGTGAACACCAAGAAATTTGGTGCTCTTGACGATCTCCACAGAGGAGCCGTCAATGTTCAGCGGAGTGTGTTCACCTTGTGCTCTCCTAAAGTCAACAACCATCTCTTTTGTTTTGTCGACATTCAGGGACAGGTTGTTGGCTCTACACCAGTTCGTCAGCCGCTGCACCTCCTCTCTGTATGCTGACTCGTTGTTCTTGCTGATGAGACCCACCACGGTCGTGTCATCGGCGAACTTGATGATGTGATTCGAGCTGTGCATTGCTGCACAGTCGTGAGTCAGCAGAGTGAACAGCAGTGGACTGAGCACACAGCCCTGGGGGCCCCAGTGCTCAGTGTGGTGGTGGTGGAGATGCTGTTCCCGATCCGGACTGACTGAGGTCTCCCAGTCAGGAAGTCCAGGATCCAGTTGCAGAGGGAGGTGTCCAGGCCCAGCAGGTTCAGCTTTCCAATCAGGTGCTGGGGAATGATTGTGTTGAATGCTGAGCTGAAATCTATGAACAGCATTCGAACGTATGAGTCCTTATTGTCTAGGTGGGTGAGGGCCAGATGGAGGGTTGTGGTGATGGCATCGTCCGTTGAACGGTTTGAACGATACGCAAACTGCAGTGGGTCTAGTGAGGGGGGCAGCTGGGTCTTAATCTGCCTCATGACGAGCCTCTCGAAGCACTTCATGATGATGGGTGTAAGTGCGACGGGACGGTAGTCGTTGAGGCAGGACACTGAAGACTTCTTTGGCATGGGGATGATGGTGGTGGCCTTGAAGCACGTTGGAACAACGGCGCTGCTCAGAGAGATGTTGAAGATGTCGGTAAGAACATCTGCTAGCTGGTCTGCACATCCTCTGAGCACTCTGCCAGGAATGTTGTCTGGTCCAGCAGCCTTCCGTGGGTTGACTCTACGTAGAGTTTTCCTCACATCTGCCGTGGTAAGACAGAGCACCTGGTCGTTGGGAGGAGGGGTGGACTTCCTCGCCATCACGTCGTTCTGCACTTCAAACCGAGCGTAGAAGTCGTTCAGCGCATCTGGAAGGGAGGCATCTTTGTCACAGGCAACTGATGTTGCCCTGTAGTTGGTGATGGCCTGGATGCCCTGCCACATGCGCCGCGTGTCACCGCTGTCCTGGAAGTGACTGTGGATTCTCTGGGCGTGTGCGCGCTTTGCCTCTCTGATTGCCCGTGACAGTTTGGCCCTAGCTGTTCTTAGGGCTGCCTTATCGCCTGCTCTGAAGGCGGAGTCTCGGGACCTCAGCAGCGTGCGCACCTCCGCAGTCATCCACGGCTTCTGGTTGGAGCGTGTGGTGATGGTCTTGGAGAAAGTGACATCATCAATGCACTTGCTGATGTAGCTGGTCACTGATGCTGTGTATTCCTCCAAGTTGGTAGAATCGCCATATGTTGCAGCCTCCCTGAACATGTGCCAGTCAGTACACTCAAAACAGTCCTGAAGAGCAGAGATGGCTCCTGCTGGCCAGGTTTTCACCTGCTTCTGAAGCGGTTTTGTGCGTCTGACGAGCGGTCTGTATGCTGGAATTAACATAACAGAGATGTGGTCTGAGTAGCCGAGGTGGGGGCGGGGCTCCGCCCGGTACGCGCCTGGGATGTTTGTGTAAACAAGATCAAGCGCGTTCGCCCCTCTCGTTGCAAAGTCCACATACTGATGGAATTTAGGGAGCACTGTCTTGAGATTTGCATGGTTGAAATCTCCGGCGACAATAAACAGTCCGTCGGGGTGAGCGTTCTGCAGTTCGCTCATAGCCCCATACAGTTCACAGAGCGCTTCCTTAGCGTTAGCGCTGGGGGGAATGTAAACTCCGGTTATGCAAACAGTGGTGAATTCCCGTGGTAGATAAAAAGGTCTGCATCTAACAGTCACAAGCTCCAACAGCGATGAACAGTAACTAGAGACTAACATAGAGTTATTGCACCATTCCGTGTTGATGTAAACACACAAGCCACCACCGCGAGTCTTACCGCAGAGAGCTGTATTTCTGTCGGCACGAAACGAGCATGGACCCCCGCCCTCTTTCCGCGCTTCCGCTTTCTCGCACACCGCTTACGACGTCCTCTCCCCCGGCCACCGGCATCAGGCGACGCCGAGGGCTGGAGGCCTGGTCTCCGCAGCAAGCCGAGTACGCGTAGCGCCTCCTGCAGGTCATCATGCAGCTTGGTTTTTGCATGATTCTTATATTTGAGTAGTGTCTGGCGATGGTAGACACGAACACTGGTTGCTCCGATGTCCATGTGTTGCAAAAGTCGGGCTTTTTTAACAAAAATAGCACCATTGTGGATCCGGAGTGGCCGCTGCGTGCTACCGCGCCGCCATCTTGGATTACCAAGATTTTGGTGGTGGTTTGGCACAGTGATTAACATGGAAATATTTTCTTAATGTAAAAAATGTTGCATACCCATGCTGAACACCCTGCTTAAAAGACCAGCTAAAACCAGCATAAGATGGTTGGCTGGTTTTAGCTTGTTGCCCAGGCTGGTAAGTTAGTTGGATCTAGAGGGGTTTTGAACAGTTTTTAGCTGGTCAGCCTGGGAGATCAGTTAGCCTCCCAGCTTAAACCAGCTAGGCCAGGCTGGAAGACCAGCAAAGACCACCCTGACCAGCTAAGATCAGCATGACCAGCAAAGGCCAGCCAAGACCAGCCTGACCAGCTAAAAAGTGTTCAAAATCCCTCTAATACAGACATGGTTTAATGTGGCCCGCAGCTCATTTATTGTAAAAGCGTTTTTTTTTTTTCATTGGACATTTCAGTTAACTTGCATTGGGACCTAACGCGTCTCCACAAGCGTTTAACATGCTCAGGGTTGCCAGATAAGAACCACCAAACCCCCAGTTTGAGATTTATACTTGCGCAAATTGAAAATATTCTGCCTAATGTTATACTTTGTGCAATCTGGCAACCATGCACGAGAGTGCGCTATTTCTATCAGGCTTTCCCCTTTGAACAAACTTAGCGATCTGTAGTGCAATATTCTGCTAAAGGAAAAGTATTATACGGCTACTCTGTGTCCATTCTTGAGGCTGCTTGTGATGTTTGGTGCTACTTTGCAGGTAAACCTTCTCAGTGATTAAATTAAATATAAAGGTAGATCTCGGCATCATTGACGTGAGCAAAAGCAAGCCAGAGACATATATGTATATGTATTTTTTATTTGTGCAATTTAGAAATGTTGAAGTCCCTTCGAACCTGTATGTTAATCTAACTTTTTCAGTAATCATTTATCATAGTCATGCAGCCTGTGTTATTCAGTTGTGTGCTGAAAGTCAAACCATCAACGAGACCTGCATCATGACCCTTTTAGCATGTAAATGGGTAAAGTTTTAGAAAAAAACAAGTAAACTCGCCTGCTTTGCGACAAACATTAAAAGTTCTATAATTTTTTATTTTTTTATATTAAAACAGACCCCTGATGTAGAGAGTGTTAAATTTAATAATAAATTAACAGGGAAGTAGAGATGGTAAAATAAATTTATAAACTCAGCCTTTATTCCATTTTTTTAATGCCTGATAGAAAAGTATCTACCTTTGTAGAGCAATATAATACTTTAGGCAATTGCAGAATAGTTCCATTAGTCACAGATACACTTCAGAAAATTAGAGTACACAACTATTTCTGGGCTTAAAAAATACAAAAACCAAATCAATGCAGAACATTGTATCTCAAAAGAAATACAATGTGGCCCCCCACGCACTACATAAAGCCCGATGTGGCCCCTTTACCAAAATAGTAACCCCCTGCTCTAATACCAGCCTTACCAGTTATGGCCAGGGTGAGTAGCCAGGTAAAATAAGCCAACTGGCTTATGCTGGTTTTAGCTGGTCTTTTCAGCAGGGCAGCATTGAATGATTATTTAAATGGCATTGCGATGTAAACATCATGAAGTATGTACATACGGTAATGTGGTAGAATACCATAGACGTTGTTATAGGCATAAAACGCAACACACTTATACAATTTATACAAATATTATACAGTATGTACTGGGATCCTGGCTCCATCTCTCTACCCGCCAAGGGATCCTTGGCCTGAAAATGGTTGAAGACCCCTGCAATAGATTGTTGTGAACTCCTGAGGGGAGTTCCCATAGCATCAGCAGTGTCTCCTTCCCTCCTTTCAGAGAACGAAGGTTACAGTTGTGAGCGAGATGATTTTCTTTGAGCCCCAACTTTCCTAATAGGGAGCACGATGATTAAAGATTATTACCAAATTGGTATTGTTAGTCATTTGATTTTACTTGTGGATTTTGACTGTACAGATTAGTTTGTATGCATTTTTGGTACTGTTAAATCGTTCATCCCCCAAATTCTCTTATCATTTACTTACATTTATGCCATCTAAAACTAGAATGACTTCTGCAGAAAAATAGGGTGATCAGTTTCCTGCTTGTGGTATACGGGACAGCCACCTCCCAGCAAAACTGAAATTGACGTATCCTTACCTAGGCGCAGATCAATGATCAATCTGTAAATGTTGTCACCTTGTATTTTTCGCAGGCTGCAATTTTTCTGTGTGCGTATTTCTTCCAAAAGTTTAGCAGTCCAGTCCAAAATTAAGACTTACCAAAAGCATTGCCTTCATGACTGTTACACTGAGTCGAGATTTATCTGGTGTCCATGCTGTGTTCATTAATGGGAACACACACTCCACATATGCAGATGACCCAGGCAGGCATAAAACAAACTCCACGACCTTGGCGAATACTCCGAAGTTCATGGTCTTACTCTCCAGCTCATGAAAAATGTCTTTCCAACTCTCAGACATGGCTGTCTTGTTCATGTTCCACTCAGTGATATGACAAGTGATGATGTTTTTCTCGCAAGCCCACTCATCAAAAGCGTGGTTTTGTCAATCAAACTGAGAGCAGGGATTCAGGAGTAGAAGTGTTTGAGGCTGCTCTGAATGTCTTTCCACTCTGGAATGTCTCTCAGTAGGGCCAACTAAAGTTTCTCCTGTGTTATTCAATGAGTGGCTCTAATTTTGGAGATAATCAACGATGCTGAATAAAAGTTTCTTACTGCACAAAAAGAAATCATCCACTCGCATGTCACCAGCTTCAACTAGGGCATCCAACTTCTTTTTAATATCAGAGGGTATGAATGATTCCTCCAGCTTGGCCTGTAAGACTTTTCTCAGGTCATGAATGTGCAAAGCTATGGCCGTGCACAGAATGCAACAGAAGGATAAGCAAAAAGTACTTCACTTGCATGCACCTTGTCAGATTCAGAACTTTGCTTCACAAAAAATCACTAACACTTGGTTTGGCACACTTTTAGCAGCATCCGCATGCTTTTTTGTATGAACATGCTGCGCAATGTTGGTGCAGACTCCATGGCCGATGGAAAAGGGAGCTCCACAAATCTCACACCTTACTTTACTAGGCTCTGTCTGTGACTCCTTTTTTAGAAATGTAAACTCTTTTTGAAGATCCTTACTAAATGTACATGCACACTTCCTTGAACATTTTCCAACAGCATCTCATCTCATCTCTGTGCTTTTTCAAATTAACTCTTCAATCAGTTCACTAACTGGACATCTATTGAGAGGGATTGTGATTGGATAGCTTAATCCAATCATGTACTTCAAATAACATGGTGTGATTCTACTGGTTTTACAAGCGTATCCTTGGCTACCTTTGATTAAAATTCTCACATGACTGAGAAAGCCGCATAGGAGAGGGGAAATATGGGACAAAACACAATTTTATCAGAATAAGTTGGGACACTAGAAAAAGTGCTTAAATTTGGGACTGTCCTGGGAAAAATGGGATGTCTGGCCACACTAGTCCGAAACCTTCAAACTCCATAAAGGACATATAGGCAGCAGAAAGGTAATCCATACTAACTGGAATAATCCATATCTTCTGAAGCGATATGATCGCTTTTGGTGAGAAAAATATTGAAATGTAAAAAAATCTGCAGTGTTCTTGGTACGATTATGATTTTAAGATCTATCACATTTGCTTATGCTTGTTCCGGTCTGTCTGCCTTTTTCTTTCTTTTTGGTGGTGGTTTGGCACCATAATTTTAAATTATGATCATAGCAAGGACAGATTTTCAGAGTTTCCTAGAGTTTTGAGGGCTTTTTTTTTATCTGGCCAGTCAGAAACCACTCAGAATAATAACCTAGCATCATGGTGGCAAAATCTTCACAGGCAAAGTGTACTCATATTTTCAGCAATTGTAAAAAAACATGGTGTTTATGATTGTTTTTCCTTACAAACAACTTTTATTTGCTATCTACAAAACAAAAACATGTTGGCCATATCATCAGCAACAGCATGATTTTCCACCACCTGCTTTTCTTTTAGACTCACGGTGCTTAACTAATTAGTGCATGAACGGTTGCCATTTCAGACCTTCTGTTCTCAAAACCACTTACTCTCACAGCTGCTTATCCTGTGCATATGCATACTCACATTCATTACAGGGGTTATTAGTGCGTATTATTATTTTTGTCTGTATTAATCAGGGACTGCACTAGTGTCCATTTTTGTGTCCCCTTGTGCCTGTATTCTCAGAAGAAAAAGGGGGCCCCTTAGGTTGATTAACAAAATTAAATTATAATTATCTGTTGGCTGATTTAAAAATTTTTTTTAGTTTAAGTAAACAGGAATAGGAACTGTAAGCTGTATTGTTAAATATAGGCAATTTCATTAACATTCAAATGTGTTTTAAAAGTCAAGTCATTTTTATTTGTATAGCACTTTTCACAACATTAATTGTTTCAAGCGGCTTTACAGAAAATCATGCATAAACGGAAAATGAAAACTATAATATCTAGTCTTGGAGTCATCATTGTGTAGTTTGATTAAATATAATTGTAAATTGTGTATAAAAATAAATAATTAAATCAGTATTGTATTTAGAACCCCATTGAGGAAGCCAAAGGCGACTGTGGCAAGGAACACAAAACGTCATGGTTACTAACGTAACCTCCGTTCCCTGATGGAGGGAATGAGACATTGTGTCAATGTAGTGATACTAGGGGTCAATCCTGGGAGCTCCAGACATCTCTGATCTTTGAGAAAAGGCCAATGAAAATTGGCGAGTGGAATTTGCATGCCACTCCCCCGGACATGTGGGTAGATAACGAGCTGGAATGCAACCACTCATTCAGGTTTCACACTGAGGAGCTGAGACAAGGCCCTGGCCATTTCGGCGGGAAGTTCAGTGATGTGGCAGGAGGGACACAACGTCTCGTTCCCTCCATCAGGGAATGGAGGTTACGAAAGTAACCAAGACTTTCCCTATCTGTCACTCACTCAACGTTGTGTTGATGTAGTGACACTAGGGATCCCTATACGAAACGTCATGACTAGCTGAACTGTGTTACGTGGACTGGTGGTGGGAGACGGGCAAGCTGTTGCGTGCCTCAAAGTCAGCACACCCGGCTGTCATGTAACCTCCCCAAACACACCTACGAGCGTCGTACGGTCCCCCGCAACTTGTGGACAAGTCAACTGCCCAAAAAATGGGGTCAGGCTGTCCCAGCTGTGGCCTCTTCTCTTTTTTCTCCCCAAAAAGAATGGAAATTGTTCAGATGTGGGGCCATAAATGTCCACGTTGGGGAGGTGTCCCTTCCCATGGGGAAGACACAGCAGAGACCACACCCTAACCGAAGGGCAGGTAAATGTGTGGAAATACGTAACATAGTCTTACCGAGTTTTGATGGCAGTGTCGCAAGTGGAGAAGTCCCCATGATAGGTCCTACCCAGAGGGGAGGATCTCTAAAAACATGGTGGTCACGTCCACCTACAAGGTGCAGGAAGGGAAGGACCAACCCGACTGCGTATCTCTGAGGGGCTTCATGTCGGAAAGAACACCACCTAGCGAACAGATGCCACTTCAAGGCATACAGGCACCTTGTAGAGGGAGCACTAGCCTCAGTGATCATGTTTAATACCGTGGGCAGAAGGCCACATAGGACCAGTGCTCCGGGCCCAGGAATCAAGCTGCAAGGGTTCAGGGTGGGGCGGAGGGTTCCTGGGAATGGGAGGTCTGTGGGGGGTTACCCGGCGGAGCAGCTCCCATTGGAATCCCCCAAATCGGCCCCAGTGCTAACCGACGCAGCCTCAAATCTGTAGGTAGAAGGACAACGGCGGGGGGTTGCTGGGGTGGCTCTACCTTTTGAGGAAGGAAAGCCGCAACCACAACTTTGCCATAGTCATGCTCTCACAGTGAGAACATGACCCGTCCACGAAAGCTGTCTGCGTGGGCACGTGAGACAGCGATCATGGCTGTCGGAAGCGGAGAGGTAACGACAGCAACCAAGAATCATACACAAATGGAAAGGCATCTTTAAAAAGATGCTCTCCTTGAGTAGCAATCTTTTAGAAGGAAATATACTCTTTTAGAAATCTACCTGTGCTTGACCGAATCGAGCATTGAAATTTGATTGGAATTTGAAGTGCACAATAATCGAGTTTTTCTCAAATTACCGTGGTTAGATCAAATAACCAAGATCAGACGATTGTTTAATAATAGTGACAGGCCTATCGGCTGGTAACTGGAAGGTTGCTGCTTCAGTGCCCAGGAGCAAACCATGAGCTTTCACAATTATGCACTTGAGTAAGGTTGTTCCAGGAGAATTGTGCCTGTTATAAGTGTACTGTAAAGACCAAAGTCTATTTCGGTTGTCCAAGTTGCTGATCAGAACACTCAGAATTATGCTGTCATTCAGAATATTTTATGTGCTGACCAGAATTGTTATTAAAGTTTAGGTGAGAAAAGATACTTAAGCATTTTCACAGCTTTTGATGTTAGAGTGAAAGTTTTTTTTAGTTTTTTGTTTTTTTCCTGAGATGGCACCAAGGCATTGCACCCGAGTTTGCTTCAGTTGTCTGGGGTACAGTTCATGGTTTGCTATTGGTGTGAAATCATTTGGCTTTATTTGTAGAACCACTGTTAAGGATATTAATTTGCAGATCATTGTACAATGCATTGTTTATGGCTGCTAGTCTCTGCAAAAATTGGTTTGGCAAGCAGCTTACATTCTTCAATGGCACGCAGACAGAAATTCTGTTCTGTCCTTGTACATTTTTATTAGTAAATCCAAAGTAACAAAAATGTGAGTAAAGAAGCTAATGTGCTTTCCATCTCCAACCAAATTTCAGACTGCCATTTGAAGTATAGAAACCAAAACTGAAGTGGGAAAAGGGCCTTAAATGTAATAGACATTTAAGTGTCTTTAGTTTCTTCTTAATGCTGTCTAATGGAGCATGCGGTGCATTGAGTGTTATATATGGCATGACACATGCTATAATTTACTTTACTTGATTAATAATTGAAAAGTAGAAAATCTTTGGTAAGGAAATGAGAACAGAGCTCTGTATGCTGAGTGAGGAATTTGTGTTTAGATTTGAAAATGAAGATGTAATGGGAATCAGATATCTTCAAGCAGTGTCGGTTCATGATTTTTTTCTCATGATAATAAAGCTTTTTTGAGGTCAAACGTTAAAAGGGTCGTCATATGAGGAATCAAATATTTTGACTAGGGCTGTCAATCGATTACAATTTTTTATGGAATTAATTACATGGTGTCCCGATTAATTAATCACGATTAATCGCATTTACAAATATTTGCAGAGAAAGCCCCTCATATAACAATAATTAAATAATGAAGAAATAATTATACATAGTTATCTTTAGTATCTGCCAAGACATTATATTCATTACATTGTGCAATGATTTTCAATGCTTTGGAGTTGTTGGAGGTACAAAGAGTATTTAAATAATAAAAAGAATCTCCAAAATACTACTGCGTGGGCACATTCCCAAAAAGGATGAGTGGCAGATTTATCTACAGCATTACAGAAGGAGCAAAGTTGATCTATTTCAGGGAGCATGTTTCTTAAATAAAGACTGACTGGGTAAAAATGGTGTAACAGTTTAAAGGACACCTCCTTAACCTTGTTGGTAATTAAATATTTGTGAGGTAAAGACCATACGATAGGGTGACCACCTGGCTATTGCTCTGTTGCAGGTCAGCAGACCTGATTTTGCGGGACAACGTGGGACACGAGGGAGAGATAACTTATTAACTCTCTATAACTAATATAGATAACTATTATTGTGAAAAAATATTGATTTTATATTAGATGTATTTTTGCAGTGATGTTAAATGTTAATGATGGCGCTGTGAACGTCACTCAGTTTGGCATAAGGTCTACAATACAAACTAATTTTAACAGCTCAGACCTACTCAATGTAAATATAATGAAGTGAAAATAATAATCTAATCGTTAAAAAGCACATTTCCAAATAAGCACATCAATTCCATTATTAAAGACTAGAAAGATTAAATGCGTTCTTACCAGATGTAGTGACTCTTGAATTAAATTTTTTTGTCTGATCTGGCTGCTTCGAGTAGGGCCTTCTCATTCATTATGACTGTAGAACTCCTGGCAGGTGTAGGTGTTCACTTTCACCAGGAGTTCACTTTTGATGAGGTCCACAGATGCTCAGTTCCTTGTCTCTGTCCACGCAGCGGTCATCAGTGAAAACACCCTCTCCACGAACGCGTTGGTGACAGGAATGCTCAAAGCCAAAGATATCAGAGCTGTCATGTTTGGGGCACTGAACTGCTTCAGCAGAGCTGTCCGTGAAACTTCGGTGGCATACCCTGCACTCTCCTTTTTTAGGGTCACCTGTAACTGGTTTTAACCATGTATATATTTACTCCAATACTTTATTATACGAACAAAGACACTTTTTCTTCTCTGGAGCTCTGGATAGACCCATTTTTTTTTCCAGTGTTTTCCCGCTCTTGCAAGAAAAAAAGGCAGCGCTGCGCATGTTCAGTGTTTTCTTATTAACTATTTTTTATAGTGATTTTGTAATTAAAGGACGATTAAATAAAATTATGCCGAAATAATAATAAAGATAAAAAATGCGGGACAGGCTGTCACCCTACCATACGACCTGCGCCAGACATGCTTGTCACATCTCGGGTGTGTTGCGTCATAAAAATAAAAATGTTTAGGTCACTGTGTCAAGTTAAAAATAGTTTAATACTCAATCTTTAAACACATATTGAGATCCTTTAGTTCACATTTGAACCATAACGCATATCTGTGTTGTTTTCTTCACTGTATAAACTATGTGTTGCTCACACAGCTGAAATTTCACTTATTGCCCTCTGGAGTATACAGGTGGTACTACAAGCATGCGATTAAATGTGGGGTTTTTTACGCGCTATTCTTTGAATAATTAATCGCGCATTATTAACGCGTTAACTCGACAGGCCTAATTTTGACATGTAAGAGGTCATTGCACTATAAAAACTCAAAACTTCCTCTCCAGCCCAAAATGAGCATTTATTGTTTCCACCCTGTGGAATCACAATGTGGTGTTAATTTGAATAGCCTACCTGCACAACATATGTAATCATTGTGGTGATAGAGAGAGCAGCGGAGTAACAGTACTACAACACTGAAAGTGATACTGTTGTTGCTGTAGTTTGCTTCAAAGCAACAAAACGATGAATAGGTCAATTAAGATTCCCAGACTTTGTTGTGTTCCTGATTGTGGGAAAACTGCATCCGCTGCACCACCAAGGACCCCACTGCCAAGCTCCTGAAGTTTGCATATGACACTACTGCCATCGGCCTCATCCAAGATGACAATCAAATCAATCAAAATCAAATCAAATCACTTTATTGTCACACTACCATGTACACAAGTGCAACAGTAGGTGAAAGTCTTCAGTTCCGAGCAACATAGCAGTCATGACAGTGACGAGACAAACCAATTACAATAAACAACATATTTACACAACACAATAATAATATACAATGTACAGTAATCAATACACACAATATAGAATACACATAAAATAAAAAATAAGGGTATATAAAAAATATATATACAGTAGATGGATTGTGGAGAATATAATTATGACAGTCCAGTGTGAGATATAAGATTAATAAAGTGCAGTGCTGATTATTGATTGTGAGAGATCAAGTGTTCAAAAGTCTGATTGCTTGGTGGAAGAAGCTATCATGTAGTCAGCTGGTGCGGGTCCTGATGCTGCGATACCGCCTACCTGATGGTAGCAGTGAGAGCAGCCCATGAATCATGTGGCTGGAGTCTCTGATGATCCTCCAAGCTTTTTTCACACACAGCATGTTATATATGTCCTGGAGGGAGGGAAGCTCACCTCCGATGGTGTGTCTGGCAGTTCGCACCACCCTTTGCAGGGCTTTGCGTTTGTGGGCGGTGCTATTGCCATACCAGGCGGTGATGCAGCCAGTCAGGATGCTCTCTACAGTACTGGTGTAGAACCGTATGAGGATGTGGTGGTTCATTCCAAACTTCCTCAGCCATCTCAGGAAGAAGAGGCACTGGTGAGCCTTCTTCACAATGCCTCAGTGTGGACGGACCATGTGAGTTCCTCAGTATTGTGGACACCGAGGAACTTGAAGCTGCTGACTTTCTCCACCGGTGCGCCATTAATGGTGATAGGGCTGTGTTCTCTGTCTTTCTTCCTGAAGTCCACTACAAGCTCCTTGGTTTACTGACATCAGGAGTTTGTGCTCCTGACACCAGCGTGTCAGAGTGTGCACCTCCTCTCTGTAGGCTGTTTCATCATTGTCAGTGATGAGACCTACCACCGTCGTATCGTCAGCAAATTTAATGATGGCATTAGGATCAATCAGGTTACATCTGCAACAGAGATGGAGAGTGAACCAACCTCTGTAGCGTCGGCTGTGAGTGCTCTCTCCACGAGGGCGGTGTTATTGTCCTCGAAACGTGCATAAAATGTATTAAGCTCATCCGGGAGTGAGGCAGCGGTGTTAACAAAACTTACTCGCCGGTTCTCCGATACAGCGTAGCTTGGTCCTCAGCTACTCCTCTACCCTCTAGTGGACAACAGCCGTGCCTCCCTGGGTGGATCGGAGGCAGTCCTCCAACCCCTGGTGGAAAGAATGCCCTGCCGCGTTCTAGGGGAACAGAAGGGGTCTCCACCGCCCCTGGCAGCGGTTCTCCCGCCCTAGGCGGTCGGCAGTGAGCCCCTTCTCCCCACGCAGTCGGTGACCAATTCCTCCGTTTCCAGGCAGCCGAGCTCCTCCGTCCCCCTGAAGACGACCGTGTCTGCTGGGTTGGGGTGGATGGTAGCACCGAGAACTCCACAATGGCGTATCCCTCCTCCTTCCCGGGTTTCGGCACCAGTGTAAAGGGAACAATGGAAAGGAGGAGGCGACAATATAAATAATAGTTTAATGATAAACTGAACAAAAAGGCACAAACTTCAACACATGATGGTCAGTAAACGTTCTCTCTCTCTCGCACCACCATCCGCAGTCGCCCTTTATCCCTCTCGGAGGCTTGATTAGCCTGATAAGGGGGCCGGGTGTGTAAAATCACGACCCGGCCCGCCCTCCGCACTGTCACAGATACATTATAGCAGAAATGGCTGGACTACAAGCCAACCATTTTGTGTAGTTCTTGAGCAGTGTTGTCTGTGGGAGAGTGTAACTCCCTTTTGTGTGGACTTTGTGCTTTGTAACTGTGCAGACCTTTTACTTGCACAAAGAGATATGTTACACACTAAAGGAAAGGTAAAATCCAAAAAAGCATAATAGGGCCTCTGTAAAGCTCTATCTACAGTAACTACTAGATCTGACAGAAAATCAGCAAATTCTCTAAAGAAATCAGAATATTAGCCTGGTGGTCTGTATAGTGTAGCAAGAACAAAATAAGACATATATGTTTATATATATATATATATATATATATATATCTGACAATGTCACATTTTGCATTATCAGTTCAAAGAATTGAACTTATGTCCTGACCTCGGAGTCACACCAAAAACATCACTGTAAATTGTAGCAACACCTCATGTTTATAACAATAACCTTGGGGAGTAGACTCATTTAAACTAATATATTCATTTGGTTTAAGCCAGGTTTCAGTCAAACAGAGCAAATCTAAATTATGATCTGTAAAAATTTTATATACAATTTTTGCTTTGGATGAAAACAATCGAATGTTTAGCAGCCCTGTCTTTTTATGTTTATCTTCTATTTATTCATGTTCAAGTTTGACATCAGTCAAATTTTTTCTAAATTTAGGGAGGGTTTTGATATTGGTAGTTCGGGGAACAGACACAGTCTCTATATGATGTCTAGGTGATACAGTCTATGTGTAGTTTATGTTACCTGTGTGATGTCTTAAGGCAGCTAGCTGATGTTCGTATTATCCAGTTTGACTGCTTCCTGACCTTGACCCCTGTTAGTCAAATACTTTCATTATTAAGACTATGAGTCAAATGGAGTTCGTCTCTCTTTAGCAGGTCAGGTCTACCACAAAAACTTGGCCAAATGTCTGTAAATCCTATGCTATTCTGCAGAAACCACTCAGACATCCAGCCATTCAGTAACACTAATCTACTATAAACCTGGTCACCATGACAAGCAGCGAGGGAACCAGGGCATATTAAAGTGTCTGACATTGTTTTTGCAAGTTCACACACCTCTTTAACATTATCTTTACTTATCTCCAACTGGCGAACCCAGACAACAAGTCACACTTGGCGGATACTACACAAATTAATGTGGAGAGCCGTAAACTGACACTTACCTGCCTTGTTAATACAAATGATAATATTAACAATATTAATCATAGTAACTCACTCTATTCACACAATGGTGCCAAAACAAATTAATTGGTGCCAAAAGTGTCCCTACTGGCAGTGATTTTGCAAAGTTGTCTGTCTCACGTGTGAGGATTTAATTGTTTTAATTTTTTTTCTTTTTTTTGTTTTACACGCAATGAAAGACAAATAAAAATTTACTAGAGTGAAGAAAATTACAAACATATTGAGGGAAAGATAAAAAAGAGAATATATAAGTAAATAAAGAGATAAAAACACTAAGGTAAATACAAAAGATTGATAAATACAAAATGATAAGTACAAATAAAGAACAGCAAATATATAGATATACTTTCAACTATATTACTACTAAACTATAAACAAGATAACAAGACTAAATTATCTTAAACCAACGAAAAGACAAGACTAATAACAAAGTAATCAACCAATGAAAACAAGACACATGAACAGGGGCAATACATGACAAGATCACATGAGGGAACAGGAACTAAACTTGGAAAAAAAAAGACATGAAAAAACATGAACCAACAGAATAAACATGACATATACCCCCATCTAGGGATGGCTCCCAACACCCCAAAACATAATAGCAAAGTTAATAGGCAGCCGGAGGGGCACTTGAAACTTGGCCTGGCAAGACATGGCATGGGGCATGCCCTGGCGAGACAGGGCGTGGGGTGTAGCCTGGCGAGACAGGGCATGGAGCATGGCAACAGGGCAAATCCAATGGAAAATGGAGCACTGAGGGGCTCAAGGGGCGGAACCGATGCGGCTGAGGACCAAGGCTGAGCTATAGGTATGGAGGTGTGACATCAAGTCAAGTCAAGTGGTTTTTATTGTCGTTTCAACCATATACAGTTAGTACAGTACACAGCAAAACGAGACAACGTTCCTCCAGGACCATGGTGCTACATAAAAACAACAAAGGACCAACATAGGACCACATGAGACTACACAACGAAATAAAATACCTATATAAACTACCTATATAAAATGCACGTGCAAACATGTGCAAAAAGTACGGGACAGTACAACAAATTACTGACAATGAACAGGACAATAGACAGTGCAGCGCCGACCAGTACTCAGTAGTGCAAAAAGATGACAGTTTCTAAAAATGTAAACATAACATATTATGAGATAATGTTCTATGCACATAGCAGTTATTGAGGTAGCAGACAGTTATAAAGTGACAGTTATTAAAGTGCAACTCAGGACACGTGTGTGTCAAACCAGTCTCTGAGTATTGAGAAGTCTGATGGCTTGGGGAAGAAGCTGTTACACAGTCTGGCCGTGAGGGCCCGAATGCTTCGGTACCTCTTGCCAGACGGGAGGAGGGTAAAGAGTTTGTGTGAGGGGTGTGTGGGGTCGCCCACAATGCTGGTTGCTTTATGGATACAGTGTTTTTTGTAAATGTCTTTGATGGAGGGAAGAGAGACCCCAATGATCTTCTCAGCTGTCCTCACTATCCTCTGCAGGGCTTTGCGGTCCGAAACGGTGCAAGTCCCAAACCAGGCAGTGATGAAGCTGCTCAGGATGCTCTCAATAGTCCCTCTATAGAATGTAGTGAGGATGGGGGTTGGGAGATGTGCTTTCCTCAGCCTTCGAAGAAAGTAGAGACGCTGCTGGGCTTTCTTGGTGATAGAGCTGGTGTTGAGGGACCAGGTGAGGTTCTCCGCCAGGTGAACACCAAGAAATTTGGTGCTCTTGACGATCTCCACAGAGGAGCCGTCGATGTTCAGCGGAGTGTGTTCACCTTGTGCTCTCCTAAAGTCAACAACCATCTCTTTTGTTTTGTCGACATTCAGGGACAGGTTGTTGGCTCTACACCAGTTCGTCAGCCGCTGCACCTCCTCTCTGTATGCTGACTCGTTGTTCTTGCTGATGAGACCCACCACGGTCGTGTCATCGGCGAACTTGATGATGTGATTCGAGCTGTGCATTGCTGCACAGTCGTGAGTCAGCAGAGTGAACAGCAGTGGACTGAGCACACAGCCCTGGGGGCCCCAGTGCTCAGTGTGGTGGTGGTGGAGATGCTGTTCCCGATCCGGACTGACTGAGGTCTCCCAGTCAGGAAGTCCAGGATCCAGTTGCAGAGGGAGGTGTCCAGGCCCAGCAGGTTCAGCTTTCCAATCAGGTGCTGGGGAATGATTGTGTTGAATGCTGAGCTGAAATCTATGAACAGCATTCGAACGTATGAGTCCTTATTGTCTAGGTGGGTGAGGGCCAGATGGAGGGTTGTGGTGATGGCATCGTCCGTTGAACGGTTTGAACGATCACGCAAACTGCAGTGGGTCTAGTGAGGGGGCAGCTGGGTCTTAATCTGCCTCATGACGAGCCTCTCGAAGCACTTCATGATGATGGGTGTAAGTGCGACGGGATGGTAGTCGTTGAGGCAGGACACTGAAGACTTCTTTGGCATGGGGATGATGGTGGTGGCCTTGAAGCACGTTGGAACAACGGCGCTGCTCAGAGAGATGTTGAAGATGTCGGTAAGAACATCTGCTAGCTGGTCTGCACATCCTCCGAGCACTCTGCCAGGAATGTTGTCTGGTCCAGCAGCCTTCCGTGGGTTGACTCTACGTAGAGTTTTCCTCACATCTGCCGTGGTAAGACAGAGCACCTGGTCGTTGGGAGGAGGGGTGGACTTCCTCGCCATCACGTCGTTCTGCACTTCAAACCGAGCGTAGAAGTCGTTCAGCGCATCTGGAAGGGAGGCATCTTTGTCACAGGCAACTGATGTTGCCCTGTAGTTGGTGATGGCCTGGATGCCCTGCCACATGCGCGCGTGTCACCGCTGTCCTGGAAGTGACTGTGGATTCTCTGGGCGTGTCGCGCTTTGCCTCTCTGATTGCCCGTGACAGTTTGGCCCTAGCTGTTCTTAGGGCTGCCTTATCGCCTGCTCTGAAGGCGGAGTCTCGGGACCTCAGCAGCGTGCGCACCTCCGCAGTCATCCACGGCTTCTGGTTGGAGCGTGTGGTGATGGTCTTGGAGAAAGTGACATCATCAATGCACTTGCTGATGTAGCTGGTCACTGATGCTGTGTATTCCTCCAAGTTGGTAGAATCGCCATATGTTGCAGCCTCCCTGAACATGTGCCAGTCAGTACACTCAAAACAGTCCTGAAGAGCAGAGATGGCTCCTGCTGGCCAGGTTTTCACCTGCTTCTGAAGCGGTTTTGTGCGTCTGACGAGCGGTCTGTATGCTGGAATTAACATAACAGAGATGTGGTCTGAGTAGCCGAGGTGGGGCGGGGCTCCGCCCGTGCAGCGCCTGGGATGTTTGTGTAAACAAGATCAAGCGCGTTCAGCCCTCTCGTTGCAAAGTCCACATACTGATGGAATTTAGGGAGCACTGTCTTGAGATTTGCATGGTTGAAATCTCCGGCGACAATAAACAGTCCGTCGGGTGAGCGTTCTGCAGTTCGCTCATAGCCCCATACAGTTCACAGAGCGCTTCCTTAGCGTTAGCGCTGGGGAATGTAAACTCCGGTTATGCAAACAGTGGTGAATTCCGTGGTAGATAAAAAGGTCTGCATCTAACAGTCACAAGCTCCAACAGCGATGAACAGTAACTAGAGACTAACATAGAGTTATTGCACCATTCCGTGTTGATGTAAACACACAAGCCACCACCGCGAGTCTTACCGCAGAGAGCTGTATTTCTGTCGGCACGAAACGAGGCGAGCCCGTCTAGCTGAATGGCGGCATCCGAACTCTGTCGCTGAGCCACGTCTCCGTGAAAACAAAGACGCAGCAGTCTCTAAACTCACGCTGCGTAGCCTGCTGGAGTCGGATATAGTCCAGTTTATTGTCCAGGGAGCAAACATTTGAGAGCAGGATAGACGGGAGAGCCGGCCGGCTAGGGTTTGTTTTTAGCCTAGCATGGACCCCGCCCTCTTTCGCGCTTCGCTTCACGCACACCGCTTACGACGTCCTCTCCCGGCCACCGGCATCAGGCGACGCCGAGGGCTGGAGGCCTGGTCTCCGCAGCAAGCCGAGTACGCGTAGCGCCTCCTGCAGGTCATCATGCAGCTTGGTTTTTGCATGATTCTTATATTTGAGTAGTGTCTGGCGATGGTAGACACGAACACTGGTTGCTCCGATGTCCATGTGTTGCAAAAGTCGGGCTTTTTTAACAAAAATAGCACCGTTGTGGATCCGGAGTGGCCGCTGCGTGCTACCGCGCCGCCATCTTGGATTACCAGTCCATGACATGGCATGGAGCAGTCTGGGGCTTGGCTGAGACATGGCATGCAGCAGACTGAAGCTTGGCTTTTTCATGGCATGGAGTAGACTGAGGTTTGGCAAATACATGGCATGGAGCAGACTGAAGCTTGGCTGAGACATGGCATGGAGCAGACTGAGGTTCAGCTGTGACATGGCATGGAGCAGTCTGAGGCTTGGCTGAGACATAGCATGGAGCAGGCTGAGGCATGGCTGTGACATGGCATGGAACAGGCTGAGGCGTGACTGTGACATGGCATGGAGCAGGCTGAGGCATGGCTGTGACATGGCACAGAGCAGACTCAGGCGTGGCTGTGACATGGTATGGAGCAGGCCGAAGCGTGACATGGTATGGAGCAGACTCAGGAGTGGCGGGGATATGGCATGGAGTAGACTCTGTCGTGGCGGTGACATGGCCTGTAGCTGACTCTGGCGTGGCGGTGACATGGCCTGGAGCTGACTCTGGCATGGCAGTGACATGGCCATGAGCTGACTCTGGCATGGCGGTGACATGGCCTGGAGCTGACACTAGTGTGGCTGCCAGGATGTGGGGCAAATTCATGGAAGACGGAGCCCTTGGAGGCTTGAAATGAATGATGACTGGGAAAAGACCTCAGTGGTCGTGAACATGAACACAGTCTGGGCAGTCATTGGGCATGGACTGAGTCTCGGAAATGACCACTTTGGTCGTGGGTGTAGACAGAGACTTGGGAATGACCTCTGTGGTCATGGCCGTCGACAGAGACTTGGAAACGACTTCCGTGGTCATGTACATGGGCATAGACTTTGAAACGACCTCTGTGGTCGTGTACATGAGCAGAGACTTGGAAACAACCTCTGTGGTCGTGAACATGGGCAGAGACTTGGAAAGGACCTCTGTGGTCCTGTAAATGGGCAGAGGCTTGTAAACGACCTCCGTAGTCATGTACATAGGCAGAGGCTTAGAAACGGCCTCTGTGGTCGTGTACATGGGCAGAGACTTGGAAACGACCTCCGTGGTCGTGTACATGGGCAGAGACTTGGAAACGACCTCCGTGGTCGTGTACATGGGCAGAGACTTGGCGGTGACGTGGCCTGGAACAGGCTGATGCGTGGCAGTGACATGGCCTGGAGCTGACTCTGGTGTGGCGGTGACATGGCCTGGAGCAGACACTGGCGGGTGTTGACATGGCCTGGAGCTGACTCTGGCATGGCGGTGGCATAGCCTGGAGCTGACTCTAGCATGGCTGCCAAGATATGGGGCAAATTCATGCAAGACGGAGCTGTTGGAAGCTCAAAATTAAGAGTCATGTATGACTGGGAAAAGACCTCAGTGGTTGTGAACATAAACAGAATCAGGGGAGCAACCTCTGTGGTCGTGGGCATGGACTGAGTCTCGGAGACTTTGAAACAACCTCTGTGGTTGTGTACATGGGTACAGACTTGGAAACAAAAGTCTTTCTCTTCCTCCTCCTATGGGAGGCCAAAGTTGGCAGTGCAGGCTCTGGGACGGACGAGGCTGGCAATGCTAGCTCTGGGATGGACGAGATTGACAACACTGACCCGGGGATGGACAAAGCTTCCAGCTCGTTGGCCGTGGCAGGCATGGGCATTGACTCGTTGGTTTTGGCAGGTGTGGCCATTTACTCATTGGCCGTGGCATGTGTGGGTATTGGCTCGTCGCCCGTGGAAGGTGTGGGCTCTGGCTCGTTGGCAGTGGCAGGCGTGGGCTCTGGCTTGTTGGCTGTGGCAGGTGTGGAAGCTTGCTCATGGACCATGACGTGGGACACTGGCATGTCGACCATGACATGGGACGCTGGCTTGTCGACCATGATGTGGGATGCTGGGTCGGCGACCATGACCTGAAACTCTGGCTTGGCGGCTTAAATACAAGGACAAGGTTAACAAGTAAACAAGACAACCAATCACAAGACTAAACTATAAACAAGATAACAAGACTAAGTTAACTTAAACCAATGAAAAGACGAGACTAATAACAAAGTAATCAACCAATGAAAACAAGACATATGAACAGGGGAAACACATGACAACATCACACGAGGGAATAGGAAATCACCTGACAGGAACAGGAACTAAACTTGAAAATAAAAGACATGAAAAAACATGAACCAACAGAATAAACATGACACCTGGAGTGATCACTGTGTACATTTATCTGATGTGTAAATCCCATTATGTGCAATTTGTTTTCTGTTATATGTTCACAGAGTTCAGATTCAAACCCAGAAACACAATTGATTGTGTTGGAGTTAAAACCCATTCAGATTTGCCATTACGGTCGCTGTATGTGATTCTGTCATTTCCCTTGACCTGGCACAAATTAACCAGTCATTGAGAGAGGCCAAAAATCGTCTTAGTTGCTGTTGTAACCTCCCTAATGGATGGAACATGATGTTGTGTCGATGTAGTGACACTATGGGTCAAACTTGGAAGCCACAAACACCTCTGATATTTGAGGAAAGGCTAATGAGAATTGGCATGGAATTTGCATTCCACTCCACCGGACATTTCTCTCTCTGGCAGGTGTGGCGCCTTGGAGGCGGGCTGTGGCAAATTCCGCCCCTGATGTGATGGTTTCGGGTGCGTTGTGTCAAACATACCATTTTTAGGTCACTGTGCAAATGTTAAATATAGTTTAATATTTAGAACACATCTTGAGATCCTTCAGTTCGAATTTGCGCTCTAAGTGGTTTGAACACAAGAATGTAACGCATGTTTGTGTTGTGCTGTCTACTGGATGGTTGTTTTTTCACTGTATAAACTGCGCGTTGCCATCCAGCTGAAATTTCTATTACTGCCCTCTGGAGTAAACAGGTGGTACTACAAGCTTGCATTTCTTAGGAATCTTCCTTATTCACGCCTCGGCCTTGCATTGCAATTAATTGCTAAAATATTTTAGCGTTAGTTTTAATAAAATTAATCGCACTGAATTAACGCGTTAAATTGACAGCCCTAAAAAATATATATATATATATATATATATATATATATATATATATATATATATATATATATATATAAAAATTAAAGCTCTTGATGAGCTCTTTCTACTGCCAAAAGGTTGAGTTATTCATTAGAAACCAAAAGACCTATTACTTTACATACTAAACCAGTTGGTACCAAAAGTGCACTTACACTCTTTTGGCATTGAGAAATTTATTGTGGGCAAAGACTGTGGATAGTATATGAGTCAAAATGGCAGACACCACATGTAAGCCAGGTAGGTCAACCATGAGAAGAAAACCGTTTTTAACTGCTGAAGATGTATTATTAAGCTTATTTCATGACAAAGAGCTGGATGATGATGGAGAAAATGGAAAAAGGTCAGGGAAAAAGACTGTGCTTCCAGTCGTTACAAATGCAATCACAAATTCCCTCCGTCAGTGAGGGAAGTGATTTTGATCAGTTCTGGGCAATGGGAGATGTGGCAAGACAGAGGGACTTTATCATCAACCACACAGTGACTAAACTGAAAAAGAGACAGACAACTAATGCCAAGTCAAAGTGGCAGAACACCACTGAGTGACCAACTCACCACACAGGGAAAGCAAATTCGAGTATGCAAAGATTTCTTTTTGAAAACACTTGATATCTCAGAGAAATTCATAGAAAAAGGTCTGCAGGCATTGGTCTACCAAATAATCTAGGAATGTCTCCCACAAGCCTGCGGGGAAAGCATTCACCTGGAAACAAAATCCCAGAAGACAACACAAATCGGATCAGAAATCACATTAAGTCTTTCACCACAGTTGAATCACACTACTGTAGGAAAGACACAGCAAAACAGGACCTTGAGGAAAACCATTAATGTAACTAAGTTGTATGACCTCTACGCACAGAAATGCAACAATAAATGGAAACTGAATCCTGAGAAACTCCCCGTCTGTCACTCACTTCGACATTGTGTCGAAAGAAATTACATAAGGGGTCTCTCTTGAGAGCCTCGTGCATCTCAAACTTGAGCAAACTGAGCATTGAACGTCCTTTTCAGGATGCGTATTTTTTAAGATGTATTTCCGCCCCTGTGTAGTTCCTCTATGCGGTCGAATTTCTCTCCACTTCTGACGGTCATAAGAGCTGCCTCGTGTGCCTGGGCTGCGATCACACGCAAGCAGCGTTTTATAAATGGTTCATGTTCTCAGTGCGAGAATGCAACGTTGTGGTTGCAGCTTTCTTTCCTCACGACAGAAAGCCACTTCAGCTGACCCCCCCCCCCGCGAAGCGCCTTCTTTCTATGAGATTGGGGCCGGCACGGCTGGCGATAAAGGCGATTTGGGGCGTACAGCAGGCTCTGTTTCGCCGGGTAAATCCCCAAGAACAACCCGCTCCCCAGCATGCTTGTTTGCTTCTGTTCGGGCTCGAGGTGAGAGCAGATCGCCTCACGGCCAGTCTGTTAACTCCCTCAGATCCCGCGAGCTGGATGATGATTTTGCCGCTGCATCAGAGAGTGTCACAGCAGCGTCTGATGCTGATGACTCGACTGGACTGCCACCTCCGGGTCTGCTTGTCCAGTGTGAGCACTCACTGTGTGTTTATCCCCCCGGCCTGCTGCCAGATTCAAACCCTGGACAGACCTCTGTTTTCTACGGACAGGAGTCCCCTTACAGCAGGTGTCCCGACAAGTTCTGGTCACCTCAGACACCTCCAAACAGGGTTGGGGCGACACGTGCAATGGGCACGTAACTGCTGGCTCCTGGAAAGGGCCCCCGCTACGTTGTCACATCAACTGCCTAGAGTTGCTGGCTGTATTTCTTGCCCTACGAAGGTTCCTCCCACTCATCTGGGGCAAGCACGTCTTGATCTATTCAGACAGCCCCGTGATGGTAGCGTACATAAATCGCCATGGCAGCGTGCGCTCCCATCACATGTCACAACTGGCCCACCATCTCCTCCTTTGGAGCCAGCAGCAGCTCAGATCACTGTACGCCACTCACATCCCGGGCAGCCTCAACACGGCATGCAAGTCATTCTGGTGGCCTCCTATTGGCCCACTCGGACATGGTTCTTGGATCTTGTGCTCCATGCGACAGCCCCTACCTGGCAAATTCCCCTGAGGAAGGACCTTCTTTCTCAGGGACGGGGCACACTCTGGCATTCGCGGCCAGACCTCTGGAAACTCAAGTCTCGGCAGTCCCCGTCCACCTTGAATGTGTATGTAGCCGCTATCGCGGCCCACCACGACGCAGTGGATGGCAAGTCCTTGGGTAAGCACGACTTGATTATCAGGTTCCTTAGAGGTGCCGGAGGCTAAATCCTCCCGGCCAAGCCTGTTCCCCTCCTGGGATCTCTCAATGGTCCTCTCGTGAGACCCCCCTTCGAGCCTCTTGACTCAGTTGAGCTCCCCCTTAGGGGTTCAATCAAACTCTACGAGAAGTGTGGCATCCTCGTGGGCACTGGCCAATGGCACCTCCCTAGCAGACATATGCAGAGCAGCGGGCTGGGCAACACCCAATACCTTCATGAGATTTTACAATCTCAGGGCTGAGTTGGTCTCGTCCGATGTTTTCTCAGGTCCGAGCCGGTAGAACTCGGTAAGGCGGAACAACTGACCGGGTGTACCGCTTGAACCTAGCGCCTTTCCCCTCGACTGAGGTGATCACGTGCGCTCTTATCCCAGGAGATCCCACTAACTCGACAAAGATAATTGTGTTAGACATATTTTCAAATGACCTTTGAATTGTATCTATGCATTAGAGAGGGGGCAAAAGTATGTTGAATGTTTGAAGGGGTACGCCACTGTAAAAAGTTTGCAAACCACTGCTGTAGATTATGATGAATTCTGAGACTCAGCCTAAGGAACTGCTGAAAAAATAAATAAATAAGCTTGAGCCCAAAAATTATTTTTTTACATTATTTTTCCGATTTGATATTATACATCTGTAAATAAGCCCAAAAAACTGCTTTTGACAAAAATGTAACTGTCAACAATCACTTGTCTCTCTGCCCGAATATGGATGATTTTTGTACAGATCTGAACCCAGTCCGATTGGTTTAGTGTTCCATGACACAACATAATTTCTGCATGACAACATCTGATCTAGGTAAGCGATTGTGTTTTCAGCCAGATTGCAAGATGCCAGATAGCCAGATGCTGTTTGCACATTGTCTATGCTCTATGCATCCAATTACCTTGGGTCTGGGCTTGTTTGAAAGATAATCACCTCTGTAAGTTATCATATATTTTATGTTGTTTATTATTTGTGAAACGAAATGTGGCATATAAGCAGCACCTGTTCACATGAAACATATGTCAAAGACATATACTTAGCTATTGCTCACTTTCATTTTGTATGTGAGTAAAACAAATAGGCTGGTTTCCAACAACATATGACCCTTGGCTATTTGAGTTTTATGTTTTTACTGTACATACAATTATATGTACAGTGCAACATTGTTTATAGATTATAAAAAACTGAACACTTCTGATTTGTCTGCTAAATTCAAAGCACTTGTTAATTTTTGGTCATAATACCTACATGCATTGTAAAGTAGAGCTTTAAGCTTTAAAACGATGACTATTATGTGTTGATCAAGACTGTAGTTATTAATATTTAGACTTTTTTTTTTTTTTTTTTGCGTGCCAATCCTAGCTTAAAGGGTTAAAAACAGAAGCCCTCCTGCGTGACATCATATTGTGGTCCATTGTGTTGTCCAAAAAATTAAATTGCATGCACAAAGCCTAGTGTGAAATTCTGTATTACAGTTCTGTAAAAGAAATGTCATGTCAGACACAACTGTTCTTCAGTAAACATTTCATTTCTAAGAAAAAAAGGGGATAACACCAAATTACAATCCTTACAGAATCGCAATACTTTAAAAATAGCAATAAAGTTTGAATCGGCTACTAAACATCGTAATATTGAATTGGGAGGTCTTTTGTCCCAGACCTACTCTTCATGGACACTTTTGTGTTCTTGGTAACAAAGTATACATTTTATATGTAACTTTTTATAAAAGTGGCAAATTGTTGGTATGGTGGAAATTATGTCACAACTAAGGGACGCTAAAACATGATTAACACAATAAATATCTGAATTATGATTACTTAACACTGTTAAGATTATCATAGCTTTTAACATGAAATTATTTTCTTGATGGATTTTCGCATGTTATGATTAAAAGTACAATCTGTGTGGTTATGACCTAGACCGAGTGAAACAGGTTGCCCAGGTTGGACCTGCTATCTGTCACTGTCTTGTTAAAAAGGTTTGGGTCGAGCAATGGCGTTTGGGATGAGGCAGACTGATAAATCAGGTGTGAATTGAGTGGACAGCTCTGTTTGATTGATATACTGACAGAATATGAGCATGCCAGATACAGAATATGAGAACAGAAAGGAAAATAGAGGGAAAAAAGACTCAAGGAGTGAAGGATATTATTCAGAGGAATGAGAATAATAACTGCAGCATGAAAATATTGCAGGAAAGAAGATAAGGGTATTTTGGTTGGGAATATTGCTCTTGCTGGACCGATAAATTAATAAATAAATAAACAAATACAGTGAGAGAAATAAATGAGTAAGAATCATGTGGATTCTTGTGTGCTGTTTACCACTCCACTAATCTGTTTTCCATAGCAGTCAGAAAATGAGATAAACAGAATAGGGGCCCATGGAGACTTACAATAATATCCCCCATCATGTAAAACAGACACGAGTAGCTGATAAACCATTATGCATTAATGTTTATTCTTTTTGATTAAGCTCAGCAGTTCATGCAGTCTGGGCACTACTGGAAACAATCTATTGTTGAATAAATTTCTCTCACAGTGGACAGCGGGTTGGCAAGTGTAGTACACATGGCTAGTTAAACCTGGGTGTTAAATGGATAGCATTAATTATACAACAGTACGTATTGGTAGTCGAATCTGATTGGATGAGAGGCATTCCAAGAGTGCTGATAGCTCAGACCATAAGCACTGGGACATTTTACTGTTTGTATCGCTCTGCCTGTTTGTGGTATTCCAAACTTACGTGCAAGAGCTGTGCAGCAGTGGGGATTTCTTTAAGACTGCAAGGGAAGCTCAGCTTTCCCCTATAATGTCAAAAAAATAATGGTCAAATATGTACTATTGTGTAAACAATTTATTGACTAAAAATGCGTTAGAACACGTTCATCTCGAAGACGAGTTCGTTCAGAATCAGCTACATTACATATAGCAGGTCGGCTGACTCGATTTACTTCTCATACATTCCGTAGCGTCAGTGCAATTCCCTGTTGAAGCCGAGCGTCCATTGACTTCAATGGGGCTGCTCTGAACAGTTTTTTTCAGTGCTCCGAAAATAGACGGTCATTGGATAAATGCTGCGATTATGTCCCGCCCACGGACGCTCAGCGTCTCTGGGGGTGAATGAGGAGTGGGCTGGCCCGGACTCCGGGCTTCCGCGTGATGATTGGAGGATCTGTCGAAAGACTGCATCTCCTTTTGATTGACAGCTGAATCTGTACTATAAGAAGTCACTGAAGCTATTTCGCAGCTCAGTCCCATCGCGGATTTCTCAAGTGTAGTCGAAAGACAAACTGCTGCAACCTATTTCTTTATATTTGTTTGGCTGAAATTGCTAGTCAATTTGCATAATACATTTCACACAATTATACACCACATTCCTTGTTTCAGTTTTACCAAGTTTAATATATTTTGTTTTAGAGCGTTCGTTCGTTCATTCATTCATTCATACAGTAGGCTAGGCTAGCGTCGTACGGGTGAAACTGCGCACGATGGCAGACGGTGCTAATATTGTCGACCTGATTTTGGCGAAGCCATTTGAAAGTCTTCCTTACGAGGAAAAAATTAGAATTAAACAGCAGGGCAGATCAACACCTAAGATTGATTTAGTGCAAAAAATAGGGTAAATAAGTTTATAATGTAGGCCGAAAATGAGCTTCCCCTCTTTGAAAGACCAGCAGCCGCCACTGCTGTGCAGATGTGTAAAAGCGGATAGATGTTGTAATTTTCATTCATCCTTATGACTATAAAGATTTGAGCAAGCAGGTGGCAACAAAATATGTGTACTATGAGCGAGTTGAGCTGACGTTGACAAACTGCATTTTCAGTCAGTTGGTCTTATGGAATTGTCTCTCACTACATGCTCGGATTACTATTACACGCTGAGGAACAGAGTTAAACAAACATCTTCAGCATTACTGCCGATCACAGCTGAGAGTCTCAATAGATGTAAGTAATCCAACATGCTCAGGGCACCTACCTGATACCCAAGTTCCTAAGATGGGAGAAGACCTAAACTTTCAACATGGTGGAAGAGAGAATACTTTGTGTTTGTGTCAAAAGAAGAGTTCACCAAGAAATATACAAAAATGAAACCATTTTTTCTCTCCAACAACAAAACACTTGAACGTGAGTGAAATACTTGTAGAATTATTCCGATAGCACATATGGCAGCATCATTCCACAATCAGAGCGGATTACCACCACACTACAGCTGAGGAATATAGTTAAACTAATAGCTGCAGAATTACTGTTCATCACTGCAACAGACAGAGGTAATCACCAGGTTTGTGAGGGTTACTTTTATAATGTATTCCAGTAAAGATTACAGAATACATGCACTTTATTCTGTAATACACTTTATATTGTAAAGTGTAATGTATTCCGCTAGATTCCTCAAGGTCAGAAATGTAATCGGATTACATATAACTTTGGATTACTTCTTCAGCACTGGTAGATTTTTTCACTTGCTTTTACTATAAAAATCTGCCTTAACAGTCAGGCAGAGTTCACATGTTAAACATTTTCTCTGAAAAAAAATCCTAAATATTTAATGTAATCTTATCGCAATAAAGCAAATAGATCTAGTTTTAAGAATTTTTCGATATTTTACAGAAAAACAATCAAAAATATTTTATCAAGAAAAAGATTTACTAGAGAAAAACAAAAATGATGATCTAATGTTGATTTTCTTGATAAAAAAATCTTGCATAGTAAACGATGCATGTAAAATTGCTATAAATATCATGTTAGCTTCCCTTACATAAATCAAGATTTTTGAGAATTTGCCACTCATTATTTTCACATGCAAACGAGCTTTGCTGCAAACTTACCAGAGTAACCGAACAACATCGAGTGAATGACGGATAGGGAACTTGTTAGAAAAAGCCCAAGCTGACGTTACAAGTTCTAAAGAGTGGATTTCTAATGAATAAAGTAATGAATTCTAATGAATTGGGGGCAACAACAGATTCTTAATCTTTGGCGTACGAAAGTTGCTCCACACATGAGCATTGTTTTGGGGACAGTCCTTAGTTATTCCTTATTTGTGTACTTGTTTGTTGATGTGTATAAAAGCAAAATAACACTTGCCACCATGCTGTATTGTCTATCTATTAACACGGTTGTGATTATCTCTGGCACTCGGCCTGCCATGGTCATGGCTGATGACATTCACTAAATAGGGAACAAGGGAGCATCCTATAGCTTTCAATGCAGCTAAGTGCATTCAGTCCTTAAATTCAACCAAAGGTACCGTTTCAGGCTGCAGATAATGTTTGGACCAATCAACATGTTTGGCAGACAAGAGACAATGGTAATCAATACCAAGATTCTGAATTTCATAATGCTACATAATGCTTAGAATGATTTATTCAGCTTTATAAATCAGATGTCTGTAATGTCTCAAAAACATGAATCACCAACACTCCTGGAAACTTTCTGTAGCTTGGTGTTATTTAAAATTTCACAACCTAGTCCCGCTATCCACATTTGTATACATACATACATTTATACATCAACAGTATGTGCCTCATCTAGACGCAGCCCTGCTGCTCCCAGGTGTAGCCTCGTTGCCCAAGGAAAATATCGCTGGATGAGTTGAGATTTCTCCGCGTTCCAGCGAGCATGCTAGCGGATCCGAAGGAGACCGCAGAGGAATCCGCGTCTCACCCATTTGCCTGCAGAAGTGAAGAAAGAAGATATATCTTCCCTCTTCAACCGAGTGGACTTCATTGTTTTCTCTGCCGAGCTAGGAAATGGCCTCCCGTCATCACCTAGCTTCGAGGAACCGAGTCGGATTAAATGATGGACAAACACACATTTTACCCACGCCCCTATGTGACTAAAGTAAGAGTTTTGCATCTGGGCAGAGATAGATTATTATAGTGTGTTACTCGTGTGTATCAAGATTATTGCTAGTACAATTTACAGACCACCAAGTCTGCTCATTGCTGCTAATAGTACTCAAGATATTACTGTAACGTTCTGTTACCACAAATTAGATTTGCTGTGTTGTTGTCCAACCATGTTGGATTGTTTGTGCCATCGTGGGAGAGACCGGCACACTGAGTTTATCCATTAATACATTCAATGTGACCGCCCTCACATTGAACCCGGACGGAAACAAGCGAGCGTGCTGGGGGGCGGGTAGTCCGTGGGAACATACCCGGTGAAACAGAGCCTGCTGCCATCCCCAAATCACATCCATCGCCAACCGGGTCGTCCTCAATCACGTGGGAAGTAGCAACGTGGGGGGCGACTGGAGTGGCATTCACTTCCAGGAATGAAAGCCGTGACCACAACGTTGCCATGGTCATATTCTCACAGTGAGTACATGTACCATCCACAAACGCTGCCTCGGTGTGATTGCAGCCCAGACACACAAGGCACGCGTCTATGACCGTCAGATTTGGAGAGATATCGACCGCATCCAGGAACTTCACAGAGGCAGATGGAAATCTTTATAAAGAAGCATCCTGAAAAGGACGTTCAATGCCTTCTGTGTATTGCTCTTTTACTGTATGAAAATACTCTTTTAGAGGGTATAAAGCTTTTTACAGAAGTGCTGTCGAAGCGCCCATATTAGAAAATCACTGTATTATAATGATTTCTGAAGGATCATGTGACAATGAAAACTGCAGTAATGATGCTGAAAATTCAGCTTTGATCACAAATTGCATTTTACAATATATTCAAATAGAAAACCGTTCTTTTACATTGTAAAAATAGTTCAAAATATCACTGTTTTTACTGTATTTTGGATTAAATAAATGCAGCCTTGGTGAGCAGAAGAGACTTCTTTTAAACGGCAGTATAGGTCTAAAATTAAGTAAAGTCTTTATGTAAAGAAAATGTATAGTCAGATTACTTCCTTTTAACTTAAAACTTGATTTTGATCATTAAGTCTTTGTCACATTCCTCATTGATAGGCCCAGGGAGGGTTTTTTTGTCTCCTCAGGTATATCCATATTCATGATAGTTCACGCCTCCTCACATTTGACCTAGCACTAAAAGTGTCTTACAAAAGTTAAATTACTATATTGTTTTGTATGAAATAGTGATCAGGATGGTTTTCACATCGTTTTGTAGCAAAAATTCTAGGCTACAAGATCCAGTTCTCAAAAGGCTTGCTATATGACCTTATTTCAATGACTTAAAAATTTTGTTTTTAAAACAAACGGGCATAAACATTATTTTCTCAAAAATACAAACATTACACACATATTGCTCACATATTATTGTAGCCCAGTTTGTGCTGAACAGTGTTATCAGACTTCAGCCATTAATGTGTTTTTAAGCAACTGAAAATACACAAATGTCAAGGCATGTCAAAACTTCTCCAGGGCCCAAAACACCCTCAGATCCCAGAGGCTTAAAGGATTTAAAGTTCCTACTCCTGCATCTCCTCACTTCCTCTTCCTCTTCTGCCTTGGGCACCAATCGTTACAGAAGGACTGACCAAAACCACAAATAATATGGATCCACTTATCCATACCCACTTGAGCATGGCGCCAACAGCTTTATTCCTGGAATTTTTCAGGCTGGATCTTCCTCTACTGAAATATTCAACCAGGTGTCTTTGCTTTGCTGGTACTACAGACTTTTCTGATAAGTACCTTAAGCCCATTTATGGTATGGGGTAAACTTTTACCATACAACAGCACTTCCTGAGGTGGGGAATCTCTCCCTGGTGGAATATGTTGTCGCTACTCTGACCCTCCATCTACCCTCATTACCCTCCTTCTCCAAAATGACTAATATCACAGTTAGGTCGCTACACGCCACCCATATTCCGTGCAACTTCAACACGGCAGCGGATGCGCTGTCGCAACAGGTCTTGCATAGTGGAGAATGGAGGCTCCACCCCCAGGCGGTCCAGCTGATTTGGGACCGGTTCGTTATGGCACAGGTAGATCTCTTTACCTCCCAAGACAATTCCCACTGCCCACTCTGGTACTCCCTAACGAAGGCCCCACTGCGTTACCGAGTTCTACCAGCTCGGACCTGTCAAAACACGGAACGAGACCGACTCAACCCTGAGATTATAAAATCTTGCAAAGGTATTGGGTGTTGCCCAGCCTGCTGCTCTGCAGATGTCTGTTAGGGAGGTGCCATTGGCCAGTGCCCACGAGGATGCCACACTTCTTGTCGAGTGTGCTTGGGTCTGCTGGGCCAGGGAGATGGCGTCAATGACCCAGTGGGCTAACCTCTTTTTGCAGACAGTGCTCCCTTTCCGCCGTCTGCCGAAGCAGACAAAGAGCTGCTCAGAACATCTCTGTGTGCGGTCCAAATAAATATGCAAAGCATATACCAGACATGGCAATGAAAAGGCTGGGTCTGCCTCCTCCCGGGGCAGGTTTGTAGGAACCTTGGGCACGTAGCCTGGTCGCGGTCTTAGGATGACATGAGTATCTGCTGGACCGAACTCCAGGCAAGTGTTGCTGACCGAGAATGCTTGCAGGTCCCCAACCCTCTTGATGGAAGCTAGCGCTATCAGGAGGGCCAACTTTTAAGGAGAGGGCCTTGATCTCTACTGAGTCAAGCAACTCTAAGGTGGTTCTCTGAAGGCCCGAGAGGACCACTGAGAGATCCCAGGAGAGGAACAGGCTTGGCCGGGGAGGATTCAGTCTCCGGGAACCTCTAAGGAACCTGGTAATCAGATTGTGCTTCCCCAAGAACTTACCGTGCACTGCGTCATGGTGTACTGAAATAGCAGCTACATACACCTTCAAGGTGGAGGGGGACAGCCTCCCCTCCAACCTCTCTTGCAGGAATGAAAGCACTGACCGAACTGCACTTCTCTGCGGATCTTCAGACCGGGAAGAACACCAATTTGCGAACAAGCGCCACTTTAGGGCATAAAGCTGCCTTGTAGAGGGAGCTCTGGCTTGGTTGATTGTGTTTACAACCGTAGGTGATAGGTCACTCAGATATTCCACAACCCGTCCAAGGGCCAGACTTGGAGGTTCCAGAGGTCTGGGCACAGATGACAGAGGGTGCCCCGCACCTGGGAAAGAAGGTCCTTCATCAGGCGAATTTGCCAGGGAGGTGCTGTCGTGAGGTGTGTGAGATCCGAGAACCAAGTCTGAGTGGGCCAGTAAGGAGCCACTATGGTGACTTGTTCCCTGTCCTCCCTGACCTTACACAGCACCAGTGCAAGAAGGCTCACTAGGGGAAATGCGTACTTGTACAGCCCCTGGGGCCAGCTCGTTCCAAGGTTACAACAGTAACCATGACGATTTCTGTTTAGTCATAACATTTTAGAAATAAATTAATATATTAGGAAGGAAATAACAGTACACACAGTAGTCAAGCTGTCATGGATGTCATGTCCACATAGCAATCGCATTTTCTAAAAAAAATATTGAATCAAGCAAATTGTACATATAGTACATAGTGAATAAGACATTTACTAATAGCACAAGTGAAGAGCTTTTACCTAGGGCTGCATCCGAAAACATAGGCAGCTGACTTGCTACCTTGCTGCCTAATCTGTTAATGGATTAAATGACAGCTGTTTTGAATGAGTGGAACTCTTAAGGAAACTGGTCTCTGAACAGTTTGAAAAGCACCTTATTTTCATCGTACCTCCGTATACAGCCTCCGGAGGCAGCATTTTCCTGGATTTCTGACACAGCCTTGAAGTTGCACTCACAAAGCCTGTGCGGATCCAGTGCATTCCTCGATCTTCTGACAGTATAAACGGCCTGGATCTCCTGCTTGAATTGTTACTTAGTGACCGTCATGATTTGTGATTCCTGAAGTTTTTTATTCTGGCTGATAGAATACGCACTTCAGAGCAATATATTAGATGAGCCCTCGACGGGAAGAAGCCGCTGGATTTGTGTGAGGTTTGTGAATGACATCTGTTTAAATTAGATATCTGCTTATTTTCAAATGGTATATGATACAAGTTTTATTGATATTGACCTTTTTTATTAGAAGAGTTAAAGGGAACTGTTTAAGGAGACTGTTAGAATACGTGCTTCAGAGGTAAATAAATGAGTGCTCCACAGGATGCTGAATCTAGAGGTCTGCATTCCCATGGGACCTAATTAGATTTCTTGTGGTGCTGAATTAAATTTCCGAATTGAATGCATGAGCGGACTGTTCTTTCGTGAGGTGTGGATGGGAGTGGGCAGTCAGAGAATAGCCTGAAACATCCGGAACATACTTTTTGTATTTTATTAATTAATGAAAACAAAACAAAAACACATAGTAGTTGTTGTTAAAACATAAAATAAATGTGCACACAGCTTGTGTATTAAATTATCCAATATTTAGAGTATGCAGCCAGGTAGACAACGGGGCTTTAATAGAATGACAGAGCAATGCGCACACTGTGTCATCAAAGTGCTTTGTTTACACTTGTTGTCTATTTGTATGGATTTAGCTATATATGGGGAAAAAATGCAGGGTTGCTGGAACGGGAACGGTTGGGAAGAAAATCACTGTAGGCAGAGGTGGGTGTAACAATTGGTGCCCAAGGAGTGGAAGAGGAAGTGAGGAGACGCAGGAGTAGGAACTTTATATCCTTTAATCAGATAAACAGGAGTTGAACATATGCTGGAGTGGAACAGGCTAAAGGCTCAAAAATACAAATGTAACACTACAAATATCAGACTTCAAAAATAAAAATTCAAGGACTGACAAACTATGAACAAAACTAGAGGGTTTACACACGGAACCTAATGAGGGAATGGCATACAGGTGAGGATAACGAGGAAGTGATTAGGGCAGTGGATACTGGGAAACGTAGTGCTGGAGAAAACTTCAAAATAAGAGACTGGGGAACAACCTCTGAGGTCGTGAGCACTGGCAGAGACTGGGGAGAAGGTGCCCTCGTCCTTCACTTTCTCCTTCGGCTAACATGGAGCATGGTTACGGGGATGGTCGAGGCTTCAAGCACTGGCTCTGGGATGGTCGAGGCTACAGGCGCTGGCTCTGGGATGGTTGAGGCTACAGGCGCTGACTATTTGACCGTGGCAGACATGGGCACTGGCTCTTTGACCGTGGCAGGCGTGGGCACTGGCTCATTGACCGTGGTCGATACAGCTGGCTGTGCCAGGAAATCGACCACTGGAAACAGGATAGGATGAGCCCCCCCAAAAAAATATTTAGGGAAGTTTCATGGAGTGGAGTTACCTTGGAGACAGAGGGCGAGGAAGGAGTCGTGGAAGCTGGGACCGAGGAAGGCTTGAAGTTACCACCATTACCCTCAAGGTGAGGAGAGAAAACTGTGATATTAGTCATTTTGGAGAAGGAGGGTAATGAGGGTAGATGGAGGGTCAGAGTAGCGACAACATATTCCACCAGGGAGAGATTCCCCACCTCAGGAAGTGCTGTTGTATGGTAAAAGTTTACCCCATACCATAAATGGGCTTAAGGTACTTATCAGAAAAGTCTGTAGTACCAGCAAGGCAAAGAAACCTGGTTGAATATTTCAGTAGAGGAAGATCTGAGGGTGTTTTGGGCCCTGGAGAAGTTTTGACATGCCTTGACATTTGTACTTTTTTCAGTTGCTTAAAAACATATTAATGGCTAAAGGTGCGTACACACTGCCAGCGACATCGCGCACGACAGCAACTCCATACCATTAATTTTCAATGAGAGCACAGCGACTTCCGGCGACACGAGCTGTTGCGACCGTTGGCGACAAGATGTGGGCGTGTCCAGCGACGTGACAAAGTTGAGACAAGTTCAACTTTATTCAAATGAGGAGGGACTAACGGAAGCGACAGCCAATAGGAGAGAAGACGGGAGAGCTCAAGTGATCCTTCTCTCTCTCTCTCAGCTCCTGCAGTAACGGAAAGATGGATGAAAGGCTAATTCTTGCTGTTAGAAATTTTCCAGTGCTCCATGATGTGTCTCTTCCCACGTACAAGGACATTTTTAAGAAAAATACTGCATGGAAAGGTGTATCTGAGATCGCGGGGATTTTATGGACCCAGACAGACTGGGTCGCCGCAGATAAACAGCCGCTATGGCAAACAGCACACCTTGTTTCTCATTCATCTTTGATAAAAAGCATTTTATGTACTGATTCCATTTATATTTAGTCTTTTCCCTCCAAAATGTGTGTTTTTAGAGGCAAGAAAAGAGATTTGCTGTCAACAGCAATGGAATGACATCCGTGAATGTCATTTATAAATGTTACTAGGCAACCAGAAGTGGGAACACCCACTAGCGACTTCACCGCCAGCCACTGGCGACCTGCAGCAACAAAGTCGCTGGCAGTGTGTACGCACCTTAAGGTCTGATAACACTGTATTCAGCACAAACTGGGCTACAATAATATGTGAGCAACATGTGTGTACATGTTTGTATTTTTGAGAAAATAACGTTTATGCCTGTTTTTTTTTTAAAACAAAATTTTTAAGTCATTGAAATAAGGTCATATAACAAGCCTTTTGAGAACTGGATCTTGTAGCCTAGAATTTTTGCTACAAAATGATGTGAAACCATCCTGATCACTATTTCATACAAAACAATATAGTAATTTAACTTTTGTAAGACACTTTTAGTGCTAGGTCATATGCGAGGAGGCGTGAACTATCATGAATATGGATACACCTGAGGAGATAAAAAACCCCTCCCCTGGGCCTATCAATGAGGAATGTGACAAAGACTTAATGATAAAAATCAAGTTTTAAGTTAAAAGGAAGTAATCTGACTATACATTTTCTTTACATAAAGACTTTACTTAATTTTAGACCTATACTACCGTTTAAAAGAAGTCTCTTCTGCTCACCAAGGCTGCATTTATTTAATCCAAAATACAGTAAAAACAATGATATTTTGAACTATTTTTACAATTTAAAAGAACGGTTTTCTATTTGAATATATTGTAAAATGCAATTTGTGATCAAAGCATCATTACTGTAGTCTTCATTGTCACACGATCCTTCAGAAATCATTATAATACAGTGATTTTCTAATATGGGCATATTTAAAGTGCATTTTACTCATTTACACCTGAACCCATATTTGCAAGCACAAGCTTTGCTGATGATAATGAGGCAGCATAAACACTAGATAAAATATAATCTAAACATTACTATTATTTTTATATCATATTACATATCTTATTTATATCATACTGCATACAATTTAAATGCCTGCTTTAGCCTAAAACTTTTAGTTTTAGTTTTAAAACTAAAACTAAAACAACTAAAACTTGCTCATTAGGACATATTTCAATTCTCTGAATCCTGGCTGGCAAGTCTGGAAGCAGTCCCACTAGTAAAATATGTACATGTTTATAAAAAATAGCATGTGAACTAATGAAAACTAAATGTCTTACTCATATGAAATTGTATCCTTGGCTGGATCAAGTTTCTCTTCAAAATACAAACGTTCATCAGAGTCCCATTGAGGAAAATTGTAACTCTTCGTTACTATCCAGGTGTTTTCTCACTTGTGTATCATGCTGTCTTTCAAATGTGCAGAAAAATGAACAAAATTTTTGTTTTTAAGACAAAGTCAGGGGCGTTTACCATTTGCATTGATCATCTCTGTACATTAGCGTATGAATGGCGTGCTCTGCTGGTGGGTGTGATCACATTAGAGATAAATTAGCTGAGCCAGGAAAACTGAACATCACTTTGTTTCATACAGATTGCATTGCAGGAGAATATTTGTTTTAAATTTGAATAGTTTTATTTAAAAGTAGACATTTTAAGCTTTCTTTAGAAATATGTTTCATGTTTTTGTGATAAGTATACGCAGAGTTTCAGTTCATTTTTGTGACGTGTTTCAGATATATGCTCGCAAACCCAGAGACTGCTTACAGCTCACCCTTTTTATTTTCTTTATTTTACAAAAGCACAAGGTTTTGTTGTTATTGTTTGAGTGTACACAAATAAAAGTAGACACTTTATAGTCTCTAATGATGTCTTACACTTATCTGTATGCCCCAAAATGACAGAGAATTTTATGTTGTTTCCACTGTAATGACGAAAAATATCCAGCAGGACGCGCTGATGCGGCCGTCGACCCCAGAGGGTTAATCACAAAGACAGGAGTTTAAACATACACTGGAGTGGAACAGACAAAAGGCTCAACAATACAAATGTAACACTACAAACTTTTATTGATATTTGCCTTTTAATCATTAGACAAGACAGTTAAAAGTTACAAGGAACTGCTGTGGAGAGAGAGGGAGAATGAGACTGGCGAGCACTTTAACATTATTAGCTTATTGCTGCAGCTCTGATATGCGGACCGTTTAAATGACACTGTTGCACACCGGTCTATTATTGCACTAACATGATGGCACGTAACAACAAAATGAGCCATGACTGGTTGTTTACAAGTCTCAGTCGTTTCACATGCAAGCAGGGGATTTTTATCTGTCCATTTTCCTTTCCTTTTCCATTGTGCTCAGATGAGTGTTGGAGCAACATGTGTGCCTTATGACTTTCCTGCTGCTCTCTATCTCTCTATATATCTAATCCTGAACAGGCCCAATCACTTCAGTAATGTTGCATATCTCACAGGAGTTAAACCATATTCAGAGTAGGAAAATAAATTAGGGTGGGACTTTAATTTTTCCAAGAATTGAATGGATCATGAAAAGTGGGCATTCCATCCCTGAATGAAGCCAGACATAAAGGCAAGTTTGGTCAAAAGTATATAAGCTTAAATGCCAAACCAGCATTATAAAATCAACAATAATGTCATAAAAAAGCACATGTGGCATGAAAAATGCAATTGGTAAAACAAACACGTAATTTCTTTTGTTTTTTTGTTTCTATAACACTTCCGAGTCACGTGTCGACATGCTCTTCAGGACTGGTACCCAGGTCTTTTACATTCCAAGAGCAACACTATCAATTTAACGTTCATGCAGTTTGATAATGTTCGAACAAGCTGCCAATGTAATTATGAAATGCAAACTTTTGTAAGATGATACATTTTATTCATGTAAAAGTGATAAAATAACATTTTGTGAGGAACAGGGTGAAAATTAAGTGTTTATGAACTGATAATCTAACGTCTATCTTTACTCATGATGTTGTGATTATTTGGAATAAATTGCCAATATCTCTAAAATATATAAAGGCTGAGAGAGTTTTAGAATGGTTGTAAAAAGATGGCTCTTTTGTAATTGAATAATTTGTTTTGTGAGATTTTAGTTTTTAAATAAATGTGTGTATTTTTATTTATTTTTTACATTATTGTAAGCCATTTTCACCTGTTCTGTATCTAATACATAAACAAATCTGCTGACTAACTGAATGAGAGGAGGCATGTCGTTTGTTTAGTGAGTCAATTGCATTCAAAAAGAGGAGAGAGGGGTGAAACGCACTAAGACAAGTTTTATAGGTATGCCCAAAACATAACCCCCAATTAATGGAAGTGTAAATTAATGAAGACCATACAGTTAAAACAATTGTGAATGGAAATGATGTGCTCTGATGCACAATGATATGCAGGCTTTTCTTGAATGTTTTCTGTGTCTTGATAAAAGTTATACCCAGCTTTTGACAAAATGTAGGAAAAATAAGACCTGCAGTTTGTGGTAATTTGTTTGGAAAGCGTATGATGCTTTAACACTTTAACACTCAGTGCTGAAGTCTCTTAATAGAATTGCACATTTTACATGCACATTTTATTAAAGAACAACTACACAATTTACTCGTTAAACATAAAAGACGGTCATTTGGCACCATCTACTGGTGCAAATGGTCTCATGACCATGTCGTCTTATCTCTTTCGCACTATGTTTGCGAAGAGTAGTTATTTTCAGTGTTTCGCTACGCTATCGGCTATTGTCATTTATACGTACGTGGTCTATGACCGTTCCATCTCTTCCCTTCCCATTGTGTGAGAGGAAGAGTTTTTGAACAATGTTTTACTACCCGGAATGGCTAGTGTCATTGTTATACTATTACCATGAATATTTTGTGTGCTCCCTCTTCCTTACTATTTTTCAATATGAAAGGGAGGTTATATTAATGGGATTTCACTACCCTGGCTTGGGGGCATTACCTCCATGGGTGTGAATCTGTAGCATGGTGTTATGGTATAGGATTCTCATAACATCTACTGATGCAGTTTCTCATTCCATCCTTTCAGGGAACCAAGGTTACAGTCGTAACCCAAGACGTTATAGTTTTATTAAATATTACAAAGAACATCACATTAAGACCAGGAACATGCTATAAGAAAATAATTTTAGTTAATTTTGACTTCATGTTGACTAAGTTGCGTTGTTTAGTTGTTCAACTGCCTAAATTCCCCATAATTCCACAAGTATGACTTCATTTAATTATGTATGTGTTTGGTTGAGATGTAAAGCTCAAACTTGCAATAGAAACACACACTCAATTATTATTAATACTGTAATACTATGAACAATGATGGTGCCGCAGATGGCCACCTCAGTGTGGAGCTCACCAATTCTTTTGCTATTTTAGTTTTTTTTGTTGTGTTTAGTAATCTTTTTCCAGTTGGCTTTACCAGGGACGAACTGCTGAACATTCCACAGCACATACCAGATAATCTTTTCCCGGTTTTTGAATATTCAGACATTTTGCTGAACATTTTAGTCAGTGGCAAGGCTCTGTTGTTTAAACACGCTATGAGACGCAGGCGAGGGAAACGAGCCGGTGCGCTGGTTAAACTCCATCAGCGCGGTGTTCGAACAGCACTGCCAAACATTCATCTAGCGAATCTACATTCTCTTCCTAACAAAACAGATGAACTACATCTCCTCACACTTACAAGTAAGGACTTTTCAAACTCTGCTGCGCTGTGCTTCACAGAAACCTGGTTGAGTGAAGCCATTCCGGACAGCACGTTACATCTGCCGAGCTTTCAGCTGTTCAGAGCGGAAAACGAGAGGTGGTGGAACATGCTTTTACATCATTGAAAGTTGGTGTACAGATGTAACAACATTAAAGAGGATGTGCTGTCCTAATTTGGAAGCGCACTTTATTAACTGTAAGCCGTTCGGGAGTTTCTTTGTTTATTCTGATGTGTGTTTACATTGCTCCAAATGCGTATGGGAACATAGTGCTGCAACAGCTGGCTGATCAAATCACAGACACAGAACAACAATACCCAGACTCAGTTGTTATTAGTCTTGGGGATTTTAACAAAGCAAATCTCACATGTGAACTGCCCAAATACAAACATTACTTGCTACACCTGAGACAGGAATATACTGGATCACTGCTACACAACAATAAAGGATGCATATCGCTCTCTGATCACTGTCTGGTTCATCTTCTTCCGACCTACAGGCAGAAATTAAAATCAACAAACCAGTAGTAAGGACTGTTAAGAGTTGGATGACTGATTGGAGTGTTTTTGAAGCTGCAGCTACAGACCTGGACAAGCTCACAGATACTGTTATATCATAAATCAGTTTCTGTGAAGACCGCTGCATCCCTACTCTGACATTTTTATCATTTAACAATGATGAACCATGGTTCACAGGAAAACTCAGATAGCTTCGTCATGCCAAAGAGGATGCTTAGAGGGGTGGGGATAAAGTCTTGTTCAATCAGGCCAGGAACACACTGAATAAGGAAATCAGAGTTGCTAAAAGAAGTTACTCTGAGAAGCTGGAAAACAAGTTTTCAGCTAACGACCCTGCATCAGTGTGGAGTGGCCTAAAACAACTTACTAATTACAGGACTCCTACCCCCAACCCTGTGGTGGACCAACGACTGGCTGATGATCTGAATATGTTCTGCAGATTCGAAAGGCCCAATCTCAAACCCCACACCCACTTTGACCTTCACTACACACAAACACCAATACCTCCTGCAACCACCCTCCTCCCCCCTCCTGCTACTCATCCTGCACTCAAGGTCTGTGAAGATGATGTGTGCCGTGTCTTAAAGAAGCAAAAGACGAGGAAGGCTTCAGGCACAGATGGCGTCTCACCAGCGTGCTTTCGATCCTGTGCTAACCAACTGGCCCCCATCTTCACACAGATCTTCAATAGATCACTGGAGCAGTGTGATGTCCCATGCTGCTTCAAACGCTCAATTATTATCCCTGTCCCTAAGAAACCAAAAATCACAGAACTTAATGACTACAGACCTGTCTCCCTGATGTCTGTGATCATAAAGTCATTTGAGAGATTGGTGTTGGCCAGTGTCTGACGGACAGGCAGTAGCTTGTGCGACAGGGGAAATTCACTTCTAGCACCTGTACAATCAGCACTGGTTCCCCCCAGGGATGTGTGCTCTCCTCACTACTCTTCTCCCTCTACACCAATGACTGCACCTCCATGGACCTCTCTGTCAAGCTCCTGAAATTTGCAGACATTTGGTGTCATTGGCCTCATCCAAGATGACAATGAGTCTGCATTCAGAATGGAGGTTGAATGGCTGGCTTAATGGTGCAACCATAACAACCTGGAACTGAGCACGTTCAATATGGTGATGATTGTGGACATTAGGAGGAACACCCCAACACTGACCCCCTCACCATTCTAAACAGCACTGTGGCAGCAGTGGAGTCATTCAGGTTCCTGGGCACTACCATCTCACAGGACCTGAAGTGGGAGACATTGACTCCATTGTGAAAAAGGTGAAAAAGTACTTCCTTCGCCAAATGCGGAAGTTCAACCTGCCACAGGTGCTGTTGATACAGTTCTACTCAACAGTCATTGAGACTGTTGCAGCTATGAAATCAGACAGAAGACTACAGAGGACAGTTTGGACTGCTGAGAGGATTATTGGATTACATTGGATTTGCACTACGTATGTGTATGCGTGTATGTATGAAGGTGTGTGTCTGTGTGTATGTACGTATATGTATAATTATTTTGTATTATCTATGAATTGCTGCTGTTTTTGTATTGTTTTTTGTATTGTTGTGCACTGGAAGCTCTTGTCACCAAGACAAATTCCTTATATGTGTAAGCATACTTGGCAATAAAGCTGATTCTGCTAAATATATTAGAATAATAGTGAAATCATCAAAACTGAAATTATACAAGGTTGTATGAAAGTTATCTAACTGTCTAATCTATCCCAAAAAATTTTAAACAAATTAAAGCCCCTAAGTGAAAATGTCCAAATTGGGCCCAAAGTGTCAATATTTTGTGTGGCAACCATTATTTTCCAGCACTGCTTTAACCCTCTTGGGCATGGAGTTCACCAGAGCTTCACGGGTTGCCACTGGAGTCCTCTACCACTCCTCCATGATGACACCACAGAGCTGGTGGATGTTAGAGACCTTGTGCTCCTCCACCTTCCATTTGAGGATGCCCTACAGATGCTCAATAGGGTTTAGGTCTGGAGACATGCTTGGCCAGTCCATCACCTTCACCCTCAACTTCTTTAGCAAGGCAGTGGTCGTCTTGGAGGTGTGTTTGGGGTCATTATCATGCTGGAATACTGCCCTACAGCCCAGTCTCCGAAGGGAGGGGATCATGCTCTGCTTCAGTATGTCACAGTACATGTTGGCATTCATGGTTCCCTCAATGAACTGTATCTCCCCAGTGCCGGCAGCACTCATGCAGCCCCAGACCATGACACTCCCACCACCATGCTTGATTGTAGGCAAGACACACTTGTCTTTGTACTCCTCACCTGGTTGCCGCCATACATGCTTGACACCATCTGAACCAAATAAGTTTACCTTGGTCTCATCAGACCACTGGACATTGTTCCAGTAATCCATGTCCTTAGTCTGCTTGTCTTAAGCAAACTGTTTGCAGGCTTTCTTGTGCATCATCTTTAGAAGAGGCTTCCTTCTGGGACGACAGCCATGCAGACCAATTTGATGCAGTGTGCGGCGTATGGTCTGAGCACTGACAGGCTGACCCCCCCACCCCTTCAATCTCTGCAGCAATTCTGGCAGCACTCATACGTCTGTTTCCCAAAGACAACCTCTGGATATGATGCTGAGCATGTGCACTCAACTTATTTGGTTGACCATGGCGAGGCCTGTTCTGAGTAGAACCTGTCCTGTTAAACCGCTGTATGGTCTTGGCCACCTGCTGCAGCTCAGTGTCAGGGTCTTGGCAATCTTCGTATAGCCTAGGCCATCTTTATGTAGAGCAACAATTCTTTTTTTCAGATCCTCAGAGAGTTCTTTGGCATGAGGTGCCATGTTGAACTTCCAGTGACCAGTATGAGAGCGATGTGAGAGTGATGACACCAAATTTAACACACCTGCTCCCCATTCACACCTGAGTCCTTGTAACACTAACAAGTCACATGACACCGGGGAGGGAAAATGGCTAATTGGGCCAAATTTGGACATTTACACTTAGGGGTGTACTCACTTTTGTTGCCAGCGGTTTAGACATTAATGGCTGTGTGTTGGACTGACATGGCACCATATGTAAGAAGTAACCTGGGATCTTTGATTGTTTTTCAGCACCCACAGATTTTTCATCACTTTAAAATACTCCTGTAAATGTAAGCGCAGCGTAGTTCTAGCGGGAAGACTAGCAGCTGTTCATCATCACACCATTAGCTGGGCAATTCCCAGCCAATCACATGTAAGCCGTTGCTTTATAAGTCTGCTCACAATCTATCACATTGCTGTTTCAGTGTGCTAACACGGCAACCTCCACCACCCACCACCCACCACCACCAGTTGAGTCCCGTCCTGCATGGGGGTAGGCTCCTCGCCCCTGCCTCCTATCTCCGGCAGGATATGACAGTTCCGAGTATAACATCTTGACCGCCAGACTATGCCAAAGAGAGACATTACTTTTCTGTTTTGTATTCATCAAATAAATGTCATCTTGAATCTCACTCAAGTCTGCAAGTCTTCCTGATAGAAATGGTTTGTCTTTTGAATGGCAAATGTGGTTATGGTGTATTCATTCTACAGGAGCAGGAGAACAAATAGGTTGTTTTTCCTCAGGGATATCTCATGTGCTTTGCTCCCAGGGCTCACAGTGAGGGTTATTCTCTCTGCATAACCCATCCTAAACATGCTTGCTCCAATCCAGAAAGGGACCTACAATATCCTCATGCACATTAAATGACTCGATGCAAACCAAAGCCTTACCTCCTTTTGGCATGTGTGTTCTAGCGCAGTTCAGGTGTGTGTTCTGCATTTCATCAAATCAACATGGTTTAGGATCCTCTATCTGGGAGACAGCTCTCCTCTCCTCCTTCATCTTCTATTCTTCTCCTCCTTCATCTTCTATTCTTATGTCCCGAGTGTTTGCTCCTATAAATGCTAGTCAAACGCTGTTGGCCTTTTTTGTCAGAAACTTTTATCTACCAAAGTGTGGCGTAAGTGAGTGACATGGCAGCGGTCTTTTATCCCAGACTAGCCATGAGCACAGCTCCCTCTTGCTGCCAAAAGCAAAAGCCCAGTGCCCTCCTTCACCTCCACCCCTCCATCCATCACCTCCTTAAGCACATTCTGCACCAGCTTTCTTCCCTGGATAAATACAGCCAGAGAGCTGCCTGCAAATACAGTGTAAACAGGCACCTACCATTCAAGTTACAGTTCCTGATTGTTTTTATACAGATCCAAAAGTCTGAGACTATGCTTCTATTTAGCATTTTTCTAATTAATTTCTTTCTTTTCACATTATATTATCATTAGCATAACAATTTGAGTGAAAAGGGGAATTAAAAAATGTGCATGAATTTTTTTGTATTTGGTATTTCCCTGTTGTGCTTTATTTATAACATGCGCTTGAGCTGGCATGGACTACACAAGTTTGTGCAAAACCATGTTATCCCAACATGATTTGAGAATGTTACAAAGAGCATCTTGTGTGCCTGATAAGAAGCAAGAAAATCTGTTTGTCTTTACAAAGGAGTTAAAATGCTCAAATTTACAAAATTATAAACCGTATTCAAAGATTTGTAAACTGTTCCCTCGGTTTAACAAATTGTGCCCATGGGTTTATAAATCGTGCCCTCAATTTACTAATCTGTACTCTTAGATTTGAAAAACCGTATCCTTAGTTTTGCAAACTGTACCCACCAATTTGTAGCTCTTCCTTAATTTTAGAAATCTGAGCAATTGTATCTACACACAATATTTAGTAGGCTATAATAAGATAATTAGATGATCTATTAAGGAATCATATATCATAATCTTGCCCAACTGTTTATTTTTATGTTTAAAACACACCAAACACCATCTGTTTTTATAAATAAATATAGCCTATCATCTGTGTGAAACCATTTTCAAATGAGTACCCGTTTTTGCTGTTGTATCTAATTTAAAGATATAAAGAATATTTTTATTCAAGTCAGTTTAAATTAGATACAAATATGGAAATTATTTGGTGCAATAGCCGCGGTACTAGTCAGGTGAAATCTTCCCCTTATAAGACCAGTGGAAATGCACAGTTCGAGCAATATTCAGTGGTGTAATTCTGAAATTTTATCTTTGGTTTCATGAAAAATTATTATTGGCTCTAATGCTGAATATATTAAATAACCACCATAAGACAAATGTTTTTGTGAAATATCTGATGTGCCTAAGACTTTTGTACAGTACTGTACTGTATAATTGGGATTATTTATTTTTTTAATTTGGGAACATTGATACCCTTAAACGAGAAGAACATAGTCTGCAGTATTGTACTCATAGAGCACAATAAAGAAACAGCTCTCTAAAGAACACAAATCATAATGATGCTTAGTGAGTGTTTCAATTATTTGTGTTTAGAAAACATGTCCATTTCCATTCTGGTATATCATTGTCAAAAGCAAAATTTTAATACATATTAAAGCTGGGCATCCCTCACAGCTATAACTCCTATGTCTCCTTGTTTGTGAGAATTTATAAGGTACTACAACGATTGTTAGTTTAACTGTTGAAAAAAATTACTGGCATGTGAGCGTCCATTGAGAGAATTGTGATGTGGGTTTTAAAGACATGGTTGGCCACTAATTCACTGGGAGCTGTATTTATTTCATCCTGTACAAGGTACGTTTTGTGGCTGCCTCCTTTTGAATTAGTCTCTCCTCTCTACTTTCCCCCATTTAAGCCCTTCTTGGAGTTCTTCCAAATTGCATTTTAAATGCCATTTAGGAGGTTGAATGTTGTGAAATAAAACCCATTGCTAGCAGAATGGCCTCACCTTCTGGCTGACCAGGCTTCAGAGAGCACATGCCGAATATTTGGCTATGAGCGCCGCTTTGAGAGAAAATATCCTGCCTAATGAACACATTAATTATAACCATAACTATTTATAAGATGATAATTAGAAACAAAGTGAGGTAAACTGCCCTGCAATTAATGGCAGATTAATTACAGGCTGTAATGAAGTGGAGATTTGAAATACATTATGGTGAAGTATAGAGGTGCGCACCAGCTTTGTGATCACTGGCATAATTATTCATTGGCCATTTGAGCCCTGCTCACTCTGAGCCCACTAATCAGCATCGTTGTTATATATACACTTAAAAAGACTTGCCACTGCAGTGACTGCCTAATTATTTGCAGGCCAATCGTGGTCTGTACACTACTGGTATTGGTGGAATTTAGTGGCTGAGCACTCTTAAAGTGCAGGGTATTGCTTGGTCAAGCATTTCAACCAGCAGAAATACAGTCACTGACCCCTACAGTGGTCACCAAACGTTTTGTGAAGACATTTTTAATTATTTAACAAAACTTTGATTAGTTTTGTTTTAATTAGTGAAATTAGCGACTTTCAAAGTCACATCTTTGGGTGGATCTTTTGGTTCTGGGAAAACAAGGAAACACAAAGTTTAAATTCAGTTTTTTGGGGGAGTTATACAAGGATTGGTTGTGTGAATGGCTAGCTCTACGCACTTTGCTAGTTTTTTTGTAATTCAAATGTTTTATTGATTCGAAGAAGTATAACTAAGAAAAAAACAACATATATACATTGAATCAAAATTTATATTTAACCTCCACCATAATACACTAATGCCTCATGACCATTACCAAAAGCAGTAATCACCTCTCCCAGAGTATCTGCTGCTTTAGGGGGGTGTAAACTACTCCCAAAAACAGTACAAAACAGGTGGCACAGCTGTAAATACCCAAAGAACTGAGATCTGGAGATCCTAAAATGTTTTCAAAAGATCTCAACATTCCACTCTAATATAAGTCACCGAGCATATTAACCTCCTTCACAATCCACTCTGACCAGCAGAAAGGGGACTTATTTAAACCAAGTGGAAGTGACCAACGAGCCAAATGTCTGAGACCAAATGCATTATAATAAGACAAAATCCTAGCCCACCGTTGTCAATCGGCCTTTGTAACTTTTTGAAATGTAATCTGGGACGCTTGCTATTCCAAATGAAGGACTATGCTATAAAATAGCTTGAAATAAGAGAGGGGGACATCTACAGTGAGAGATTGAAGCAGATAGTTACATTTTGGAATCCAATAAATTGTAATTACGTTAACCTTCCCAATCATAGATAAATGTTATGAAGCCCACATCGCTCAAAAACCTTTTTATTAAGGGGTCAAAATTAACTCTAACTAAATCAGACAAATTTGCTCGGAATAAAATGCCCAAATACTTAACGCCCTGTTTGGGACACTGGAAGGTGCCTGGCTGAAAAGCTGTATGCTGTCAGAGCCAAAGCTTCGGATTTAGACCAATTGACTCTTTCTCCTGAGAACTTAGAAAATGAATGAATAATTCTGTGGAGGCAAGGCATATATCTAATGCTGTCAGCGATGAATAATAAAATATTATCAAAGTAAAGCAAAAGCTTATGCAACATACATCTTTCCACCACCCCTGGAAAATCCTCTTCCCTTCTTATTGCGACTGCTAATGGTTCCAGGGCAAGACAGAACAATAATGGGGAAAGAGGACAACCCTGCCGGGTGCCCCTATCCAGAGAAAAATAATATGAAATTAATCCATTTGTTAATACCGGCGCTACTGGGTGTCTTAATCCATCCAATAGAAGTATTCCTGAACCCAAGGCTGGGGCCATTTAACTCTATTACACGCAATGGGGAAGGCATTCTTTTCCAACTAATATTCTTTCAGGGGGAAAAGACCCCACGGATACCACATCCTGCCCAGGCTGGTAGGAGGTTAAATGTGGCAAATATGTCACATAGGTTTTCAGGCCACATGTGGAAGTGGCACAGTGGTAGATCCTACCTAACAAGGGAGGTGTTACTACAAACACAGCGACCAAGGGGCAGATGGGACTGCCCAAGGGAGAACGGGGTCCGCCGGCAGGGGGACCGTACCATGGAAAATACACACAGGGTGATTAATCTGTGATGGCCAAATCCTTTGGAGCACCTATTCCAGTACAGAGTAGTTAGTACCCGTAATTCCTCCACTGAATTCGTGAACCAGAGGGCTAGGGTGGAATGACATCCAGGGAGTGCGAGTTTAGTGGACTCTCCTGGGAGAAATAGCACAAGTGATCGCCTCAGTGGAGGGGAAGGGCGCTATGTGCAAGCAGAACACCCGTTCCGCATTACTGAGTTCTACGTGCTCGGACCTGAGAAAATACGGGACGAGACCTACTCAATCCTGAGATTGTAGAATCTCGTAAAGGTAGTGGGTGTTGCCCAGCCGCAGCTCTCCAGATGTCTGCAAGGCAGGTGCCTTTGGCCAGTGCTCAACGAGAACACCACACTGCTCGTAGAGTGTGCTCGAACCCGCAAGGGGGCGGACATGGCCTGGGTCTGATAGGCCAGCCATGGTGTTGACAATCCAGTGACCAACCTCTGTTGGAGACAGCGCCCCTTTCCGTTGTCTGCCACAGCAAACAAAGAGCTGCTCAGAACATCTAAAGCTCTGCGTGCCGTCCACATATGTACGCAAAGCACGCACTGGACACAGCAATGATAAGGCTGGGTCTGCCTCCTCCTGGGGCAGCTTAGCTTGCTGGTTCACTACCTCTGAGGGAGTCGTAGGAACCTTGGGCACATAGCCCGGTCGAAGTCTTGAGCGTCTGCCAGACCGGACTTTAGGCAAGTGTCTCTGAAAGAGAACGCTGTGCCTTGTCTGAGCGAACTTAGGCAGTTCATCACCAGTTCCGTGCACTCTCTTGTAAGGCGCGCTGTCGTTAAGACTGAGTCTAACTCCATGCCAAGAAAATAGATGCTCTGAACCGGGGAGAGCTTGCTCTTTTCCCAGTTGATCTGAAGCCCTAGACGGCTGAGTTGCCTGAGCACCTGGTCCCTGTGGGCGCACAGAGACTCTAGAGAGTGAGCTAGAATCAGCCAGTCATCGAGGAAATTGAGTACACAGATGCCCACTTCCCTTAGCGGGGCAAGGGCGGCCTCTGCGACCTTCGTGAAAACGCGAGGGAACAGGGACGAGCTGAAGGGGAGGACCTCTGTCTGCTTCCTCAATGCCGAAGACTGCTGGGCAAAGTCTTCAATGGTGTCACCGAATAAGCCGAACTGGGGTGTTGAGAAAGCGGGCTTTGTCGGGGTCCCGTATCTCGACCAGGTTCAGCCACAGATGTCGTTCCTGGATCACGAGTGTGGCCGTCCTTGTCAAGTGCAATCCGATCCATAAAAATGCATGTTAATGCAAGGTGTAAATGGGCCTAAAAGAGGCTGCATCCGAATTCATGTACTCTCACAGAATGTTCTACATTTGATAAAGACTGTACTTCTGGGGCATTAATAAAGTACATTCTTTAGGTATGCTGGTGAGCAGTATGAATGCATTCCCAAACATACTGTATGTACATCATCTGGGAACATGGGCATTGTCCTGTCAGCCGAGTATGATATAGTTACAAAACCATAATCCAAATGATTAGGAAAGGTTTTGATATACATGTACAATATAATCACAAGAAACAACTTTCTTGGCATATAGTATATTATAGAAAACAGCCATTCGACTAGTGGTTCATCTTTTTTATTTAGTTGTTTTTAATCTGAAGTCTCAACAGCTTCCATGGCATTATGCAAAAGTGTCCAGAGGATGCGCAATGTAGAATCTCAGAGGATTCAGTAGGTCGACCGAGTTTTTCTGATGTACTCTTTTATGAATGTTGAGGATTTGGACACCCTACTCATTTGACATACTGCTTTTGGCATACTATATAGTAGGGTAGTATGCATATTCGGAAGCAGGCAGAGTGATTACTCCATACATAAAGTTTTAAGTCCATGTGCGTCTCAGCAACGTTTTTCAGGTGGAGGGTGGTGTTCAAGGCATAAGTTAAATACAGCCATGACTCTGCCATCACCCTCTCTTCCCAAAAGTTCTTCTGCAAATTGTCCACAGCAGACCCTGTCTTCCCTTAGCACTTCTGTCAAAAGCCTGAATTCAGTTACAGGCTCAATATTCAAGCTTAGGAAAGAGTACTAATAAAAGTGAAGTCTGATTTATGTGCTTCTTGACTGAAATCGTGACACCCCTATAAAAATAATGAAACACTTACCTCTCTCCTGATATTTGGATACATTTTTCTATGGCTATTCTGTATAGTAACAGAAGAGCCCTGGGTTGTGGCATCTGAAGTGAAAGTTAGATAATGTATTACTGTATATTTCTGCCTACGAGTTGACCTTGCATAGAAGTCAATTCCTTCAAAACATGTTGTATTTATTTATTTATTTTTTCATTTTAGACAACCTCTACACCTAACTGCTATTGTTTATATATATATATATATATATATATATATATATATATATATATATATACTGTATATATATATATATATATATATATATATATATATATATATATATATATATATACTGTATATAAGCAGTGCACTGTGCAAACAAACATAAAATAGTTATAAATGTTAATTTATTATAGAATAAAAATACAAATGCTATAGCATCTGTTTTTGGAAATGGAAATTAACCGGTAAGGACCAGTATAGAAGTTGATGCCCTTATTTTGATTAATATTCCATAAATATTTTATTACTGAAATACACTACAAGTCTGACACTTTGATGCTGCATTAGTAGCTGACACTATGGGAACCCCTCTCAGGAGTGATGATCTCTGAAGCCCTTTTAAAATCATGCCAATCTATTGGCAGATGGCTCTTGATTCTCCGCCCCTGATGTGCTCATAATCTTGGGATTAAACTGGAGCAAAGTGCCATTTCATTGGAATTTTTGGATTGTGTTATATGCACTTTCTTGCTTGAGACAAAAAAACCAAAAAAGTATGATGAATGAGTGTTGGCGAACATACGAGTTTCGCCGTCAGTTCTATTAATTCAGTTCTAGGTTTTTTAACCCCTCACCAATGTTGGTTCAACTCGGAGTCCCTCATCACATGTGGTGACAGGGTCTCTTATATCTGCCGGTAATGTAAGCAGGTATATAATGCCAGTAATGTTCCCTAATATCTTCTATAACTTGGACATTTTCTGTCATTTTCCTCCTCCTCTTTTCTCTCCTTCTATGTACTTGCTGCAAAGGAAAGTTACTTTTTTCTGTGTTCACTGGCTTTAGGGCTTGTGTCATTGTGTAATGGTCACTGGTCTCGTGACTTGCCTTCTTTGTCTGTTCTGGTATGAAGAGTGATTCGTTTAATGGTCGCTACCAGGTCAATTAGTGGCAATTGATATCCTATTGGCTAGAAAGCATTGCCTTGTGCATGTGAATTAGTGGCACGGCACTGTGGTATACGATTCCAGGTCCATAACCACCATAGACATTGAGGGGGACATGTCTCCCCTAATATTATTAATATTGGTCTACTGATATGGGTTTTTTCTATGGTTAATTATTACATTTGGTCCCCCCAATCCTGAATATGTGGTTACATCCTTGTACAATTCCCTACTTAAAAGGGAATGTCTTTGTTTTGGCCATAACCTTGGTTACCTGAAAGGAGGGAATGAGATGATGCGTACTGTATGCTAGCTGCACTAGTGATTTCTCGCCGTCAAAGTTATAGGTCAACCAAAAATGAAAATTCTCATCATTTACTTGTCCTCATGCCAACCCAGATTTGTATGACTTACTTTCTTCTGCAGAACACAAACAAAGATTTTTAGAAGAATATCTCAGTGAATGGTGATCAGACCTTTTGAAGCTCCAGAAATCACATTAAGGCCACATAAAGGTTATACATAAAATGGTTTAATCCATATCTTCAGGTTATACATAAAATGGTTTAATCCATATCTTCAGAAGTGATATTATAGGAGTGGGTGAGAAGCAGAGCAATAATTAAGTATTCTTTTTTTTTTATACCATAAATCTCCACTTTTATAGTGAAAGTGGAGATTTATGGTTAAAAAAGATAGTGAAAGTGGAGGTTTATAGTGAAAGTGGAGTTTAAAAAAAATAAAAAATTAAATGTTGATCTGTTTCTCACAAACAAATATAATTTAGCTTCTGAAGATATAGATTTAACCACTGGAGTCTTATGGATTACATTTATGTGGCCTTTATGTAATATTTGGAGCTTCAAAATCTGATCACCATTCACTTGCATAGTAAGGGCCAACAGAGCTATTCTAATAAAAAAAACCTTTGTGTTCTACAGATGAAAAAAGGTATACACATCTAGGATGGCATGAGGGTGAGTAAATGATGAGATATTTTTTATTTTTGGAGATATCTCTTTAAGTGACAGAGAGAATCACTCTTTTCCATAAAAAATTTCCAAAAAATCTAAATGAATTTGCGCTGTGCTCTGATTTCTATGCTCATGATGGGGTGCTCATCAGGGATGGAGCATCAAGCACCAGCTGGCGATAGTTTGGCAATTTAATAAAAGGGCTTCAGAGATCGTCGGTCCTAAAATGAGTTCCCATACTGCCAGCTACTGATGCAGGGTCTTGTTCCCTCCTTTAAAGGATCCAAGGTTACATTCGTAACCGAGAAGTTTCTCGGCATGGCAAACTCACCCACTGCCAAACTGGTGAACTAATGATTGGCCTCTTGTCACACAACCCATGTTCTCAAAACCTCACTACTTGTTAGTCAAATTTTTTTTAATTGTTGTTCTAGTATTTGTAATGTTGTATGAAAAATGGAGAGATATAGTTGAAGTTGGTCAGGTAAGTCTACGACATGTAGGCTGATCAGATCTGACCATTGCAGTGTGTTTGTTCATTCTTAGTAAAATCTGATATGTGAGCGTCTCTTTCATGGCATCATTAGAAGAGGGCTGAGCTGTCATTGGACTCAACAGATTTTTGAAGGTAAGGCAGAAGAGGTCTAAAGTTTAGATTTGCAACAATTGATTGTATATTAATTAAACATCTCTTTCCTGACCATACTATCAGATTTACTCTCTCTCTCTGTTACTCTATGCAGACACACATCATTCAATGGAGGTATAATGTGAGGGTGCTATTTCAGATGCATGTTTAGTGTTTAATTAAGCGTATAGTTCTATTTATTAATGCAATGAGTATCTGCTCTTTATCACAGATTCTGTGCCGTAGTTTTACAGTTGGCCCACATGCTTTGTCTCAACATTTATGACTTTTCTTGTGCAAGTTCTTAAATCAGGACGAAACCCTCCACATTTAAACAATAAAAATCTATAGAGACAGACTTCAGATCTACCGTCACTTCATAAATAGCCCCCAAAAGATAATCTTACCTACTAATTAAAAACATATGCCTCCAACATTACTTGTTATACTCTTATGTTGCCTCTTTGCCAACTTGTTTGAAGAGGACCTACATTTCAAAAAAATTTGATTTTCTTTTCTTTTTTTTTTTTTTTTTTTTATTAATTATTAAGGTAGATACTGATCAGACTCATTCAGATTTATCTAAATCTGTAATGTGAAACATCTTTTAGAAAAAAATCAATCATATCAGAAGTGTGTTTCAATAGGGAATATAGCTGTCCATCATATGATTGTGTGTGTTGACAGAGGTGAGTTAGCACCCATCAGCTTTCTAACCCTTTACCCTCTCGTTGACCTTTGGTTAGCGCTTTCTAGTCTGTGTGAGTTATAGTGTTATAATAAGGTCTCAGCGGCCCTAGATAGCAGCGTTTAGGATGTCACTGCTCTTGTTGACTGATGGTGGACGTATGTGTTTCAGGCACACTAATTAATTTTTAAGGGTGTAAGTTACGCGTTACATGTCCATTAACTTTACTTTATTAAGATGTTAGGCTAAATATAAATGTATATATTTAAGGTGGTATGAGTGGTCAAAATTTTAATTTGAATCACCTATTTGACTTTATGATCTCATTTTAAATAGGCCTGAAATGTGGCAATCATATTTTTTTACAATTTTCTGTGTGGATTGTTAATGCATTTTAAAATGTATAATAATTAAACATTATACATATTAATTTATTTTATCAAACAATTAGCAAAATTCTGTTTAAAATAGTTTTAGATGACATATAGCATGTCACATGGCAGGACATGTTGACTTTGGAAACTTTTAGGATTGTGCAGATCAGCGCACTCTCATGTGCATTTGTACTCGAATAAATGACTCAACCTTTGCGATTGTGGGTGGCTTGAGTTTGAGCCGAAGTCTAGAATTTAATATAGCTTTTTTCAGGCACTGCACTCACTACAAGCAACTCAACAAAACAAGAAAAACCCAATTTGAATCACTGAAGTTGGGTCATTCTCAGTGTAGACTCAGTGTAGACAAGTGCAAGTCTGCAGAAGGACTGCAACACAGGCACAACAACATCAGATTATGAAGTTTCATTTGTACTCTCGTTTGTAAACTATAAATACAGATTAGATATTGATTATTTACTGAAAATATTCCCCTCCTCTGCTGCTCTCAAGTCACAGTCTCCATTCAGCATATTTGGACTAGCGTGCTAAGTTCTGTTATAACATATTTTAGAAACGTATGTTGATTGCCGTCAGTGACGTTAAACCTCCAATGGCTTGTCTAGACACCATTTTTAGTATGTTTATATATTTGCAAATTATGTTTCAGATCTTTGGTGGAGGTAATAGTTATCAATGAATAATGACTTATATTTTGGTCTGTTATTTACACGTGAGACTTGTGAAGGGTGGAGTATAGCGCATGGACCACTTTTAGTTTTTTTTTTTTTTTAGCTTGACATTCATGGTCACTGTGAACTGTTCTTTTTGTTGTGTGGCGTGAATGTATGTGAATATTATTTTAGAAATTCTCCTTTTGACGTCCATGGAAAGAAAATTCCTTCTGGATTTTCCTATAGGTTTTTAAAATGAGGTTTTTCAATTTATGAGCAAAGTAAGGTCTGTGATATACAATACATGATGATACGTGGACAATTTGTTCTACAACAAAAATTACACAGTCATACCTCAAACATGAATTTTGAAGCTATATTGAATTTTTTTTTAAATACAGGGGGGCTTCAAAATTCACATTTGAGGCATGAAAGTGTGTAATTTATGTTGAAGAACAAAATGTCCACTTATCGTCAAGTAATGTTTTCCACAGACCTTATTTTGCTCATTAACTGATAAACCCCAGTATAAAACCCCATAGGGCATTCAAAGGAAATCCATGGCGAATTAGCCTTCTGGATTTGGCCTCCAAATTGATGTCATGGCTTAGCAGCTCTATTGTGGTTATTAAATCAATCAATACTATTTTTCCTGTTCACTTCCCTGGTATTTAATATGTGAAAATACATGTGTACCATGAACTAGTGTAGAAATAACAACTCTTCAAATATAGTTTTCCATGTGACTGACAGCTGGAGATGACAACTTTGGCTGGTAGAAACAAATGATGCACTTCCTAAAAAATAATTTTGTTAACATTTACAATGCAGTCATAATGAGGTGCCATAGATGTCAGACAAGTTTCATATCCTTGTTGTGAAACGTGTGTGTGTGTGTGTGTGTGAGTGTGTGAGTGTGTGTGTGTGTGTGTGTGTGTGTGTGTGTGTGTGTGTGTGTGTGTGTGTGTGTGTGTGTGTGTTTGGGCATGCAAAGAAGAGAGAGAACAGTAGAAAGAGGAAGGGCCACGGCAGGAATAAATATTAATTTGACCAATGTTAGGATTCCAGTAGAGTATCTGATGTCTGTTAGCTGCACTAGTGCTATCATTCGCCACCATTACTATCCAATTTCCTATGAAGAAAAAAAGCTTGTTTAGCTGGAATATAATATGGTCAGATAACAGCGGTACACCATCCTATTCGCATAATTACCCAAATGGGATGCAGGAAGGGATTGAATCTGCGTCCAGGCAGGGGGCATCAGCGATAAGCGTCCAACATGCTCCCACACACTGGAAATAAATTTATTGATAATACATGGGGAAAATTGCCTGAGCCAATCGCCGCTGTTTGATTTAATGGTTTGGGGGGAAAGATGGAAAAAACAGTGAAAGAAACGAAAGTGTTAGTGGAAGGCCTTTCCCCCTTAGATAATAACTGAAAGTCATGTAAAATAGCCTACTCTTGGCATGGGGCTGCCGGACGTGTGTGTGTTTGTGTCAGGGGATGTTTATCTGGTTGTTCTGCATTAACACATTTACCCCTCGCCTTAAATGAGCTAATTATTCTCTAAGGGTAAGACCTTGGTAATGAAATTGACATTTAGCAGCTGCACCACAGTCTATCAACTACAATAAATTTAATTTGCAACAGGACCGAAAGCAGTGGTCCCACACACACACAAAAATGCACCCGGTCTCTCTAAAATTAATAAATATACATTTGTATACAGTACATACTGTATGTAAAATGTATAAGAAATATATTTTTTCCATGAAAAAAACAAAAAATGGCTGTAATTATAGTGCCACATAAGCTTACATAATGTATATCAGGGTAAGTTTCTTGCTGGAATGGTGTAGAGTACACTACTAAGAACCATGGTATTGTAACTTGATGTTAAATATATATTTTATTTAATAGGTGTCATTATGTTCCATTCATTAGGCTACTATGAAAATTGTTAATACTTTATTATTACTCTAATTAATAAACTAATAAATACATAATATGCAATAAACTGTTAAGCATTGTATAGCTAATATGAGTTCACGTTAACACGTTATCTTGTATTACCATACCATGTAGCCTACATAAGAATTAATGGTTATATGTTTTATTTGTGTACTATAATGTGCTTTTATTTGTATAGTGAAATTGTTTTCCTAATTAGAAATTTAAATTGAACTGATTTGATATCACAAGAAAATGCACCACTGACAGCAGTAAAAATTATTTGATATAATTACGGGACACAGTTGTCCAGCATCTGCGGAGAGCATCAAAAACTAGCACAGGTAATAACATGCAGTATTTAAAAAATATATAATTGTATAAATTAAATTTAAATATCTACATATATTTACGTTTACCAGGGAAATAAATGTTTCGCACAAGTTATGGTTACTCCAGAGATACTTGTGCATCAGCATTAGATACTGAAAATGTCCCGACCCTTACTGAAACGGAAAATATGATTGGTTAGCAAATATCCAATCACATCTTAAATGAACAGTTCGGCAACACTGTCGAGAACTTGCCCAGCAGTTCTTGGCAGTCAAGAACCAGACAGAAACGCATCCTGCCCTGGCCTGACCTACAGGCAGTCGAGATCCAGTACCCCGTCTTCTTGTCGGCAAGGGCATCCACCTGCAGTGGCACCGGCTCCACCACAGCGTAGAGCCTCCGACAGGAGGATGATGGCCTCTGTCTCTTTGGATCTGAAGGACGCATTCTTTCATGTCTGCGATTCTGCCTCGTCACAGACAATTCCTGAAAACAGTTCGCTTCGGCGGTCAGGCATAGAAGAACAAGGTTCTCCCCTTCGGTCTGTCCCTGTCACCTCATGTCTTTTCGAAAGTTGCAGAGGCAGCCTTTGCTCCGCTAAGGGAAGTGGGCATCCGCATCCTCAATTATCTCGATGATTGGCTGATTCTAGATTACTGTCGAGATTATTTTTGTACACACAGGGATACCACAGCCGTTGGGCTTCGGGTCAACTGGGAAAAGAGCACGCTCACCCCGGTGCAGAACATCTCTTTTCTCTGAATGTAATTGGACTCAGTCTCTATGAGAACGCGCCTCATGAGCTCGGTCACGCTCAGTTGGCGCTGAATTACCTGAAGTAATTCGGGGGAAGTACAACAGTCCCACTGAAACAATTTCAGAGGCTCCTGGGGCATATGGTCTCCTTTGCGCCGCTCAGGTTGATGCATATGAGACCGCTTCATCACTGGCTTCAGACTCGAGTCCCGAGATGGACATGGCACCTAGGATGCATCATGTGGCTATTACGGTGATCTGTCGCTGCACGTTCAGCCCTTGGTGGACCTTGTATTCTATGGGCAGATTTTCCCCTACAACAAGCGTCCAGGCATGTCGTTGTAACAATAGATGTGCCCAGGTCAGGATGGGCTGCTGTTTGCAACAGCCACGCAGCCTCAAGCTCCTGTACAGGACCTCAACTGCGTTGGCATATCAACTGCCTCGAGTTGCTGGTGGTGTTGCTGGCTCTGCAGAGGCTTCGGCCATTGATCCAGGGCAAGCACGTGTTAGTCCGGACGGACAACAAGGCGGTTTTATGCTCACGTCGCATGTCGCAACTCGCCCACCATCTCCTCGTTTGGAGTCAGCAGAGGCTGAAGTCAATGCAGGCCACTCACATCCCAGGGAAACCCAATCGCATTGTGGACATGCTGTCGAAACAGGTGACGCTTGAGGAGACTCCACCCCCAGGGTGTTCAGCTTGTTTGGAGTCGATTCGTGAAGTGCAGGTAGACCTGTTTGCTTCCCAGGAATCCTCAAACTATGGTACTCCCTTGCCGAGATCCTGCTCGGCACGGACACGCTGGCAAACAGCTGGCCCCAGGACCTGTGCAGATATGCATTTTCATCATGTGTTGACATGTTACATATGCCTACCGATTTTCTTAAGTGTAGGTGAAACGTGGCGTGAGGGCTGCTTCGTTTAAATTTTGTAGGTGGCGCTGTGGAGCCATTTTGCCACAATTAATTCTAAAACAAGCATCAGATGTACATTTCCCCCACTTTTGATATGTGTGTAAAGTTTCACGAGTTTTCAAGCAAGTTTAGGCCTCAGAAATGTGACTCGTTTGGGAAAAAATTTAAATAAAATAAATAATAATAATAAACGCCTAGAAGAACAATAGGGTCCTTGCACCATTGGTGCTCTGGCCCTAATAATAATAAACTCATAGAACACTTCAGTAATCAAAATACTTTTAGAATGTAACTGTATTCTAATTAACAATGTTTTAAATTGTAACTGTAGTGGAATTATATTTTGTATTTTAAATACGTAATCCCGTTACATGCATTCCGTTACTCCCCAACACTGAAAATTAGACAGAATCATCTAGAGCAGGGGTGCCCACACGTTTTTGTGTGATGATCTACTTTTAAATGACCAACTCAATAAGATCTACCAACTAAAAAAAACACAGTTTCATTTAAAATAAGAAAATGCTTGTTGGGACTACTGCATGTGTTCTAATTAATAAAAAAAAATATAATAAAGTTTTAAAACTAAACCCAAAACACCTACAGCACAATAGATTACAATAGCCAGGGCATTTACCTTATTGTGATGACTTGCACTGAACTGAATCAGACAGTTTTGCCTAATCCGGGCAGTAGCATCGCAATTTCGCGCTCTGTTCTCAGAAGTCCTTGGAAGGCACGTATGCGCAAACCTAGTTGTCATGGCAACTGAATAATCAAACCCTAGGCTGGTCAATATTTACTTGTCAAGTGCAAGTCAGACAGAAACTAAAAGAAGGAAATTTTTATTAAAATTTAACGAAAGTACATTTAAATTTTGTGCGATCTACCAGCATTGCCTTTGCGATCAACTGGTAGATCGCGATCGACGTATTGGGCACCCCTGATGTAGAGACATGCACAACAAAACAAATATTCACAGAATTTTGATAACCCATACCGTTTTCCAATGGCGCTTTAATGAATTTGACAAAGAATGCGCAAAATTTAACTTGAGGCTGTATCTCCGTAACTCTTTGAGGGATTGGGACAAAACTTGGTATGCATCATCAGCATTAGGCCCTGAAGTTACCTGCATTTTACATGTGTTTTGTTGTGCCCCTACTGAGCACGAGATATGAAAAAAGCAAATTTTTGCTTATAACTTCAGAACAGTTTGTCTCATTAGATTCAGTAGGGCATAGTGAGTCCAACAATGTGAAAAATTCCTATGTCGGCCATTTTGGAAATCGGCCATTTTGAATTTAGTCATAAAATGCTGTATTTTACCAACGACTTGGGGTATCACTACGAAACTCGGTATGTGTCTTTGGCACCATGCTCTGTAGGGACTCAAAAACTTTCGGGACAGCACCACCTTGTGGTGAAAAGTTATAGTGCCATTTCTTAAAAATGCTAATAGCTATTGACTCCTTTTGCTTACTGTCATGAAACTGGTCTTGATAGATTCCGTCGGTCATACCGAGAACAATGAAACCAATTATGTCATGATCGAGCCGACTTCCAGTCCGCCATTTAAAACATTTTTGAAAACAGACTTTTTTGAACTCCTAGACTATTTGTCTGATTTGCACAAAAATTGGCCTGCATCATCTAGAGGCACGCACGACAAAAATGTATTCACCAAATTTTTATAAACGTTACCGTTTTCAAATGGCGCTTCAGCGAATTTGACAACGAATTCGCAAAATTGAACTTGAGGCTGTATCTCTGCAACGCTTTGAGGGATAGGGACGAAACTTGGTACGTGCCATTAACATTAGGCCCTGAGCTTGCTTGCCACATTTTGGCACACTGCCCCCTACAGGTCAGGAGATAGCTAAAAATTATTATTTTTTTGGCTTATAATATTTGAACACTTTTGCTGAAAAATTATGAAAATGGTCTCTTTAGATCAAGGTCTACATACTGAGTCGAAGGATACCACATTTTCCTATGTCGACCATTTTGTATGTCAGTCATTTTGAATTTAATCATAAAATGCTGTATTTTTCAACAACATGGCATATCGTTACAAACTCGGTATGTGTCCTTGGCACCATACTCTGAAGGGACTGAAAAGGTTCTGGGACAGCGCCACCTTGTGTTCAAAATATATAATGCTATTTATATAAATGCTAATAACGATTGACTCCTTTTGCCTACTGTAAAGAGACTGGTCTTGATAGATTTCCTTGTTCAAGCTGAGAACCAATTGATGCCAATTAAGTCATGATCGATCTAACTTCCTGTTGGCCACTGTCAAATGTTTTGAAAAGCTATTTTTTCAAACTCCTCCTAGATTGTTTTTCCGGTTTGCACAAAAATTGTTCTGCATCATCTAGAGGCACTCACAACAAAGATTTATTCACAGAATTTTGATAAATGATAGCGTTTTCGAATGACGCTTCAATTAATTTTAAGAAGAATGCGCAAAATTAAACTTGAGGCTGTATCTCTGCAACACTTTCAGGGATTGGGATGAAACTTTGTATGTGTTATCACCATTAAGTCCCAAGGTTACCTGCAGCATTTTGGCACACTGTCCCCCACTGGTATGGAGATAGAAAAAATAGCTATTTTGTCTTATAACTCTTGAACGCTTTCTTGCATGATAACCATCATGCCCAGATAGTACCTCAGCAGTTTCAGAACAGTGTCACATACTGGACAAAAGTGAAATAGCAATGTTTAGTTATTTTTTAAATCAATGGGTTTTTTTTATAATTGACAGTTTGCTTTTTCTGACTCCTCATACACTGTTCTTCGGACTCTAACCGAAAACATGTCACAATGCTTCTTTTGCTGCTCATGGTGGAAATTATTGGCTTGACCCCCGGTATCGCTGCTTGCAGCTATATTTATTTATTATTATTCTCCTTGAGCCCCAATATCTCAAAAAGTCACAGGTAAAAATATTAAAAATTGGCACATTGATACTACATGCCAATGGGTACCCCCACACCAAGAATGGCCCACATTCGCCCATAGGGGGTGCTACAGGCCCCCTATGGACCTAAAATATTTTCAAAGTGATGTCATTTCCACCCCATTTGTCCAATTATTCTGAAACTTGGAGTACATGCCTCATTTCTCATGGGGAACAAAAAAGCCTCAATGACCCATCATTTCTTTCATGATGGATTTTTCTTTACAGTGAAAATTTTTAAAAACCTACAAAAATCTTTTGAACCATAGATCCAATTGACTTGAAATTTGGTACCAACGTGTAGAATTGATGTCTTTCAGTTTGTTAATTAACAAAAATGAATTCAACACAAAATGGCTGAAAGGGGCGTATTTATGTAAATGTCAACATTGCCTATTGAGGCAATGTTGACATTTACATAAATACACCCCAAACATCTTCTAAATTCGCTGCCCGGCATTAGCATAATCACTGAAGTAAAGTAGTTCTGTTGTGTATGTGTCAAGAAATCAAATGTCATTTTGACTGATGGTTTTTCAAACCTAATATGCTTCAACATGACATCACTTTAAAGTACCTTGCAAAATATAACCTTGATATGTCAAAAGATGACTGAATTTCTGCTGTTTGAACTTGGGCCAAATCTGACATTTTTCATTTAGGAATCAGATAGAAAGATGTTTTTTGGATTCCTCCATCAAAAGGGTTTAACCCCAAACTTCTACTGATACATTTTGTAATTACTTTCCATTTTGAGGCGGAATCACATTGCTGCTTGCACCTATATTTTTTATGTATCTGTGGTTTTATGAATTAGTTATTTTTGGATTATCAAATTGTTGTTTCTTTTTATTTATTGATTTCTCAATTTATTTATTGATTTCTCAATTGATACATTGATTAATCAACAGATTATTGCATGTCACATACTGGCCTCCATATTTATGGGCCTACAGATCTGAAATATTCTTCCAAAAATCCTCCTTTGTGTTCTGCTGAAGAAAGAAAGTCATACATATCTGGGATGGTACAAGGTTGAGTAAATTATGAGAATAAAACATTTTGGGTGAACTATTCCTTTAACTTCGATAAATGCAATGTAGTTTTATACGTTGTTTGATATGCATTCCAGGCAAAACTCTGTCAAATTTAAATGCACCTGGCTGTTCAAGTTACATATGTAAACTTAACTCCGCCAAACAGTGCAAATGTCAACATAAGGAAAAAACATAACATAACAACTATTACTGAATATATGCATATGGCTCTCATTGCATGGTAAATAATAACAAAGAAAGGAATGGATGCATGTTGTTGGAAAGACAGAACATTTTGTCTTCATGTTTTTGATGCAGATCACTGATGAAAACTGAATCTAAACACCACAATAACCGCAGCTGACGCACATAACACGTCTTACCTACAACAATCCCATAGTGGAAAAATACACAACACACACAGACACACGTGAACTGGGGAAAGTATCTTGGAATCAAATGATATATAACATCTTCTAAATTTGCTGCCCGGCATTAGCATAATCACTGAAGTAAAGCAGTTCTGTTTTATTTGAATATAGCATGAGAAATGAAGATCGGTGAGACACGTTCAAGCTCGGAGATGGAAAGGAGGAGACTGAGAGCAGTGATGCAGTCAAGTAAGGCTCTTTATTTATCTGCCTTTAACACTGCGTGCACACTTCTCTGTGCTTTTCTCAGTTTAATCAGATCAGTGTAAAACAAACTTTGTAAACATAAACTTCTCTGAGTCTTCAGCTTCACAATAACATAAAACCCTCAATAAGACACTGTCACTGTCAAGACAGTCACTGGTCACTCATGTCGTTTTCTCTCTCCCATCTGGCAGTGGCGTGGCCGTTTATATGCACTCTCCCCATGCTCACTGGAATTAGAGACAGGTGTTAAGACATAATATAGCTCAGGTGCAAGCACCCTTAATGCTTTCTCCGGATGGGCGCTCGACCATGCCCCCGCTGCCACATATCCCCACCGCCCGACTCAGGCCAGGAACAATCCACTCCCCTCATTTTTGGAAAGGAAGTCGGAGACAGCCATCTGCTCCCCCGGTCTGTGTACCACCTTCAATTTAATGGGCTGAAGTGTCCATCTGTAATAGGAAAGGGAGAGAGAAATTAGGTGAATGCAAAAGTGCCCCCCGCAAAGTGCAGCTTTAACCTGCATGAACACCTGTTGGCAATGCTCTGTCCACTGGATCAGGTACCTAACTGATCAAGCAACTCGTCAACGCATGGCATCAGGTATGCATCGAATTTAGACACCATGTTGACTTTTCTGTAATCCACACATAACCATACAGACCCATTGCTCTTAGGAACTAGAACAACCAGGCTGAACCAATCGCTGTTGGATTCCTCTATTATCCCCATATCAAGCATTGTATCCAATTCTTCCCGAACTATTTTCTTTTTGTGTTCAAGCAAGCAATAGGGACGGCTACATACCACCACTCCCGGTTCCATCTCGATGTGGTGCTGGATGAGTTTCGTACCACCCAGTAGAGGGGAGAACACGTCTGCAAATTCTTGTTGCAACTTGGCAACCCCTGCGAGCTGATATGGTGAGAGGTGTTCTCCACAAGTGACTAGAATGTTGTGTTTAGGTTTTGTATTCACCTCCAGATCGAGTTCCGCCCTCTCCAGAACTACCGTAGCCAACATCACAGGGACCGCTTCCCTCCACAATTTCAGGAGGTTGAGGTGATATATTTGACATGCACCCCCTCTATCGGTTGCGCTTTACCTCATAATTGAGATCCCCCACTCGTCGTGTGACCTCAAAAGGTCCTTGCCACTTGGCGAGTAATTTGGAGATCGATGTGGGGAGTAATACCAGAAATTATACAGTCGCTCTGTCGTTCTTGAGCTTGGAGCAAATTCTCCTGTGTTAGTTGCCCCAAAGTGTGGAGTTGTGCTCTAAGATCAAGAACGTATTGAAGGAGGCGCTTCCGGCACCGAATGGAGTGAATGTGTTTTTTTATAGCTCTCCACAAGTTTGTCATATTGTCTGTTAAAATATCTTGTAGCCGCTTAAATATCACAAGTTATTAATTCCAAACATCCTGAGCAATGCCGACAAAACATAAGAAAACTGAAAAATCGAATACTGAGGAGCCAGGAAGTACAGATAAAGTCCACGAGTTGTCGCCGGCTAAGGCTAATCAAGCTAACGTTAGCGTTGAAGCAACAGTGCCGACAAACACAGACATTATGGAAGCAATAGCGAAACTGAGCAGCACCTTTGACAGAAAGTTCGATGTCCTTTCATCTACTTTATCCGAGGTGAATGTATCACTTGCTAATATTTCCACCAGAGTAGCAGCAACTGAAGAGGCAGCAACAGTTCACGAGGCCCGCATCGAATCACTGGAGAAATTATGTGCACACCTGGAGACCGAATGTGAAAAGCTTAAAGAAAAGTCCTGTGACTTAGAATCAAGATCTCGACGACAAAACGTTCGAATTATCAGCATAAAGGAAGGCGCTGAAAATGGCAAACCTACTGATTTTGTGACAAATCTTCTGGCTCAGGTGTTGGGTGAGGAGAACTTTGACCGACCAATTCAGATTGACAGGGCACACCGCTCGCCACAACCCATAAGAGAAGGCCGCTCTCGGGCATTCATTGTACGACTTCATCATTATCAAGTGAAAGAACGCATTCTGCGCCTGGCAAGATCGAAACCTCTGCAATACGATGGAAAAGCGATGCATATCTTTCCAGATCTCGCCGCTGACATCTTGAAACAGAGACAGAAGTTTGACAACATACGAAAGAAATGCAGGCAGCATGAAGTGAGATGCGGGTTTCGTTTCCCTTCTAAGTTCATCGTGACCGTGAGGGATAAAGAAACGAAAACTTTTGATTCATCCGAGTCGGCCGAAGTATATCTACGGGGCGCGGTGAAAAACTGGTGGAGTCAGAAGAGACTTGTGCTTAAATAATTCCATTTGATATATTGAAAAGACTACAAGGTATCGTTTTTGTTGTTTTTTGTAAGATGAGTGGTGGGCTATATTAACGGAAGAATGCCAGGTGGCATCGAGGGTGAGTTGACAGATGCAAATGTTATTTTCTCAGGGGTGGGCATCCATAATGTTCGTGTGGGAATGGGATGCAGTAGTGGGTGGGAGGGGGGATCTGCTTTAATTCACAAGGTTCGTAATGTTCAATTTCATGGGAAGGTTAAATATTTTAAGTTGGAAGGTTTAATGCACAGTTTTTATTTAAGGTGTTCAGGCAAAATACTTTTTATTTCATATACTGAGTAACGGAGTGAGAACTCGCGGTAGCGGACACTGAATTTATTAAGTTGGAATGTGCGTGGAATTAATAGTCCAGTTAAAAGAGGAAAGGTTTATGCACATCTTAAGAAATTGGATGCGGAGATAGTTTTTCTTCAAGAAACGCATATCAAAAGTACAGCGAAGTTTAGCATTAAGGCTCCATGGATGTCTCAGGTCTACCAGTCAAATTTCTCTACTAAAACTAGAGTAGCAATTATCATTAAGAAATCGGTTCCCTTTATACATAAGCAGACAATTAAGGATAGGAATGGCAGGTCTTAGTTGTGTGTGGGGAGATAAATTAATTACCCATCACTTTAGTGAATGTATATGGTCCTAACTTCGATGACCCTTCATTTTTTGAAAATGTCTTTAAAATCATACCTGACTTTATGCATTCACGAGTCATCATAGCAGGTGATTACAATTGCGTGTTAAATGCTAGGTTAGACACGCATCCCCGCCGAACCATAACAAATAAATCGGCTGGTGTACTAAGCAATTACATGCAAAAGTTAAATCTAATCGATAGCTGGAGAGCTTTGCATCCCATGGATCATGACTTTTCATTCTACTCCTCAGTCCATAAAACATACTCAAGAATTGACTTTTTCCTAATAGATTCAAGATTGTTGCAATATGTAGTTTCAACTCAATATCATAATAGATTATTATCAGACCATGCCCCTGTTTCTCTTAATTTAAGTATACAATTTAGTAGAGGAAATTATGCCTGGAAATTTGATAATATGTTATTAAATGATGTCAAATTTTGTGAATATATTTCTAACAAGTTTACATTATTTTTAGAAAACAACGATAAAGGAGATGTATCTGACTCGGTCCTGTGGGGGGCAATGAAGGCAGTTATCAGAGGTGATATTATAGCATATCAAACCGCAAAGAATAGAGTCAAATTGAATAATATTGACACACAAATAACACATTTAGAGATGGAATACAGATCAACCAGTTGTGAAACTATACTTAAGAAAATAGTTACGCCATGAGGCTTAATATAACTCGATTCTTTCTAAGAATATTTCAAGACAACTCATGTATATTAGGCAAAGGCAGTTTGAAATAGGTGATAAACCCCAAGAACTACTTGCAAGCCAAGTAAAGCATTCTCAGGCAACTCGTGCAATACATAAAATAAAGTCGGATAATGGGAAGATAATTGTTGATCCTAAGGAAATTAATTGTTGCTTTGCTGATTTCTATAGAGAAGTCTATGAATCAAAATATGTAACAAGCTCGGAAGTAATAGAATAATTTTTTTCTGATTTGGACCTTCCTATTCTTAGCACTGAAGCAAAACAATTTTTAGATGAAGAAATCACACTGGAAGAAATAAATGAAGTAATATCACAGTTACCTAATAATAAATCGGCTGGAACTGATGGCTTTAGTGCTGAATTCTTTAAATAATTCAGGAATAATCTTGTACCTATAATCCAAAGATTGATTAAAAATACAACAACACAATGTAAATTTCCGCCAACAATGTACCGTGCGAGTATAGTATTAATTCCAAAACCAGGACGGGATAAACTGCAAATGTCTTCCTATCGACCGATTTCTCTTATTCCCATTGAATCTAAGATTATAAGCAAAATTCTTGCGAATAGGCTGAAAAAGTACATTTGTTCAATAATTCATCAGGACCAGACTGGTTTTATGCCCAATAGGCATATATATTTTAATTTGAGACGGCTTTTTAACATAATTTATAACAAAAAAAAACGTAAAGACGTGTAATTTCACTAGACGCTCAATGAGCCTTTGACCAATTAGAGTGGAAATATATGATTGCTGTTCTAAAGAAATTTGGATTCGGTTCAGAATTTGTTAAATGGATTGAAATGATTTATGCGCATCCAGTAGCTTCTGTTATTACTAACCAAGATGTTTCAAATTCATTTCAGTTATCTCGTGGCACATGACAGGGATGCCCCCTATCCCCTTTTTTGTTTGCCATATCGATGGAACCATTGGCAGCAAGGATCAGGCAACATCTTAACATAGCGCCTATAATGATTAAGGGCAGACCCCAACATCTTTCGCTGTATGCGGACGATATTCTATTGAACATTTCTAACCCTGAAATATCTATTCCACCATTACTTGAGCTTATTGAAAAATTTGGCAGTCTTTCCGGATTCACGATAAATTGGGAAAAAAGTGAATTAATGCCAGTCTCTGACGATCTAGATAAAACATTTTTAGCCAGTACCAAATTTAAAATTGCAAACAACTCCTTTAAATATTTGGGTGTGTTGATCACTAAAAACCCTGAAATGTTATTAAAATTGAATTGGAAAAAGAAAATTGATCAGCTTAAAGATAATATAATTTTTTGGAAGACACTCCCCATGTCCATGGTAGGCAGGATAAACGCTATAAAAATGGACATACTTCCAAGATTTTTGTATGTATTTCAATGTATTCCTTTCTTTATTCCCCTTTATCATTTTAAACAGCTAGAATCTATTATAACCAGCTTCATATGGGCCAACAAGACTGCTAGGATTAACAAGAAACATCTAAATAAACTTAAGGATCAAGAAGGGTTTGGGCTTCCCAATTTTAAATATTATTGGGCAGCTAATTTATGTACTTTAGCATGGTGGAGGAAATTCGGATTGGTGGAGTTAGGTGACAAGCCAGAGTGGTTAGCAATTGAAGAAGCTTGTTGTAATAGTAGACTTCATTAACGGTTATGCTTAATAGTCCCATTAAAATTGATGCCAAAAGTATCAACGGAAACATAGTTATTTCTAACTTAATTAAAGTGTGGAAACAAATTAAGGTATATTTGAAAAGGTATATATCTGGACACTCCAATTTGTAATAATCATGCTTTTCCTCCGGGGTTACATGATAAGCTCATTTTTCAATGGAAACACATGGGTATAGTAACAATTCAGGATCTTTATAGAGAATGTACATTTAACTCTTTTGAACAGCTAAAACAAAACTATGCTCTTGTTTCTGCACACTTCTTCCGTTATTTGCAAGTTAGAGACTTTGTCAGAAAGCACATTCCAAACTTTGAAGTTTTGAATTTGAATCCCACCTTAGAGAGAATTGTTAATGTACATCCTGGTATGAGTGGTAGTGTGTCAAACTTTTACAAATTACTGCTAGAAAATGTGGACAGTAACACAGAGAAATAAAACATGACTGGGAGGGGGAAATTGGTTTTAACATTCATGAAAACATGTGGGATGCATGCTTGAGAAACATACATACATGTTCTGTGAATGCTAGACACAATTTGATTCAGTTCAAGGTAATTCATAGGCTTCATTATTGTAAGTCAAAACTTCATAAAATATATCCCACGATTTCTTCACTATGTAATAAGTGTAAAATGTCAGAAGGCACACTGTTTCATTCTATATGGTCATGTAGTAAAATTCAGCCATTTTGGGAATGTATATTTAAATTTATTTCTGAAGCAAATTCTATTGATTTGGAGCCTGAGCCTTGCACTGGACTTTTAGGAGCAGAGAATGCTTTTTGTAATAAATATCAGACACAGGCCATTTCGCTGTGTATGATGTTGGCAAAAAGACTTATTTTACAAATGTGGAAAGCAGATTCTGTCCCCACTTTTGAGATGTGGGCTAGGGAACTGGGAAATATGTTGTACTTGGAAGAACTGAGATTTATATTAAAAGTCAAATTATCCATTTTCATTAAGATTTGGGAACCAATAAGAAAATTCTTACAGATGGACTGAACAAACTTTATGTGTTATTTTAATTGATGTTGTTGCAATTCACTAGGATAAAAGATTGTGTATGTTCATTCTTTGCCCATTTACAAAATGTTTTTGTTTGAAGAGCACTTGAAGACACCTTCTACAATCATTGTAATATTGTGGGGGGAGGGATGTTCTAATTTAAAAGCTGTAAGTACCTAGCTCAATGTAGCATGTACAATGGTACTGCTTAGAAAGTATATTTTATTTTACTCCTGTATAGTTACTGTTTTGGTGGCATTGTGCATGTGGATTATCTTCATGAAAATGAAAATAAAGGGATAAAAAAAAGAAAAAAAAAGAACGTATTGAATTTCATTCTTGCTATCTGCAGGTCCCTCCTCCCAAGCTTCGTGGATGACGTCAAGCACCCCGTGCGGGCACCGCCCATACAGCAGCTCGAACGGGGAAAACCCTGTGGAGGATTGCGGGACCTCTCCTACTGCAAATAAGAGGGGATCGAGTCATTTATCTTAATTTCTAGCATCCTCATGCACAAAGTTACGAATCATGTTCTTAAGGGTTTTATTCAATCGCTCCACCAGGCCATTTGTTTGTGGATGGTAAACACTGGTGCGAATTGACTTAATGCCCATTAGTTCGCATAGCTCGCTTAGTGTCCATGACATAAAGGTTGTGGCCTGATTCTTTCAGAATCCCCACCCGGGAAATTATATTGAAGGGTGCTTCCACAACACTACATGCTGAGATGTTCAACAATTCAGTCCTCTATCTCCTTCCAATATAATGGACAGTTTCAGTAATAACCATCACAGATATATATATATATAAAGCGCAAGTAAATTTGGGGTTTTATGGGTGACATCATGGTGATTGTCATATTGCATCACCCAACTTCTACTGAACTTCAGCTGGTGTACTGCCACCCTAAAATTATGCTGTAGGATATCTTGATAAACAAGCAGTCCAGGCCAAGAAGCAGCAAAACAGACCCAAATCATGATGCTCCCTACACCGTACTTCACCATTGGGATGATGTTTTCAAGTTGGAATGCAGTGCCCTTTTTACGCCATACATAGTGCTGCGTGTTCTTCCCAAAAAATTCAACCTTAGTTTCATCAGTCTACAAAACATTTTCCCAGTAAGGTTATGGAGTGTCAAGGTGGTCTTTGTTAAACTTCAGGTGCAAAACAATGTTTTTGTTGAAAAGCAGCATCTTCCTTCATGGTATCCTGCCATGGACACCATGCCTGTTTAATGTTTCCCATATAGTAGACTCATTAAAAGAGATCAAGTCTTTAGCTGTCACTCTAGGGTTCTATTTTTTTTTACCTCATAGAGCATTCTGTTATGGGCACTTTGCGTAATCGTGGCTGGAGGGCCACTTCTAGGGAGAGTAGCCACAGTAATAAATCATCTCCATCTATAGACAATTTGTCTAACTGTGGACAGATGAATATCTAAGCTCTTTGAGATAACTTTGTAACCATTTCAGCTTTAATTCTTTATTGTAGGTCTTCTGAGATTTCTTTTTTGCAAGGCATGGCCCATGTCAGCAGATGCTTCTTGTGAATAGCAAACTCACAATGTTTGAGTGCTTTTTAAAAGTCAAAGTAGCTCTAACCCAACTCTAATCTCAATTCATTAATTGGATTCCAGGTTTACTTTTGTTGACATCATTAGCTTAGGGGCTCACATACTTTTTCCAACCTACACTTTGAATGTTTGAATGATGTATTCAGTGTGTACAAGAAAATGCAAATATGTTGTGTTATTAGTTAAAAAAAGATTGTTTGTTTTTTCATTATTGTAACTTGGATGGAAATCAAACCAGATTTTGAGACAAATTTGTACATAAATGTAGGTAATTCTAAAGGGTTCACATACTTTTTCTTGTCACTGTATTTCAATATAATACTGAAAAGTATCAATTTAACAATAGTTCAAGCAACTGTAATAACAAAGTCAGTCTTTTGCCCAACATTTAAGTGTTCTAAATGTTTTTATTTTATCTTGCTGTTAGCTTAGCAACATGCTATTTTCAAACTCTATTTGAATCAGTGGTGAGTGGAGTCTACATTGATTAGCGCTATATGTTTGCTGTATAGAGTTGCTGCCTATATGTGTGTTTCAAATAAGTCCCTTGTGATGTCCAATTTCAGTTAGGATGCATGCACTGCCTACATTATCTCCAGTAGCGGCTTATGACCACAGATATAGGTTGGGTAGAAAAAATTGAATGTTTTTTTAGGATAATAATAATGTTATAAATCACAGTTACTTCTGTTTCAAGATCTAAAGAATTTTTACATACAGTTTTTCGTAATACAAAACTGTAATACAATCTTTTGATTGCCAAACAATTTTTTTTAATGTTTGGCTCTTCAAGACCAAGTTATTTTATGGTCAATTTGCCTTGAATTTGCAATAGAAATGACTCACTGTTACACATGTTCATAGATAGTGCTCGCTATATTTGCGATTTGTCACACTGCTGGTGTGCACTAATAATAAAATTACCTTTGGTTTGGCACTACATTCATGGGCAGATTTACTTCTAAGGGCTCGTTGCAGTACCATATTTGACCACAGATTTCCATTGGGAAAACTGAGGAGTGCTGTGGAATTCAGGCGGGCAGCACTTTCTGCCCCACATTCTTGAATAACTATATCAAACACTGTGTAATGGAGCTTTCAGCTACTTTACGACTTAAAATGGATAACAACTTTTAAATACATATGTCAGGATTTGACATTTAAAGGCAAACAAATTACATTATTAGCTGTTTATATTATGGATCTATGCTTTCAAGGGGATGGATATTTACCTGCCAATATAGACAAGCCGTGCCTGATTACCCCTAACCTCTTTACCCTCTAAGCTTACCACCACTTAGAGCTGGTTTCACCTTTTTAATGTGTTTTAAAGGTCTCATTCACAGGAGATCCGGCAGTTGAAACAGTGGTCCATCCAGAAGGAAACACAGCCACAGAAGAGACAGAGACCGCGACCAGGGTAAAACTTGAGACAAAGACAGGACATGAGATACAAAGAGACAGACAAATAAAAGGAGATACAAAGGTAGTTTTAAATTTTTATAATAAACTTTTTTTTATGTTGTATTTAAATAAAGCTACTTGCAAATACTCTAGATGAAACTTATCCCACATTTTAAGAATACATAAATCAAAGTTTAAGATTTAGATAACTTGGGGGAACAACTTTGTAAAACAAACTTAATAACTAAACCTACCCACACATTCTCACAAACTGTGCCAGCTACCAATCCATCTGTCTGCATATTGAATTTCTATAGTTTGTATTCATCAGAGAGTTTGAGTCAATCATTTGGTAGGCCCCATCCATTCAGCATGATATCACTCCTTCAAACTCAGTGTGTACACAGTCCCACTGGGTATCTGATGCATTTTTCTTTCTCTCTCACTGTTAAAGCAGCATTATCCGCTCAGCTTGATGTGGTTTGGCCTCTCTGCCTCGATTTCCACCCTGGTGTAATATGTGTGAGCAAGAGCTAACTGGATTTCCATCCCCTCTCTCCTGTTTGCCCCTTCAAAGACCCGGCATTGACTCCACCTCCAAGGTGGCACGGGCTAATCTGTTTGGGGGAGCTGCTGTTTGGCACTGTTCTGTTCTTCATATTTAGCGGCTGTCTCACTGAATAACTCACATGTGCTCAGAGGAGTCTTAATGGAGAGAGAGGGATGAGAGATTACATTGTGTGTGTGTGTGTGATTTTGTAAAGGAGTGACCTCAACTCTTTGTTTCCATCACAGCCCACATTTCCATCCAGTATGTGAGTCTTTATATATTTTATTTAATGCTATTTTACTTTTAGATCCTTATCAATCAAAGAAATAAAGGCAGAAATAATGTACAGTATGATTTTTTATTGAGTTTAATATACTTAAAGAAGTACATTTCTGTGAGTGTATGTCTTTAATTTGGGAACAAATATAACAAAATATCTGACAAAAACTCCCTTGGGGACATCCGAAGATTTCCTCAAAGATAAAAATGATTCATAAAAAAGTTAATAAATTAATATATATTTTTTATTATAATTCTTAAAAGCTCTCTTTTAGGGTTATGGGTTGAGTTAGGGTCAGTGTGTAGTAATATATTAGATTTATATAAAAGCAATAGAAGTCTGTGGTATGTCTGCCTTTTATATGGCCAGTTTGACGTGTGTGATAAAGCTTCTGTATAAACATATTTATGTATTTATGTTAATATATTTAGTTCCCCTTCTGTCGGTCTCTCCACGTTGTCGGAGAAGCGACACTAGGGGTCTCTCTTGACCACCGAATATACCTCTGATCAATGAAAAAAGGCCAATGAGAAGTTGGCAGTCAGTATTTGCATACTGCGCCCCCGGACATACGGGTATAAAGGCGAGGCAAATACTAGAGTTCATTCAGAAATTTTCTTCGGAGCCGATGGTTGTGCATGCTGTTCGTGTGAGATCACACCAGTTCCAGTATTCCTCTGACGCTCTGCATGCTGTTGGATTGAGGGCACATTTGTTACGCAAGTAGGAGAGGCAGACAAGGAGTGGGGATCTAAATGCGGGTTCTTTATTGAACAAAATGAAAATAAATAAGACAGGAACAAAGGAAACATCCACGAGGGGAAAAATGAAACCAAAACATGAAAACATCAAGGGAACACGAACAGGGTGAACAGGGCAAAGCATCTACATAAGACATCCACAAACAACGATCGACAAGGACTGAACAAACAACAGGGCTTAAGTACACAGGGGTAATGAGGACTAAACGACTGTAAAAGTGCTGGCAGTGATGAGGGCCGGGAATTATGGGAATTGTAGTTTGTGACAATGACTAGTGAAACACAGGGCAGACAACAAGGGAATCGTGGCAGCATTACAGCGGCGATTTTCTCCTCCTTGCACGGCAGTGCAATTGCCCCTGGGCGCTTCGACAGTGCAGAAACCCAAACTCTAAGAGAGTTGTTTAAGAGAGTGATTTTCTCTAAAAGAGCAATACACAGTGGCGTTGAACGTCCTTTTCAGGATGCGTCTTTTTAAAGACGTGTTTCCGCATGCGGTTGATTTCTCCCCACCTCCTACGGTCATAAAAGCTGCCTGGTGTACCTGGGTTGCGATTACACGCAGGCAGCATTTTTTCAGAATGTTTTCAGGGCGAGAACATAGCCATGACAGCATTGCGGTCGTAGGCTTTCTTTTGTCATGAGAGAAAGCCACTTCAGCCGCCCCCCGTGCCTCGCCTCTTTCCCACGGGATTGGGGCAGGCACCGCGGGCGATGAAGGTGATTTGGGGACAAAGACGGTCTGTGTTCGCTGGGTAAATCCCAGCGAACCTCCCGCCTCCCCGGTACACTTGCTGGCTTCCGTCCGAGCTCGGGATGAGCGTTTTCTCTCCAATAAGGTTATGTTCTCGGTGCGAGAACATAGCTGTGGCAGCATTGCGGTCGGGACTTTCTTTTTTCATGAGAGAAAGCCACTTCAGCCGCCCCCCGCGCCTCGCCTCTTTCCCGCGGGATTGACCACCCGCCTCCCCAGCACGCTTGCTTGCTCCCATCTGCTCGCGGGATTGGATGACGATAATCACCGCTGCATCGGAGAGCGTTACAGCGGCGTCTGATGTTGATGACTCGTCTGTGCCGCCATCTTCGGGTCTGCGCGCCCAGTCTGAGCCTGATGCACAGAGGTCCGATATGCTTTCCCGGGTACCGCGAGCGCAAGGTTGGACCGGAAAATCCCGTCCCCCTCCCCCTCATGGCTAAATGATTGGTTCCACGTGCATGTGCACCGCTCACAGCCGCGACCCCCCCCCCCTCCCCCCGGTTCCTTTATTACCCCACTCCCCCCCTGCACGCCATGGCCCCCTCCTGCAGTCCACCGGGCCAAGGCTCCAAAATTTGCACTTGGGTAGTCCTGTTCTTGACGTGCTGCAGGAACTGCACTCGTTCAGGCGATGGCCACCCTCGTGGTCCAGAAACGCAACACATGGACTGGACCTGGTCGCAGTAGAGGAGGTAGACAAAGCACGCTTTCTCAAATGCTCCCGTCTCCCAGCTCCGTATATTCGGCGACACCACCTGACGACTCTACCCAGCAGTCCTCAGTGGTGAAGAAACAGACTGAGGCTATTTCACACATCCTGCCCTGCCGTAAACCTGCCGCCAGGGGCCATGCCCTGTCTCAAATCTGTTTCTCACAATATCACAAACATTCAATTTGTGGCAGTAATGTTTGGTTAAGCTTGGTTGGCTAACCGCCTAAGAAGATGATGAAACATTGATTTGCTAGAGGGATGCAGCAATGGAGATGCATGATAAAGACTTTCCTGCAACATTCAGCGTTCACAAGGACCTCCACACATCGGAGGATTACTTGTTTTCATTTTTATTAATTCACATTTCATTAGAGAGAATTATAATTTGTGAGTTTTTTATACATATACACAGATGTTATGTGCAAGCACCATTAGGCAGCATATTCAAACAACTGTAACTTCCAAAACTAAACCTGTGCTTTCTTTAAATGTGCCAGTAGGCTAGCCCATATTTTCTATTTTTAAACAGGATTATCAAATGTGAATTAATTAATTTACATGTGAATCATTGTATCATATATAATTTTCTCTTGGCAATAAAAATGAAATAAAAAGTGAATAGAATTATTCTTCATGGAAGCTAAAATATAGTAAAAGTTATAGAAGTAATATTGTAATAGAAGCTGAAATTAAATATAGTAAAATATTTAAATCAGAATCGTTCAAAATTTTCCATTTCATGAATTAGGCTGGAAGTATTGACACCACATTATTTGTATAATATTTGTCTCAGTACATGTGTTTGAGTTCTATGCTACATGTAAATACGCTATGCAGTTCAAAACTGTAGGTCATGTGATTTGTTATTTGTTGTCTGTATTGGTATTTTATGCTGCCTTCAAGTGTTATCGGAATTATCTTAAGTACGAGTTTCCCACTTGGAAGTTGCACATGAACAACCCCTTAAGTCTTATTCATGACTGGAAAACTCTGAGATCATTTTGATATCCGAGTTTCCAAGATGGGAGGAGTCGTAAACTTTCAACATGGCGGTGGAGACTGGGGTTTCTGTAGTGAACTGGTTGCATTTTACTTTAATTCACGTACACAAACAGTAAGATAAGAAAACTAGGTTTTGATCCTGCGACCTATAGCCCCGAGGCTATCAGTCCACATATGTTAATTCAAAGAACAATATAAGCAAACATACAGTATATTTCATTACACGTGTAACGGTGGTGGCCTCCCTAACATAAATAAATAATTTTAAAGAGCTCTTCGGGCTCCAGACAGGATTATTCCTGTCAAAAATTAGATTAACCCAGGATAGCAAAAAAAAAAAAGAACCACCTGTTACACAATAAATCACAATAATAGTTGACAGGGGGAATTTATTCTATAATGTCCAAAACAATAGTAAAAAGAACTGGGTTATAATCCAAGCAGAAAACGCGTCAGGTTAATCCAAGCTTGCAGATTCGTGTCCACTTTCATTCATAAATTGCTCAAAACAAAAAAAGGATAAAGAGAAACAAAATCAAACATTGGATAAACACTTCTATGGAAAAAATTGTAATAAAAAACACCATCCAACAACAATCTTAAAGAGCAGCAATAACCATGAAAATACCCCAAGAAGTTAAGTGTGTGGGTGCGAGAGTAATTGCGGCGTAAAGGTACTGACGAATTTGCTGTCATGAAGGCAGCTAAAGACAGTGTAGCGGGTCGTCGTCAGACATCAAGATATGTGGATAAGCAGCCTTGACTTGTCTTCAGGACAGCTCTCCTAAAAAACGGTCGATCTGGAAGTGCAACGCTTGAGTCGAACCTCGCGCTGGACCAGACATCACACACAGGAAGCATCCAATTGACAAGCTGCAGTCTTTCCACAAACACCCAACCTCTCTCTACTGGCAAACCTTGTATCCAAACCAACCGATGATCAGCTCTTCCAGGTGCGTCACACTTCCTTATACATTTTTCCTTCCGCCGTTAACTGAATCACTCCACCCATTCACGGCAATGGAAAGTGAAAGTGAAACGGAACCGCTGTTTGTGGCACAGATTTTTTGCACTGCCACACACTTATGAGCATAATTTCAATTGAACCACTCTATTTTAGTCTATCACCGACTAGCCGTGTCAATTATAACAGGGGTTAACACTGTTAATTAAATGTGTTGTTTTTTTTTTAGTAGTGCTAACAAATAAAATTATGAATGTTTACAATGTATTTTCATTAAGATTCTCAGGAAGATAATTAAATAACTAATATCTATGATGCAACAGTTTTCATTAATTGAAGAAGGTTGACATTTTAGCATTTTTTTTCTATATAAAACAAAGCTAGAACTTTAATATTTTACTTCCGTGTTAATCCCCGCTATAGTAAGGTTTATTCTGGTTGGATACCTAGTGAACATGCTAGACAGAACCGATCTACAATTACATTATCTAGGTCAGTTGGTTAGATTTATCAAAACCAGACTGACATTTTGGTGACATTTTAAAAAGACTAATTATTGCTTTTGTTCATCTGAAATCTGACTTTTAAAGTGCATGTAAACTGTGGCTATGATGACTGTGTTGTCATCAGGTAAGCTTCACAACTGCTTCACAACAGTCGCATGGGTCTGGACACACTCCTTTTGCATATATAAGTCTTAAAATATACTGAAATATTTGTATTTTATAAAAATTATATATACAATTATAAATATTATAATTTTTATTCCTGTTAATTTTTTTAATAAACGTTGATTTTGAAAAACATTAATTTATTGGATGTTTAAAAAAAATGGAGCATGTTGGTGCTTCAACATAAAATATACAGTATATATATGTATTTGTCACGAACGCCGGCGAAGGCTCCTCAATCGGCCACCGGAGATCTATCTCTCCCGAATATTGACTTGAGACTACATTTCCCATATGCCCACATACCTGGTCTGATTCCACCACAGCTCTTTCAGATTATCATCACACTATTTAAGCCCTGTTTGCTAGTTCACTCATTGTGAAGTCTTGTTTGCCCTGGCTACATTTCTAAGCGTTATCATTTCCTTGCATTGATTTTCTGTGTACTGACCCTGCCTTGAATTACCAATTACATTTGATTGCCGCCTGTCTTTGTTTTGTTTTGACGTAGTCGTCTGACTACGATTCTGCCTTGTCACTGATATTACAAGAGCGCTTGAATGGGCAACCGCTGTCTGAGGGAGGAAGGAGCGCCGGGTAACTTCATTGATGAAGCCTTAGCTCTTCAAAATAATATCCCACTGATTCCATGTAACCCTCCTTCGACAGTGGCAGCGTTAGATACCACAAATACCTGCGGAATACACAGACTTGAGCAAAGCATTCAGTAAATCCAAAGCTTCGCAACTACCGCCTCATTGTTCGAGTGATTGCGCCATTGATCTGATACCTGATGCTTCACCGCCTAGAGGCAGAATCTTTCCCCTGTCTGAAACTGAATCGAACGCCATGTAGCGTTATATCGAGGAAGAATTAGCCAAGGGATTCATCCGCCCATCCACCTCCCTGGCAGCAGCTGGCTTCTTCTTCGTGGGTAAGAAGGATGGGGGCCTTCGTCCCTGTATTGATTATTGCGGCCTGAATGATATCACGATCAAGTTCTGATACCCGTTACCTCTGGTCCTCGCAGCCTTGGAACAGCTACGATCGGCTAAGATTTACACTAAGCTTGACCTGCGCTGCGCTTATAATCTAATCTGCATTCGGGAGGGGGACGAGTGGAAAACAGCCTTTTCAACCACCAGAGGACACTATGAATACCTCGTTATGCCGTTCGGCTTGTCCAATAGCCCTTCGTCAATGATGTTTTTAGAGATATGTTAAATCAGTGTCTGATAGTTTACATCGACGACATGCTGATTTATTCATACTCATTGGAGGAACATGTCAAACAGGTCCGGGCAGTGTTGAAACGACTTATGGAACACCAGTTGTATGCAAGAGCAGAGAAATGCGAGTTCCATCAAACATCAATTGCCTTCCTCGGATACATCATCAGCCCAGAAGGGGTGGCTATGGATGAGAGCAAGGTATGCGCTGTTCTAAATTGGCCTCAACCTACTACCATGAAGGAACTCCAACGTTTCTTAGGATTTTCCAACTTTTACTGAAGATTAACTTCAGCACCATCACCGCACCACTCACCGCCATGGTAAAGGGGGGACACACCAAGCTTCACTGGCCTACCGATGCCCTCCAGGCCTTCAACCAGTTAAAAAATTGCTCCATCTCGACTCCCATCCTGCATTACCCGGACGTCGACGCAGCCAACACGGGTATTGGCGCCATTCTCTCTCAACGCCAAGGTAATCCTCCTAAGCTTTTCCCATATGCATATTATTTGCGCAAACTTTCCTCTGCTGAACGGAATTATGAAGTGGGCAATCGCGAATTACTGGCCATGAAAGCAGCATTTGAAGAATGGTGACACTGGCTGGAGGGGGACAGACACCCATTCTTAGTTCTAACTAACCATCACAACTTGGAATATTTACGTTCAGCCAAAAGACTCAACCCCAGACAGGCCAGATGGCCATTGTTCTTCACACGATTTAATTTCTCAATTTCTTACCTCCCTGGATCAAAGAATGTCTAGGCCGATTCGCTTTCCCGTCAACACGACTCCACTCCTCAGAATCTTGTTTCAGAACCCATCATCTCACCATCACTGATTCTAGCCCCGGTCAAGTGGGATATTATGGCAGAAATCTCCCAGGCCCATACACGTGACCCACCCCCACCTGGATGCCCGCCCAACCAGTACCACCAAACCTGAGGGAGAAGGTAATTCGCTGGGTACACTCCTCCACAAACTCTGGGCACCCAGGCATTACTTCCACGGTACGCTTGTTGAGGAATCGATTCTGGTGGGAAACACTACAGTCCGACGCTAGCACCTTCGTGAATGGGTGTCATACCTGCAACACTGTGAAAACTCCAAGACAACCTCCGGCAGGACTGCTTCAACCTCTGCCCATACCACAACGACCATATTATCATCACACTATTTGAGCCTTGTTTGCTAGTTCACTCATTGCAAAGTATGTACATTTCTAAGCGTTATCATTTCCTTGTATTGATCTTCTGTGTACTGACCCTGCCTTGAATTACCGATTACGTTTGATTGCCGCCTGTCTTCGTTTTGTTTTGCCTGAATCTCTACCATTGCTGTCTGCTGCCTGCCCTGAACTTTTGCCTGTCTGACCACTCAGCCTGAGTCCATGTTACAATATATATATATATATATATATATATAATATATATATATTCCCCAAAAGCAATGCTGAGAAAAGAGATGCTCTGATCCGGGAGAGCTTGCTCTTTTCCCAGTTGGCCCTTCATCAAGCCATTCGTCAAGATAGTTTGTGGACACCCTGTTCCCTTAACGGGGCAAGAGCTGCCTCTGCAACTTTCATGAAGATGCAAAAGGACAGGGAGAGGCCAAAGTGGAGGAACTTGTACTGGCCGTTGAAAGCAAACCGTAGGAAGGATTTGTGTCCAGGTAAAACTGAGACGTGAAAGTACGCATCCTTCAGGTCTACCGCGGAGAACCAATCTTGATGCTGGACACACGTCAAAATGTACCGGGAAGAAAGAAACTGGGGGGCGTGGCCATGAGCGGCACCCCGAACCACTCAGGGGAGGGTGGAGGGTTCCGGTCCAACCTGATACTCACGGCAGCCCGGGCAAGCATGGCGGTCAGCTCTGCATCAGCCTCAGACTGGGCAGGCAGACCCAAAGGTGGCAGCCCAGTCGAGTCCCCAGTGTCTGACATCACCAGTGTGCTCTCCGATGCAACGATCGAAGACTCATCCCTGTCAGTCCCTGAAAGAGACTTCAAGCTGGCCATGAGGTGGGTTGGTCTTATTTCAGAACCGGACGGGAGCAAACAAGCGTGCTGGGGAACGGGATGTCCGCTGGGAATAACCCAGCAAAACCGCACCCATTGAACTCCCCAAATCGCCTTCAGCACCAGCCGGGCTGGCCTCATACCCGTGGGTAGAAGGCGCAGCAGAGGGGTTGGCTAGAGTGGCATTCCCGCTTTGGAAGAAGGAAAGTTGCCATGGTCATATTCTCACAATGAGAACATGACCCATCGACAAACGCTGCCTCAGTGTGATCACTGCCCAGACATGTGAGGCATCACCCATGACCGTCAGAGGTGGAGAGATAATGACCGCATCCAGGAATCACACAAAAGCGGAAAAGGCATCTTTATAAATTTGTGCAGAAGGAGAGATAGCCAGTGGAAATGCGCTGTATATCCAACAGCATACGGCAACAGCATACAGCATCTTAACATTATTAAGAGGTGAATAGAACAGCAGTAGTATTTATTCAGCTTACTGATAGTACAGCTTCTCGGCTCCGAAGAAAAATTTAATGGGAGTGGGCACTCCTTCTCCTCTTATACCCGTATGTCCGGAGAGTGACATGCAAATTCCACTTGTCAATTCTCATTGGCCTTTCTCAAAAGAATAGAGGTGTTCGGGGCTCTCAAGAGCGACCCCTAACATCGACACAACATCGAGTGAGTGACAGAAGAGGAAGTGCAAATCAATTTATATCATGTCATAAAAATTGCTATACAAGCTATACAAATGTTTGACATTTCACATTTTTAACTAAATATTCACAAGGTTGGAAATTAAAGAAAAATAATTAATATTTATATTATAAAAATTATAATTTAAATGGATTGTTCACCCAAAATGAAAATTATTCTCTCATAATTTTCTCACCCTCAGGCCATCCCAAATGTGCATGACTGTCTTTCTTTTGCAGAACATAAATTAAGATTTTTAGAAGAATATCTAAGCTCTGTAGGTCCATACAATGCAATTGAATGGGTGCCAATATTTTGAAGCCCAAAAATCACATAGGTCAATATTTAAGGCAATTTTTACTTGAAATTCCTGGATGGGCTCTGTTACGTGCTAGCATGTTCTTCCCTCCCCTTTCTGTTTATTGGTTGCTCTGTTTTCTTCCCTCTGCTGTTGGTTTCTTCCTGTTTCCTGCTCTCTGCTATCCTTGAGTTTTAGGTGCTGCTATTGGTCGGAGACAACCAATCATCGGCTGTGGTTCTGATATAAGACACTCGGGAGAACGGAAGGGAGGGGGCTTGAACTGTTTGTTGGTTCGTACTATTGTTGTGGTTGAGAAGTACTGACTTTGTGGTGGTTCGCTTGCTTGTCTTCCTAGTATGAGTGTGTTTGCTCACTGAGGATTGTTCTGATCTCAAACTGGCACCAGCCCGGAGAGAAGAGAAAAGGGAAGTACGTCACGTGACCTACATTGAACATACATGTAGAAGTACCATTGTTTAACTCACTAGGGAAGGAGCATGTGCAACTATGTGTAACTTTTGTTTGGTTAGTTAGTGAAGTTTTAGTTATGGCGTTTCGACGCTGAAGAACTTTTATTTTCTTTAAACTGTTTTTTTTCAGTGAGTTGGGGGAATTAGTAATTGAGTGTTTTTGGTTTTGTTGTTTTGTTTGTTTAGCACCGCTCATTTTCTTTCTCTTTGTGGCTTATTCTTATTATCATTTCTTTAAACGGTTTTTTTTTCAGTGAGTTTAGGGGATTAGTAATTGAATGTTTTTGGTTTTGTTGTTTTGGTTGTTTAGCACCGCTCATTTTCTTTCTCTCTGTGGCTTATTCTTATTATCATTTATTTTCTTTAAACTGTTTTTTTTTTCTTAAGTTGTATATAGCTGTAAATAAGTTGATTTTGTTTGTTTTCATTTATTCATTGTGTGTACTGAAAATAAAGCGAACCACCTGTTTGCAGTAACTTGCTGTCATTGATTCAGTCGCCCACAATACTCCCCAAAGATCAAAACTGTAGGAAAGTGTTTAAATTTTATTATGTACGTCTTCCTCATACCTTTAACCATCTGGAGACGTAACAGGCTCTTTCCGAATCTGCTTGACATAACAGGCCATAAGCTGGAAATCTAGCAAGCTCACAGAGTGAGGGAGACAGGCCCTGATAAATTCTGGCCAAATTTTTGAGATCATCCGATAACTATGTGTTAGGAATATATTAGATCTAGTCGCGATCTCCAATTCCCCGGTCCCATCTTTCTATGTTCGTGCCCAGTGAGGTGCAGTCGTGAGTCTGTGTCTCTGAAGACTTCACGAAGGAAGTAGAAGGAACCACAACACAGACAGTGTCTATATTCAATCTACTCAACGATTATTACAGCAAGCATGTTATTTATATTCTTCATGAGACAAAGAACAGCCAATAGTAAAGTGACGACAAGGCTCTTATGACAGAGGAGGTGAAACTGGGTACAATGGAGTGATAAATGAACATGACCATATACAGATGCAGACGGTTTACTACTTATAGAGCTGATCCATTCAACTCACGAAAATAAGCATGCTCCTCGAAATATGGAACATCAAAAAGAGGAATTTAGAGAAGAGGAACAGACCGCAATAATTAACGGCCATGCACACCCTGAGACGTGTGACAAGCCTCTGGGGTCAACTGAACACACATACACAAAGCAGAACATCATGTTTAATTTCATATTTTCTCATTTCTCAAACTATGTGTTATAGTTGTGTTATGCACGGCGAGGAGTAAAGGAAGGCTTTTTTGGAAGAACCACAACATTTTCTTGTTCCTAGACTTTGCAAATTTGACAAGAGAGAAACGTGATCGATTCAAGGAACGCAAGAAACTCTTACATCAGCGGACAAGTTGCTTTTTCACTGATATTCCCGGCCAAATTGAGAATAGATGCTAAGGATGGCTGTAAAACATTCACATGCGCACAGCAAGCGATGTCCTTCATAAAGTCAATGGAGTAAGTTATTTTGTGGTACTCACATTGCAGCCGTGTGGACAAACTCACTGAACATTCACTTGACAGTCCGAGGAAACTGAGTGCCTTTATTGTTTCTTTGTGTGCTGGTTCTGCCTAGGGCTGGAGTTTATTTTGTGGAGTAACACACCTTCAGGACAATTTTGAGGAAGAATCTATACGCTCTCTTTGTTTATCGGCTGTCTATTGGCTGGAGTTTGATTTATAGATTATATTTTGTTGTGTAATTCTGTCTCATAGAATTTGTATAGAAACACCGGACTTGAGCAATCCGACGGCAAGGTTGTAGATGGGGGCTCTTGTAGGTGTACATGGAATGTTTGAGTTTGGAGGGATGGATGCCTGTTGCCGCTGTCATGCACTGGGTTAATGCGCACATTTTTTCTTTTTTCTGTTGGTTTGGATCTGGGGGCACTAATGTTGGAATGTGGTCTTTATCATTTTGTTTTTGACACAATGAGAGTGCTTCTGTATTTACTTCTGTATTTTACTTTTTTTTACTGCATTCTGTTTTTTTGTATTATTTTCCCCTACATTGCGATCTACATCACCTGAAGCTGTTTGGAAAGTTTAGAGTGCATCTGGACTATGAGCTGTGTAATTCTTCCTCTCCTCAGTCAGACGCGAGCTGCATTGCTGCTCTCACACGTCATTTCATATGATCTCATGTTAGGTTAAATGAGATCAAATGACTATTCGACAACGAAAATGTTTATGACAATTGTTTATTGATGACGTTGTCGATAACGTCGACTAATCATTTCAGCCCTAGCTGCTAATGGTTAATTCCTGTGGTGACTGCTGCATTACAAAGCCTTTTCGGTTTGAGTACCTACTGTGAACAGCCCCCCCCCCCCTTATTATTAAGAATAATAATTAAGAATTATTATTCTTAATTCTTGGTTGAAAAACTGTAGCAGTGAATGAATGTGTGAATTCTGGAACACATGGACATCAACAAATTCTGGGATTTCCGTCTAGTGACATTTTGGCCTAGGCCTTAACTGCAGCTGTCTTAGGTTGCTGCTTGTTAGTGGGTCTTTCTGCTTTCAGTTTTGTTTGATGTTGCAAAGTGGTTTTTCTTCTCCAAGGAATTTTGATTTGATTTGACTTTTCTTCCACGGTTGTCCAGGACTTTTGATGTTGCTGAGCTCACCAGTGTTCCTTCTTTTTAAGAATGTACCAGATTTATGGTTTGGCCACTTCTAAGATTTCTGCTACTGTATGTCTATGATGGAGTTTTTTTTTCCAGCCTAATGGTGGCCAGCTTTACTTGCATTGACAGCTCTTTTGACCTCATAATGACAGTTTATAACATCTTGCAAATGCAAATTGCTCATTTAGAATCAGCTCCAGACCTTTTAACTGCTAATTTTTTATTAAATAAAAAACTGGCCATGTAACAGCTTCTCAGTTAATTGTCCCATTACTTTTAAGCCCCTAAAAATATTGGGCCTATGTATAAAAAATGCTCTAATTCCTGAACTATTCACCCGATTTGGATTTAAATTGCTTTAAATTAAAGCTTTCTGTCTGCACCTCAATCATAAATTGCTTCATTTCAAATCCAATGATGGCATACAGAGCCAAAATGATGATCTTACAAATGTACTGATAACCACCATAGTAACAGGTGGTAAAGCAAAAGGCCACATGATGACTTGATCCTAAATGCAATGGCCAATAAATATGTATTTACAATGCAAAGTGTCACTCACACAAACACAAAACACCATCAGGGTAACACACGTGACACTAAAATAATGCAATAAACATTGTAAGGGGAAACAGCTGGGTCCTCAACATTTATTTTGAAGAATAAAACTCAGAATCAGGTTTTGCAATAATCAAATGAGAGTGTTTACACTGATTGTTCTCTGCAGGTTCAATAAGCATCACAAGTCAATGAGATACAACAGTTAGAAAGACAGGAAGTCGAAGAAAAAAAGGTTTACAAACGTTGCAAATGACAAACGTATGATCAGATATCAGAGGTAAGCCATCAGTTATGGCTACTCCTTATTCCTTAATGTCAAAGGGTTAAGAAGGAGAGCAATTCAAATCATTGGAAGTAGTTTTCAACTATGGCAAAGTCACATTTTAGAGGGCACAATAACCGTAAATAATTCAGAGACATAAGTTATCGAGACATTCAATGTATCGTTGCTATCTTCTCCTCCGGAATAGAGGCCTCATCATCTGTGGAACATTAAAACAGAGAGCAGGAGAAAACACAGAAAGCATGCACAAGGCCAAACAAAACATAATGTTATATCACATTAAAGAAACTTAAATCTCTCTCTCTCTCTCTCTCAAACAATTAATAATGATTGAATAAAATAGAATCAAATGGTTATAGAATAGTTGATTAATTATATAATAATTATAACAGATGCATATGTTTGTGAATAAATACAAAATTGAGTAAATGCATATTCTCCAGAAGCCAGGCGAAATGAATCGCTGTTACTGCACTCCTGACATAAGCCAGACCCTCAGTCACCCCTCAGATCACATACATGTCATTTGCACCTTATAGTAAAAGAAAAAAACATTTGAAAATCGATTAATATAATAAAAATAAATAAGGATGATAAAAGATAATGTATAACTTGTCAAAATAAAATGATTTTGAAAATCCACCCCTTCAACATTAATTAAACAACATAAAATATAACATAAAATACCACACTGTTCATAAGTGATATCAAAAATAAGAACTAATATTTCTATAAAATGTAATCAGGTGTGAAGGATCACACAGGGACTTCAGGAAATGCCCAATGTTGTTTTTCACTATTATTTTAGCAGTGGATTAACGTAAAACGTGTTGTATCGTTAAACATTAAATTAATTTTCACCGTAAACTATAAAGTTAATAATATTTTTTCTTCTAATTAATTATATATATATATATATATTACTGTAAATTTACAATTGTCTTTTGTCTTCTTGTCTTCTACAAAATACCAATTTTCTTAAGTAAAGTAAAAGTAAAGTAGCCTAAGGTTAACCTGTAACATTTCTTACAGGGTAATTACAAAAATATAGGCAATAAAAAAAATTATATATGATTGACAATGTATGATTGTGTACGTGTGCTTTATGGAGACTGCTGTATAAATTAAATCTGTTATGATAAAGATTGCATCTGTTAGCAGATTTACTCTAGGTATAAGTAGCTTATTTTTTATTACATAAGGGCTTATAATCACATTTTAATTACAGTAGTAAAAGCCACATGACTAATGAGGATTAAAATAATATAAGTGATAATACTGTTGTGTGTATGTGTGTGTTTGTGTGTGTGAGTCAGCTCCAGATGTCTGTACACATCCATCAGTCACTCTTGCGGTTTAGACACTGTCATGCTACATTCAGGGGCCTGTATACTTTGAAAGCTCCTTGATAGCTCCTGTTGGCTTTTCTTTTCAGATATTCTCCTCATTCATTTCCTCTTGTTTATTTTGTTAACCTGCAGCATGCACACATTTGAAGCTATTCATGAGTGATTTGCATCCAGGTTGTGAAGTGAGTGAGGATCAAAGTGGATAGCAGGCATATCGGGGCTGACACAGCCACATGTGGTGTTGTTCCCTTTACAAAAAGCTTCACTAGGATGCTGCGCTGAAAAGCACTTTGGGAACAATCCTAGTTGTGACCGAGCTGTGAATATGTGTGTAACACGTCAATGAACATTGACCGGAATTTATAGCCTCGGCTGATGAAATCATTAGATGCACCTTTAGCCAGACTATAAATGGATGCGTCACCAGTGTATCGTCAGATCCTCTTTTTTCAGAGCAATTCTGTTTGTGTGTGTTTCACAAGCCTGTCAAAACTTTCTTTCCTCTGCTAGGAGTTAGAATTTGGTTAGGCAGTGCGCAGTGAACCTTTTCTCCTTTCTCTGCTTTCCAGAAAATATTATATATATATATATATATATATATATATATATATATATATATATATATATATATATATATATATAAAAAGAGAATGACTGAAAGCCAGGGCAAACGATGCGTGTTCCCCTGTTCTTGCTCTATAGACGAAGAGGACACGCATAAGTTTTGCTCTGTTTGTTTGAAGCCTTCGGGCAGTTCCTCCCTCACCGCACACAGGGGGCAGATCCTTCGGCCCCCCCAGACCCGCCTCAGTCCCGTTAGAAGGGAGGCTCAAAAGCAAAGCGTGGCGAGTCGTGCTCCTCCTCCCAGGGATTGGGGACAGTCTCGTCACCCTCAGCAGCCCCGAAGCAAGACCTCAGGACCATAATTTCTAAAAAGAGAAAACCCTGATGGTCTTGCGCCTAGATTTAGGGGGTAGCTCCCCTCGGGACGGGGTGCGTGCTCCACTTCACCCCTCCTGGTACCCCCGCGAACCCTCTCCATTCCCGCCACCTCTTGGTGTTTCGGTGGCAAAGGCTCCCATTAAGAGTTGGGTCTTTTCACTGCTCCCTGCAGTTATTCAGGACGTGGAACACTCAACACCCCCTCAACAGGAAGTGTTAAAAATGTAATACCCATCTCAGAGATCCTGGCAGCGTAGAAACTTCTGCCAGATATATACTTTTTTTGTGGGTCTTAAGGACAGTAGGAAAGGGAAATTTAATTCACTCGCCACCTTCCGTGTTCTCACTACCGTAAACCGGATTTGTTATGTCTACTGTGAAAAGCAAAAAAAAAAAATCTCCTGCTTAAAGGGGCCATAGAATGTGTTCCCCTTCCAGAGAGAGAGTTAGGTTATTACACCAAGTACTTCCTGGTTCCCATGGAGGGTTAGGGGTGGCGTCTGGCTTAGATCTTAAAGCTTGATCTGCCCAGCCTGGGTGTTCAAGTCCTAGATGCTGCCTATCAAGACGATCGTGTCTCAAGCCCAATGTCTTGTTTGGCTGGTCACCATCAATCTTATGACGCACTTCTTTACTTCTTCATTTAGAAGTTCTGCCACAACACAGGAAGTTCCCGAGGTTCACTTTCGGGGGCGAAGTCTTCCAGTATCGGATTCTTCCACTCGGCCTAGCCCTTTTTACCCTCACATTCACAAATGCATGATGCAGCTCTGGCTCCTTTGCGACTCCGGGGCATCCGCATTCTGAAATACATAGACGACTGGCTGATCTTAGCGCAGTTCCAGGAACTGGCAGTTCAGCACAGGGATATCATCTTAGCTCATCTGGTTTCTCTGGGGTTTAGGCTCAACGCCAAGAAAAGAGTCCTTTCTCCCACTCAGAATACTGTCTATCGGGGCATCATATGTATTTCAGTCACAATGCGGGCACAACTGTCTCCCGCTAGAATTGAGTCCATTCAGAACACCCTGAGCAAAGTCAGGCTAGGTCAAGGTTGCACTGTTATCAGTATCAACGATTTCTAGGTCTCAGGGCGACTGCGTCCTCGGTGATCCCTCTGGACCTTCTGCTCATGAGACTGTTTTTGTTGTGGCTCAAAGCCAGGGGATTTCTTCCAAGGGCCAAATCCCCTAGGCTAATAAGGGTTACGCGCTGCGGGCTTCGTTCCCTTTCTATGTGGTTCAGACCCCGATTTTTTTACCTTGGGTCCCACTCTAGGTGCGTCTTGTTGTCGCAGGCTGCTAATGACAGATGCCTCCCTGAAGGGCTGGGTAGCGGCCTTAAGTGGTCGTCCAGCTTAAGGGGAATAGGAGGGTCGTCAGCTCGGTTGTCACTGTCACTTTCTCGAGTTGATGGCTGTATTTCTGGCCCTGAAATACTTCCTCCTGAGGCTGCCATGTCTTGGTGCAGGTGGGCAATACAGCGGTAGCCCCTTACATAAAACATCAGGGAGATCCACGTTCTTGTCAGCTGTATTTCTGACGCGTCAGATTCTCCTTGGGGTCCAGGGCAGCTCCTGTTACTCAGGGCAGCTTATATCCCTTGATTCCCGTATGTGGGAGCAGATTTGCTGTCCAGGCAAAAAATACCGACATGGGAGTGGAAACTCCACCACTAGGTAGTGGAATAAATCTGGGTGAGATTTTTCAGGGCAGAAGAGAACCTCTTCACCTCTCTGAACAGCGCAATGTTTCCTCGACTTCTCCCTGAGTCACCCAGCCCCCTTGGGTCTGGACATAATGACACATACGTGACCCGAAATGCGTCTGAATGCGTTTTTTTCCCCAGTCTCTCTGCTCCCGGGAGTCTTGGGCAGAGTTCGCCAGCAAGGGTCTTGCCTCCTACTGGTAGCGCCACGCTGGCCAAACAGGGTATGGTTCTCGGAACTAAATTCTCCCCTCAACGGCAGGAAGGACCTTCTTTCTCAGGCACAGGGGACTGTATTTCATCCCCGGCCCGAATTGTGGAACCTCTCTCATGCTTGGCCCCTGTTGGGTACCAACTGAGGTACACAGGGCTTTCTCCTGAGGTTATCAAGGACAGTTTAAGTGCTAGGGCTCCCTCCACTTGGAACTGATCTGGGTAGATTTTACAGGGCAGAAGAGGACCTCTTCGCCTCCGTGAACAGCACAAAGAGCGCCTGTATGCGTTTCCCTCTACTAAAGTTCATATTACAGAACCAGCTAACTGCCAGTTCGCTTCAGTTCTGGATTTTCTGTAGGAAGAACAGTCAGCAGGCACATGCCTGGTTCTACATGGCCTCCACTTCGGCTTGCCATGCCTCGGTGGATGGGGTGTCCTTTAAGAGGCATCCTCTACTCATGTGCTTCATTTGTGAGCCATGCGACTGAGGCCTCCTGTTAAGATTAGGACCTCTTCATAGGACCTGGTAAGTAGTCCTTGAGGGTCTGATTAAGCCACTTTTAAACCTCTAGAGTCAGCGTTTGGCAGACTTATGACTCTCAAGCTGGTTTTTCTTATGGCAATTATGTCTCTAAGGAGATTTGCATACCTACATGCTCTGTCTCTTTTGCCAGCCTGTTTAGAGTTTGCCCCAGGAATGACCAAAGCATTTTTGCACCCTCACCCTGACTACCTTCCTAAGGTGCCTTTCGCGACCCGATGTCCGGTCACTCTCTAAGCCTTCTGCTCCCTGCCGTTTGTAAAGATTTTACAAGTTTTGTCAGGTCTGTACCCTTCAGACTTATGTCCACCGCATTGGCCAGTGGTGTAAAGTCAGGGCAGCAATTCTTCCCTTGGAAGCCGTAACTGGGTGGCGGTCACATCCTGGCAGACCATGTCACTTTGAGTGAGGGACGCTACTGGCCTGGCCTACGAGGCGCGCAGTCAAGTTTTGCCAGTAGGTATTAAGGCTCACTCTACCAGAGGGTTCGCCTCCTCTAAAGCCTTGGCGAGAGGTCTCCCTCTGCAGCAAGTGTGTGATGCGGCAGGTTATCCCCTCCGCATACATTCATTACATTTTTATAGTTTGGAGGTTTTCGCCACTCTTATGCAGGCTCTTTTGTCCTTGAGTCCACATCTCAAACTCATGTCTGAGGCCTCTCATGCTCTTGTGAACACACTACATAACCGTAAGGGGTCCGGACAGCCACAGTGTGGCGGCGTGGGTATTCTCGTTCCCTAAGCACTTTTCAGCGCAGCATCCTAGTGAAGCTTTTTGTAAAGGGAATGTCTCGGGTTACGTATGTATCCCTTGTTCCCTGAAAAAAGCGGAACGAGATGCTGCGCTTCTTTGCCGCACTGGGATGCCCCAGGACTGCTCTTCAAAAAGAAGTATCTGACAACACTCTGGTGACGCATCCATTTATAGCCTGGCTACAGGTGCATCTAATGATTTCATCAGCCGAGGCTATAAATTCCGGTCAATGTTCATTGACGTGTTACACACATATTCACAGCTCAGTCACAACTAGGATTGTTCCCAAAGCGCTTTTCAGCGCAGCATCTCATTCCGCTTTTTTCAGGGAACAAGAGTTACATACGTAACCCGAGACGTTTTCATTAAAGAGTTATCGCACCTCTAGGATAACAGCAGGCTTATCCACACCTGGCACAACATGTTTTCTTTTTTTTCTTTTCTTTTTTTTTATTGTTTGCCCACAGCAGAAAATTAACATTTACAGTATCACAACATAAAGTTATATTCGTATTACAGGGTGTACAAAACATAAAAGACAGGAATAAGTGAAAGAAATGAAAATAATAACAATCACAGATAAACAAGGTCACATTTACTTAGAGCATCCTTTAGATAGGAAGTCAAGAAATTAGAAGTGGTCCGGTATGCCTGTTAAGGGAGTTCCTTTATATATTCCCGAAGGGGAGACCATATGAGCCAGAATCTGTCAGATTTTTTATGTTTATTGTAGGTGAGCTTTTCAAGTTGTAACCATGTAGCGATTTGTGATGTCCACATTTTAAAGGATGGAGCCTGTGATGCAGACC